>NC_133408.1:89476136-90122272 GCF_049350105.2 Macaca mulatta
TTCTTGTTTGCCTTTCTGTCTCTAGCACGTTAATTAGAGGGCTTGATGAATGAACAAAGCTAAAAAATAACAGACCAGCCTAATTCTTGACATCACTCATGCATTGCTTTGGTAGGATTGTGGAAACAAGTTTTTTTTAAGGTCACCTGTCTGTGTGAGATGTTCGCAGTGGTGCTGAGGGCAAGTCTCAGAGTTTCCTAGGGTAAATGTTCTCCATCAATTCCGTAGCCAAAGAAGCTACTCTCAGGGCCCAGTTTTCCCTGAAGATTCGGATCTCAGATCTTCATGCCTCAAGGTGTCAAATTCTGGTGTGGAGAAAGAGTGTAATTTGATTTTGAGTTTTTGGATTGAAATTGCTGGTTGGAGACTTGTGTTTTTTCTTTTTTAATTTATATAAATTTAAGGGGCACAGGTACAATTTTGTTACATATATTGCATAGTGGTGAACTCTGGGATTTTAGTGTCACTATCACCTGAATAATGTATATTGTATCCATTAAATAATTTTCTTATCATCTACCCTTCCCAGTCTCCATGGTCGGCCATTCCCTACTCTTTGTCCAAGTGTACACATTATTTAGCTTCTACTTATAAGTAAGAACATGAGTATTTGACTGTTTCTGAGTTGTTTCACTTAAGATTTTTTGTTGTATTGTTTTAATTGAGACAGGGTCTTACTCTGTTGCTCAGGCCGGAATGCAGTAATGCGATCACAGCTCACTGCAGCCTTGACCTGCTGGATTCAAGTGAGTCTTCCGGGTCAAGTGGTCCTCCCAAGTAGCTGGGACTACAGGTGTACGCCACCACACCTAGCTAATATTCTTTTTATTTTTTCTAGAGATGAGGTTTCACCATGTTGGCCAGTCTGGTCTCAAACTCCTTACCTCAGGTGATCCACCCACCTCGGCCTCCCAAAATGCTGGGATTACAGGCGTGAGCCACCGTGCCTAGCCCAAATGTTTTTGTTTTAATGAAGAACATAAATGGGGTATTCACCCATTTACCTCATGTGCATACTTGAGTGGATTCTATATGAGGAAAAAAAAATTTCCTTAGGTTTAATGTAATTTTTCTGAAAAGAGTAAATGTCTTTTTAGAATTGTACATACAGGAGATAGGAATCTAAGTGTACTTTATTGGCATAGTTATCAAAGCCTTGTATTGCTGATGCTAATAACATAATATTCAGCAACTCCCAGAGATGGAAAGGATGTTAGAAGTCATTAAACTTAACCTCTAAGCCTCACTCTTCCGACCCCAGTGGTGTTAGGAAAGTTTATAATGTTGCGGGTGGTGAATGGAACATAATGAGTAGTTTATAATAGATGTTCAGTAAAGAAGTCAGAATACTGACTGTTAATGTTAAAGTGGACTATGTCCACAAGAGAAGGATCAGTAGAGTAAGGGGACTAAAACCAGAAACTGTGATGGTGAGTGCAGAGGAGAAACATTTTAGAAGGTGGAACATGATACATGTCATTAACTCTCTGGACAGCTATCATGTAGTGGAATAATTGGTTTTTTTATGTAGTGCTAAGAACAAAAATGTTACTGTGGATTATTGTAGCTTCAAATGAATACGAACTTTATGCGACTTGGATTGACATTAAGCTAAACAGGCTGCATTGAGATATAGAGGAGATTCTAATATTCATTGTGGTTAATGATACAAGTATAATAAAATTCTTAATTACAAGGAACATATCCCCATTTTACGCATGGCCTTTGAGGGCAAGGACTGTGTTGTCCTCCAGGCTGTACTTTGGAGGGTGCCTGCCACCTGTCAGGCTCTTGCTGATTTTTAATGAATGAAATTAAAATTATTTTAAACACCAGATTTACATTTATCCTGCTATCCAACTTGTATTGAGTAATATATGCGTCTGATCTTCCTTAAAATGTTCTTTTTTTTCTTGAAAATATATTAGTTATATCTAAAATGTCCTTGCCCCATTTTTTCTTGTTCTTTGTTTGTCTCATGGATTGTTGTAAAGTGCTTACATTCAGTGTCAGCATATTAGTTGTAACCTTTTATTGCTATTGATATCTATAAGTACGTTAAGTAAATCTTCATTTTGCTGACCTCTTTGAGGATGCATGGTATCAGCAGATTCTCTCTTTCACTGGACAGGTGAGAGATTAGCAGGATCAAGTCAATTTTTCCCTTTTTGCTTTGTTTCCTTCAGAGCAGCAAGATTCATTGTCTAGCAAGAGGGAAACTGTGTTAAATGGCGGAATTTGTCTTAGTGGTAATGGTTTAAAGAGTGCATGTAAATTATACAGCTAGTTTACACAGGGTCTGATAGGTACCACTGCAGGAGATTCTTTTTAAAAAGCTGTTTTAGCAAGACAATCATTTTAACTCAACCAGATTAATAGCATGATAATTAATAACACAAGAGCTTTTCAGTATAAAAATTGGCTTGTAGATAACATGAGATGGCAGTTTCCTCTTGCCTTCTGAGATTAGTGAGGCTGCTTTGCCAGATGGGTTTCCATTATTAACAAGGGAGAGAGTCTTCCAGGGCCTCAGATGACAAGTTCCTGGGGTAATTTGTTTACCTGTTAACTCTTTGAGGGAAAGCAGCAGGATCTGCCTGCCAGGGTGTGGAGAAGTTGTAGGAGACACGTGAAAGTCAGAGCATGTGGTCCTCTAAAGAACAGTTTTAGATTCTCTTCCAAAAAGGGCAGATGGGTGGTGATAGGAACACAAGGATTCTTTCCCCTTGCAAATGATTGTTATTCTTTTATCATCTCTTCTGACCATTTTCTTTTTCTGTGCTTTGTAGGAAACTGGGTCCCTTGAAGAATCTACAGATGAGTCTGAGGTAAGGTGGTGACTCAGGAGCCCTCGGATTTGTAGCTCACCACGTTGTTCTCTTGAGTTGCGCTGCTTTGCTAAATGCAACATTCGCAGGGGCTGAGGGTGTAAAGCAGGGCCGTAGGTAACTGAGCCGTGGGGAAGAGCTTTTAATATGCCAGTTATCTTAAAAAAGATTAAATGGATTAGCTTAAAAATTAAACAAGAAAAGGAACAAAAAGTTTTCATCTGGAACAATATTTTAACTTGAAACATGTTGGCAGTGGGAAAATTGATACAAAGTTTTAGAAATTTATCTCAACACTTTAACATCCCCCTTGCCTGCTTTTTAAAAATAGCCACTGTAGGTTTTATGATGTTTATTCTTTCTTTGTTCTTTTAATGAATGTGACATGTTTATTGGTATAATTTTTGAATCATTGAAATTGGAGTTTGCTTCTTAAAAAGGGAACTACCTTAAAAGTTGTTAGGGTGTTGTGATAAAAATAGTTTCTTAAGGAGAATAATATATGAGGAAGGACTTTAAAAAAATTATTTTCAAGTCTGCATAAGAAATGTTTAAGTGTAAGGTTTTTTTTTTGTTTCTTCTTTTTTGAGACAGAGTTTTACTCTTGTTGCCTAGGCTAGAATGCAATGGTGCAGTCTCAGCTCACTTCAACCTCCGTCTCCTGGGTTCAAGTGATTCTTTGGCCTCAGCATCCCAAGTAGCTGGGATTACAGGTGCCCGCCACCATGCCCAGATAGTTTTTGTGTTTTTAGTAGAGACAGGGTTTCACCATGTTGGCCAGGCTGGTCTCCAACCCTTGACCTCAGGTGATCTCCCTACCTCAGCATCCCAAAGTGCTGGGATTATAGACATGAGCCACTGTGCCTGGCCCAAGCATAATGTAATTGGCTTATCAGTTTTCCAGATGGACTCAGAAGAAGTACATTTTTCCTTTTAATATTTTGTTTCACTCAGAGAAATGAAAATGTACCTGTGATAACCTGGAAATACACACTGACATGACTCTAGCCATGATAATCTGTTACATTTGGGTTGATATTGCATAAGCTTATGTGATTTTTGTTGCTTTTCCAAGGAAAAGTTGGGCTTGTGCATGTTTCTGTAGAGAACAGCTTATATATCAGGGATGTCCAATCTTTTGGCTTCCCTGGGTCACATTGGAAGAAGAAGAATTGTCTTGGGCCAGACATAAAATATACTAACAATAGTTGATGAACTAAAAAAAATTGCAACAAAAAATCAAACAATGTTTCAAGAAAGTTTATGAATTTGTGTTGGGTCACATTTAAAGCCATCCTAGGCCACTTGTGGCCTGTGGGCCATGGGCTATATATTATGTCATTGCGTAGTCATGGTTTCTAACATTTTCATTGATAAGGACTTCCATTACTGTGGGGCTCCTGGTAAGGCATTTCTGAGTTTGCTTATAGATAGGGTATATTTGTTAATTTCTCGTAGAGTATTGAAAAGCATTTTAGGTTACCTTATTTTAGAAATCTCTGGTTAACTAAGATTCCAGTGTTCTTAGAATCATTGGTACGGAATCATACAGTGTTGGAACTCTGTCCCGGAATTTCATATGACAGGTGAGGAGGGTGTTGGCAGCCACCTAAATCTAAATCTTTCCACACATGCTCCAAATACTAAACAGCTCAACAAGGAGAGCAAATAAAAGCACACACAATCTAGGCCTTCCAGTATGATTAGCAAATGGGGAGTAACACAAACTTCAGTGCAAGTGGAGAAATAAACATCCAAAGCCAGCAGAATCGGCTCTGGAGTTGACACTGGAGCTGACAGTCAGATGGAGACTGGGTAGAAATGAAGAGAGTACAGCTGAGACCCAGCCAAGGCAGAATGCACATAAAAATCATGCTTAGTGAGAAGGGGGCCCCATTCTTAGTGGGGAAATATGAGAACAGATGTGAGACTTGGTAGATTTGGAGAATTTAAAGAAAGGAACTTGAAAGTATATGGGACTTTAGGTGACAGAGTTGGATGGTGTTGCTTTTGGGAGAGTTGGGGGCGGCATCCCTTAGAGGCTTGGCAGTGAAAGAAAAGGACAAAGCAGAGGAAATTAAGGGTGCCCAGAGACAAAGAACATCATCAGATCAGGAGACTTACTACTCACCACGAAAGGATGCCACTTAGAAAAGAAAATGCAGAAACCTGGTAAACCACACAGATGCCTCACCCCTTCTTCCCTAGTAGCATCTAGTACTGCTATCCAGGAAAATCCAAGTCATTTAAAAATGAATTGAAATGACAGGTAACATCCATAAAAAGCTGCTATAGGAAGAAAATAGAATCAGAAAGCAGAAAACAATAACATAACACTCCATCGTGAGTAGAATATCTATCAACAAGCATTTGCAGATACAATAAACTACCTTAACATGTTTTTTGTTTTGTTTTGTTTTGTTTGTTTTGTTTTCTTTTTTGAGACAAGTCTCACTTTGTCACCCAGGCTGGGGTGCAGTGGCACGATCTCAGCTCACCGCAACCTCGACCTCCCAGGTTCAAGCAATTCTCATGCTTCAGGCTCCTGAGTAGCTGTGATTACAGGTGTGTACCAACACGCCTGGCTCACTTTTGTATCTTTAATAGAGACAGGGTTTTGCCATGTTGGCCAAGCTGGTGTCAAACTCCTGGCCTCAAGTGATCTACCTGCCTCGGCCTCCCAAAGTGTTGGGATTATAGGCATGAGCCACCGTGCCTGCCCACAGTAAAGTACCTTAAATCAGATATTTAAAAACTATATTAGAAATGGACAAAGAAACTAGGAAGTTAGGGAATGAGAGTTGGCCAAACTGAGGAGAGAAATGGAAGGAAAAGGTAGTTATTTTAAGGTTGAGGAAAGTGAGACCCAAATGTGGCCTGATTGTCTAATGTCCTACAGCTGATGAGTGGGAGAAAGGGATTCCAACTCTGGGCTCTTTCCATTGTCTTGCTGTCTAGCCTCCAGTGCCTGCTGCTTTGGATAGTGCTAAAGGACTGGAGGTGGACCCTCATTTGTCACTTGGCCATACCTTGTGGTTTTTGTGTGACCTGGGCATAGCGCTTACCTCCTGTATTCTTCAGTTTCCTCGTGTGAAAAATGGGGCTTGTTGCTTGCCTTGTAGGGTTGCTGTGAAGATTACATATGATTAATATTCATAAAGCATCTTGTATAGAGCCTAGGACATGGGAAGCACTTCCTAAATATTAATGACCTTCAGTTTATATTTTAGATATTGTCATGGTGGCTCATTTTCCAACTTGGTGCTTCAACCTGAGGGCTTAGAGAGATTCCTCCCCCACTTCTCCCCGCCTGACCTCCGCACCCCCGCCGCCACTAGCTCTATGAAAGCAGTTACTCTTCTAGATACTACCGATTCTACTGAGTTTATGGACCAGCAAAGTAGTCAGAATGTTGACAGACCAGGTTTAGGCCTTGTAAGTGTAGTAAACCTGTTTGCAGTTGAGCCTTTGAAGACTTTGGAGTTTTTTTACTCAGTTTGAATCACTTTCCAGTTCCAGGAGCAATATTTTGAGACACCGCTCAGTCTGCCAGAGAATCCTCCTTCATCCATTTCTTTGTTCTCTATTATCTCTTCTCATTATGTTTTGTAACTGTTAAACTTTTTTTGAAGGACAGGCATTTTCCTTATATAGTTCTACCTTTTCCTTATTCAAGTGCTAGGATAATTTCCATTTCCATAAAGAATAATGTGTAGTGTTTTCAACCATGTAACAGTTTATATATCATTTTATGAAATGCTGCATTTCATGTAAACTGTGCTTTTATAGTATATCAGGAAGACTTTTAAGTTTATCTGAAGGTCTTATTTTGATATATGTTTGGGAAAAGAATATTGTCTACCTAAAACTGGCCATATGTTTTTCTTTACTCTTGAAAACTGCAACCAAATGAAATGAAATTGTTGAGTTAGTATTATTAATGTAAAGGAAAGTGGTGTATATACCAATATATAATACTTTAAAAATTTTAATATATTTTGCAATTAAAGTAGAAATGCAAAATCATATTACAACCAAGATAGTTAATATGTCATTTAATAGGCTACATAGTTAAGGGTCCTGCATTTACGGTAATAATTGGTTGTTGCAAAATTCTGTAGACTAACTAAACTGGTCCTTCCAGCTAGGATTTTTTGAAAAACATGCAGTGTACTGTTTATTTCACCTTGATATTATGAGCCAGATTATTTCTTAGATGGTGTTTTATTTTGAAGAGCATAACAAAGAAGTACATTATCTTCAAAAGGATTTCACTCCTATTGTGAAGCACTAAGATCTTTTCAATACTTACGGATGATTGCTCTTGTGTACATGGTAGCATAGTGAGGTGGGAGCACAGGGGAGTGAGTGAGTGGTCAGGAATGGCTTCAGTTGGAATCTTCAAGAGTGAGTATGCCTGGAACCTTGGGAGGTGAGTCTGGGCAGCGAAGCTGGGTGTCTTTGGGAAGGAGGGAATGTATGTGCAGAGACTGAGTCGTGGAAGAGTACGTATGTATGCATGTTCAGCCAACCATGAGGCACTCAATGTGGCTGTAGTGTAGGAGGAGGGTGGGAACAATGAGGCTGGCGAAGGAAATTGGTGTGGTTGTGAAGCCCCTAATGTATCAAACCAGGAAGTGTGGACTTGATTCTGCGGCCATCAGGGAGCCACCCCAAAGCTTGATTGTTGAGGGTAGGGAAGGGTTATTGAGGGTATTGTTGGTGACAGATGAACTGGAAGGAGAGACGATAGCAGGAAGACCATTCATGAGGTTCTCATGGAAATCCCCATAAGAGATAGGAGGAATGTAGGGGTCTGGGCAAGGCAGTAGCAGAAGACAAAGAGGAACTGACTCCAAGAAGATGCTTCTTGAGTCCAGTCAATAGGAAATACAGGGTAATGTGGAAGAGATGAGCTAGATGGGGAGTCAGGAAGATTCCAGTGTCTACTTCAGCCTTGTTACAGGAAAGTGAGTCCAGTGTAAACAGTGAGAGGAAAAAGATGTTCTAATCCTGAATTCTGACCCTAAAGATTGATTTCTTTTTGTTTAGATTATTCTTTTCTTTAAAGTGGTACATTGCAATCCATTGGTGACCTCTTTTATATGGTTTTCTTCAGGCTGAAACAAATAATATGCTTTTGTATTAAATATGTTTTCAAAGAAAAGCAAATAATCAAATTAATTTCTGGGATTTTATCTTATTTTTTAAGTCCTACAAGTTACTGCTTGTTAGAGGCAGGTCTGAGCCCCCTTTGGAGCAAAGGTGTAATGGAACAAGTATTGTGTGAGAAGTCTACTCTGATGATGATGATTATTACAAAAATGAACAGTTATTTAGTATGGAAAACAGTGCTGGGCACTTTGGTATGCTCTTTAGGTATCTTAATCTGCCCTGTGACTTGGCCACCATGATCGCTTCTGGTTTACAGATGAAGACACATACTTCAAGTTTTCGGAAACTTGCAAGGCTACCCAGTTGGTAAATGGATTTGGATCCCGTAGTTTGACTCCAGGGCTCCAGCCGCTAGTTATACTGCCTTTAACTTCCTTGTGACTTTCTGATTTTAGGCCAAACTCTTCTTCTGTGTACCTTTATAGAATTTGACAGGATTAAAAAAAAAATCTTTGGAATTTTCCCTATGTATAAAAATGAAATTTTTGGGTAATATTACAGATTTTGATTTGTTCAACTTGTAGGAAAATATACCAATTTCAGAATTGCTTTCTATTCTAGAGAATAGAGAATAGTTGATTTATATATAATATTAATTGTTTAATAAAGTTCCTGTTTTACTACAAAATATATAATGCTGTTTATTTACAAAACAATTATAAAAATATTTATAAAATAATGTTAACTATAAGTGAGACCTCCTTAAAAGTACTCATTTCTATATTTAGAAATTTAGCTATAAGAGCATTCATTTCTTTGTATAATACAAAAATTTGGAAACAGGTTAAATATCCAGAAATAAGAAATTGATTAATAAAGGTTTATTCATATAATCCATATAATGGATTGTTATTCTGCCACTAACTTGATTAATGGCATTAATATTTAAGTAAAGAAAATATTCCTATGTCCTTTTTCATGCTATCTTTATAATTTAAAAAGCTTTTTATAAAAATGCCATTAAGAACAGGAGTTGACAGGCGTTTTCTGTAGAGTTCTAGGTAGTAAATATTTAAAAGCTTTGCAGACAGAGGCAATATGGCACATATTATGTAGGTATGTAACTGCAGAAGTGTAAACATCATGCTTCGTTTATGGGCTGTACAAAAACGATGCTTGACTGGAATTGATCTGCAGGCTGTAGTTTGCTGATTCCCGATTTAGGATGTGTACTGGTTTCTCTCCATCCCACAAAATCCATATATAAGCAAAGGAAAAAAGCATACAAGACCATATTATCAGTGGGACATGTGCTTTTTATTTTATTTACTATCATTATCTAAATTTTCATTTTCTAAATTTTCTATAATAAATATGCATCACTTATATACTTAGCAAAATAACTTTTTTTTTTTTTAGCAAAACATATTCATCTTTATACATATTATAGGTGTCTTCTGTATTGATGTTTGGGTTGCAGAGCTCTGGAACCCAGAATGAAATGGTATGTCTTTCCTTCCCCGTCTCAAACTCTCTAACAAGGGAGTTAGGAGAAAGATTTGGTTTATTTCTTAGCCAATTTTATTGTATTCAAGATTTTCTGTTAATATAAAGCCAAATTTGTTTGTTGTTTTACTACCCTTTTTTTCCTTGAGATATTAAGTTAAAAAAATCATTTTGAAATAACTGTATATTCACATGTAGTTAAGAAATAACACAGAGGTGGGAGGTCAAGGCGGGAGGATCACTTGAGGCCAGGAGTTTGAGACCAGCTGGGGCAGCACAGTAGACCCTGTCTCTACAAAAAATTTAAAAATTCACTTGCCTGTAGTCCTGGTTACTTGGGAGGCTGACGTGGGAGGATCACTTGAGCTCAGGAGGTTGAGGCTGCATTGAACCACGATTATGCCACTGCACTCCAGACTGGACAGCACAGCAAGACCCTATCTCTAAAAGAAAAAAAAAGGAGGAAAAACACAAAGATATTCTGAATACCCTTCACTCACTTTCCAAAGGGTAACATCTTACATAACTCTAGTATAATATCACACCAGGAAGTTGATACTGATACAAGGCACAGACCCTATTTGGATTTCACCCGTATTACATGCACTCATTTGTGTGTGCATGAGTTTGTGTGTACTTAGTTCTGTGCAGTTTTGTCATGGTAAGATTCATGTAGCCACCACTCCACTGCTGTGAAAATACAGGACAGTTTCATCACAAGGTTCCCTGTGCTCTCTTTTTGTCGTCACAGCCACTCCTTGCCGCATGTCCAACTCCTGGCAACTAGTAATCTGTTCTCCATCTGTATAATTTTGTCATGTTATACATACTATATGCATCGAACCACATAGAGTGTAACCTTTGGAAATTGGCTTTTTTTGGTGCTCTGCTAGTCTTTTAACTAGTTGTAGGTAGGCCACTCACATTTAAAGTATTGATATGTTAAGGCGTAAGTCTGCCATTTTTTGGTTTTCTGTCTGTATCCTCCGTTTTTCATTTCTCTTGTTTCTCTTTCCTTTCTTTCCTGTGCATTACTTGAGCATGTTTTAGGATTCCATCTTAATTTATAATATTTTTTAGTTACTTTGTATAATTTTCCTAGTGGTTACTCTAGGTATTGAAATATATGTACATAACTTATCACAGTCTACTGGTGTCCACAACATTTTGCCACTTCCAGTGAAGTGTGGAAACCTTACTTCCATTTAGTCCCTTTACCCTCCTTGCTTTTTAAGTGCAATTGTTTAAATATTTACTTTACGTACTTTGAGCACCACATCAGTTGGTATTGTATTTTTTGGCTCCAACTATCAAATGTCGTTTAAGAAACTCATGAAAAGAATAATCTATTATATTTACCCCTATTTTCACTCATCTCTGTGTTCTCTTCTCCTTTTTGAAGTTCTAAGCCCTTTTTTTCTGTTATCGTCTATCTCCTATCTTCTCTTCCTTTCTGTATAGAAAACTCCCATTAGCTACTCTTTAAGGATAGGCTTGCAAGTGACAAATTCTTAGTAATTTGAAATTTTTTAATATGAGAGTACCCTTTATCTTCTCTTCAGTTTTGAGGTGGTTTTTGTTTTTGTTTGGTTTTGTTTTTTAACCAGATACAGCATTTGTGGTTGGCAATTCTTTTCTTTAAGGACATAAGGTATGTTGTGCCACTTCCCTCTGGCTTCTGTCATTTCAAGTGAGAAATCCATTTTCATTTGAATTGGTGCTTCCCATAAGTAATGTGCTGTTTCCCTAGCTGTTTTCAAGATTTTTTTTTTTTTTTTTTTTTTTTTGAGGCGGAGTCTCGCTCTGTCGCCCAGGCTGGAGTGCAGTGGCGCTATCTCGGCTCACTGCAAGCTCCGCCTCCCGGGTTCCCGCCATTCTCCTGCCTCAGCCTCCCGAGTAGCTGGGACTACAGGCGCCGCCACCACGCCCGGCTAATTTTTTTTGTATTTTTAGTGGAGACGGGGTTTCATTGTGTTAGCCAGGATGGTCTCGATCTCCTGACCTCGTGATCCGCCCGTCTCGGCCTCCCAAAGTGCTGGGATTACAGGCTTGAGCCACCGCGCCTGGCCAAGATTTTTTTTTTTAACTTTGGTGTTTACAAGTTTATAAGGTCTTTGGGCATAAGTTTCTTTTATTTTTCTTATTTGGGGTTTGCTCAGCTTCTGAGATCTGTATGTTTATGCCCTTCACTAAATTGTGAAAATTTTCAACCATTTTTTCTCCAAATACTTTTTCAGTCCTATTCACTCTCCCTGTGGAACTGTGATAACATGAATGTTGGCCCTTTTGTTATTTTTTTCACAGGCCCCTGATAAATTCTTTTTTTTTTAAATTATACTTTAAGTTCTGGGTTACATGTACAGAACATGCAGTTTTGCTACATAGATATACAAGAGCCATGGTGGTTTGCTGCACCCATCAACCTGTCACCTACATTAGGTATTTCTCCTAATGTTATCCCTCCCCTAGTCCCCCACCCCGCACAGGCCCCAGTGTGTGATGTTCCCCTCCCTGTGTCCATGTTTCTCATTGTTCAACTCCCGCTTATGAGTGAGAACATGCGTGTTTGGTTTTCTGATCTTGTGATAGCTTGCTGGGAATGATGGTTTCCTGCTTCATCCATGTCCCTGCAGAGGACATGAACTCATCCTTTTTTAAGGCTGCATTGTATTCCATGGTGTATATGTGCCACATTTTCTTAATCCAGTCTATCATTGATGGACATTTGGGTTGGTTCCAAGTTTTTGCTATTGTGAATAGTGCCACAATAAACATATGTGTGCATTTGTCTTTATAGTAGAATGATTTATAATCCTTTGGGTATATGCCCAGTAATGGGATTGCTGGGTCAAATGGTATTTCTAGTTCTAGATTCTTGAGGAATTGCCACACTGTCTTCCACAATGGTTGAACTAATTTACTCTCCCACCAACGGTGTAAAAGTGTTCCTATTTCTCCATATCCTCTCCAGCATCTATTGTTTCTTGACTTTTTAATGATTGCCCTTCTAACTGGCGTGAGCTGGTGTCTCATTGTGATTTTGATTTGCATTTCTCTAATGACCAGTGATGATGAGCATTTTTTCGTATGTCTATTGGCTGCATAAATGTCTTCTTTTGAGAAGCGTCTGTTCATATCCTTTGCCCATTTTTTTGATGAGGTTGTTTGCTTTTTTCTTGTTAATTTAAGTTCTTTGTAGATTCTGGATATTAACCCTTTGTCAGATGGATAGATTGCAAAACTTTTCACTCATTCTATAGGTTGCCTATTCACTCTGATGATAGTTTCTTTTGCTGTGCAGAAGCTCTTTAGTTTAATTAGATCCCGTTTGTCAAGTTTGGCTTTTGTTGCCATTGCTTTTGATGTTTTAGACATAAAGTCTTTGCCCATGCCTGTATCCTGAATGGTATTGCCCAGGTTTTCTTTTAGGATCTTTGTGGTCCTAGGTCTTATGTTTAAGTCTTTGATCCATCTTGAGTTAATTTTTATATAAGGTGTAAGGAAGGGGTCCAAGTTTCAGTTTTCTGCATATGGCTAGCCAGTTTTCCCAACACTATTTATTAATTAGGGAATATTTTCCCCATTGCTTGTTTTTGGCAGGTTTGTCAAATATCAGATGGTGGTAGATGTGTGGTATTATTTCTAAGGCTTCCATTCTGTTCCATTGGTCTATATATCTGTTTTGGTATCAGTACCATGCTGTTTCGGTTACTGTAGCCTCGTAGTAAAGTTTGAAGTCAGGCAGCGTAATGCCTCCAGCTTTGTTCTTCTTGCCTAGGATTGTCTTGGCTATGCAGGCTCTTTTTTGGTTCCATATGAAGTTTAAATTAGTTTTTTCCAATTCTGCGAAGAAAGTCAGTGGTAGCTTGATGGGGATAGCATTGAATCTATAAATTACTTTGGGCAGTAAGGCCATTTTCACGATATTGATTCCTCCTATCCATGAGCATGGAATGTTTTTCTATTTGTTTGTGTCCTCTCTTATTTCCTTAAGCAGTTGTTTGTGGTTCTCCTTGAAGAGGTCCTTCACATCCCTTGTAAGTTGTATTCCTAGGTATTTTACTCTTAGTAGCAATTGTGAATGGGAATTCACTCATGATTTGGCTGTTTGTCTGTTCTTGGTGTATAGGAATGGTTGTGATTTTTGCATATTGATTTTGTATCCTGAGACTTTCCTGAAGTTGCCTATGAGCTTAAGGAGATTTTGGGCTGAGACAATGGGATTTTCTAAATATACAGTCATGTCATCTGCAAACAGAGACAGTTTGGCTTCGTCTCTTCCTATTTGAATACCCTTTATTTCCTTCTCTTGCCTGATTGCCCTAGCCAGAACTTTCAATACTATTTTGAATAGAAGTGGTGAGAGAGGGCATCCTTGTCTTGTGCCGGTTTTCAAAGGGAATGCTTCCAGTTTTTGCCCATTCAGTATGATATTGGCTGTGAGTTTGTCATAAATAGCTCTTATTATGTTGAGATATGTTCCATTGATACCTAACTTATTGAGAGTTTTTAGCATGAAAGGCTGTTGAATTTTGTAGAAAGCCTTGTCTGCATCCATTGAGATAATCATGTGGTTTTTGTCGTTGGTTCTGTTTATGTGATGGATTACGTTGTTGATTTGCATACGTTGAACCAGCCTTGCATCCCAGGGATGAAGCCAGCTTTATCTTGGTGGATAAGCTTTTTGATGTACTACTAGATTCGGTTGGCCAGTATTTTATTGAGAGTTTTTGCATCGATGTTCATCAGGGATATTCGTCTAAAATTCTCTTTTTTTGTTGTGTCTCTGCCAGGCTTTGGTATCAGGATGATGTTGGCTTCATAAAATGAGTTAGGGAGAATTTCCTGTTTTTCTGTTGATAGGAATAGTTTCAGAAGGAATGGTACCAGCTCCTCTTTGTACCTCTGATAGAATTCGGCTGTGAATCTGTCTTGTCCTGGACTTTTTTTTGGTTGATGGGCTATTATTGCCTCAATTTCAGAACCTGTTATTGGTCTATTCAGAGATTCAACTTCTTCCTTGTTTAGTCTTGGGAGGGTGTATGTGTCCAGGAATTTATCCATTTCTTCTAGATTTTCTAGTTTATTTGCATAGAGGTGTTTATAGTATTCTCTGATGGTAGTTTGTATTTCTCTGGGATTGGTGGTGATATCTCCTTTATCATTTTTTATTGTGTCTATTTGATTCTTCTCTCTTTTCTTCTTTATTAGTCTTGCTAGTGGTCTATATATTTTGTTGATCTTTTCAAAAAACCAGCTCCTGGATTCATTGATTTTTTTTTTTGAAGGGTTTTTTTGTGTCTCTATCTCCTTCAGTTCTGCTCTGATCTTAGTTATTTCTTGTCTTCTGCTAGCTGTTGAATTTTTTTGCTCCTGCTCCACTAGTTCTTTTAATTGTGATGTTAGGGTGTTGATTTTAGATCTCTCCTGCTTTCTCTTGTGGGCATTTAGTGCTATAAATTTCCCTCTACACATTTAAGTGTGTCCCAGAGATTCTGGTACATTGTGTCTTTGTTCTCATTGGTTTCAAATAAACTTATTTATTTCTTACTTCATTTCGTTGTTTATCCAGTAGTCATTCAGGAGCAGGTTGTTCAGTTTCCATGTAGTTTTGGGGTTTTGAGTGAGATTCTTACTCCCAAGTTCTAATTTGATTGCACTGTGGTCTGAGAGACAGTTTGTTGCAATATCTGTTCTTTTACATTTGCTGAGGAGTGTTTTATTTCCAATTATGTGGTCAATTTTAGAATAAGTGCAATGTGGTGCTGAGAAGAATGTATATTCTGTTGATTTGGGGTGGAAAGTTATGTAGATGTCTATTAGGTCTGCTTGTTCCAGAGCTGAGTTCAAGTCCTGGATGTCCTTGTTAATTTTCTGTGTTGTTGATCTGTCTGATATTAACATTGGGGTGTTAAAGTCTCCCATTATTACTGTGTGGGAATCTAAGTCTCTTTGTAGGTCTCTTAGAACTTGCTTTATGAATCTGGGTGCTCCTGTATTGGGTGCATATATATTTAGGATAGTTAACTCTTCTTGTTGAATTGATCCCTTTACCATTATGTAATACCCTTCTTTGATCTTTGTTGGTTTAAAGTCTGTTTTATCACAGACCAGGATTGCAACCCCTGCTTTTTTTTGGTGCTTTTCATTGGCTTGCTAGATCTTCCTCCATCCCTTTATTTTGAGCCTATGTGTGTCTTTGCACGTGAGATGGGTCTCCTGAATGCAACACACCAATGGGTCTTGACTATCCAGTTTGCCAGTCTGTGTCTTTTAATTGGGGCATTTAGCCCATTTACATTTGAGGTTAATATTGTTATGTGTGAATTTGATCCTGTCATTATGATGCTAGCTGGTTATTGCTCCCATTAATTGATGCAGTTTCTTCATAGCGTCAATGGTCTTTACAATTTGGCATGTTTTTGCAGTGGCTGGTACTGGTTGTTCCTATCCATGTTTAGTGCTTCCTTCAGGAGCTCTTGTAACATAGGCCTGGTGGTGACAAAATCTCTCAGCATGTGCTTGTCTGTAAAGGATTTTATTTCTCCTTCACTTATGAAGCTTAGTTTGGCTGGATATGAAATTCTGGGTTGAAAATTCTTTTCTTAAAGAATGTTGAATATTGGCCCCCACTCTATTCTGGCTTGTAGGGTTTCTGCTGAGAGATCTGCTGTCAGTCTGATGGGCTTCCCTTTTTGGGTGACCTGACCTTTCTCTCTGTTTGCCCATAACATTTTTTCCTTCATTTCATACTTGGTGAATCGGTTAATTATGTGTCTTGGGGTTGCTCTTCTCGAGGAGTATCTTTGTGGTGTTCTCTGTATTTCCTGAATGTGAATGTTGACCTGTCTTGCTAGGTCGGGGAAATTCTCCTGGATAATATCCTGAAGAGTGTTTTCTAACTTAGTTCCTTTCTCCCTGCGACTTTCAGGTACACCAATCAAATGTAGATTTGGTCTTTTCACATAGTCCCATATTTCTTGGAGGCTTTTTTTTTTTTTCCCACTCTTTTTTCTCTAATCTTGTCTTCTTACTTTATTTCATTAATTTCATCTTCAATCACTGATATCCTTTCTTCCACTTCATTGAATCAGCTATTGAAGCTTGTGTATGCTTCACGAAGTTCTCATACTGTGGTTTTCAGCTCCATCAGGTCATTTAAGTTCTTCTCTACACTGGTTATTCTAGTTAGCCATTTGTCTAACCTTTATTGAAGGTTTTTAGCTTACCTGCGATGGGTTAAAACATGCTTCTTTAGTTTGGAGAAGTTTGTTATTACCGACCTTCTGAAGCCTACTTCTGTCAACTTGTCAAACTCATTCTCTGTCCAGTTTTATTCACTTGCTGGCGAGGAGTTGTGTTCCTTTGGAGGAGAAGAGGCGTTCTGGTTTTTGGAATTTTCTGCCTTTCTGCTCTGGTTTCTCCCCATCTTTGTGGTTTTATCTACCTTTGGTCTTTGATGTTGGTGACCTACGAATGGGGTTTTGGTGTGGATGTCCTTTTTGTTGATGTTGTTGCTATTCCTTTCTGTTTGTTAGTTTTCCTTCTAACCAACAGGCTAGTTAACAGAAAAGGTTAACTCAGCTGCAGGTCTGTTGGCGTTTGCTGGAGTCTACTCCAGACCCTGTTTGCCTAGGTATCACCAGCAGAGGCTGCAGAACAGCAAATATTTCTTCCTGATCCTTCCTCTGGAAGCTTTGTCCCAGAGGGGCACCTGCCTGTATGAGGTGTCTTTTGGCCCCTACTGGGAGGTGTCTCCCAGTCAGGCTACCCAGGGGTCAGAGATTCACTTGAGGAGGCAGTCTGTCCGTTATTGGAGCTCGAATGCCATGCTGGGAGAACCATTGCTCCCTTAGAGCTGTCAGGCAGGGACATTTAAGTCTGGAGAAGCTGTCTGCTGCTTTTTGTTCAGATATACCCTGCCCCCAGAGGTGGAATCTAGAAAGGCAGTAGGCCTTACTGAACTGCAGTGGGTTCTGCCCAGTTCGAGCTTCCCTGCTGCTTTGTTTACACTGTGAGCATAGAACCGCCTACTCAAGCCTCAGTAATGGCAGACGTCCCTCCCCCCACCAAGCTCCCGCATCCCAGGTCAATCTCAGACTTCTGCGTTACCAGCGAGAAAAGCTCCATGGGCGTGGTACCCACTGAGCCAGGCACGGGAGGGGATCTCCTTGTCTGCTGGTTGCGAAGACCATGGGAAAAGCGCAGTATTTGGGCAGGATTATGCCGTTCCTCCAGGTACAGTCACTCACGACTTCCATTGGCTAGGAAAGGGAAATCCCCCAACCCCTTTTGCTTCCTGGGTGAGGCGATGCCCCACCCTTCTTCTGCTCACCCTCCATGGGCTGCACCCACTGTCCAACCAGTCCCAATGAGATGAACCAGGTGTCTCAGTTGGAAATGCAGAAATCACACATCTTCTGCGTTGATCTCGCTGGGAGCTGTAGACTGGAGCTGTTCCTGTTTGGCCATCTTGGAAGTGTGGACCCTTCATTTTTAAAAGCTGGTTTTCTCTCTCTCATTCAGAGGGTATGCATTCTCTTGATCTATCCTCAGATTCAGTGGTTCTGTCCTGAGTCATCTCCACACTGCTATTGAGCCCATACAGCGAGTTATGTCTTTTGGTTATTGTATTTTCTAGTTCTAAAATTTTCCTTTTTAAAAAAAAAATTCTATTTCTTTGCTGAGATGTCCTATTGTTTCATTTGCTTCAAGAGAATTTATAACTACAACAATTTTCTAATGGCTACTTTGATATTTCCAACACTGGATTCGTCTCATGATAAACATTTTAATGCAAGACAATATTTAAATCATGAAGAATCAATTGCTTCAATATTTCCTATATGCCTCATGTTGTGCTGAGTGCTTTATGTGGATTATCTTATTTAATATGGACCACAGTCCTATCAGGTAGTATATTTGGTGGGAGAGGCTGGTTATGCTTAAGTAACAGACAGTTTCTAAATTGTAGTATCTTAACACAACATTTATTTCTAAGTAGAATTAGTAGTGCAGGGAGAGGAAATTGAGCCATAAATAATATAGAAATGTGATCATTTTCTGTAGTTTTTTTTCTATTTATGGAACATAAACAATGTGCTATGGAATACATTGGTGATAGAACTGGAGACTAAAGCAGGTCTGCTTCATGGAGATAAGTATTTTTTTTCTTTTAAATCCTGCATCTTGGCAGATCACGAGGTCAGGAGATCAAGACCATGCTGGCTAATATGGTGAAACCCCGTCTCTACTAAAAATGTAAAAAATTAGTCGGGCGTGGTGGCATGTGCCTGTAATCCCAGCTACTCGGGAGACTGAGGCAGGGGAATTGCCTGAACCTGGGAGGTGGAGGGTGCAGTGAGCTGAGATTGCGCCACTGCACTCCAGCCTGCACGACAGAGTGAGACTCCGTCTCAAAAAACAAAACAAAACAAAAACAAAATCCTGTGTCTCTGAATAGGTTCTTGGTGTATTATATATTTATAAGTATATCCCACCTTTCTCAGAAGAGTTTAGAGTATTGTACAAAGAACTTTGCTATACAAACCTCAAGTTATTAGCCTAACATTTCAAGATTACAGTTGAACAGCAGAGAGAAAAATAAGAAGGGATAAAACAGGCTAAAGAGGAGTGTCAGGGAAAGAGAAGAGCACCAAATAGCAAGTGAAATGTTTTGAGGTCTGTTTCGTACCAGATGAGGGTTCCAGAGACCTTTGATTTGTGAACGCAACTGAATAGCTAAACTAGGCTTATTCTGCCTATAGTTTGTTCCATTGAAGCAAAGATTGTATGTGCGTTTTATTACTCAGAGCCCAGGCCAAGGCAGGTAATTACAGAACAGTTAATTGGTGTAGGCCAGGTGCAGTGACTTACACTTGTAATCACAGCACATTGGGAACCTGAGGTGGGAGCATTGCTTGAGGTCAGGAGTTCAAGACCAGCCTGGGTAACACAGTGATCCTTCCTCTCTACAAAAAAAGCAAATTAAAAAAAATATATATTGTGTCACCTCTGTCTTTACAATTTTTGTTAACATTATTAAATAAGCATTGCCTTATTTCTTAAACATTATAAATACATGACATTATTAAATAAGCATTTAATAACATATTAAATAAGCGTTGCCCCCTAAACAGATGTGTATTTAGTTCTGGTTTAATTCTTCCAAATACCAGTTAGGAGTTCTTAAATATGTTAGATATATAAATTTTAATAAAACCAAGTGGACTGACAAATACTTGAAATTATTAAAATAAACCTGTATGCTATTTAGTTGAATGAGAAATTAATTTTAAAATAAAATGCAATTTCTAGGTGTATCAGCCACAAAGAGAGTTCGTTTTCAGTTTTATTAAAATGAAAACCAGTCATTGTGAGAAATCAGGAGATAGCTTTTTAAATCAGGAAATGTATCACACAAAAGTCATTTATTTATCTCACCTGGTGGGTAGAACATTTATGAATCATTTATTGAAAATTAAATTGATTCTTTATGTGTATTAATTTTAATAAACAGATTTATGGCAACTAGTAACAAAAATGGTAATGCACCCTGTTATGAGATTGATTGCTGAGAAAAATGGAGCATAGGGTTATAGTGTCCACATAGCTTCCACATAGCACTTGGCTTATAAACTTGATCTTTCATTTAATGAGCTATTAATATTAACAGGTTCTGCTGATTATTGCGTCATTCAGGCATGGATAAACATTCCCTTTGAAGCATATATTGTAAAAATTATATGTTTGAAAACTTAGTAGATACTTTCTGGGGGCAAGATTTTTGAATCTTTATTACTGCCCTTTCTTAGAGATTGAAGAAATGAAAACAAGTCCCCTGGTATGATATATATTGGAGCAGAATTTATAATTTCACTACCTAGAAGAAAATTTATTTTAGGCAGTCCAAGATTGACTGGTTGATCATTTTATTCATTCAACAAATATTTATTGATGACTTTTATATCTTGGATGCTGGGATACACAAGTATTTCATGAGGAAGGGAGACAGTAAACAAAAAAACTTAAATATGTAATAAACCAAGTGAAATAACACTAGGTAAGGGGACTACGGAGTGGTCTGAGGAGTTGCTGTTTTATGCTGGGTGGTTAGGGAAGGCCTGTCTGTTCAGGTGACATTTGAGTAAATATCTGAGGAAAAAGTCTCATAGGTAAAAGGAAGAGCAGACGCTGTGCCCAGAGGTAGAGGTCATGCTGGGTGTCTTCTAGAATGTGAATGTGGCTGGAGCAGAGTGGTGGGAAATGGTGTCCAAGAAGTAATGGGCAGCTAAGAATGTTGACCCTACAGGTCAATTTCTTGTCTTTGTTGTTTTATTTTTTGTTTGTTTTTGAGAAAGAGACTCACTCTGTCCTCCAGGCTGGAGTACAGTGGCTGATCTTGGCTCACTGCAACCTCCGCCTCCTGGGTTCAAGTGATTCTCCTGCCTCAGCCTCCTGAGTAGCTAGGACTACAGGTGTATGTGACCATGTCCAGCTAATTTTTGTAGAAGTAGAGATGGAGTTTCACCATGTTGGCCAGGCTGGTCTCAAACTCCTGACCTCAAGTAATCCGTCTGCCTCGGCCTCCCAAAGTGCTGGGATTACAGGAATGAGCCACTGCGCCCGGCCCTTGTCTTTGTTTTTTACTGTAAGCTTTGTTTTAGTAGGATCACTCTGGATGCTGTTTTAAAAAATGTCTAAGGAGGATAATAAGTAGGAATAGGGGAGACCAGTGGGGAGGCTTTGTTAAAACTCTGGGCTAGAGGCGATGAAGGCTGTAGTTGCTTTTTGTTGTTAAAGTATAGCCAGTAGATTTCCTGACTAAAATGTGGGTGTGTAAGTGAAAGGGAACAGTCAAGGATGAGCAGTTGGAACGATGGGGTTGCTGTAACTGAGGTTGGGGAGGACTCTGGCTAGAGTTAGTTTTGGTGCTCAGGGTGAAGGCGGTGGTGGCAGGGTAGGTTGGAAGTTCTACTTTGCATATTTTGAGTTGGAGATGTCAGTTAGACATCCAAGTGGAATTGTCTAATAGACCTGAAAAAGAGTAGTTCAGATCTGGACTGGAGGCAGGAATTTGTGACTCAGTATTTAGATGGTATTCAAAACCATGAAACTGGATGAGATCATTTAGGACATGAGGACAGATAAAGAGGCCTGATGCCTGGACCCTGAGGGGTGCTACCACATTTTAGAGATCTGGTAGATGAAGGGAAATCAGCAAAGGAAACAGAAGAGGTAACCAGTGAGGTAGGAAGAGAACCAGGAGAGAGTAGTGCCCCAGAAGCCAAGGGAGGAACACATCTCTGGATGAAGGGCACCATCATTGTGTCAAATGCTGCTGAGAGGAGGAATGAGATGAGGTCTAGGGATTCACTGCTGGATCTGCAAAAGTGAGGCCACTGGTGATTCTAAGAGCAGTTGTGGTGACCTGTGATGGTGGGCCTTGACTGGAAGGAGCTCAGGAGAGATTGAGTTGGCACAATGTCTTTGAGGTGCCCTGAGAAATTCTTGTACTGTGTATTACAAAATGATGCAATCTAGAATGCTTGTATGGGACACGTTTGTTGAGTGACTGTTAAAGGAGATAGTGTGTATTTGGCACCTTGTCTGGCATTAAAAGGTATTCAGAAAGCATGCTGCTGCTATTTTATTATTTTCTGTCCATATGTATGCCAGGCACTTTCATGAGGGTAGGGACCCTGTCCCCAGTATCTAGTAGAACTGCTTGTCAGTGAATAAATGAATTGATTTTATTAATTCTCTCAACAATTATGTCAAGCTGGTGTTGCGTCCTTATTTTGGAGTTGGTGAAACTAGGGCTTTGAGAAGGCCTTTGTCAAACAGAAACAAGGACCACTCCTTGCCTCCTGGCTCAACCCGAGAATTGTTTTATCCCATGCCGTGTCCTCACAGGGATCAATATTTAATTTAGGAGCAAGCAAATGAGAAGTTTTTTTATTTAGCTTTGGATTTGGCTCAGGGTTTCCAACTCTTTCGCTCACCATCATTTTTATCCTCTCTGATCCTTGTATTATTCTCCGTAACAGGCAGAATAATGGTTCCCCAAAGATGTCTACATCCTAATCCCTGGAACCTGTGAATATGTCGTGTTACACAGCAAGGGAGAATTAAGGTTGCTAATCAGCTGACTTGAGAGTGAGATTATCTGGGCAGGACCAGTATAATCCTAAGGGTCTTTATAAATGGAAGAGGGAGGCAGGAGAAAAGGCTGTGATGTGGTAACGATTGAACCTGCCTTTGCTAGCTTTGAACGGGGAAGAAGGGCCCACAGCCAAGGATTGCCGGCGCTTTGGGAAACTGGAAAAGGAGAGGAAAGGGATTCTCCCACCAGTTTCCAGGGGAGGGCAGCACTGCTGACACCCTGATTTTAGCCCAGTGAGATCTGTGTCGGACTTCTAACCTACAGCATTGTACGATAACAAATTTGTGTTGTTTCACACTAAGTTTGTGATTTTTTTTTTTTACAGCAGTGATAGGAAACTAATACAGTAAATAATTTGATTGAATGACCTTGTCTCCTTAACACTTTTCATTAGGCTGCATTTCAGAGTTTTGGGAGTCAAATACAGCAAGGAAAATATACAGAAAATGGTTGTGACGGAACTGCTAATACTGTGGGGAACTGTATTTATAAAAATGTGTCTTTTCTGATGATCGTTCAAGAGTGTGTTTAAACGATCATTTCACCTGACAATTAGGACCTGATTCTATGCTGTCAAGGCTTTAAGGCATTCCTGTCTCTGCAGGCTCAAGGAATGCTATAACAAATCTAAATAACACGAAGGCTTCTTTCATCCATGAGCTATTTCAGTTTCAGTGCAGCCGTTTTTAAATACAGAGATTCACAGGCATCCATGTCATCACAGTCGTTTACTTTAGAATATGACTGTTTTCCCCAAAGACCTTGGTAGATTAAATACGTCTCTCAGAATCGTATCAGGGAGGGATGGAAGTGGGGAAACCTCTGATAGAGCTTAAGGATTTAGTCGGTTGTCATCATTTCCATCACCAGTGTTTGGGCAGTTTTGAGGGATTTGGGCTGTAATGGGCTACTTTTATGTCCTTACAGGCATCCAGGAGAGGTTCTTGGCTTAAATAGGAGATGGTAGTATTTCCTTTTACATTCCTAATAACAAGATTCACGCTTAGATGTGTGTGAAAAAAAATTTTTTTTAAATGATGTGGTAAAACAAAAAGTAATGTATCTTCATCTTTTAATAGTTTAAAACAATGAGGTAATTAGATGAGAAGTGTTACTGTTTGGTTTTATGGTCTCGTCATGTGATAGGAAGTAACTTAGAAGGGAGGCTGTGAGTTCTGCAGTGTGAAGTTGGGGTTGTAATACACCTCATGACCGTATTTTTAGTATTTGACATTCACTGGGTATTACCAGATACTGGGCTTTGTGCTTGATGTACATTTATTACATTTAATTCTTACAAAAATCCTCTGAGGTCCAGGTTATCATTTCCCTTTCATAGAAGGCAAGGTAACTGAGGTTTTAAGTAACTTGTACAGTGTATATGCACTGCATATGGTAGAACTGGCAAAATAAAAATTTTAGTTTATTTTGTGAGTGGCTCTTGATTATAAATTTCAGTAGGATTTTGGATAATTCTCTCCTTTTTCCTTAAAAAAAAAATGGCATTAGTGACCTTTATTAAGATACTTGATTGTCCTTACATCTCATACCTTTTTCAGCAGGGGTCTCCTACCCGCCGGTCCATGTGCGCAGCAAGGGAGCAAGCATTACCACCTGAGATCCATCTCCTGTCAGATCAGCTGCAGCATTAGATTCTCACAGGAGCATGAACCATACTGTGATCTGTGCATGCAAAGGATCTAAGTTGCACTCCTTATGAGAATCTAATGCCTGATGATCTGAGGTGGAACAGTTTCATCCCCAAAACAAGACCATCACCACCACCCCCACCCTGGTGGAAAAATTGTCTTCCACGAAACCAGTCCCTGGTGCTCAGAAGGTTGGGGACCACTGTCTATAGCAGCCTCTGGATTTTTTTTTCCTGTTGTTTGAATACTTCCTCCAAAAATACGATTTAGTGTGGGAATTTGTGAGATGATTCTTCTGAGCCTTCATGAAGTGCACTTTGGGTTAATCCACAGAGGAAGCAGACCCTAACAACCATCTCTGCTTGTTAGGAGGAAGGGAGAAAATGGAGGAGTGAATGCAGCTGGCCAGTCCTCACCCCTGTGAAGCTGGGCTGTTGCTGCCCATTTCTGTAGTGAAGGGGGCAGCAAAACCAGGCACACTGGGGAGAGGCCTTTGCTGGATCTGCCAGCTTTCCTTGACCCTCATCCTCACTGTTGCCCCTGGCTCCCCACTGTGGGTCGTTTCAGTGCCTCCATAGTTTCTTACTTGGGCGTGTTAATTTCTGGAATCTCTCTTTCCTCTCATTTTTATCATGTCTTCAGGGCTGAGTTGGGAGTAGGAGACCAGCAGCGCAGGTCAGCTCTCTGTCTTGGCAGAAGCTGTGTTGTGTTCTTTCTCGTCATACTGTCTTCAAATAAGACTATACCAACAAGGATCTATTTATTATGTTTTCCATTTTCTTGTCTTTTGCCTTGGCTAAAACTTCTAAATTGGTTTTGAAAAAAGCAGAAGTGATTGTTGGCACCTGTGCGTTGTTTCCTGCTCATGATGGGAATGTTTCTCTTACTTCTTGTTCCGTATCATGTTGACTTCTGATTTCAAACGGTCATTCTTGGCTCTTCATTCTTAGCTCTTTGGTAAAGAAACTTTTTTATTTACTGAAAGCTTTTTTAAGATCAGAAACAAGTGTTGAACTTTATAAATGCTGTCTGCAGTGTCTGTCAAGATGGCCCTGTGTTTTTTTTTTCTCTGCCTTACCAAATGACGTCAGATTTCCTAATGTTCAGTCTTTGTGTTTTTGCAATATTTGATCTTCAGTGTTTTCTATTAATATATGCTGGGTTTGATTTATGATATTTAGACTTTCTACATTTAAATTCCTACGTGAGATGACAGAATTATATGTATATTTTTTGTTGTTTTTGGTGTACTCTTTGGGAGTTTTGATATCAGGGTTACAAAAATGAATTTGTAAGTTTTTATATTTCCCTCATATGGGGCAGCTTAAATAAGTTGGGAATTTTCCATTCTTTGAAGGTTTTTAATAGAACTTGCTTAGCACTAGAACAGTCTGAGCCATGTACCTTTCTGCATGAGATAGATAGTACTTTAATGGCTTTTATTTTCTCACTGTTTGTTTGTGTGTGTCATATTCAATTTGTCTTTAAAAGGTACTAATGCTTGGACTTACTAATTTTTTTTCTCTGGTTTATTAATTCATTTTAGCTTTACTTTTGTTAGTTTTCTCTGGTGCCTGCAGTGCCCACCTTCCTGCTATTAGAGGTCCTTTGGTCCTGCACTGCTTAAGGCTGGACTCCCACACCATGGAGGGCACTGCCCAGGTGATAGAGGTTTAGAGTCTCAGCCTGTGGAAGAAAGATGTAGAAAGATGGTGGTCAGGGCTAAAATGTGTGAGGATTGGAGATACAGTGGGCAGAGGCTGCAAGCACAGTTCTCCTTCTGGAAAAGAGTAGCTAAGGGGTAGGACAGGGGTCAGCTCTGTGAGGCTGGGGCAGACTCAGCCCCAGTCTTGGGCACAGAGGGTTGGTGAGAGAACTAGAAATCATCTGAATACCTTTCGCTCAGGGGGGTTATGTTTCTGGAAACAAATCAGGATATGTCAGGAATTTAGATTCAACCAATGTGTCAGTTTCTCCTTGATTTTGGTAATCATTTTAATGCTTACTGCTATAGTGAGTTTTTGTCTGATTTTTCTGGGAAATTATTGAGAAACTGGAAGAGGCTTTGGTAGGGGTGGTTAGCAAGATGCTTCTTTGCACTTGGCTTATGGGATGTGCAATTGGAAATGCTTGAGAGGTATTTAATCTCTCAAACAAAATAATTTGAAGAACTTCAGCATTGTCCTTTTTCGTATAACAACATAGATTTATTAGAAATAAGTGTTAAGTTTTTCCGACAACTGAGTTTGAAGGACCTCTATTTGCTTCTACTGCTAGAAGATGGTATAGTTCCACTTCTGTAAATTTTCTATAATTCTAGTTTACAGTATTGCAAAATTGCCAGCCCTTTCCTTCTGTTTGGTGCCTCTACCTCCTTACTCCCCCTTTTACCCCTCCCTCTCTGTGTCTGCGAAGTAACACATAGTTTAGATGATCTCTGAGGTTCCTTTGGTTAATATTCTATGATTTGGATTTTCCTGTGTGGAAATCTAAATGAGAATGTCTTAGAAAAGCTGCTTACCAAACCTGGTCTGCTGTTACTACATACGTTTGTTTTCACTGGTCTTTATTAGGTACCCACAGTTCTGTTAGGTGAAGTTCAGAACAATGAAAAGGCATAAACTCTGCTTCTAAGGATCTTGTGATCACTAAGGGATATTGGCAAGAAAGGAAAAGAGGGTTATGTTGGCTTTAGTGGCGGAAATTGTCCACCTGAATGGCATAGCTTGAAGATTGGTGAGGTTATTCCATATGGCTAGAAGGAAATGAAAAGCTTATTTGCTTTTCTCATTTTTTTCCCCTTTTCTATATATTCTTATCACTTTCCCAATATAAACTAAATGATGGGAGTTGATCCTGTTTATGGTATGTGGCTTAGGGCATGGGAACCTTCACCTTATTTTTTCCTCCTTGAATTGAACATGAAATTCTAATACTACAGGGCACAGGAGAGACCAGGGTTTATGAAGACTGCATATCTTGACTGAATCTTAAGTAGAGCTCCTCAATTATTAGGGGCTCAACTTTTTCTCAGTTTTCTGGTCACTGTGTTACGGTAAAGGAAAGCAGCTTTGAGAGATAAAAATCTTAGCTCAGTGGATACAAAGTGTTGAAGAGGATGTTGAACCATTTATTTTTATAATAAATATGTTTGTTTTAGAAAATTTAGAAAATATTGGCACTAGCTCACAACAGTGATTTTTTCATTTGCTATCTTCAATAGTTACAGCAAGCCAGTGATGTGATTTCTATGATCATCCCTATTCTACAGAGGAAGAAACTGACCTTAGGGAAATTACCATTTTGGTTTTTATTCTTCTCATCTTCCCCCCATATATGCATATACATTTCTTAAATAATATTTGGATCATACAAAGCAGGTTTTATGAACGATTCTTTCACTTAGCAAGACATTGTGAGAACATTTCTTTTTGTTATTAAATTGTCTTTGAAAACAGATTTGAATGTACATGTAATATTTTATCTTGTGAAATTTACTTAATCCAGAATTTTTCAACCTTGGGGCTACTGGTACTTTGGACTGGATAATTTTTTGTTCTGGGAGAGTGTCTTGTGCATTGTAGGTTGTTTAGCATAATCCCTGGCCTCTACCTGCTAGATGTCAGTGGCACCTTTCCCCCACCCAACTGTGACAACAAAAATGACTCTAGACATTGCCAAGTAAATGTCCCTGGGGGACAAAAATCACCTCTGGTTGAGAACTACTCATTTAACTGTATGTATTTTATGCTTTAAATAAGAATATATGGGTATAGTAAACTCATGGTGAATTTTCTGTTTGAAAAAGTAGACCCATGCCGTCCAGATTACATTTATCAGCTCCTAAAATCAGCTACTTTAAAAATTAATATTTTTTTCCTTAATAGCAATTTTGCTTGTAAGTTGAAAATTTAACAACATTATTTGCATTCATATAAGAATGTAATTGCCTATCTCTCCGCAGTCTGATGGAAAGGCATGCCGGGAGCTTTGACCACAGTTATTTTACTGTAGATGAATTCCATTATCTTCATGTCACTTTCTTAAAAAGTTTGGTCATTGAGGCAACTATAATACCTGGAGTTATTAATGGAAACCAGAAGTTACTCTTTCAGCTTATTTATGTAGTTTTCTTTATACGTTTTGACACTTTAGAAGGATCTATAAAGCCATCTTTCCTATCAGATAGTCATCTTTGTGTGTAAATAAAATGATCTTTCTTTAATAGAACTATAGCATACAGTATTAATAGTTACAGTTGTCCTTTTAAGGAACTAGCATTCTTTCTTGGGGTGAGGTGGGGTGGGCAATACAAAGCTAATTGAAGACTTTACTCTTTGATTAATTTTGAACTTTACCTTCAGGTTCTTTTTTAGGCATTCTTTTTTTCTCATCTTGGATCTTTTCTACACTTTATGGAAAACTTTAATACGAACATGACAAATTTGGAGATGTCCCATATTATGCATGTACTTTTAGTGATAACGTTATAGTTTCAAATAAATGTAAATATCCAATAATATGTAGCTCCTGTCTATGTTGCCTTTTGTGCATGTTGATAATATGTTAATATCCTATGGTAGTGACTAGAACTTTTCCTTAAAATATTATTATATATTGGCTGTGCATGGTGGCTCACGCCTGTAATCCCAGCCCTTTGGGAGGCTGAGGCGGGCAGATCACGAGATCAGGAGATCGAGACCATCCTGGCTAACACTGTGAAACCCCATCTCTACTAAAAATACAAAAAATTAGCCAGGCATGGTGGTGGGTGCCTGTAGTCCCAGCTACTTGGGAGGCTGAGGCAGGAGAAAGGCGTGAACCCAGGAGGCGGAGCTTGCAGTGAACCGATATCGTGCCTCTGCACTCTGGCCTGGGCGACAGAGCGAGATTCTGTCTCAAAACAAACAAACAAACAAGCGATAACGATATATATATATATATATATATATATATATATATATATATAGTTATATGTTTTTGAATCTCAAGATATGTTTTGATTGACTTGTATTAATTTTAATTATGCTCTTAAAAATTTGTATTTAGTACCAACTGTGTTTTATCTTTCTATTCTCTCCTCTAATAAATAGTAATAGCAAAGACATATTTTAGTTTAGGGCTTCTACAAATTGAATTATTTGTAAAGAGAGAATATTTTAAAATGCAAATTTCCTAAAATTCAAATGTTCTGATACAGGATTTTGATAGCTGTTTTTATATGTTAAGCTTGTAAGGTCCACTACCAATTTTGGATATTTCAATTCCCCATAGGTAATTAGAGTTCTAGAAAGAATGTTCTAGAGGAAGAAAACCTGTATTTTATAGCTTCATCCCCAGGGTTGGTTATCGATTTTCTTTTTATTAATAGTTGGTTTTTTTACTGTGGAAGTTCAAACTGCATGAAAGTTTTTTGTGTGTGTGAATTTCTTTTGAGGATATTAGTGTTTCCCTATTGTATCTAGCTTTAAAACATTGGATATTTATTAAAAGGATTTGCCCCTAGTCAGATGTAGTTGATGACATGAAACCAACTAAACCATTCATCTTATTAAAATTCCTGGAGGTTCAGCTGAGGTCTTTCTCAGGTGGAGCTGGAGAGGATGAAGGTCATCTCCACAGAGTGCGATGTGAATAGTCCAGGAGTGCTCCACTGGTGGTGTTTTCTACCAGCCTAATTTGGGCTTTGTAAGATATCTCACCTTTCTCCAACCAGTATATTGAGTATCATTTTATTTTGTAAAAACAAAACAAAATTGGATTTTAATAAAGAAATGTTACCCAGAGATGACATTTTAAGTTTTGTATAAGTAGTAACAGTAGAAAATGTAATGATCTTTCTCTTAACCCCTAGAATTAATGTGACAGACATTTTTAAAAAGTAAAATTCAAGTCTTCATTTGGTCTGTAACAGTGATGCCATATAAAATGTACTAATATGTGAAAAATACAACGTTTAAACAAGGTGAAGAATGTAGAATCCATTCTACACAATTATTTTTGGTTGTAAACAATGAAAAAATCAGTTTCTTGTACACAAATTTTAAATTATCAGGTGAAAAGAAATATAAAATATTCTTGTTGGTGTACAAGACCAAGTTAGGTAAACAGGACTTCCTCCATGAAAATGTACCCGATGGTAACACTGTAACAACATTACTAAACAGTTTTTCAGGGAGAAGTCTTTAATTGCTTTAATTTGTTATCCTTAAAAGTAATTTCCCTCCTCCTAAGTCCAAAACTCAGTAAGATTGACCATGATGTGACATTTATTTTCAGATAGTGTTTAGAATTCTGTAGCATGGTATAAAGGACTTGTCTTTAATTAAAAGTGCTCTACACTTAGTAAAAATCTATGTGAGTTGAGGAATTGATTCTTTTTAAAAGAAAGCCGCAAATTTTTCTTGTATGGGTAAATGTCACTCTGTTCGTATCTCCGCTTAGCTGCAAGTCAGGACTTGTACTATTCCACTAGGTTGTCATAGAAACGCAGTTAACTGTCATCTCAACTCAGACTGTTGATGGTTTTATTTGTAGGTTTGTAGGATTATTAAAATTTAACAAAAATTATTGATTTGCTTTTTATTAACACTGGGTTGTTTACCATGGAAGTCCAAACTGCATGGAAACCTTTTTTCTATTATTATTATTTTTTAGTTAAAGAGAAACTCTATAATCTACTAGATTTTTAAATGTTTTTTATTTAAAGTATGATGTGGAGTCTCCAGTAGCAGAATAACCTCCATGAATCGTATTTTTGAATCACTTTCTATTTTCTTTGTTTATAGCAAGGAGAAAAAAAAAAAAAACTTAAAAATTCACCTTTACCCTGCTTTTAACTTAACATAAAAGATACTTGTCAGAAAAGCATGAAAAGGTACATCAAATGCCTAATATTGGAGTCTTCATTTTATTTATGGTTTTTGAAACCCAGTAAGGATGCTTCACTGAGCTGTATTGTGAAAGTATTTATTTTTGTATATTTATGTGTGAGAAATTATTTAGTTTTCACTTATAAGTAAGACAGGAAAACCTTATTTACAGTGACTTTATCTAATGGTCCGTGGATGAGTGCTTTTATGCAAAATAGTCAAGAGGCTAGAATTAACTTTTCACATTGGATGCACATTTGATGTCCCGACTTGAGCAACATGTGGCATCTTATTATAAAGACTAACACTCAGGATTCAATTTGTATTTAACATGTTTACTTCAGAATGCACACATCATCTGTGCTACATTTAATATTAACTTTGTAATGATTTCTCTTTCTTGCTACATAAGTAGAAGTGTCTGTTGTTTTTTGTAGTTTTCTTTTTTCAGTGTTTTTAGTCTTGGCTAATTAGCTATTTTATATTTTCTGTTAGAAACAGGTCAGTTTTGGGGTGTAACAGCTCCTTGGTTTGGGTAGATTATCACTACCTTTTCATAGAAATGTGTAGGCCCTGTGGATAACTGTGCTTATACTTCTCTTTTGTTGCCATTAGTTCTTCAAGTTATTCTTGGAAAGTTAATAATAGGTATATCATCTTTGTTTTTAATACTTGCATCCGAAATAAACAGCTAATAGCTTATGTATAACTAGGGAATTAAATTTAAGACAGCTCATCAGTAGACATGAAATACTGATTTTAACTGAGCTTATGGCTCTTAAACTGTTATTACTGTTCTTGTAGCTAGTCTGCATGATGGCTTCCAGTGACCCTCATCTCCTATTCCTGCTCTGTGCTGCCCCTCCCACACTGACCTGTGTGATTGAAAGGATATTGTAGAAATAACAGCATTCCATCTGAGGCCGTATAAAACATGGAAGGGGCTTCCACTTTTTTTTCTTTTGGATCACTCTTGCTTCATGGACCCCTCCACAGGGCTGCTTGATCAGAACATGGCAAGTGACTTCCTTCAGAATGAGTGATCCAAGAGTGTTGGCAACTTCTGCCAACAGTGAGGACCAACTTGCCAGCCACTTGATTGAGCCATCTTGGAAGTAGATCCTCTAACCCCAGTTAGGCCTTCCGATAGTTGCAGCCCTAGCTGACATCTTGTCTGCAACCCTGTGAGAGATCCTCAGTGAACCACTCAGCTAAGCCACTTCTGAATTGCTTACCCATAGAAACTGTAAAATAATACATATTTATTGTTGGTTTAAATCAGTACATTTTGGTGACCAGGAGTGTGGCACATGCTTGTAGTCTCAGCTACTTGGAAGGCTGAGGCGAGAAGATCTCTTGAACCTATGAGTTTGAGTCCAGCCTGGGCAACATAATGAGTCTCTATCTTTATAGAAAATAATAAAATAAGTAAATCAGCAAATGTTGGCATAATTTGTTACACAGCAATAGCTAGCTAATGCACCTGCTAAATAAACATATTTTAAAATGTTTTCTAATAATCACATAGTTTATAATTATTTCTAGGTTTAGGATAGGCTTCTGTTGTGGTTTGTAGAGTCATTTTCATAGGAGATTTTGGAGTGTGTTATAGAAGGTATTGACTTTAGAGCACTCATAGCTGAATTTGAATTTTAGCTTCTCCTCTACTCACTGTATGTCTTGAAGAAATTACTTAAAATCTCTCATCACCAGTTTTTGCTGAAAATCTGTAAAACAGGACAATTATACTTAACTCTCAGTAGGGTTTTTTTTTTCTTTTAAGTCAGGTTGAAATGAGATTTCTGATATTAAGTCTCTAGCATGATGCTTGATATAGTCCATCATTTCCATTAATCCACAGATTAACCCCTTTCCATGTGAAGATATAATCCTTTGCCCCAGAGGTGAAGACTTCTGTAAGAATTTGAGTTTGCAGTCTCTGCCTAGTCTGTCCTCTCAGTCTTATAGTCTTCCGCAGGCAGAGCACTTACTACTCTACAAGTCGTTTTTCTTTTGCCTAATTTTCTTTTTACTATGATGCACCTTAGGTGTGACTTTATATTTATCCTGCTTATTGCAGAGCTTCTTGAGTTTGTAGATTGATGTCTTATCAGTTTTGGAAAATTCTGTTACTGTCTCTTTAAATGTTGCTCTTGTTCCTTTCCATTTTTCCTTATCCTTCTGGGACAGTAATGAAAAGTATGTTAGAGCTTTTCACTGTGTTCTATATGCCTAATAGATTCCTTTATATATTTTCTTTCCATTTATTCTTCTCTGGGGTTCCCTTTGGATATTTTTTTTACTCATTTCACTTATTTTGTCTTCCGTTTTACTAATCTTCTATTAAACCATCTATTGACTTCTTAATTCAGTTAACATTTTCAGTGTAAAAATTTTCATTTGATTCTTTTTTTTTTTTTTTTTACAGATTAGAATTCTGTTGAAAATTTCTATCTTTTCATCAGCTTTCTGTCTTTTTCTGTTTTTTTTTTTTTTTTTTTTTTTTTTTGAACATGTAGTTGTAGTTATTTTAAAGCCCTTTACTACTAACTTCAATGTCTAGGTCACCCATTTGTTTATTTTTATGGTCTTTTTTCATCTTGATTTTTGGTCATTTGGTCCTGTCTTATGGCATACCTGGTAATATTTTATTGAATCCTTAGTACTGTACATGAAGAATTGTAGAGGCCTCGGTAGTTTTCTTTCTCCAGAGAGGAGTCACCCTTTCCTTCACTAGACAGATATGTTGGGCGTTATATACCTCCAATCAAAGATTGAACTGAGTCAGAGCTCTATGGGAGTTAAGTTTTTGTGTCCTCTAGGGACCAGGGGTTCCGACTAAGACTGTGATATTCACCAGGATCCAATTTCCCGATGCCTCTTGAACTCTTATTCTTATCTTCTTAACACATCAAGGCAGTTGATTTGCGTTTTTCTTTCTGTTCAGCTTTTCAGCTTCATCCTGTGCCGTTTTAGAAATTGACAGTTGTCTTACAGGGAGAAGTAGCTGTGTAACAAGCTTGTGTCTCTGCCTCTTTTCCACTGATATCTTGGCCCCTCAGGTCTCTCTCCAGTTTTGTCACTCTGTCCCCACAAGTGCCAGAAGGTGTGCTGCTTTCCCTACCCCCAGCAGTGGCTGCCTTCCCAGGCAGAGCTTGGGTTCTCAGCCTCTTGTCCTACACCCAGAATTAGTAAATGCCTCCAGGAAGAAAGTGGCTGAAAAATGCCAGTGCAATTCTTTGCTGCCCTGGAATCTTGACCCTTCTAGTTGAGGTTGCCTCAGCAGCCCTTTGATGCCTTGGATAGATGATGTTGTATATTCCATTAAGACTTTCTGGTTATTTGGGTGGGAGCACTGATGTCCTCAGGCTACTCTAATATTAGCTGCAGGGTGAAGACTATGTAATTATGGTGGTTTGTATGGTGTTTTGACACTGCAAACCACGATAATTCCATAGTCTTCACCCTCTAGCTAATGTTAGTAAGTAGATTATTTTTATGGACTTCTGTTTTGGCTAGCTTTATGCCATCACAGTTTTCTGTATATAAACTTTTTGTTTCTCATTACTTATTGATGTAAAATAAAATCTTACTCTGAATCATAGTAACTTTTACAACTCTCCTTGATTTATTAATTCATGGCCATTATAGGAAATATTGATTACTAACTTTCTTCCATAAGAGTGAGGATTAAGAATATTTTATGAAGCCGTACCAAATAGTAAGTTTCAACATGTAAAGTTAGTGACAATGTAACACTAAGTCTGTATACTCTTGTTTTCAACTTTTGAATTTATTTTACCAGTGAAGTTGTAGCAATTAATATGCCTAGGCAAAATGAAATATGAAGATCTTAAACTTTAGCTGTAGTTGGAATTATTAACATCGTTGAAGGAACCCTCTCTGATTCTCTCGTAAGAAGTGTATTTTGAGGTTTTCAAAACAAAAGTGTATGACGCCAGTCATTTTTCTTTGCCGTTTGTGCAGGAAGAAGAGAGCGAAGAGGAACCCAAGCTGAAGTATGAAAGGCTTTCCAATGGGGTAACTGAAATTCTTCAGAAGGATGCAGCTAGCTGCATGACAGTCCATGATAAGGTAAGGTGGCACTTTCAGAGGATTCTTCTGTAAATTGTTTCTATTGTAAATTTGCTTGTGCTTTGGAGTCCTGATGCTTTTGGTGGTGGCTTTTTACAGTGATCCTGTCTCCTTGCCGCTACTCTCTTCCTCCTTGCCAACAAAAAACGAACAAAAAAGTCCAAATATTTTATATGTGTGTACACGCCCATTCACACACATACAACATACTCCAAGACTGTATTAAGTAGAATGTAGACAGTGATCAAAGTCAAAGATTTATATGAAATGGTTTTTGGAAACTCTATCGCTCACTTAATTCCTTAAATTATAAGGATTCCATTAGGAACCTGTTAAGATTAGAAATAATGTGAAGCTCAGTGCTTTTATAGGGGTAAAAGGGATTATATTGTAGGCGTTATGAATAGTAGAAATGCCCCAAATTACTACTTATATCAGTGAATGAATTTATTCCACATCTGGGTCCTTGCTGTAACAAAGCTCCAACCAACTTTCTGAGTGCAGGGTAAGTACTGGATAGCACCCTTAGCCTACTCTTGGACCAAAACAGTTTGTGTCATAGTCAGAATATTGGGGGGCATGTAGCTTCACCCATTGCTGTCTTCTTCCCTATGACCTTGTAAGTTTTAGTCCTTCCACAAAAAGCAAACTGCTCTTGTCTGATCCATCGCCTGGCTTTATCCTATGTTACTAGAAGTGTGGCTCATCCTCCCCCTTGCTTCCCACCCAGTTCCTTTTTACCTCAAATTTTGTTTAATTGTAAATAGAGTCCTGTACCCACAACACTTTATTAGAGTATGTGCCTTCTTTCTCATGTTTTACCAGCAGCCTTCTCCTTTGAGGTGTCTGCCATTTGGCTGCAATGCCATTGACCCCTTTTCATTGCTGCCATTGTCCAACTTCTGGTCCCTTTTCTTCACTCATTGAAGACTGCCTTTGCAGTTCTTCAACCAAATTTCATTCCAGTGACCCTTACCTCTTCCCTGTTTCATCTCCCCACTGATAAGGCCACACTTTGGATGGTGTCAGCACTGGAACTTGAGGATCTTAGCCTCTGTGACACTCTTTGTTGACCCCTGTTATTCTTCAACCTTTTGTGCTCATTTTCCCACAAGCTGTATGACTTTATGGAGTCTTGATCTCTAATCCATTCATTCTTTTTCTTTTACTTTTCTGTGCCTGTGAAATGATTGATTATCCTAACTCTATCTTACCAGCATCTTCAGTTCTTTTACATCCCTGTCTTCCCATTGTGCACCTCAGCCATACTCTCAACCCTGAATTAGTGCTTTCGTGACAAGGACAGCCATGTGCTGTTACAGACTCACACACCTAGGTAAATTTGTCACTAAAAATTATTCTGAATTATTTGTCCTTCGTCAGTTTCTTTAGTCCTCAGTCCCTCTTCTGAACCACTGTCCCTTCTTTCTTAGAGGATGATGTCATTTCTATGTAAGAAGATTGAAATTGTCAGGTATGAACAGCCTCAATTCCTGACCTCTTTTTCACACCCATTCTTACCCATGGGAGATTTTCTTTCTTTCTTTTTTTTTTTGATTTGGGTATAACTTTATTTATTTATTTATTTTGTATTTATTTATTTATTTATTATTATTATTATACTTTAAGTTCTAGGGTACATGTGCATAACGTGCAGGTTTGTTACATATGTATACTTGTGCCATGTCAGTGTGCTGCACCCATCAAGTCGTCAGCACCCATCAACTCGTCATTTACATCAGGTATAACTCCCAATGCAATCCCTCCCCCTTCCCCCCTCCCCATGATAGGCCCCGGTGTGTGATGTCCCCCTTGCCGAGTCCAAGTGATCTCATTGTTCAGTTCCCACCTATGAGTGAGAACATGCGGTGTTTGGTTTTCTGTTCTTGTGATAGTTTGCTAAGAATGATGGTTTCCAGCTGTATCCATGTCCCTACAAAGGACACAAACTCATCCTTTTTTATGGATGCATAGTATTCCATGGTGTATATGTGCCACATTTTCTTAATCCAATCTGTCACTGATGGACATTTGGGTTGATTCCAAGTCTTTGCTATTGTGAATAGTGCCGCAATAAACATACGTGTGCATGTGTCTTTATAGCAGCATGATTTATAATCCTTTGGGTATATACCCAGTAATGGGATGGCTGGGTCATATGGTACTTCTAGTTCTAGATCCTTGAGGAATCGCCATACTGTTTTCCATAATGGTTGAACTAGTTTACAATCCCACCAACAGTGTAAAAGTGTTCCTATTTCTCCACATCCTCTCCAGCACTTGTTGTTTCCTGACTTTTTAATGATCGCCATTCTAACTGGTGTGAGACGGTATCTCATTGTGGTTTTGATTTGCATTTCTCTGATGGCCAGTGATGATGAGCATTTTTTCATGTGTCTGTTGGCTGTATGAATGTCTTCTTTTGAGAAATATCTGTTCATATCCTTTGCCCACTTTTTGATGGGGTGGTTTGTTTTTTTCTTGTAAATTTGTTTGAGTTCTTTGTAGGTTCTGGATATTAGCCCTTTGTCAGATGAGTAGATTGCAAAAATTTTCTCCCATTCTGTAGGTTGCCTGTTCACTCTGATGGTAGTTTCTTTTGCTGTGCAGAAGCTCTTTAGTTTAATGAAATCCCATTTGTCAATTTTGGCTTTTGCTGCCGTTGCTTTTGGTGTTTTAGATATGAAGTCTTTGCCCATGCCTATGTCCTGAATGGTACTACCTAGGTTTTCCTCTAGGGTTTTTATGGTATTAGGTCTAACATTTAAGTCTCTAATCCATCTTGAATTAATTTTCGTATAAGGAGTAAGGAAAGGATCCAGTTTCAGCTTTCTACTTATGGCTAGCCAATTTTCCCAGCACCATTTATTAAATAGGGAATCCTTTCCCCATTTCTTGTTTCTCTCAGGTTTGTCAAAGATCAGATGGCTATAGATGTGTGGTATTATTTCTGAGGACTCAGTTCTGTTCCATTGGTCTATATCTCTGTTTTGGTACCAGTACCATGCTGTTTTGGTTACTGTAGCCTTGTAGTATAGTTTGAAGTCAGGTAGCGTGATGCCTCCAGCTTTGTTCTTTTGACTTAGGATTGTCTTGGAGATGCGGGCTCTTTTTTGGTTCCAAATGAACTTTAAAGCAGTTTTTTCCAATTCTGTGAAGAAACTCATTGGTAGCTTGATGGGGATGGCATTGAATCTATAAATAACCTTGGGCAGTATGGCAATTTTCACGATATTGATTCTTCCTATCCATGAGCATGGTATGTTTATCCATTTGTTTGTTCTTTTTTTTTCTTTTGTGATGGAGTCTCACTGTTGTTGCCCAGGCTGGAGTACAATGGCGCAATCTCGGCTCACTGCAACCTCCATCTCCCAGGTTCAAGCAATTCTCCTGCCTCAGCCTCCTGAGTAGCTGGGATTACAGGCACCCACCACTACACCTGGCAAATTTTTATAGTTTTAGTAGAGACAGGGTTTCACCATATTGGTCAGGCTGGTCTTGAACTCCTGACCTCAAATGTTCCACCCGCCTGAGCCTCCCAAGGTGTTGGGATTACAGGCGTGAGCCACCACACCCGGCCACCTACAGGAGATTTTCTTTCTCTTATTTGTGAATCTTTTTGTCCACTTTTGTTGTTCACTTCATCACATTTCCTCCCTTGTTTCCCAGCAATGCATACTATGTCATGGAGCGTACCTAATTCTACCTCCAAGTAACCAGGAATCTACCTTGTATCTATATAGAGTTGCCTATTTTTGTGTATTTCATGTAAGTGCAGTCAACATTATTTGATCTCTTGTATCTGGTTTCTTTCACTTAATGTAATGATTTTGAGCTTCATTCGTGTTGTAGCACGTATCAGTACTTCATTCCTTTTTATTGCTGAATAGTATTCTATTGTATGGGTATGCTATGTTTTGTCTATCCATTCACCAGCTGGTGGACATTTTGCTGATTCTGAATTCTGGATCTCACCTTTCTTCTCAAAACTTCTTTATCGTGACACCATTCTTTTCCTATTTTCTTGATCATTTGTGACATTCCTTTGTTTCTTTCACTTTCCTTTCTTTGCCTCCACTTTTCCTTTACATGTTGGCTTTCCTAGGATTTGGTCCATTATCCACATTTCTTCTTAATTTGTACTTTATCTTGGTTTTAAATCTCAGGATTTCTGTGACCACCTGCAGACTGACCTTCACTGGAATAGTATGCATATTTACTTATGGTCCTCTTAAACATCTTTATCTGCTGTTTGTCTTTTTACCTGAACCTCAGCATGTCCATAATGAATTCATTTTCATTTCCCTCTAAACTTGCATCTATCTTTATTCTTTATCCCATTTGGTGGCATCACCACCTCCTTTGTCACCTAAGCCACAGATGAATCCTTCTTCCCTTTCACTCAGCCGTTTCCTAAGTCCTGATGATTTTCTTACTACTCTTGCTCTGGCTTAGACTCTTATCTTCTCCTGCCTCTACATAGTAAATAAAAGAATCTCTTGTGCCTCTAATTTTTCTACTTTAAACCCATCTGTCACCTGGTTGCCAGAATGATCTGCTGAAAATACAGATTTTAAAACTCTTGTATGATTTTGCATCAACTATGAAATAAGACTTGAGCTCGTTAATGTTGTATCTAATGCTAAGATCTTGCTCCCTCTCTGTTATTGGCTTGTTGTCTTACCACTTTCTGCCATAAGTGTGGTGCTCTGGCTACAACACTTGGCTGTTTCTACTCACACCCCATTCTGCTTGATCCACACACGTCCGGAGCCCTTCTCTTCTGTTCAGGTATTCTTTATTTTTTCCTGGGAACTAATGCACATAACTGCGAACTCGTCTATTTTACTTCAGATTTGCTTTCACCCTAGTCTGTTCATAACATTCTACTAAAGTAATCTTCCAGAAACCTCAACCTGATCATGTAATCCTCCTTCTTAGAATTCTTTATTGGCTTCCTGATGACTTAATTATTTGGGCCTTCCCACCCTGATTTCCTCTACTTTCCTGCCTTTCATCTCTCCATAAATATTTGAATGCCTCTTATTAGCTGACCTTTCAACCTTATCACCTGTCTCTTCCCCGGGCATGAATTAGATGTGTCATCCATAATTTCTGGACTTTGTCCTGCATTTTATGTGTCTCCGTGCCTTTGAGCAAGTTGTATCCACTCTGCCTAAAATTGTTTTTACTACAAGCCTACCCTGTCTGCCTTAGTGTCTATTTTCTAATTTCTTTTTTAAAGTTCAGCACAGCTGTCAAATACTATGTTCCATAGGGTCTTAGAGATACTTCCATTTTAAGCATTCTCTTTAAATTTAATTGTAATTAAATTTTTATGTCTGTTTCCCTCATTATACCATAATCCTTTTAAGTCACACTTGGTTATTATCTAACCATATTGTAGTGTTTTTTGTGCATTTGTCGAATGAACCAGTGAATGGATGAAATGGAGAACAAACTTTGCCTGCCTAGAGGTCAAACTTTATTAACATTGTACTTAAACCAACTTTGCCAAAGAGCCTGATGGTTGGGAACTGTAATCAATGCTAACTTTTAGAACATGCACTCTTTATCTGAAGTCCATGTTTCTATTTAAGAGGATTCTGATCCAGTTGAGTGTTTTAGCTTTTAATTCTGGCCCTAATTCTGCTACTCATCGACTGTTTCCTGGGAAGTCTTATCAACTTTCTGAACTTACTTCCTCATGTGTAATTGAAGGCACTCCCTGCTGTAATGCTTTGAATACTATAAAACACTATGTGAAGGTAGATGATATTAGACAGTTGACCAGATTTAAAATGGTCTACTTCTTGTTTCCTTTGCAATGTCCAAAGGACTGCTTATCACCTTTTCTACTTGTTTCGTTACATAAAGTCCAATCTTTATGGATGTACATATATCAGTTACTTAAGTTACTTACATGAAGTTTAAGGTAAAAGCAGTTGTGCTTAGTGGATGATGCCCAATCTGGTAGTATAGAAAATGAGTCAAGTTTCTGTAATTAAACATGAAAGGGTCTAGTGAAATTATATTTATTCTTTGCTCATCCTGAATTTTAAGTACATTCAGGTTAAAAAAAAAAAAAAAGAAACAAAACTCAGTAGTTACAAAAGTTCAGCTTTTAATGGCTGGAAGGTGGGTAAAATTGGAGAATTTGTATTTATGTTGTCACATTTGTGGCCATTTTGCATTTTTTGTTTTATTTTAAGTAGTGGAAAGTATTAGTAAATGATGAAAATACGACTCATCCATAATATTGGTAGTTAAATAACTATCATTGGCTTATTAAACCTTTTTTTGAAGAGTATATATTTCTAAAAATGGATAGCACTGATTTATCTAATCTAATAATGAAATGTTTTCCTTAGCACAAGATAGCTTGTCAAAAGAATCCCTGAATCTTTTTTTCCAAAATGTTCTAACATAGTTTTAGTTTTAGGATGAGACTAAAGTCAAAATAATTATTTTATGTTTTATTTCTATTTTAAAGATTAAATGAATGAAATTAGTAATTTAGAAAAAAGAAGAGAAGGGATTAATATACTTGGGTAAATTACGTAAAACTTGTAACTTCCATAAAATAAAATGTAATTAGAAGTTCAAAAGTGGCCTTTACAGCGGTGTCAGAGAATGACAGCATTAAAGCATTTTAAAGATCCAAGCTCCCTTCTCCCTTAGTTTCCTAACAAACTAAATATAGTATTTATGAGGAGAATCAATATCGTGAAATACTTGGGGTGCAGTGAGCTTTTAAGACCCGTTCTTTTACCACAGATAGCCTCAGAATGGAGTATTGTTTGTTTTCAATTCTTATCATATGTGGTGTTTTTCTATTTAAATATTGTCAGTGTCACTGCAGCGGTAAAATTACAATCATTCGAGTCCTCTATTTCTGATTAGAACATTCTTTTGCTTTGGAGGAAGCATTCCTGTTTGTTTTAACTATTCAGACTAATTTCCCCCCAGAATTACCTATTCCCCTTTCCCTTCCAGCGCCCAAGCATTCTGTTTTCACCAGGCTTGCTGTCTGCCCTGGATGACTAATCGTCATGGCACCTGGTGCATTCAGGCAGGCCTGTGCAGCGGAATCGTCATACCTAGTTATGTCTGCACACCTGATGTTTTATTAACCAGTATTGATTTTTTTACCCTGGGGACTTTTTTCTTCCTGAAAAAAGGCAACCTTGCAGGAGTGAAAGGCATTGCAGGGGATGAATTTCTAATGAACTCCTTCTTTCCCTTTTTGTGACTCGTCTTTAATGTAGCTTCATATTTTAAGTGCCTGAACTGAAATTTCATTTTAAGCAATTCCATTTTGATAAATCCTTTTCAATCTTGACTTTCTGTAAGGTTATTTTTTAAAGATTGTGCTGCTTGACTGAAACACTTAGTGGTGCCTGTAAATTTGAGCGTTTCATTATGGGTTGCAAGGAAGCATGCTCACATGCAATGAAATACAGAGAATTTTGGACTATTTGAGTAATGCTGAAATAAATAAAAAGGGCGAAAACTCTCATGTCATATTATAGGTAGTCCTAAAGTTTCTTCCGGTTTATTTAAGGTTAGTTCAGATAATTAAAGAAACAGTAGGAGTTACGACATAAAATGAATATGTAGCTCAACAGTTATTTTATGACACAAAAGGGGTTTTTATTTTGCATGATAATATAAACACTAACACTCAACATTATACATTAACTTTTATAGAAGCATCCTAAAGCTAACTGATGGTATGAGTACACCTGAGATTTTCGGTTTCTCAATATGGCATGGATTTTCCATTTGAAAAAATAATTTGTTGTTTGTGTATGTGTGCAGCTTAAGCGATAGCACTGATTTACACATTTGCCATAAATTAGGGGGAGTTTCTGAATCATTCTCTTCTCACTTTGAGTTCAACTGTAGGTTGGTCGTGTTTTCACCGCTGCATTTTTAATTTACTGCCTCAGTCCATCAGGCATTGTGTATAGACTGCATACACACCATTAGTTGTCAGTAGATGAGGGTCCTCATGAGTCATTCTGACAGCTGGCTTGCACTATCACAATAAAATAGGCCCTGTTCTGTTATTTCCCTGAAGCTGGAAGCAAGCCTTCTCCAAGGAATGCATATCTTCTGAGACATTGCAGATCATTTATACATTAAGCATCTTGTCTTTAAAAATGGTTTTATTACTACTTGTGTATTAATAGTATTATTAATTAATTAACTGGCCCCTTTGTTCTTCTTACAGTTTTTGGCATTGGGCACACATTATGGCAAGGTTTATTTACTTGATGTCCAGGGGAACATCACTCAGAAGTTTGATGTAGTAAGTATTCTGTATAAAATAATGTATGAGCTAAACTTCATGTTAAGTATTTGTGTTTTAGAATATTGGTTTACCAGTTTGTTTTAATAGCATAAAGAGGATCTTTATTAATTCAGTCAGAGTGCTAAGAGTATAAAATTGAACTTTATAATGTAGTCTAAAAACCTAAAGGTGAACTTATAAAGAAAGGGGTCTAGATACATGCATTATGTATTTTGACCGGGTATCTATTATATGCAAACTCCATGTAAAAATCTATACATCTATTTAATTGCAAATTCTTAATTATAGCCATCTATTTGGCTAATTTCGGGCATTTAGAATACTTCTGTGTTCTTTTAAAATTGTGACAGTGTAGAATGTCTAGATGAATTGTTGTTAAAAGAAAAATTGCTGCGTTGTTAGTGAATAATAGTGCAAATTTACATACTCTGGAAGTTTGTGGAATCCTTAAAGTATGAACCCCCTCGTTTAGTGACTAATGTCAGTTGTAAGTACATGCCCTGTCTTCTTATTGAGATGCCAAATGTAATTGAAAGTTGATTGATCACCTTGCTGAATCAGTTTATCTCTTCTAAATATACAAAGAAAATATTTTATGTGACTCTTTTGATGCTTGGACTCTTAGGGGATTATATTGATTGAAAGCAAAGAACCAGGCTTTCTTTTTTAATTGTGCTTTGGAATCATTGAGGATGAAGATACTATTGAATTTGAAGCTTGATTTTGGTGTGTAAGGTGTACCTTAAAGGTGTCAAGAACTTCCATGGTTGTGTAAATATGACACAACCGTTTGGTATGAAAAAGGTGCTCATTTCGGGGTAAAGGTGCTCATTACTACTTTTTTGAAGAAAGCATCAGCACTTGTCAAAAGATCCATCTATTGATGTAGTTTAGAAAGGAGATTACAGTTTCTAAAGCTGACACATTGTGTGGGAAAGGAAAAGGGATGCCTTGTTTTGCTAAAAAGAAATAGAACCCTGGAATGAGGACAATCTTTGGAGCAGCACAGACAGGGAATTATGTGCTCTAATCATACTGATGCATCAGGCAAATCCCTTTGAGGTAAGAGGAATATACTTTTGACTCTCCCTCATCTTCCCCCTGGACACTGGACATGCTTCTTGATGACCAAAGCATTTGGCCTTTCAGGTGCCATCCATTAAAATGTGTACCTGGTACCGGGCCAGGGCTCGTTTTTGTGGCATTGTGCATGCCCCCTCACCTTTAAAAAGATTGGCTGTATAGTTTCTCAAATTTCCTGCTCCCATTAAATGAGTCCCTGAAACTCTGCTTCTGTCTTTTTCATATTAAATAGAAATTGCAGTGTTTGCTTGCTAAGGTTCATGGGCATATACCATTGGTTCCATTGCCAAAAGGTTCATGGGCATATACCATTGGTTCCATTGCCAAAAGTCAGTCCTTGTATCTGTTCCATATAAGCCTTCAGTTATATCTTCTCTCATGTCTGTTTTATGTCGAGTATATCCTACATCCATCCTCTTTCAGGTAATTTATGATATCATCCATAAATTTGTACAAATCTGTCTTCAATTCTTTTTTCAGTCCTGACTATATGACATCTTTGAAAATGAAGCTCTCTATAGCTTTGCACCTTTTATTTGGCAAGGGAGGAAGATAGTTTGGTGCTATTTTTGTGTGTTTGTTTACCTTACTGAAGAAGTTGATAGTCTGTTTTTGAAAGTTCTCCTTAGGCCATGGCTTCTTCGTGATCATTGGCAGAATCTACTGCAGCCAAGCGTCTGTCTGCCTAATGACCTGGCAGTTTGCACTCCTAAGTACATATTCAATAAAAATACATGCAGTGCATATGTCCACACAAAAAACAGTTTGTTAATAATAGTTTAAATCATAATAGCCTCAAACTAGAAACAACTCAAATGTCCGTCAATAGTAGAATGGATAATTGTGGTGCATTCTTAGCAAATTGAAAAGAACAAACTATTGACAGATTAATTTCATAGACTTAATGTTCAGCCAAAGAAGCCAGACCCAAATATGTTCATGTGGTATGATAGCTTTTATATGGTCGTCAAGAAAAAGCAAAACTAAATTACAGCAATAGAGTTCAAATAATGGTTTGACCTGGGAGGGAGCACAGAAGAGTCTTCTGGAGGGCTGAAAATACTGTCTTGGTGGTTTTCTCATGATCTACATATGTAAAAATCACTAAGCTATCATTTGAGATCTTTGTACTTTATATAAATTGTTCCTCAATAACACGCACATACTTGCACAAACACCTATACATGTGTGCATGTCTTTGGTTGAGCTTGAGCAGTGCTCAAATTATCCTGGTTTGTTGAAGCAACCCCTTTCTGCTACTTAATTCTGAATAATAGTAAACTTCCTAGGTTGATATCCTGTTCAGAGATCATTTTGTACATCAATCATGACACTGAGGTTATTCCCATGGCTGTATATTCTAAAGTTACATAAGAAGGTTGACAGGATTCTGTTTTGTACAGCCATCTTTTGTTAAATGAAGAATGACAACTGCTAGAGTGATACTTTATTATGCATATTAATCCTTAGTTTTCAGAATATTTGAAAGAATATTCAGCATATGTTAATTCAAACACTTTGGCCATAAATGTTTTTTTGAGATTATTTCTAGATATAGCTTTATGTTAACTCAAAACTTAATTGCTAAAGCAGTTTTACTTAACTCACAGAGTAAAATAACGTGACTTCAGAATTCTTACAGAATCTTAGATTCCTTCTAAATTCCCACAATATTTATGCCCATATAACCACATTAATCATAGTATAATCATGCGTCGCTTAACAGTGGGATGCATTCTGAGAAATGTGGCGTTAGGCAATTTTGTTATTATGTGGACATCATAGCCTCTACTTACACAGATCTAGATTGTACAGCCTACTATACACTTAGGCTGTATGGTATAGCCTGTTGCTCCTAGACTACAAACTTGTACAGCATATTATTGTCCTGAATACCTTAGGCAATTGGAACACAATGGCAAGTATTTGTGCCTTTAAAGATACCTAAATATAGAAATGATACCATAAAAATATGGTATATAAGATGACAAATGAATGATACATCTGTATAAGGGACTTACCATGAATGGAACTTACAGGACTGGAAGTTGTTCTGGGTGAGTCAATAAAGGAGTAGTGAGTGAATGTGAAGGCTTAGGACAGTACTGCTGTAGACATTATTCATCCGGTACACTTGAGCTAAACTCAATTTATTTAAACATTTTCTTTCTCCACTAACATATTAAGCTTAGCTTACTGTAACTTTTTTTACTTTATAAGCTTTTTAATTTTAAAACTTTTGGCTTTATAATAGCACAGCTTAAAGCAAGCACATTGTACAGCTGTACAAAATATTTCTTTATATATTTATTTTATAAACTCTTTTCTATTTAGTCTTTTTTTTTCTTTTCTACTCTTAAAACTTTTTGTTAAAAATGAAGATACAAACACACACATTAGCCTAGGCCTACCCAGGGTCAGGATCTTCAATATCCACCTCCGCATTTTGTCCTGCTGGAAGGCTTTCAGGGGCAGTAATGCACATGGAGCTGTCATCTCCTGTGATAACAATGCCTTCTTCCTGATACCTCCAGAAGGACCTGCGTGAGGCTGTTTTACAGGTGACTTCTTTTTTTATAAGTAGGAGGAATGTATTCTAAATACCGATAAGAAGTATAGTATAGTAAATACATAAGCCAGCAACACAGTCATTTATTGTCATCATAAAGTGTTATGTAGTACATAATTGTGTGTGCTAGACTTTACATGAGTGGCAGCTCACTAGGTTTGTTTACACTAGCATCATCACAGACACATGAGTAATGTGTTGTGCTGTGGTGTTACTAGACTGCAATGACACAGAGTGATAGAAATTTTCCAGCTCCGTTATAATGTTTTTTCATCTAAATATTTAGGAAAAGATAGCTTGTAAAGCATTACAGTCTTATGGGACCACTGTAGTCTATGATGTAAACCAAAAATAAAATTCTAAGCTTCTCAGTCTACTGAATGAACTCCTCCTCTCAGGATTCGTGGAAAACTGGTTCAGGCCATGATGGGAATGGGGATTCATACATGCCTCATGATATTCTCTTCTTTTTGGAATTCAGGCACAACTGCCCAGCATTAACATTAAGACAGAGATCTTAAGACTGACAAAACAGAACTCTTTGTAGTGTGAAAGGAAATAAGATACCAAATTCCAACCTGACTCTAATATGGCATCACGTGACAGATAGCAGGCCCTGAAAGAAGTCCAAGTATTTTACTCTAATATATATTTCTTTGACATATTTTGAAAGAGCTGTGTCAAGCTGTCTCTTTTGGGGAAAATTTACATTCTGTAGAGAATCCCCTTCCCTTTCCGGGTCTTTTTCTGATCCTGAAGAGAGTAGCTTCAAGGTCTGAATAGGAAACATTTGTCATGTGTTACCTCTAAGGGTGCCACCTATGAGACTTCTTCTGCATAGTAAGAACCTTGGTCTTCACAATTCCCTATCTTAACTCAGATATGCCTTTCTGCTGATTCTTTCTAGTGATAACTCTTTCAAGCAGTTGCCAATCAGAACATCTTTGAATCTATCTATGACTTGTAAACATCCCTCTTTCCTCTCATCTCCTCTTTGAATTGTCCCAAACCATTGGTTTTTCTGGACCAAACCAATGTGTACCTCACATGTATTGATTGATGTCTTAGGTCTCCCTAAAACATGTAAAATCAAGCTGTAACCCAGCCACCTTGGGCACATGTTCTGAGGATCCCTTGAGCTTTATTATGGGTCATGGTCCTTACATTTGGCTCAGAATAAATCTCTTAGAGTATTTTACAATTTGGCTTTTTAGTCAACAGTGGGTATATGTGGTCTCTTGTTGACCAAAACGTTGTTATGAAGTGCATGATTGTAGTTACTTTTTCTTTAATAGCCTCCAATTTATTTAAGCATTTTAATTAAAAACTTGTTAATTAAGGGTACTTAGTTTGAAGCAATGATCAAATTATTATGCCATGTCTCTGTTAAATATTTAGGAGCATTAGGCCATGTGTTTTAAATATTTATTCCTTTAAGTGTGCTACTGAGAGAGCAAAAAACTTGCTGATCAAACATAAATTTCTACTGTTTACCTTTATGTGTTTTTCTTTCTTTGCTAGAAATAGAAAATGATGAGGTTTTGCTGTAAGGCACTATGGTAAGAGACATTATATAAATATTTATATAATGGATGATTATGAAAAAAAGGGGATTAAAACAAAACAGGAGCTTAGTGGGCATTTTGTGTTAAGATAAATATCACATTTTTGAAATTAATCTCTTGAGGCAGAGGTGGGATGATGATTCACCTTGTCAGCTAGCAGAATCTATTAGTATTTCTATTCCTGTTTTTGATTTGAGATTAAACTAACAGACTGTATTCCTTAGTTGCTCACACCTTTCATGTTCATGTGCTAGTAAAAACACAGACTTCTGTCCATCTAACGGTTGTGTCTCTGAGAACATTTCAGAGTTCTTTGTTACTTCCCACATCAAGTCCTAACTATCTAGCTAAGCATTCCAGACCCTGGTCATTTGGTGAAACCCACCTTTCTAATCTTAGTTTTAATTTCTTCCCCTCTAGTAATTTTTATCTGTTCACCACCTTCTAAATTTTGCCGTGGGCATGCTTGTTTCTAAGCTTTTGATCACTTCTTTTCTCTCTAGAATGCACTTCTGTGAATCTCCATTCTTTCTGCAAAGTACCTCCCCTGGATTGTAACCCTGAGGTGTTTTCTTCCTCTAAACTCCTGTATTATTACTATTTCACTTGTAGTGTGGCCCCTCATAGTGTCAGTACCAGCCTCACATTCATATTTGAAGTCTTGGAGGATAGTTTTCATGTCTCCTGGTATAATCCTCTCCTCTTCCTCACCTTTCTCTTTTCTCTGGTGCTATTTGGTATCCAGTAAGTATATATTGGCTGGTAATATTGTTTTGAAACAAAGCCATGGAACTGGTGATTTTCTGTTACTACCTTTCAGGAAGGCCTCTGGGAGCCAGTTCTCTGTTCTCCTCTGTATTATTCCACCTTCACTTGCCCATTGGATGTATAATTAGAAATTTCATACTGAGAGCTACTGCAGACTGAATTGTTCCCCACCTCCTAATTCATGTGTTGAAGTCCTAACCCCCAGTGTGATGGTATTTAGAATTGGAGACTTGGGGGGTAATTAAATTTTAGATGAGGGCCAGGCATGGTGTAAACTCAGGAGGCTATGGCGGGAGGATCACTTGAGCCCAGGAGTTCCAGGCTGCAGTTAGTTATGATTGCACCACTGCACACTCTAGCCTGGGTGACAGAGCAAGACTCTGTCTCTTAAAAACAAAAACAAGTTGAAAACAATTTAGATGAAGTCATGAGGGTGGAGTCCTCAAGATGAGATTAGTGCCCATATAAGAAGAGACAGGAGAGACCTTCCCTTCCTCCCCTTTCCTGCTGGCCATGTAAGGACACATCAAGAAGGCTGTCTGCAAGCCAGGAAGAGAACTCTCACCAGAATGTGACCATACTGGCAGATTGAGGACCTCCAGCCTCCAAAACTAAGAGAATTTCTGTTGTTTAAGCCACTGTATGATATTTTGTTATGGCAGTTCAAGCTGGCTAATATAAGATAAGAGTCTTAAATCTTACTTTTGGAAAGTAGCCCTTATATTTAGCAGTATTTAAGTTTTTAATATATACTTATACCTTTTCTAGTTGCTATGGGTAATGTGTAAAGTCATCAAAGCGTAGAAGCTAAAGAGACTTTAAAAGATCATTCCCGGTATAAAAGGTACCAGGGAAGAAGTGTGATGTAAATTGGGCTTGAGCTGTTCTGGTTATGTATTCCATGCCCACTACTCTTCCACCCTTATCTCCTTGTACATTCAAGACCTCTGTTACGTAGCGAGACAGTCTTATTAGGGCACTTCCCTAACTTAAGTATCAAAACATGTTTTTGTGACTGGTTCCTCATCTATGAGTGATGATGGTTTCATTTTTCTCCCTGGACTTTGGAACTCAACCATCTTTTGGACTGTACTCCTGACCTTTTGTTGCTTTCTTTGACTTAGAAGAATTTATTTCTAATATAAATCAGCTCCTCTTTTCTCTTTCCTCTGGATTAATATATGAGTGTTTGGAGGATCACCCATCTCTCTTTTCATGTTTCAGCAAAAGAAATGCTCATCTTCCTTCTCTCCTCTCTCTTTGACAGTATAATCCTGAAGATTCAGTGTTCCTTTAAGCTGCTTAAATTGCATTTTTAATATTCACAACACAAACACCTTTTTTTTTTTTTTTGAGACAGAGTCTCAGTCTGTCACCAGGCTGGAGTGCAGTGGTGTGATCTCGGCTCACTGCAACCTCTGCCTCCCAGGTTCAAGCAATTCTCCTGCCTCAGCCTCCCTGAGTAGCTGGGACTACAGGTGTGTGCCACCATGCCCAGCTAATTTTCATATTTTTAGTAGAGACAGGGTTTCACCATGTTGGCTAGGATGGTCTCAATCTCTTGACCTCATGATCCGCCCGCCTCGGCCTCCCAAAGTGCTGGGATTACAGGTGTGAGCCACCACGCCCAGCCCACTTTTTTTTTTTATCCTTTACATGGCTTAATCATCTCCTTCTTTGTGTTACCTCCACTTTCCTTTTTTTTTTTCTCCACTTCTTGAACATACGGTACTTTTGTCACAATTATTTGCCTCAATGTCATTTTCCCCATAGAATGCTAATTTCCTGAGGACGGTTTGTGTAATTTATCTCTGCATCATCAGTGCTCAGCATAAAAGCTAGTGAACTGATAGAAATAAGAAATTGATGGAAGTTGGCTGAACTAATCCATAGTTCCAAATTTGCAAAGTTTCACATATTTAGACTATTTTCCAGATAATCAAGGTTTTTTTATACTTTCCTCTCCCATAATCAGGATTATTGTGTGTACATTATAGGAAATTGTTTGGGCATGACCATCTCTTTGACAGTTAATACAGATGCCATACATTCATTATTCCCCTAAACAGCCTAACTGTTTTGGGCTTATTCATAATGTGGCCAGTGTGATGTTGGGTGACTATTCATTGGAAGAATCTTTGGAGCAGATCTATAAACTTAAGCTGTGTATCCTTGAACAAAGAACCATGCTCTACTCTTGGTCTAATGGTACTCACTTATCGACCTGAAGCAAATACCATCTGTAGTATGCTGTTCTAGATGTGACATCATTAATTGACAAGCAGGGCATGTATCTTTTTGATATGATCAAAGTGGTTCATTGTTGGCTCAAATGTGCGAGTGCCTGTAATACTTGTTTAAGACTGATTGACAGGTCTCAGATTCTTGTGTGTTTAAAGAACTTGTTTTCTATATTTGAACTCCATATTTTGAGTGATAAGAGATGTGTCAAAGGAATTGAGAATTACTTAAATGGAAATCATTGTAACTTCTGATGAATGATGCCAAGGCAAGTCATATTTCCATTTGTCTGCATTAAAAAATAATCTCAAGTTTGTGGGTTAAGTATTTATAGGTAGCTCGATAATTTTGATGCATTAAAAAATAATCTCAAGTTTGTGGGTTAAGTATTTATAGATAGCTCGATAATTTTGATGGCTTCTATGCACCAAAGTGGCTAAGAAAACATGGTCAGAATTAAGGATGCTTCTCTCTTTTAGAGTAAAGTGTCATACTTACAGAATGTTTTAATGTCTGACCCTTTAATGGTAACTCCATTTAGGCGAATATGCCTTAAATAGCTAAAATTGAAAATGCTCCTTCACTGAATGAAATTACCCTGGTATTTCACATATTTCAAAGTCAGGGTTAAACTAATTTTAACTTTGTGGAACATGACTCTGAATTGGGTAGTAGACTGGGGCTTAGTTGTCTGAAGCCTTTGGATTTCATTCTTCAGTACAGGGTACTCTCAGTTCTGGTGCTTCGTTCTTTGGGGTTCAAGGCCATCATTGCAAAGTAAGAGCTTTAAAAGGATTATGAATAAGACGTAGACCTAGGGGAGGAATCTCCACTTTTGTAAGTGGGAGATGGGGAACCTGTAGAAAGTGAAATTTGAGGTGAATCTGGAAAGATGCATGTGCATTTTCCAGGTTGTTATAGTGGAGTTAAGACAGTGATAACATTCTTCTTATGAAACAGGGAATCACCAAAGGGTGAGGAACATTTACCATGGACTTTTTATCTTCATATATATTGTGTTAATTATCTAGTAGTATCTTGAGAATAAGGGAGTGGAGAGGAGAGAATGGATGGTGAGATGCAATGGGAGCAAATTATTTGGCAGGTTTCGCCAAAGGACCAAAGGAAAAAGAATGGAGTGATTTCAGGGGAGTGTCTTTGTGGTGACTGACTTTGGAGTTCAGGGTATTTAGGGAACTAAATGAACCAGAAGGATGATGGTAAATCAGATGTCAGGGACTAGAAGGCAGGGGCTTTGTATGTGAATAGGGTTTGAGTGTCTGTGCATATGGTTTAACAACAAATAATTTATACCTTGAGTTTGTTTTGTTAATAATAGACTTCTTAGTCTCTGGGAACCATGACAGGGTATATTTCAAAATGATGGTGTATGCTTCTTTCTTAAACAAGCTCTGTTTTTCTGTTTGAGTAGCTTTGTTTGAGTCACCTTCTCTAGAACTTATTTATTTGGCTATAATTCCTAATGTTTTTCATTTAATAGGATTATGATATATTAGGATAGATGAATACTTAATGGATATTTTTCATCTATCCACTCAAGACATGAAGTTCTTGTTACCCACACAACAGGTTGGTTTGATTGCTGGGCTAGGTATCAATGACCACAACCAAGGAGATTTAGTAAGATTTAGTATTTAGTAAAGGGATTTTATTGGTTGTAACAAGTAAGGAGAACACCAGGGATAGTTCTCAAAGCAGTGTCTCTTGAAGCTGGGGACTGGGTCAGGTTTTATAAGCATAGGGTAATGAGGTGTGATCTGATTGGATCTTGCAATGAGGTGATGCTGGGAGGCCTGATCTGACAGGATTCTGCCTTGGGGTAATGCTGGAGCTCCATCTGATTGGATCCTGGATCCTGTTGTGTGGTGTTCACTTCTTAATTCATCCTGCTCTTAGATTCCCCCTGTGGTTGCATGCTTGGTTCATCTGGGCATGCTCAGGTTACATGAGCTGAGGGTCCATGGCAAATGAAAACGCACAGCCTTGTTACCCAGAAGTTGAATCATGTTGTTCTGGTGCGACTATACTTCCACAACATTCTTGTCATTTGGTTGCCCAATCTTTATTTTATATTTCTATTAAGATGAATTTCGTTATTTCCATGGGCAGCTATTAAATCTTAACACTTTGACTTTTTTTTAAGTTTAATTTATAGCAAGGAAAAAAATCATATTAAAACTAATTAAAATGGAATAATTCATACCACTAAATATACCTTTAGAATGGCTGAAATTACAAAGACGAATCATACCAAGTATTGGTGAGCATGTGGAGGAACTAGAATTCTCATACATTGCTGGTGGATGTACGATAGCATAACAACTTTGGAAAACAGTTTGGCAAAATTTTGAAACATGAAACATATACCTATCATACAGTCCAGCCTTTCAAACTTAGGAAATGAACACATATACACCTATAAAGATTTCTACATAAATATTCATATCAGTTTTGTTTGTAATAATCCCAAAGTGGAAACAGTATATATGTCCATTTGCAGGTGAATGGGTAGACAAAATGTGGTATATCCAAACAATGGCCATTCAACTCACAATAAAAAAGAATGAACTATTGATTGTGCTAAGTATGGATGAATATCAGCTCTATAGTGTTAAGTAAAAGAAGGCAGATTCAAAAGGCTACATATTATAATATTTGCATTTAGATAACATTCTAGAAAATGCAAACAAATCTGTAGTCACAGAAAGCAGATCAGTGGTTGCCTGGAGTTTCATCTCAGAGGAAAAGAACTAAATGCCGTGTGGGATAGTCTAAAAATCTGATTTCATTTTACTGATGTGGAAAAAAGATTAATATATTACTCAGGGCTCTCTTCGTTGCTTGGTGGCAGACATGTGTGTGAGTCCTAACCTAATCATATAGAAGGAGTTTCTTACAGAAAAAAGCAGGTTTGTTACTGCTTTAAGCTGCCCAGGAACCAACTTTTCAGTGTCCCGTACACATAGTGAGTGATGTGAAATCTTTGGGTGGGGTTGGGATATTGTTACTGACTCTTTCCTTCGAATAAATTCTATGGAAATCACCTGGACAGATGCTGTAAACATTTTTAGGGTTCTATTGCAGATTGCTACATTTCCCTGCAGTTAGGTTACACCGAAATTATGTTCCCACCAGCAGTCTGTTTATCATTGTATCTCATCACCAACATTGGCTGTTATTATTTGAAAATTCATTGCTGCTTGGATTTCTAGAAAATGGGAATTTGTCAATTTAGTTTGTATTTTTCTGGTTCCTAATGAGGCTGTTTACTCTTGAGAATTGTTAGTTTATATACTTTGCCAGTATATGTGTAAAGTTCTAAATTGATTTGTAATTAAGGAGTTCATTGCTTATAAGCAGAAATAACATTGATTGGGGTGGCTCATGTGATGACTCAAAATCAGAAGAATTAAGTCGCTACCAAGTCAAATTTAACACTTACCAGTCTTCCTATTATTAAATAAAATCCTATGATTTGCTTTTAGGAAAACATTCAATTTCACACTGAATTATTAATATTTTAAATCTGAACTTTTTTTCATTTGCTTGTGCACTTGTTTTGATCTTTAATTTCTTTAAAAGCTTAATTAGAAGGTGTTTGTACCAAGTGTTAAGAGTATATATATTTTTGTTAAAATGTTACTTACATAAGGAACTCTTACAGATCCATAAGGAAAACCCAAACAACTCAGAATGAAATTGGGCAAATGACATGAGCAGGCGGTTCTCAGAAGAACACCAAATGCCCGGTAGCTGTGTGAAAATATCCTTGATTTCTATAGTAATCACAGAATAATAAGGGAAATGTGAAATAAGACAATATGGTACCATTTTATACCCATCAACTTGGCAAAGCATTTAAAAGTCTGATCAATACCAGATCCTGGTGCTGGGCCAGGGAATTGGGAGCTGTTCTCCAGGTTGGAAGGTATAGAAAGTCTGGACACAACTTCTTATTTGAAGAGTGACAAATATCTGCTAGTCTGTGGGCTTATCTTTCAGTTTCCCATTTATGGTGTTGTAGGTTCAGAAATTTTTTATTTTAATGCAGTAAATACGTATCAGTCTTCTCATTTAGTTTGTGTTTTTTGTGTCTTCTAAGGGAAAATTGTATTTGCTCCTACAAAGTTGTAAAGATATGATACGGAAGGCGGGCAAGGAAGTTCTGGGAAGAGAAGAGCATGTCTCTGGCTAGGGCTCCACTCCTGGGCCTATACCTAAGGACCTAGGTGAGGACAGGAATTCCTGTTTTCCTGCCCAAACATTGCATTTCCGGAGATCCCCCTGTCCTGCCACCACCGCCCCCCAACAACCTGTGCCTATAAAAACCCTGAGTCCCTAGTGGGCAGAGACAAAAGCAGCTGGACGTCCAGAGGAACACATCAGCAGAAGAACACACAAGTGGGACATTGAGAGGAGCACATCGGTTGAAGAGCATGCCAACAGGCACCAGCAGACACCGGCACCCTGGCCTGGGAGGTTGGAGGAGAGCCTGGGCTGCTGAGCGGCCAGACTTCAGGGGAAAACCATCTCCCTTTTGGCGCCCCCATCTGCTGAGAGCTACTTCCACTCAATAAAACCTTGTACTAATTCTCCAAGCCCAGGTGTGATCTGATTCTTCGGTACACCAAGGCAAGAAACCCTAGGATACAGAAAGCCCTTTATCCTTGCGATAAAGCAGTGGGTCTGATTGAGCTGGCTAACACAAGCCACCTACAGATGGCTAAACTAAAAGAGCATTCTGTAACCCACCCCCACTGGGGCTTCAGAAGCTGTAAACATTCACCCCTAGATGCTGCCGTGGGGTCAGGAGCACCACAGCCCGCCTGTCTGCATACTCCTCCTAGGGGTTTGAGTAACGGGGCACCAAAGAAGTGAGCCACATTGCCATCACATGCCCTGTGAAGGAGATAAGGGAACTTGTCTTGTTTCAATATTCTCTGTATGTCCTTCTAAAGTTTTAAAGTTTTGCTTTTTACATTATCTTCACTTTTCCTCAAGAAAAAAATTCTCACTGGACTGTGAGAAGAATTTATTCCTTGATATTGTGACAGATACTGAAGTTCTTATCTTGCCAGAAAAAAAATTACATGAAAATGAGTCCCCTGAACCTACTGATTTCCCATTTTCTTTCCTTAGCGCCTGTCCAGCCCTTGACCCTATTGCATTAGTGGAATCTACTATCCCAGATTGGATATAGAAAGAGCAGTGTTGTTGGAATGATTAGAGAAGAAACTCTGGCGGGGCAGTAATGTCCAGCAGAAGGATGGTTGGCGGGTTCTGAGGTGGCAGCACTGCATGCAGACCAGGCTTGGGGTCAGACGTCAGCCAGCCGTCCCTGCCCCATGTTCATTAGCTTGATGTGTTACCACACTTTCTTCATTTGTAAAGTGTGGATCATAGTCATACCTCTCATTTAGATGATGGTTTTGAGAATTATATGAATGAATACATGTAAAACATGTAACACAAGGCTTAGTAAACATTAGTCATTATCAGAAGGTAGATCAAGCTAAGAGTCCAATTGAACATGTTTACTACACTTCCTGAAGAACTGTTATTTTTGAATTTATTCATATGGTTGGCTTTAATAATGTTCAGTTGCATATGGGGTAGGGAAACCGAAAGGGAGGTAGGGAAGAAAGAAGGAAAAACGAAGGGAAAAAAAGAGAAGCTTCTGCGACACACCCGTTCTTACACCCATTTTGCTACCTCCCCATCCCTCAGCTCCTGTGTTTATTTGTGTTTATTCTTTTATCACATGACACAAGTAGTATTTTAAGAACATTATTAAGCTTGAGTAATTAGGTGTGTGAAGTCGATCCCAGTGCAGGTCTAGTGAGTTGACTTCCGAAATGTCTTTTCGACATAGCAACATTGCAACATGGCTTGTAAGATGCTTCTTTTGAAAAGTTTTGAGAGACTACTTGGAAAATGATTTAATGGAGATTGATAAAGCAATGTTTTCACACTGGAGAGAATTATAACAATAATTTCTGTGGTGGAAGTAGAGCCGAATTTGTGAAGTGTTCAGTGGTCTTTCTTCATCATATGTTGGAAAAATAAATTAGGCATTTTCTCTTTGATTAATAACTTGGTTTCAATTATTTAAATTATTTGTACTCCCCACCCTTTTTAGATAAGTGACTTTTACTAACGTGGAAAACAAGGGCTTTACTCTCTTAAACATTTAAATTTTAGATAAATAGAATGCATTAGCATTGCTGCAGCCATTATTAAATCAAAAATAAAAGTGAGAAAAATAAGAACACACCTTTACTCCTAACAGATTTTCCCTTCATTGTTGATGGTATCATTTACGTGTATGTTGAGAACTTAAACAGGGATATTAATGGGCCCTGCTGAGATGTTCGTAAAACTCTGCAGCCTTCGTGGATCTGCTATATATTTGGCTTTCTTTAGCTGCTTTTAGTAGTGGAGTTTGTCCTCAAATGCGTGGCATAGCAGATCCTTAGGATTAGGATAGCCTAAGGATCTGAGTCTAAGGATCTGAGACTTAATTTTACAGAATATTAACATACTTATAATTTCCTTTTTAGTTATATCGTCTCAGGGATGACAACCCCGTTTCTGCTGCCTTACTCTTAGAGAAAAAAATTTATTACACTCCTAGGGAATGTTCTCTGGGAAAAAGGAAGAATTTTGTTTTCTGGAACTGTAGTGTTAGATGCCCTGTGGACTAGGAATCTTAAGGCTATGGCCAACTACTGGAGGATGCTGTATTTTTTTTTTTAACAAACCCATTTGGATACTAAAACATCAGTGTTTATTTCTAGGCTAAATTATCATTTAAAATAGTTCAGATCAGTTGGGTTGTATGATGTATGAAAATGTCTATTTTGTGAATCACAGTTGGAATGGAAGGGATTGTCCCTTCTCCACTGAGTTCTGGCTCCACAGACAACACTGAACTATTCCCAGCAAGGTCCTGCCAGTGGGACAGCCCTTTTAATTATTAGACAGCTTATCTTTTTTAAGTCCTTGTTTCTTTTTCTGTGTGGTCTACTGGGCCAGACAAGGTGAAGTCTCCTACTCTTTTTTAATCTAAATACCGGGCCCAAGAAAAAGCCACTCTTTGCCTAGTTGCAACGACTGTGTTTCCAGACTCCTGATGAATATTATCTCTTTAGAAGGCCTGTTCTCTTCTACCCTCAGTGTTTTCTTCCATCTCTGTGACGTTTTATCCCCTATCATCTGCCTCCATTATTCCCCGTATATCCTCCTGATGCTTCTTTTAGCTCGTTCTTTCCTTTGCTGGTTCTTTATATTGCCATCATCCTTGTTCACGTCTTTATTGAATCTCACCTGGGTTATTGCAGTAAAACCCAACTGATCTCCCTGCCTTGTGTCTCCCGTAATCCCTCTTTCACACAGCTGCCCAAGTAATCTTCCCAAAGTAGTGCTGGGATTTTGTTATTCCCCTCCCTGAAAACACTCGACTGACTCCTTGATGCCTGTGGAATAAAACTTAGCTCTTCTGTGAGGCACTCAGGACTTCTGCTTTCTGTCATAACAGTGGTCCCCTGCATTGCGCCTACACTGTATCCAGACTTCGTCCTTAGGCTCTCATTGGAATGCACTTTCTTGTCTTTGCTTACGCAAATTATCGGTGTCATCTTCTCTGTGACACGGTCCTTGATGACTCCATGCAGAAGAATATGTGTTTGGTATTCATTTAGTAATTGCTACTTATTCCTTCAGCAAACAGTCTCCAAGGATGTGCTAGGGATATTAGACAGATAAAACACAGACCCTGTTCTCAAGTCACTTGTGGAACTTGCCATATAAACAATGGTTTGTAATGTAATGTGTTAGAGTATAAAATAGAGTTGTGTTCAGAGTACTGGGGCTACAGACTCTGTACACAAACATCTTGTATTCGGGCCCGGTTTTTTTTTTTTAATTCTCTTTATATCATGTTGGGTGTTTGGTACTATTAGTTGCTTTTTTGTTAAATGCTGTTATTAACGAATTCTGCATTATTCCCTTGCAGTAATCCGGTGACTTGGTCATTTCTGTGTTTCTCTATCACTCTTTCTTTTGTATCTTTGTTGGATGTATGTACAAGCAAGGAAAATATTTACTTGGTTTAAAAACAAATAATTTTTTAAATCATATTTGACACATTGTATGTCACCATTTTGAAAACTTAGTTGTCTTTCATTTGAGGTTACTTATATATGGAAAAAAAGTTTATTCTTTTTAAGAATGATATTCTTTTTAACAATGATATTCCAGTAAAGTGGATTGTTTCACAGTGATATCAGAACCAAGTGTAGGGTTTGGTTTATGGCAGGTGCTTGGCAATTCTTCATTGACAGTGCGAATACTAGAAAGAGAAACTTTGTTGGCTCCTTATGTCATTGCTCAGACTGGTTTTGATTTACATAAAAGGTCCTATTAGTTTTCTCTCTTCCCTGCCAAATTTAGTATTGTAAACAACCATTCAAGACATCATCAGGAGACCACAGTGCAACTTGTCCAAGGTGTTGATCTGAACTGTTAGGGAAATTTAACTTTCTCTTAGTAGCAGTAGGATATAGGCATTGCAGACTCCGGGGAAAATGAGCTCCAACTCTAGATTTACTGTTCATCCACCTCACTGTACAGGACAACTTTAGGATTTGTAGCATCCCAGAAGGTGACTATCTTCAACCTGAATGTATTTCAGTGATTTGTAAGCTTAATAAGGGCAAGGATCACATTTGTTTTGTGTACTACTGTGTATTTGGTATCCAGCACAGTCCCTGGCATGAGAATAAAAGAGATAATTTGTACCAAAAGCCTCTTTTTTTCCTTTTATTGAAGTAATGTTTTGAATATTTCCCAGATTGTGAATAACTGTCTTGAGTATATAGTCACTGTCTGGTGCCGTGTGCAAGCCAGGCTTCTACCATTGTCCATGGGCATGTGGCAGGCATGGGCAGAAGATGAAATTTAACAAAAAGAAAACAGCTCAAGGAATCAGCAGTATGCCAGCCTTTTAGGAGGCAAACCCTTCAAATCCTCCATGTGCTTTTAAAGGTTGTTAGGATTTAGAAAACCAACATCTATCTAATGAGTCTTCTGTAGGCGGAAAGGCCGTTCTGTGCCCCTGCCTCTGTTGAGGTTCTACCGTCCTGGTGGGTGCAAGAGCAGGTTGAATATCTGAGCCTTTTACCTGTCAGCCATGCACACAGGGCTGTTGGTCTCAGGCACAGAGTAGAGACAGCAGCCTAGGGCTTTAGGGGTCAAATGAAGTTGCAAATGGTCATTGCCTGTGGTCTCATAAGTTTACAACATATAAATGCGCTCGTGGGGGAGGTGGTTAAAAACTCTTGATTAGAGAAAAAGTTAAGGAAAAGAGTAGGGATATTTTAATGAATAAACAGAGACTGATATATAAGCATTCTCATAAATACAGAAAATTTAAGCTCCGTTGTTAAACAGGGATGACGTGGATGGGCAAAATTATTTTCTTTCCAAACAAGATGACTCTTCCTCAGAATTTCTTTCCGTTCTTCACATTCTCAGATGATTTTTATTTTTTTAAAGATTATTTCCAAGATGTTAGAGTTTAATCAAGGATGTTTATATTCTAATAGAGTAATTTGATTTTTAGATCATTAGAATGGAAGTTTAAGTGGCTAAAGTTTCCTAACAAATTTACTTTTTTCAGTCTATGTTAGAAGTTAGAGAATATTAGGGCTATACGGAGATACATATAAATGGTGCAGTCGTATATCTTGAAGTAATCGTTTTATATTATTCACTTTAATTTTGTAGCATCAGGGCACAGCTCTGATGAACCATAAAGCCACTTGAAGCACTGCAGCTAGTTTGAAATCACTGGGAAGGAATCGTCTGCAGTTCAATCGACTGTGGTATTTGGGAAACATTTGTGCACTCTTGTATTAGGAGTATAAAACTCATCGTCTCAAATAATAGACATGTTATTGTTTCGTATTATTAAAATAGCAGTATTGGTATGACTAATTTTTAGCTACTATATAACTTAAATAGATACCTTTCGCTTAGAAAGCAGCATTGCTTCTATATATAAATAGAGGTGAACTTTTTAAAGTATACATTTATAGTAGATAATCAATAGTTGTTTTTGGAATAAAAGGATATTTCAACCACATTTTCATGCAGTATATTAAATGTAACATAACCTGGCCATGCCACATTTTATCACTTACCCCTTCTGTTTATAAATTGCTGCCTTTTGAATTTCCTAATTATTTCTCAAGTTGGAATGAATTGTTACTGAGAAAGCATTATTTCCTCATCTGTAGAAACAGCAGCTTCTGTTAAAATCTGGATTATCTTGAAAGAGCTTCCATTTAATATAGTCATTCAGTTTTAAAGGCGTAGAGTCATCTTTAACACCTCATAAGAAGACTTTTTTGCATATTCATGTTAGTTCTGAAATATAATTAGTGTTACGGGGACCTGATTGCCACATGTGGACTGTCAGCTCTTCATCAGCTACTCAAATCTGATCAAATCTTTTCAGTTGAGTATTGAAAACCTTGGGTCCCAAAAGAACAGGGGCATGTCAGAAGTTAACTCTTTCCATTGAACTTAATTGAGGCTTTATCATCCTTAAAATTTTTTCTTATTTTTAAGAAAATAACATTTTAACAAAACTCTGCCTCTGCTTTTATTCCGCTCTGTAGTTGTCTTTTTCTAGAGCTTTTGTTTATTTATGTATTTGCCTGTTTTCTCGTTACATGAGATGTGCTTCAGACTCCGAATGATTGTGGTTCTTGTTCTCTCGGGAGCTTCATTGAGCTTTTCTATGCCAGATGCTGAGTTTAAAGTAGATTTCTGCTCTCTTGGGCTCACAATTAAGTGCCAGAGACAGGCAGCAAAGTGAGTTATTGTTCTGAAACAGAAATGCTTGGATAGAGACTGATGTGGGAACACACAGAGGGGTATGCCATCCTGCAGAAAGGAAGTTAGGGGCCTTCCCATAGGAGGTGATGCTTGCATTGAATCTTTTAGAAAGAGCAGGAATTAGCCAAGTGGTGGGCGACAGAGGCTGTGCATGGCCTATTCTAAGCCGAATATATAGAGTTAAAGAAAACATTTTAAAAAACCGGGATATTTAGAATCTTGTGAATCTTTAGGATCTGGCTGGAAATGAGCCTGAAGAGATAGGTGGAGCCACACAATGAAAAATGGCTTTATCAGTAGGACGACTGTATATTTTACTATTTAAATGAAGATGAAAGGGCAGCTCTTAATAATAATACCTGGGCAGCCGTGACAGACACTGACAAGGGCAAACTGGGATGTATGGTTATTCTGTTTAAAAGCCATATTAAGGAATTTACTTTAAACAGAGTAGCAACATGCGTAATTTGCTTTTAGAAGACTAACTTTGGGATTCGCAGTGTGGAAAATGGGGTGTTGGAGAAGACGAGTATATGTCAGGGGATGTGCTTGTGGGGCTTGTTTGGGGAAGTGGTGTGAATTAAGAGACCATCTGCTACAGCAGTGGGAAAAGGATGGATTTGAGAGGTATTAAGAGAGATAGAAGGATAGGACTTAGTGACTTTTGATTGCTTGTTGGGGGTGTGAGGGAGAAAAATTTCTCTGGGATGACTCTTAGTACTCTGGCTTAGATAGCTAAGTGGACTGAGGGTCATTAGGTGAAATAAAGAATACAGAAGAAGGCACTGGTTCTGGAATTGACAGTTTGACATAGAGCTGTAGAGTAGTTGTTAATGTGAATATGCAGCTCTAAAGAGAGGCCTGAGCTGGATTGAAAATACTGCGGTTTAAGAGGCAGGCTGAGGATCTACAACCTGGAAGGGTGACTGAGAAGTTGTGAGTAGAGGCCGGCTGCGGTGGCTCATGCCTGTAATCCCAGCACTTTGGGAGGCCAAGGTGGGTGGATCACCTGAGGTTAGGAGTTCGAGACCAGCCTGACCAACATAGTGAAACCCTATCTCTATTAAAAATACAAAAATTAGCTGGGTATGGTCACGCATTCCTCTAATCCCAGCTACTTGGGAGGTTGAGGCAGGAGAATTGCTTGAACCCGGGAGATGGAGGTTGCAGTAGGCCAAGATCACGCCATTGCACTCCAGCCTGGGCAGCAAGAGCAAAACTCCATCTCAAAACAACAACAGCAACAATAACAACAACAAAAGTTGTGAGTAGAAAGGCAGGAAGGAAATGAAGAGAAGTGGGTGTAATGGAAGCCAGTGGAGGAGAGTTTCAGGGGCCAGAAAGTCATGGGGACTGAAGGGCATCCACTGACTTTGAAGCTAAGAAGGCTTTAGCAACCTTTCCCCCAGCAATTTTGGTGGTGTCATTCAGGTAGAAGACCTGTTTCTTGTCTACTAGTAAATGAACATAGGGAATGAAAGGAAATAGGCAGCCATTCCTTTGTATACCTTGGATGATTGGTTCCTTGGAAGTATCTTTTCTCATCAATTGGCAAAAATGGTAACTTGAGCAAGAGAATAGTGAGGCATGTGTATATATATTTTCCACATCCACGCTCATGAGGAATGAAGTACATCTGAGGCTGGCCAGCCAGGCTTCTTTGTTGGTTAAATGACTGTGACGCAATATAAACAGTATTTGTAATACAAAAATTGGTTCTTTTTTATTTCGTAGTCTGGCTCTGGATTCTTCCTAGATACTTACTCAATTCTAAGTGTAGTTATTTTAAAATCTAACTAAATATTTTAAATTGGTTTTAAATGAGAACAAAAGGGGGAAGGAAGATGAGTTGCTGCCAACACAGTGGCGACTCTCAGCTGTTCAGGGGCAGAAGGGCGAGGTCACGTGAGAAACTTGTGTACTTCAAGTGCAGGAGCGGTGAACTGGACCAGGGAGTAGGTGGGTCTGGTCTTTTTCACTGTCTGTTCCCGGGATGAAAACATTAAATGGTTTTACTGTTTCAATGAAGGAAGTCATCTCTTCTCACTTTTAAGCGAAAGCCAGCAGTCTGTCTGGTAATTAATATGATATTTCCATTTGCCAAGGGGACTGAAATTTTCAGCGTCTTAATTTTTGTTTCTTTCATTTTACATTTAATGTTTACTTTTGCATTACTTTGTTTTAATTCTGAACTCGTTTTTCATTATATGTTTAGTAATCATTGTTTCTGTTTTTTATGTTGAACATTTAAAAATCTTCATTTACTTAACATTTATAACATATCCAGAATTTAATATTGCTGTGACACAGACTAGGAGTGTATTCATTATTTTTTCTTGTGGGATTTTTGTTCAGTCTCTTTCCTAATATTTGTGATGATTGTTCACTTGAGAGCTAAAGTCTTCTCCCCCATTTCCCTAAGGGGAAGCATATTGTAATAACTGTCATTAAATAATTTCCCCACAAACGTGTGCAATAGGTTCATGTTTTTATAGCCTATTTTTTGGTGGGAAGGAGTACTGATGTGCTAGGTAAGAATGATGGATTTTGCTTTTGTCATTGGGCCCATAAATAACAAAAATATAACAGAAAATAAAAACATAACAATAGTTTACTTATTTTTTTACTCAACAGTGTTTATATAACTCATTGTTATCAATGCTGAGGGAAAAGAAAGTTGGAAGGAAGCAGTGGGTCAGCAGCATCAGTGTCACAAAGCAGTCAAGGATGGGAAGGCTGAAAGAATTCCCCGTTTGCTTCAGCCTCTGAAGTTCTTGGCAACCTTAGGGAGAGCAGTTGGCGATGGAAGGGTGGACAGCAGCTAGCTGCCATGCTACTCAGGAGTGGCAGTGATGGGAGGCCCCGGAGCACTGAGTGGATGGCTCTCCTAGGGAACTGGCTGGAGCCCTTCCATCTTCCCTTTTGCGTTTACTGAACCTATATTGTGAGACTTTCAAGAAAGCTTCATGAGAGTTCTCCAACTTCAGGATTGATTGTTTGATTAATATATTCTCCATCTTGAATCAAAGAAGGGTTTAGTGCTGGAGAGGAAATCTTAGAGCAACTGAAAAGATTGGAGAGTTTATAGTTAAAGAATATACTGTTCTGGCCGGGCGAGGTGGCTCACACCTGTAAATCCAACACTTTGGGAGGCCGAGGCGGGAGGATCACCTGAGGTCAGGAGTTTGACACCAGCCTGGCTAACATGGTGAAACCCCGTCTGTACTAAAATTACAAAAAAGTTAGCCAGACTTGGTGGTGCACACCTGTAGTCCCAGCTACTCAGGAGGCTGAGGCAGAAGAATCGCTTCAACCAGGAGGCAGAGGTTGCAGTGAGCCGAGATCACATCACTGCGCTCCAGCCTGAGCGACAGAGTGAGACTCTTGTTTCAAAGAAAAAAAAAAAAAGGATATACTGTTCTGGTTTTAAAATAAGTCAATGAGAAAATATTTGTATTTGTTTTTGTTTTTGTTTCGTTTCGTTTTGTTTTGCAGATGTATAGAAAACCTGCTATTAGGTGTGTTTTTCATAGGCTCCTTAAATCCAGGTGGAGGTCTTGCTTCCCTCCTGGGTACATCATCAGTGGAGAGTAAAATAAGCAGTAAAATGAGCTTTTCCCAAGTATGAAAGAACAGACGTTTGCTTTTCACACATGGAGTGTAAGTGTGGTGTGCTTGCTAACTGTGACTAAAGAGCATGAAGCTGCATAGGCAACCATGTGGATGTTAGGATTGCTAACTAGTGGGTCTCTGAGAGAACGAAAATGAAATCCTGGCTTCTATTTCTTATTCATTCCTCTCTGTGTCCGTGGGGATGCAGCATTTTTGAAGGAATCAATTATCCATTTGTTAGTCAGAGGAGCCTTACAAATTATACATTAGCAGATTGATTTCTTGGGTTCACTGTTGGGGGACTGATAGCTTAAGGTGGGATGATGAGGAGTGTCAAGGGAAAAGAAGTTGCCACAAAGAACACCATTAAAAGCAGCTTTCGAAATGACCGTGAATTTATTCCTAATTGAAGAGCTGACATAATCCATACTAAGTGTATTTATTTCAAGCATCTTACATTAGGTAATTGATTATCACATGAGGTGTACATGTTGGTAATTTTGCCTTTTCTTTAAATTTAAGAACTCGAGACCACCTGTAGTGGACTTAGATTTAGAAGGTGTGTGCTAGTCCTTGCCCCCTCCTGCTTACTCGGACTTCTTTTTTTATTCCATTAAGGAAACATTTTTGTATGTTCTATAGTGTCAGCTTGACATTATTGATTTTTGAACAAACTCACTTATATTGTCCAGAATTCCAAACATGTCTCCATTAGTAATAAAATTGTAGCTAATGGAAAATACAGCTGAGGCCATTTTTCTCTGGTCTTCTTTTCTCTGGTCACTCTCTCTTTCCTATATTTATGCCAGTATTACATCTTTGCAAACACACACCCCAAAGTGTATGTTTAGATGTGATGCTTTCTGCTCATTGCTGTTATGGTGAAAGGTTTAGGAAAATCAGTCATTTTAGCTATGTAGAATCTTGTACTGGAAGTTTTCCCTCTATGTTTGGGAATATCCTGTACCCTTTCTGTCTTTCCTGTTGTTGTTGTTGTTGTTGTTGTTGTTGTTTTCCTGTCGTTGCTGTTTGTTTCTTTGTTTTCAGTATATAGAAATGACAGATGTGTGTAAGACATTTGTTTCTTTTATAGGAGGAATGATTATGGATGCCAGGCTAGTTGCATGCAACATTGACAGTTGTAATATTGAAATCCTCTTGTTTATTTGTTCTTTATTAAATGTTATGGAACTGTTATGGAAATGGAATGTGCGTAGTAATGGTATTCAGTTATCACTCAAAAATATGCATGTGAGTTCCTGGAATCCTGGTTTTAAATATTATATTTAATATCTGGTTTCTTTTTGTTTTTAGATTAATGAATTCGCTACCTTGCCATATTTTAAAACTATCTTCTGATTAGAAACAAAATAAATATTTTTTTTGTAGAAATCTAGTAAAACATAGAAAGGAGTAACCCAAACAATAATAACTTAGCACTCAGATATAACCAATGCTAATATTTGGGAGTATCTGCTTCCAGTCACATAGGTGATATACAAATACTCCAAATACAGTAATATTCGGTTAACCTGGAGTTAACCAAACTTCAAAGTTTGAGAGCACAGTTCTCCTGACAGCCAAATCTACCGAAGCCTTCTGACACACACTGCAAATTCTGGGGATTCCCAAAACCACCCTCATGTTTGATAGGTAGGAGACTCACAGAACTCACTAAAAGCTGTTGTATTAATGGTGCTTTATTACAGGGAAAGGATACAGGTCAAAAATCAGACAAAGGAAGAGAGAACATGCAGGCTACAGCATGGGAGAGTTTCAAATGTAAAGCTTTCATTGTCCTCAGGATGTGCTACCCTCCTGGTATAGATGTGTGCTGTCCAGAGAAGCTCACCTGAGCCTCAGTGTTCAGGATTTTTATGTAGACTCTATTACACAGCATGATCGATTGAGGATTATTCATGTGGTTAATCTCAGCTGCCAGGTTGACTGACACCACTCTGACCCAAAGCCCCCACCCACTACATGATTGGTCTTTTTGCTTTGTCCAGCTCCCACACTAATATGATTGGGTATGGCAGGCCTACCCTAATGTCTGGTCTGGCCAGCCCCCTGCCTTTGACTTAAGATGTTCCTGTCTGTTACACAGAAACCAAGGGCAAAGACTGAACCTCACATTGGACAAAGCCAAATACCTTAGTACATAATACCTTTTTGTTAACTTAATTTCTAAGAATTATCATTTAGATGCTTTGCTTTTAGAAATTTAGATAATTTCTATTTTTTAGTATCTTACAAAAGAAACTTGTTGTGAAAAGGCCCTTGTGAAATAATCTTTCTGCTTCTCTTTGGTCATAATAGGTAATGTATATTTTAAATAATTTTGATACACATTTTCAAATACCCTTCAGAAACATTTTCCAAATTTGAATTATTACCAGCAGCATGAGTATCCTTTTTTGTGCTTCTTTACCAAAACTGTTTTTAAAAGTTTGCTATTTCCAAAGGTAAAATATATTGTTTTGGTTTTCATTTTGTTGTTGTTGTTGTTAAATTGACTCTTATTCTTGTTTACCTACAATTTATGCACATTGACTGTTTACTTGGTTTGATTTTGGTGACTAAAAAATTCAAATTTATTCAAAAATCACTCCAAAGAAAATTTTAAAATGTGTAATAAGGTACAAAGATGTTTGCAGTCTGCATGACATGGGGTAAATCTCCTTAAATATCCTTAACCTATAATGACTTCTTATAAATCAGTTTAAAAATTACAGACATCTCAAAAGTAAAATAGTTTCTGCTCCTGGATTCCTTCTTAGAACCGATAGCTTAAGACTGCAGTTTTTACTGATGTGTTAACTAGCTTTTCTCTCCAATTCTATTTAAAGTGACCCAAGAAATGGAGAATATTTATACTTTCACTTTGAAACAGAGAAGGGAAGACTGTAGTAAATAATCAAGTATTAAATAATGTGATTGCATTGATTTTGAGGAGGCATAAATCAAGTATAATTTATAATAATTTAAAAGTAATTGCTAATAAGATAAAAGTAGATCAACATCATCTAATTCTTGGATAGAAAAGAAAAAAACTTGAGTAATATAGCAAATAATAAAAAATGAAATGGGGACACATAAAAACTGTAAAATAATGTAGTAACTAAGCCAATACTAAATGGATCAGATATTCTGTTACTATTAATTAAATAAAAATAACCTTAGCTTTGAAGGACACATATTTTATAAAATGATGAAAGTGAAAAATAAAAATGTGAGCAAAATACACAGTAAAAAGCCAAACAGAAATCAAGTGTGTTGGTGGTAGAAATGTGACAAAAACTAGAATTTAGAGCAAAAGAGCATTAACAGCAGAAGGCATAGTATATTGATTACATTTACAAGTTAAAAGGAAGATTGAGTATAATCATTTTACCCTTTGATATGCCAAATTATAGGGCATCTAATATCTGGACCAAAATTCATTTGAAATTCAAGGATAAATGAACAAAACTACAATTGGAGTAAGAAGTTTTTAAAACTTGTTTTTAATCAGTTTCGATAGATGAAGGAAGAAAACAGTAAGTATATAGAGAAATTAAATAATATAAATAGCATGATTTAAAAATACATATTTTGAGCCTAAAATGGAGAATATGCATTATTTTTGAAATTATATCTTAGGTTACAAAGAGAAATTATTAAATTTCTAAAAACAGATTTTATACAAACCACATCCACAGACCACAATTCATTCACACTAGACTTTATTAATAACTAGATTAATGGGCAAATACAGCATCACCATCCTTGGAAATGAAACAAAATGTTATTTTCTCAAAAAGGAAATAATTATTGTAATTACACGTTAACTTTTGTCCTTTGGTTTGTGGCCAGTGATAATCAAAAGCATTTTATTATATGACTGACAAATGAGTAATTATAATTATTAGGTAGTATATTAAAGTCTGGAAATTTCAAGGTGGTGAACAAAATTGTTCTAAAATAAAAAGGGAAAAAATTAAGGAAGAATAATAAGAAAGTAATAAAATAGAAGAATTTTAAAATAAAGCAAATTGATGAAAATATTGTTTCTGCAAAGAGGCCACCAGTACAGCGGATATACACCTGATAATGATAATCAAAGAAAAAAAGGAAACAAAGTACTTATACCTGTAAGATATCTGTATATTTGCAAATATGAAATAGGAAAAGTAATAGTACCTACCTTATAGAATTGCTGTGTTAAATGATGCATGTATAAAACTCATAGAATAGAGCCTGATGTATAATGACCATATAGTAAATATTAGTAGTAATAGTTTTACTATTTATTCTTAGTAGTATTAATATCATCAGTATTATTAAAATAGTTAAAGAATAAAAAGTAAAATAAAAGTTATTTTCATCACTAATGAATTTAAAATGTGCTATTTTTTTTTTCTTGGAAAATATAAATGACCAGATTAGATTGAGAACATTTGAGTAGCTTGACAATTAAAGTGGAAGAAAATGAAAAAAAGATCTCAAAATTTAAGAAATAACCCATTAAAGATGTTGATCTCAGACATTTTTATGAGCCGGTTCTTTTTTATCTTCTTAAATTTTTAATGTTTATTGTGAAATGTAACTTTACATAAAACGTGTAGTAAAACAGATCGTCACCATGCAAACAGTCACAAAACTACCACTCGGTTGAGAATAAACCATGTGACCCTTCCTCATCACCGTGTTCTCTCTTCCCCTCAGAGGTAACCACTATACTGACCTTTATAGTAATAACTCTCTGACTTCTCCATTTTATTTTACAACCTGTATGTGCACCCCCTACACACTCTGGTTTTGCCTATTTTTGTATGTTGTGTAAATGGAATCACACAATACGTGTCAGGAATGAGGAAAGGATGCTTCCTGTGATTGCTGCTCTTGAATAAAACTGTCAAACGAATGTTAAGACCTCTCAGGGGAAACATATAAAACTTTATTTAGAGATATCGAAGAAGACCCAAATAAATGAAGAAATGTTCCATGTTTGTGGATTGGAAGATTCAATATTACAAAGATAACAAAGGGAGAGCTCTCAACATTTTACCATTAAGTGCAATATTTTCCTTATCATTCAGAAGACATTCTTTAAGAGGTTGAGGAATTTTTCTCCTAGTGTGCTAAAAGTTTTTTTTTTTTTTTAAATACCATGAATGGATATTGAGTTTCATCAAAAACTTTCTGTATCCATTGAGATAATTCTATGATTTTTTCTCATTTATCAATATAGAAAATTCGTGTTCATAGGTTAAATCAGCTTTGTAGTTTTGGAATAAACTTGGATTTTCTCTATAGGTTGGCTTTGTTAATCGTTTCTTTAGGATTTTTTCATTTATGTTTGTGGGTAAGATTTAGTTGTACTTTTTCTTTCCCCTAATATTCTTGTTGAGTTTTATTAGTATAAGGTTATCCTAGTCTGTTAAAATGGGTTGAGGAGCATTTCCTTTTTATTTTTTCTCTGGAAGAATTTATGTTGAATTGGAATTTTTTATTCTTTGAACATTCTCTCATGAAGTTAATATTCTAGTTAGTGAATTTGAAAATAAGTAAGTAAAAGATATGCTAAGATAGTGGCAAGTGCTAAGGAGAAAAAAGCAATGAGGAGTTATGAAATGTTTGGGTAAAATGTTGAACTTTTAGATTGGTTGGCCAGAGTCTCACTGAGAAGATGATTACCAGCACAGAGTAGGCAGAAAAGCATCCCAGGCACAGGGTGGACAAATGCAAAGGCCTTAAGGCTTGAGAAGCAGCAAAAGGTCATCAGGACTGGAGTAGAGAGAACCAGGGGGAGAGGGGATGAATTCAGAAGTTGGAGGGAAGGCAAAGGCCAGATAATTTAGGACTGTCAGGTCATAGTAAACATGTTGGCTTTTTTCTTGAGATAGGAGGCCATTGCAGGGTTTTAAGCAAAGGAACGACTCTTATTAACCTGTTAACAGTGTCACTGTGCAGCCTTGGGATTGAGAACAGATTTCTAGGGGAGTCAGGGCAGGAGAAAGTCACTTAGTTAGGAGACAATTATGATAATCCCTACTAGAATGATGGACCAGGATAGCAGCTGTAGGGGTGGTGAAATGTGGTCCAAGTCTGAATAAATTTCATCAGAAGAGGTGATAGGAATTGTGAAATATTAGATATAGAGTGGACATAAAGACAGGAATCAAAAGTGACTTGAAAGTTTTTTCTCAGAGCAACTAGAAGGCATTAACTGAGGTGGGGAAACCATCAGGAAGAGCCCTTTCCAGAGGGAATATTGGGATCTTGGTTTTAGATATGTTTTAGATGAGGTGCATTTTAGGCATCCAAGTACAGATATAAAAGAAATCATCTTAGATACTGGTCTGGAATAGGGAGAGGCCCAACCTGGAGATAAAAATGTAGGGGTCATTCCATGGCCTGGAGAAAATACTATGTTTTGAGTATACATGTAAAAAAGAAGAGGCGCAAGGACTGAACCATGAGATGTGGGAGTCAGGAGTTACCAGTGGTGCTATGTGTTCCAATTAGGTGAAGTAAGTTAGGATTGAACAAGGACCATTATGTTTAGCAGCATTGGGGTCATTTGATCTCAAAATTCACAAGAATAAATACTTGAGAAAAGCCAAAGAAAATGTGAAAAATTGTGACTGAGACTTACTAGATATCAGAACATACTGTGTACACCCTCTATAATTAAATCAATGCTGAATTGATATGGGAATGGACAGAGACCACAACTGAAAACCCAGAATGTTATGTGAAAATTAGCTGGACATGGTGGCACCTGCCTGTAATCCCAGCTACTTGGGAGGCTGAGGCAGGAAAATCACTTCAACCCAGGAGGCAGAGGTTGCAGTGAGCTGAGATTGTGCCACTGCACTCTAGCCTGGTGACAGAGCTAGAATTCGTCTCAAAAAAAAAAAAAAAAAAAAAAAGAAAGAAAATAAATTCTGAAATGTGAAAGACTTAAATATAAGAAATAAAGTAATAACCATCATGCAGAAAAATAGGAGACTGCATATACAATGTCTGGATAAATATTATACTTCATACCCTAAAAATAGAAAAGAGCTCTTATAGATTGACAAAACAACAAACATGTTAATAGAAAAAAAATGAGTAAGAGAGGTGAACAAGCAGTTTACAGAAGAGCAAATTAATTGGCCAATAGACTTAAGAAAAATGCTTAAGTTTATTAGTAGTCAGGGAAATGAATCAATGAATATTGATTGTTGGCAGAAAAAAAGTGAAAAAAAAAAAACCTTCTATTGCTAATAGAGGTACGTGGGAAAAAGGATTCTCTTACCTTAGAGGTATGATTTTTCCCCCCATAATGTTGCTAATGTGATGGCACAAATGGTTTCCATTCAGTGAGAAACATGTTGTATTGAAAACTTTGGTTTATTTGCACTTGGAATACTATTGTGTGGTATGCATTCCTTAGTAGCACTGTGGCTGTAGACACTCACATAAATTCTTGAAGCCTCATTTTCCTCATTGTGAGATGGAGATAACCAGCCTTAGCTGACTACTTTCCTCTGGGGTTCAATAACAGATCTTGTATATGCCAGGTCTTTGGAAATGATATAATGTGATTTACAGAATATTAGGATAGGCCATGAGCTTTTCAATACCAGAGTCCAAGAACGAATTACATAAACACGTATATAGAAAGAAAATCTACTAAGTGTAACTTGCAGTAAAGAAGAGCTTTGTAAAGAAGGCTTGATGTCTTAGTTGCTTTCATTATTGGGTGTCAGTTTTCTAAGCACAGAACAACGCTGTCCAGTAGAACTTACTGCAGTGATGATGTTCTGTGATCTGTATTCTTTCCAGTACGAGTCACATGTAGTCGTTGAACATTTGGCATGTGTTAATGCAACAGAGGAACTGATTTATCGAATTTTAATTTAACTTTCAGTTTTAAAGGCTGCGTGTGGACAGTACCATATTGGACAGGAAACCTAGGCTGCACACACTTACTAAATTATAATTTGAGGCAGCTTACAACCAGATGCCAAAGAAATTACAATCAGAGGTTTTTGGAGTTTATATTTGCCAAGACTAAAATCGATATTAAAAAATTGTTGTTTGATGAACCCACAATCTGAATAAGGAAACTATTAACAGAAGATACTCAATTTGAGGAAGGAATTTATTCAAAGACTATAGAAGTTGAGCATTTAGACTTCTCAGCCAGAAGTCCAGACATGCTGGTCTAGGTGCTTTCCCAGATCAGCTTTTGCTTTCTTTGTAGATTCTTTGCTGCCCAGTGCAGTATTTTTCACTCTTCCCAGGTTGTAGCCCTGACTCCTCTGTTTTCTCTGTTTTGATTCCCTGCTATGAGCTTCAGTTTATTCTTCTACAAAATGGATCAAATATCTATCTTCAAGGACCTTTACTCTTCTAACATTCTAGGAACTTTAAGGAGCTAGCTTATTTTTCATGGGCTGCATCTCAGGAGTGTTGCTCGTGTGGTGATTTAGGGATCAAGATGAGAAAGGATTTTGTAGCCAGGAGTCTCATCTCCATGTCGGAATGTCTTTCAGCAGCATCAATCAGTGGGTGGCCTTTTTGAGGTCTGGGAGCCTTGGTCTGCCCTGACCTTTGCCTACTTGCTCTATATTTTTCACTTGAAGATCCCAGATTCAACTTTGCATATTTACATTTATTTTATCAACAAGCCAAACCATTTTAAGGCTAAATATTTTTTAAAAACTACTTCGCAAGCTCATGTTGTAGCTGCTGTAGGCTTACTTTTCTTCTCATAGTTTCTACTGTGCTTTGTGTAAGATAGTTGGAAACTGTCATTATTTAATAAGAAAACAAAGAGTTTACTATTTTACAAAGAGCAAAGACATTTGATTGTTGATACATATGTTCATGAAGTTTCATCTTTTTCTTTTTAGAGTCCTGTGAAGATAAATCAGATTAGCTTGGATGAAAGTGGAGAGCACATGGGCGTGTGTTCAGAGGATGGCAAGGTATGGCAAGAATGTGGTCATGCTGAGAGTTCTGCTGTGGCGCCAGCCCCAGGTGATCGGAACAGCACCTTGCTTACTATATACCTGCATTAAGACAATCTTGATTATTCTTTCTGAGTATTGAACTTGCTTCTGATTGGTCATAATTAAAATAAAATATATTTTGCACAAATGTGCCTTAGGAAAAGTAATTACAAGAATGTCAATAATGTAACTTGTATTAAGCTGATTAACAGCTGTGGCAGGGTGACGTGTCACCTTAATCATTACTACCGTGCCACTTCTACTTCAGTGACTAGTCTGCAGTTCCTGCAAGATAGTAGTTTAATGCCTTTCTGCCATAAATCCACAAAATTGGATTTTGTGGGCATGATTTCTGTGGGCCAGTGGTTTTCATTTTCACACACAAGTTATGAATGTTTCTCTTGAATTATAGAATCTTTTGATAAGCAATCATAGTTTATCAGAAGAATAAAGTGTCTTACAATGGCCACATTAAATAAATGTAAAATCAATATATGTACAGTTTTCTAAAAACCTGGTGCCTACTTCCTCAACCAAGGACATACATCATTTGTGCAGTGTATAACTAACAATATCAGTGCTTCTTGCTGATGTTGAGCTGTGACATTTAATGGTTGTGGTGATTGATTTTCCACTTATAAGAATGTCTTTTTTGTTTTTAAGTCGATGGAAATCTTTTCTAATGTTGGTTTGCAATGATAAAATTCTAATGCACAGTATATTTAAGCTACTTTTCTAAAATAACAGTTTGAGAGAGTGCATTAAGAATCATTATAGATCTTTACATATTCCTTACTGAGTAAAGCAGATTTTCTAATCTAATTTTGTGTTTTTTATGTGCCCTAAATTCAGTGGGCCATTAAGATGGGTAAATTAAAAACAGTAAAAGTTTAAAAGTGTAAAAGAGTAATATATATATCTTAGTGTAAAAGAGATATACCCATTTAATCTGTTAACAAAAAGCAACATGAAGTCTCTTGACATACAAGAATGCATTTTATAGATCTAAGCCTAATGTTGCCCAAAGAGTCTTTTGAAACAGTAATTGGAACACTAGTGCTTTTCAAAAAGCACTGTCAAATTTTCAGTACTTTCAGAAATTCTGAGCTTGTCATGATTATCAGAGAGAGATGAGGGAGGAGTTGGTTTGTGCAGAAATTGAGAAGAATTATCCACACCGCTGAAAAATTTTTTGTGTTCATGTATTTGTAAAGAAAGATAATCTTCATTTTGTTTTCTTAAAGGTGAAGAATTCCTTTTGGGCTGTTATCAATTTAACCGAACTAATTTGTTCAAAGATAGTACTCTTTTTTTAAAAAAACTGGAAACGAATTTTTACTAAATACTTCATCTAGGAATTTTCAGAGCTTTAAATGTTGAAGAATTATTATTTAATGCACCAAAGTGGAATATGTTAGCTACTCCATCTGGTGGATAAGATGAACCTCAGATTATCTCGTGGTACCATTCTTGTCAAACACCTTTGGTTTCCTATTTTGGTGAAATTTATAGCTGCCATATTTTGGTGTGGAACTGTGATATATTTTGGGAAATGATTTTCCCATATTTTTATTAACGTTGATAGAATTGAAAATAAATCTTTTAGTACACATACTTATATGTAAGCTACCCCCTTACCATGGGTTAGTCAGTATTGTGAAAGTTGAGAAGCTAGTATAGAATGATCTGGTAAAGTGGTTAGTGATGATAAAAACATAAAGACATTACACAAATATATTCCAGATATCTAAATCTAATGCTTCTTTAAATAGGTTTTGTGGGTATTTTTTTCTTTTCTTCAGTCTGTTAAGGATCCTTGTTAAACAATTATTTATTAGGTTATTTCGAGGGTAACCTTTGATATTTGCATTCAGTTTTCAAGTCATAATTCCATCAGTTGTTTAAAATTTACTCTTTATTCAGCTGGTGGTCATTTTCAATCTTTTTTTGTCATGACTTTTCTACACTTGAGTTCTGCATTTTGAGACACACACATATATTGTGCGTGTGTGTGTGTGTTCAGTTTCAGTTTACTGGCATATGTTTCTAGAAAACTTTTAGGATAAGCACATAGAAGGTTTATTTTGGGATCGCTTGCATATGTTGCTTTCATGTGTAAACTATAATTTAGTATAAAATTCTGGGTTGGAATATTTTCTCTCAAAATTTTGGAGACGTTGTTCCCTTTTTTCTGACATTTATTTTTGTAGACATGTCTGAAGCCAGCTTACTTTTGTTCTTTTCTAAAACCTTTACAATTTTTTTTTTGGTCCTGCCTTGGAACTTGGACTAATAATAATAATTACAACAAGAACAACAACAGTAATAAATGGTTTGTGTAATTCAGTTTGCTAAGTTATGTCTAGTTCTGGTCTCTTTCCATTAATTTTGTCTGGTGCACAGTCAGTCCTTTTGATCCATACACTGAAGTATTATTTTCATTTCAGAAAAGTTTACTTCAGTTATAATTTTGATGATTGTCTCAGTTGCATTTGTTTTCATTTCTTCAAAGAAACTCAATAGTATAAAGCTGAAGGCAATATCGCTTAGAGGCTAAGTGCATAGCTCTGTATTACAGCTGCCTGGGCTGGCATTCCCACTCGCTGTGTGAAGTTGGGCATGTTGCTGGGCCTGGCAGTGCCTCCCTCTCCTCAGCTTGGCAGTGGGAGGCCCCTGAGGAGTGTTGTGAGGTGCAGAGTATATGGTGAGCTGTCAGTTATGTATTAATTGTTTTTATTGCTAACCATTCATTTTTAATCCATTGCAGTCTGGCCTCTTCCTGTCTCCCATTCTTGTACCTGAACTTTTCAAGGCAAGAGGGTGAACAATCAAAGCACTATTTACCCTTCTCTTCCTTTTGGCAGTACATAAGTTGTACAGAAAAGTGTTCATTCATATTGTGTGATGTCTCACACATGTACTTTGCTTTCTCATTTTTAGCTTTTTATTTCTGTGTAGTCAGGGAGAGTTTCTCTACTTGTTTATGCCCTTCGCTGATTCACTTTTCTTCCAAAGTCTGTTTTGTGTCTTACTACTTCCTGGAGTAGATTTTTATTCCATTTTGCATTTTTAATTTTTCTGAAAGCTTTCCCAATTCTGTTTTCATATCAGCCTGATATATATTTAATTTTTTAAAAATTACAACTTTTTATATGCCATGGAGTGTCAGGTGGGTGTTGTCTAGTGGTTAGCAGTGGAATTATCCTGTCACTTTTTAGCTGTGTGATGTCTGCTAAGTTATTTATACCTCTTGTGCCTCAGTCCATTTCCTCCCCTGTAAAATGGGGATAATAACAGTACCTACTTATTGGGAGGATTAAATGAGTTAATATATGTAAATTACTTGGAATAGAACCTGGAACAGAAGAATCACTTATTAATTGTGAGTTATTATTATAATCATTGTTGTCATCTTCCTGTTTTTCTGCTCCAGGTTCATAGAGGTCTGATCTTCTTATTGTGGTTGCCAAACAGTTTTCTAGTTTTTCTTTGGTTTCTGGTTAATATGATTTATTAAAACATGGTTTTTCTCCCTTTGAGTCTTTGGAATGTTCTGCAGGACTTTTTTAATAGACCTTGACTATGCTTTTTGTTTGATTTGTTTATTCATTCCAGAACAGGGAGATCTCCTTCTGAACCTGGGTTAGCAAAGAGATTCAATGTCTAACTTGCCCTTGTTATTGTTTTGGGTATTTTAGAATCACGCTAGTTCAGTAACAGGGACCCTAAAATGAGCTCAGTTTCCAGTAACTAGATGAAGGCAGCTCTCTAGGGGGAACTAGAGGCTTCTGTCATCACTCTCTGGTCTCTGATAGTTAACCTGGGTGGAGAATATGAAAACCAGCAATCTTGACCACCAGAGTCCCTTTAGCTACCACTGGAGGTATGATGACAGTCCACATGTCCACCCTATTTTGATTTTTAGTGTGTTGTTTGGAAGTGGAAGTTTGAAAGAGGCTGTTACAAGGGAAGTCTAACTGGGAAGGTTGTATAGCACTCTGGCCACCTCTGTCCTAGTTTCTCTGCATCAGGGCTGTTGCCCAGTATTCTGGTTGGCAAATACATAGAGTTTCATGCTAAAGTGGAGAATGATTACATCCCTTACTGTTTCATGAGGGTAGGTTTCCTCTATTTCAGGTAATAAAACACATACTACGTACTTCTAAGGTACATGGCTCTCTGGTTTGTAGCTAATGAGAAGTTCCCCCAGGACTTTGCAGGAGATTGGTTCTATGGCCAATTGTTAGGAATTTTCTCTTTTTCTTCATTAGGTATTTTTGTTAGCAGATTCAGGGAAGTTGTTAGGGCTTCTACAGGAGATACCATTTTCAAAAGGGTCCTCTCTCCTGTAACCTTTAATTACGTGATTCTTATCTCGGATGAGCTCTTCCCAAAAGCGAAGGGATTCCCTTCACAGATAAGTGTGAGTTTCACTGACAAAATGGCAAAATAAATAAAGAGGGAGAGAGAGGGGAAATAAATGAGAATTGTTTTGGATTTTATTAGCATTAGTGGTATAACCTGTGACCAGTTAGTTTGGCATGTCGTAGTACTGAAATGAACCAAAACATTGAAGGTGTTACAAAACACCCTTGTGCGGATACTGACAAAGCTTATGAGATTTGTCTTGTGAAGTTATATTTTTTGATATTGAAATAGAATATAAGAACAGTTGAGGAAAATGTTGCTCAGATAAGCATAGTAATAGAAACTGACCAGAGAGTTCTGTTCTTGATTTGCCACCTTCAGCAGTTACTCCTCCAGCCCCTGCTGTGGGTATGACAGTGATATTTTTGCCTCTGGCAAATTCTCAAGGATAGTGATGCATATCGGTGCCTGTTTACTATGAACTTGTTTGATTTTGTTCTCTTTTTGTTTATTCCTCTTTATCACTATACTATTATGCCTTCAATATGCATTTTTTATTTTTAAAGGGACATTTATCCTTGGCAATTCCTAATTTAATTTTCAGCATTACATCCACAATCCCGGTATTTATCCACACATTTACTGATCTGTCAGTCTTCTTCTGCAGGCTTATGCATCATTTGTTTACATCTCATATACTTTTCTGCGTAATAGAAATCGCTTTTCTCTAAAAATTACCTTTATCCCATCTGTAAGGCAGAAGGAAGTTTATCCATTTGAATGAATAGTTGGCTTCATTTAATTTCAATTTCTGTCATGGAGTACCCTTAATTCAAAGTCTGATACTCATGTTCTTTTCAGTTTGGCACATATTTAAGGCTTTTGAATGTTTTTTATTGTGGTTCTATTCTACTCTTCTTACACTTTATGTAAAAAGATATCTTTCTTTTTTTGCAAGTTTCAGTTTATCCTATATAAAGATAACATGTAGAAGAATAGGATTTAGAATGCCTGGGTTCTGGTTCTAACTCTTCTGCTTATGATTTTTGTGACCTTAGGCAAGTCATTTTTCTACAGAATTATCTGTTCAACAGGCATAATGATGTTTGCTCTCAGACCTAGCATTTTTGCTATGAGGACCAAATGAGGAACAGCAGAACATTGCCAATTGTGCAGAACTTCAAAAATATCATTTCACCTCACCAGAAAGTTTGATTTTGTTTGTTTGGAGTGGGATTTGGCCATTAGTTTCCAGGGATTTTAACTGTACAGGTGTGTTTGAGAACCACTGAGGTAAAGCATGTTGAAGCATTTAGGGATGTCAGTTAGTAGCAGTAGTGTGAGATTTCACACAAGACCATGCAGTACATGACCTTATTGTACTGAAAAGAAATAGATTATGTTAGGAGAAGTTCAGCGTGCTAGTTGAGCAGGTGTTCATACTGAGGTAGCTTCACCAAGGTGGCCACTTGTTGATTTGCTCTGTTAAGATTCACATGATTCAGGAGCCTTCTTCCTTTCACCTAGTTTTCTTAGATTTGTTGGGGTCCATCAAGTTAAACTTCCGCAAGTAAAGTGAAACCCTGAATGCAGTGCTTTCCTTTTCTGCTTCTTAGCCATTATTTTATAAGATGTTTGTTATATTATCCTATACCTTTATATTTCCATAAAAGTAATGACTTTATAGCCTCTGAACAATGAGAAGCCAGATGATGGGGGGCATATGTGTATTTGCCATGTCAAAAATACATTTCAAGGCTGGCCTCAGGAAAAATGAAATTCCCTCTGTTTTGCATTATATTATCGCTTGTTTGTGGGACCCGAATAACAAACTTGGCACAAGTATATGAAAACAGTAGTTACAATATGAGTGGATGGTCCCAGAAACTTTAATTTTAATGCATGAATCCATCTCCCAAAATTATAACATAAGTGAATTTCCTGCTTGGGACTTGAAAGAATGAACCACTCAGAACTTACCAAGATTAAAATAAGAAGAAATTAAAAGTTTGAATAGCCCTATATTTATTTTTCAAATAGAATTTATAATTGGAAACCTTTTCACAAAGAAACTATCTTAGTCCATTTGTGTTGCCATAACAAAATACCTTAGACTGGGTAGTTTATAAACAACAGAAATTTATTTCTCACAGTTCTGGAGGCTGGGAAGTCTAATTTCAAGGTGCCAGCATTTGGCATCTGGTGAGGGCTGCTCTCCTTGCTTCCAAGATGGCACCTTATTGTAGCTTCACATGGCAGAAGGGATGAATGATGTGTCCTTGTGTGGCAGAAGGCAGAAGAGCAAAAGGGCTAGCTAGTTACCTCAAGCTCTAGCTAGTTACCTCAAGCTTTCTTATAAGGGCACTAATCTCACCTATGAGGGCTACACCTTCATAACTTAATCATCTACTAAAGGCCCTACTTCTTAATACCATCACCTTGGAGGTTAGGTTTCAACATAATGAATTTGGGGAGAATACATACATTCAGACCATAGCAAAGCTAAGACCTAGATGGCGTCACCAATGAATTCCCACAAAAGTTATAGAAGAATAATACCACTATACTAGAGACTAGAAAGAGAGTGTGAACATATTCAAATGTTAGGAAATAGTTCTCATTGACTCTAGTACTATTTGTTAACTCCAAGCTAACAAATAGATCTCATGGAATTCTCATGCTGAGAGTATAAATAACCATCACTTTGGAGGTTAGGTTTCAACGTAATGAATTTGGGGGAACACAAACATTCAAACATTCTCATGGTAAGAGTGTAATTAATTTGAAACCACTTTGTGAAATGGTTTGCCTATTAAATGTGAAGGTGCACATAAATTATGACTCAACAATTCCATTCTGTTATACATCCTTCATAAATATGTGTATAAGTGCACCAAAAGATTTGCAAAGTGTGTTCTTAGCAGCATTATTCGTGATAGCCACAATCTGGAAACAACCTAAGTGGTCATCAGTGGAAGATGGATATGTGAATTTTGATGTATTCATACATCGAAATAATACACAGCAGTGGCAAAGAACCAACCTCCACTATATGCAACAGTGTGGCTAAATCTCACAAAGAAAATGTTAAATAATGAATGAAATAAATCAGTGAAATAGAATATGATTCCTTACTTATAAAATTCTAACACCAGCACAACTTATCCATGGCAATAACTTTGAGGGTAGTGATTAGTTGGATGGTGTTATATATTGGAAAGGGAAACATAGGAGCTTATTGGCTTCTATTTCTTGATCAGAATGATGGTTACAGGGATATGTTTGTGTCGTAAAAATTTGTCACACTATGAATTTATGATTTGTATTCTTTATAGCATGTGTTTTATATTTCAGTTTTGTTTTTGTTTTGTTGTTGTTAAGTAAAGCACTCAGAAAATATACTAAGTATGAATAAAGTAGCCTGGAACAACTTTAAGGGAGACACTGATAAGCAGGAACTTAAATCTATTTCTGTGTTCTCAGTAGATTCAGCATAAGGTTGTGAGTTAAGTGTGGTTCACCTAATCTCTTACCATATTGATCTACGTGGTTGGTTTATTTTATATATAAGACAAAGACTTAAAAAAAAAAAAGCTTCCCTTTCATTTAAGGGATGAAAAAAATAGTTCCTTTAGGGATAGCTTATGGAAGTTTATAAAAGAATATTAATAACTTGTTCAAATCTGTTTCATTTTTTTAATGGCATGCATTTAATACAATTTATGGTGATTGAAGGGAACTCTATCCGTGGAATGCTTATAAAAGCTTAATTGCAGCAAAGTACCCTCACCCTGATGGGATTTTCTTTTTTCTTTTTCTTTTTTTTTTTGAGACGGAGTCTCGCTCTGTCACCCAGACTGGAGTGCAGTGGCGCGGTCTTGGCTCACTGCAACCTCCGCCTCCCAGGTTCAAGCAATTCTCCTGTCTCAGCTTCCTGAGTAGCTGGGACTACAGATGCACACCACCATGCCCGACTACTTTTCATATTTTTATTAGAGACAGGGTTTCACCATATTGGTCAGGCTGGTCTTGGAACTCCTGACCTTAGGTGATCCACCCACCTTGGCCTCCCAAAGTGCTGGGATTACAGGCATGAGCCACTGCGCCTGGCCGATGGCATTGTTTTCATTAGATATTTACTAGAGGTCATAGGGCCTTAGAATTATTAAATGTTCTACTTTTCTTATTGATAGTATGTGTTCGTACTGACTCAGTAACCTTCTCTGTTGCTGTCATGGTGAACTGATACAATCCATTTGCTTTGTAGGTGCAGGTATTTGGACTGTATTCTGGAGAAGAATTTCATGAGACTTTTGACTGTCCCATTAAAGTAAGTATTCAGCAAGTTTTACTTTTTCTAAGGGTTTTCTCAAGTAAGGCAATATGGATTACAGTAATTTGAACATTACCACTTCTGTATTAATTTTGTCAGTAAGTGTCTGTTCAACACTTCAGATGTACTGGATACTATTTAGACGCTATGAAAGAAGACAGAATATGTATTTTGTTATTGTGATCTCAGTCTGTCTTCAGGGGTATTTTATTATAGTGAGTGAGATCACACACACACACACACACACACACACACACACGGTCTGTGATAAAAGACTCAAAGAGGTAGAAATAATAATAAGCATTCCAAATCTGAAAGGAATCACTTTTAGCTGTTCTTGTCAGTGATGGCTTCATTGGTGGAGTGATATTTAACTTGGCTTTAATAAATGGAGAGAGACTGTTGGGAGAAGCTGGTTTTCCATGTGGAAGAACGGCATAATAGAAATGGAGAGGCTAAAAAGTTCAACTTGTGTTCAGGAAATAGCAAGTGGTCCATTTTATTTGGTACATAAAAGACTGATTTGACAAGAGAATGTGGAGGAAGATTGGGCTGGCTTTACATTCAGGCTAAAGAATTTTGATTCCATTTGGTAGATAAGGAGAAATTACTGAATATTTAAGAACAAAGCAAATAAACTGAGCTAAGCTTTAAGAAAATTAATACGGTGACTGTACACAGTATTGATTGAAGGACAGATAAGAGTCAGGAGGACTAGTTTTAGATAAAAAATATGGTAGTTGAAATGTCTATTATAGTTGTTGAAGGAAGAGGTCATTTATTTTTTTCACTTGTTTATTCAAACATTTATTGACCAGCAGGGAAAGGAGAGAGAGGGTCTGATGTATGTTTTAAAAAGTTGAATTTGCCGAAGTGGAGGGTGATATAAATAGGAGAGTGACTAGGGACAAGAGACAATTTAGAAGCCTAATATAGTACTCTAGGCAGGGCATTACATGATCTCAATGAAAAGAGTGATAGTGAGTGTTCAAGATGGAGTGGATGAAATTTATTTGGACAGCCTGTGCTAAATAGACTTAGGGAGCCTAGTGATGGCTTGGATGAGGGTGATAAAAGATGGAAGAGCTCACTGTCAGTTCAGGTTCTCACTTTGGGATGGGGTGTTGAATGCCATCAGTTGCAGTAGGGTATGTTTGAGTAAGGACATGGCTAGTTTGGTCTTGAGTTTAGGTAAGTGTAGTACATCAAGTGGGGATGTTACAGAGGTTTTGGAAACATGAATATGGGCCTCAGGATGGAGATTGGCCCTTAAACACAAGCGTGATAACCGTAGTTGAATAAGGTGAAGCTATTTTAAAAGATATTACCCAATTTCGAGCTGTAGAGTGAGAAGAGAAGACTGATGGTGACATTTTGGAACACTCTAACTTGAAGACTCAGGCTGTGGAAGAAAAAACAGCAAAGGAGTCTAAGAAGAAGCAGTTAGAGGGACTGGAATGAATCCCGAATAATGGTGTTGAAAAGCCAGCGGAGAGAGGGTTTCTACGAGGAGGAAGTGGTCAGCAGTATCAAATGCAGTGTGGAGATTAAATAGCGGGAAGGACTCAAACAAGGATGTTCTACATGGTAATTATGAAGTTACTGGTGACCTTGCTGAGGACTCTTTTCAGAGCAGGAGGGTCACTATACATGAAGGAGTAAATTGGAGGTGAGGAAGTAGAAACAGCCAGTAGAGACTCTTCTTTCAAGAAATTTGGTAATAAAGAAGAGACATCATCTGGTAGAGAGAGGGGCCATGTCCTGGGAAGATTTCTGCCAATCATGTTTTGGTTCATGGCAAAAACCAGTAAGGAGGAAAAGATTAAAAATAAAAGAGAATGCTTCTTGGAGCAGCACTAAGCAATGAGATCAACAGCTTAGGTAGAGAAGATAATCTTCGAAAAGAGTCCTAGACCCTCTGCCTGTGAAACAGGCATGAAGGAAGTGGACTGAGCCCAACTATTGCAAGTTCAAGTTAGGCAGTGAAGGAGGAGCACTTGTGGGCAATGATCCCAATGGCTTTATTTTCTTACATCTGAAAGGAAAGAAAAGGATAACATAATGTGATTGAGGAGCAGAGATATTTAGAATCAGTCACAGATCTACAGTTATGCATTACGAGAGAGCTAGGGGGAGATTTTAAGAATGTGAAACAATAGAATGTGTGAATCCTTCAGTATTGGTATTGAGGATGGATTAGGAAGGTATTGAAGGGAAGAAGAGCTAACCTGGGAGGGAGGAGTGGTTAGAGCAATGAAGGGTCATATGCTAAGCCTTAAACATGACACTGTAGGAAGAGGAATCTATTCCATTGTAGGAAGGAAATATATCAATTAATACAAGTATAAAATATGTTTAATTGAAGGTTTATAGAAGTATAATTGTGTGGGATTTTGTGTGTGTGTTTACCTAAAAAAATACTCTCTATGTTAAATTAGAAAAACATAAAATTAGTTAAGTTGGTGATTTCATGAGTGGTTTGGGGATAAAGAGAGAAGGAGGTGGAGTCTATGCGAGCTTACAGCCACAACAGATGAGCCCCAAAGATGGAGATGTACTGAGTGGAGCCACGAGGGCTTTTGTTTTCACCCTCTCTCCAAGATGTTAATGATGCTATGTAATCATAAAGCCCTTGCAAATGAAGGAAACAGTAACAAAGGTGGTGGAGCAACCTTAAGAGAAACCTGGGTAGCAAGGGGCTGGGGAAAGATTGGATGAGTGGGAAGCAGATGAGAACCACAGGAACAGGTTGTATGTAAAAAGGTAAGTCCTGAATGGTTAGCTCTTTGGGCCTGTAGCTCTGTTATCTCTCCATTGATGGGGTCTTGGTGTAAGTTGGCTAAATATCTGGGAGGCTGCATTGCTACTTGGTGCCGTCTGTCACTGGGAGGCATCTTGGACAATGAGTTAGTTGGCTTCTTTGTTTTTTTGTTTGTTTGTTTTGTTTTCTGTAAATTGTATACAGTTAGAAATAGTTGTGACATCTTGCTGCCTTGACCGACCTCCCTTGCTGCCTCTGTACAGGGGACATCCACTCATAGGGGTCCTCAGCCAGAAACTAGAACTGACTTATCCTACTCTTTGAGCTTTGACCTGGCTTCAGAGAAGAAATCTTTTTACACAAGAAGAAAACTCAGATGTCATCAGTTGTTGTAAAATATTATTTGAATATATTACTTCCTACCAAAGTTTCAGGATAATTTTTAGATCATGCTGCTTGAACTGTATTAGGGGTTTTCGTTCTGTGCTTTAGCCTTGACTCCTAAACCAGAGTTGGGTCCTGTTTCTCTTGTAGATTATTGCTGTGCACCCACATTTCGTGAGATCCAGTTGCAAGCAGTTTGTGACCGGAGGGAAGAAGGTAAGTGCTGTGTGTCTCTACCTTGGTATGTAGCCTTGAGGGGTGTTGTATGTTTTCTCTATAATTTATCCTTAATTTAATGTCTGGCTATTCATTAGGAGAAATTCGAGAAAGACAGTTGTAATGAAATCTGATGATCATCATCTCTTGGGGGAGTTGTGGTTTCACTGTTTCTCACTACATTGCTTTTTTTGTTGAGATGGAGTCTCGCTCTGTCGCCCAGGATGGAGTGCAGTGGCGAGATCTTGGCTCACTGCAGCCTCTGCCTCCCAGGTTCAAGTGATTCTCCTGCGTCAGCCTCATGAGTAGCTGGGATTATGGACACCCGCTGTCATGCCTGGATAATTTTTGTAGTTTTAGTAGAGATGGGGTTTCGCCATGTCCCTACTAAAGACATGGCCGGGCTGGTCTCGAACTCCTGACCTCAGGTGATCTGGTCTCCTCGGCCTCCCAAAGAGCTGGAATTACAGGTGTGAGCTGCTGCGCCCAGCCTTTCGCTACATTTCTTTGAAGTAGATATAGGACAAGAAAATAAGAGAGCTGTTACATCTAGAGCTTTGAAACATTGCCCCTTCCATTAAAAATAACAAAAGCACACTTAAACTACCGATTTTTTTTTTTCCTATTTTTTTTTTCCTTGTAGAAAATCTCTTGAGGGCCTTGATAAACTTTTAGAACAGTTATGGCTACTCTTCACTGACATGTTCATGGCACATTTTATTATCTCAGTGCTATTTTAAAAATAAGAGATTAGGCTGGGCATAATGGTGGTTCACTTCTATGATTCCAACACTTTGGGAGGGCAAGGTGGGAGAATCACTTGAGGCTGGGAGTTTGGAACCAGCCTGGGCAACAGAGTGAGACCCTGACTCTACAAAAAAATTAAGAAATTAGCTGCATGTGGTGGTGTGCCTCTAGTCCTAGCTATTCAAAAGGCTGAGATGGGAGGATCACTTGAACGTAGGAGTTTGAGGCTGCAGTGAGCTATAATTGCGCCATTGCACTCCAGCCTGTGTGAAAGAGGGAGACCCTGTCTCTTAAAAAATGTAAAGAGAAATAAGAGAGAAAAACTTTCATATATTAACATTTTTCTGTTTATAGATATAGTAAATTCTCAAATTAAAGAATCGGTCTGCTTATAGAATAAGTCAAATTAGGTTTTTTTTTCCTGTTTTTATTACCTAGAGATCTTTTAAAGACTATTTTTATCGTAAATGCTATCACCATACTGGAATTCCGAATATTATTTACTGTTTGGTTTGGAGCCAGTGAAAAGGAAGTAGTCTGTAGCTATTTCTGTAATAGTAGAGAAGTATGGAGTAGCTGCTTTGAGACCCAGCTACTAAATGCTTTTAAATGTTTTATACTTATCTGTCATTTTCCCTTGGTTCAGTAGTTAATAGAGTGATAGGGCAGGAAAACCTTCTGGTCTTTCCATGACTTGTCGTAATGAGTGGCAGGTTGGTAGATCCTGATTCCATTCCACGACATAAAGCCAAGATCACGCCGGCTCTGATTTCTGCTAGAGAGCCCCTCCGTCCCGCATCTCACAGTCCATTGTTATTCTTAGGCTGTAGTCGCATTCACCTTATGTAAAAATGTCCAGGGGACTAAGTAGTGGGAATTACAGACCTAATCTCACATTCCCTAGCTTAGATCTGCAGCTGATCCACTCCTGAAAAAATAACTACCTTACTTGTCTCTGTCTTTGTCAGCCTCAGGAAAGAGTAGCATTAACATTCCTCTCGTATTTCTTAACTAAACACTTTTTGGGTTAAGAAATTTTGTGTGTGATTGTGTTAGGGTTCTCTAGAGGGACAGAATTAATAGGATATATATATATATATATATAGTTATATATATATATATAAATAGTTTATTAGGGAGTATTAACTCACAAGATCACAAGGTAAGGTCCCACAATAGGCCGTCTCTGCAAGCAGAGGAGCAAGGAAGCCAGTCCGAGTCCGAAGCTGAAGAACTTGGAGTCTGATGTTCAAGGGCAGGAAGCATCCAGCATGGGAGAAAGATGTAGGCTGGGAGGCTAAGCCAGTCTAGTCTTTTCACATTCTTCTGCCTGCTTTTATTCTGGCCATCGTGGCCAGATTAGCTGATTAGGTTAGATTGTGCCCATGCAGATTGAGGGTGGGTCTGCCTCTCCCAGTCCACCAACTCAAATGTTAATCTCCTTTGGGCAACACCCTCAGACACACCCAGGAGCAATACTGTGCTTCCTTCAATCCAATCAAGTTGATACCATCACAGTGATATAGCATAAGTTCACAAGGCTGAAATTTAAACCCAGGTGTTCTTAGGACTGAAGATCTGGAGGAGAGATTTTGCTTTGTTGGTTTGTGTGTTTTTTTTTTTTTTTTGAGACAGAGTTTCGCTCCGTCGTCCAGGCTACAGTGCGGTGGCGCAATCTTGGCTCACTGCAAGCTCCGCCTACCGGATTCACACCATTCTCCTGCCTCAGCCTCCCGAGTAGCTGGGACTACAGGTGCCCGCTACCACGCGTGGCTAATTTTTTGTATTTTTAGTAGAGACGAGGTTTCACTGTGTTAGCCAGGATGGTCTCTATCTCCTGACCTCGTGATCCACCCGCCTCGGCCTCCCAAAGTGCTGGGATTACAGGCGTGAGCCACCGTGCCCGGCCTGTGTTCTTTAATAATCAGTGTATTCGTGAAGTTTAATAATTGCTTTTCTGCTGCAAGGGATACCTGTAGTCTCATCAAGTTTGCCATATTAATTCTACTGCATGAATGTCTTGTCTCCCTGTAGGATGTCTGGGTGAACTGTGTCAGTAACATATTCTTCATCCTTTTACTTAGCATATGATATCATTTGCAGACATCCATAGAAAGGACAGTGTGCAGGCAGTAGTCTGGGTCAGAGTCCATTGAATAGATCCATGAGCAGTGTAGGAACAGCAGAGTAATCTAGCATCTAATTTTTGGTGAGGTAACATGGGAAGAGCTTGGAATTTATAGAAAGTTGGACATTGTGATAAGCAATAAAATAAGTAGAATTCAAAAAGTGCTGAACAGGCAGAACATCAGGGGTTTGGTTTGTCTCTTTGGTTGTCACTGACTACTTGACAAGCTGTTCTATATTCAGTCTTCTGTGAGAGTAATTTTTTTTTTCCTATTCAGTTCTCCAAAAATGCATCTGTTGACATCTCTTTCCAAGCACACACAAAAATGTTTATGTGTATATAAAATGAGAGTAAAATAAAAACAGTTAAGGTCATCTGGTGAAAAATTGAATTAAAATTGATTTTGTTATTAACTTACACATTCGGGACTAAAATAATTTAAAAGGAAAAACACACTGAAGAGCTTCGTATATTGTATATAAGGCTTAGTATGTGGGGCATGAGAAAAGCACATGTATGATATTTTAAAGTGAGGAATCCCGTGATTACCCATGTCAGTGTAAGTAATTGGTATTAAGTCATCTATTTTTGAGATGTTTTAAAATAGCTTTATTGGTACATAATTTGCATACCATGAGGTTCACCAGATGACAGTGTGCTGTTTAATGGTTTTAAATATATTTACAGTGCTTTGCAACCATCAACATAATCTAACTTTAGAACACTTTCATCACCCCAAAAAGAAACCTCGTACCCATTAGCAGTCATTCCCCATCTTCCTTCCTCCCCTCCTCTCATCTCTAGGCAACCACTAATCTATTTTCTTTCTCTATAAGTTTTCCTATTCTGGTTATTTCATGTAAATGGAATCGTGTAATATATGGCCTTTTTGTCTAGTTTCTTTCCTTATTTTTCTAGGCACATCAATGTTGTGGCATGTATTCATATTTCATTCCTTTTTATGTCCAAATAATATTTCATTGTATAGATCTATGATGTTTTATTCATCCGTGTATCACTTGATTGACATTTGGATTGTTTCTACTTTTTGGCTATTATGAATAATGCTGCTATGAACATTTTTGTACGGCTTTTTGTGGCTATGTGTTTTCATTTCTCTTGAGTATGGAATTGTTGAATCATATGGTAACTCTATGTTGGACATTTTGAAGAATTGCCAAACTGTTTCCCAAAGTGATTGTTCCATTTTACATTCTCATCAGAAATATATGAGGGTTTTAATTGTCTACATTCTCACCAATGTTCATTCTATTTTCTCTTTTTGATTATAATCACTCTGGTGTGTGTTAGTAATACCTCATTGTGGTTTTGACTTGCATCTAATGACTGATGATGTTGACCATCTTTTCCTGTGCTTATTGGCCATTTGCATATCTTCCTTGGAAAAATGTTTATTCAGATTCTTCGCTTATTTTTTAATTGGGTTTTATTATTATTATTATAGAGTTGTAAACTTTAAAAAATAAATTCTTGGCAGATATTCCTTATTAGATACATGATTCGCAAATATTTTTTCCCAGCCTACGAGTTGTTGATGGTATCATTTGAGGCACAGAAGTTTGTAACTTTAATAAAGTCACATTTATCTTAATTTTTTTTGATACTTGTGCTATTGGTGTTGTATCTAAGAGATCATTTTCTGTTGCCTATTCCAAGGTCATGAAGATTAATGCCTGTTTCTTTTAAGACTTTTTTTTTTTTTTTTTTTTTTTTTTGAGACGGAGTCTCGCTCTGTTGCCCAGGCTGGAGTGCAGTGGCGCAATCTCGGCTCACTGCAAGCTCCGCCTCCCGGGTTCACGCCATTCTCCTGCCTCAGCCTCCCGAGTAGCTGGGACTACAGGCGCCCGCCCCTGCGCCCGGCTAATTTTTTCTATTTTTAGTAGAGACGGGGTTTCACCATGGTCTCGATCTCCTGACCTTGTGATCTGCCCACCTCAGCCTCCCAAAGTGCTGGGATTACAGGCGTGAGCCACCACGCCCGGCCTTTTAAGACTTTTGTATTTTTTACTCTTAAATTAGGTGTATAACATATTTTGAGTTCATTGTTGTGTATGATGTGAGACAGGAGTCCAAATCTATTCTTTTGCATGTGAATATCCAGTTGACCCAGCATCATTGTTGCAAAGACTATTCCTTTCCCATTGTCTTGGGCCCTTTGTGGAAAATTGGTTAACCATAAATGTTAGGGTTTATTTCTGGACTCTGAATTTTACCAGTCTATATAGCTATCTTTATGCCAGTGTCCCTTTTAGGTTTCAAAGCCACTAATTTTTCTGTAATTAGTTATGGGATGATAGCTGAACTACAGATGCTCCTCAGTTTACAGTTGGGGTTGTCCCAATAAACCTATTGTAAGTTGAAAATATCATTAAGTCAAAAATGCATTTAATATACCTAACCTACTGAACATCACATCTTAGCCTGGCCTACCTTAATTGTAGTCAGAACACTACAATTAGGCAAAATCATTTAGCACAAAGCCTATTTTATAATAAAGTATTGAATATATAATGTAATTTATTGAAAGCTAAAAGTGAAAAATGAGTCATTGTATGGGTACCATCATAAAGTTGAAAAATCGTTAAGTCAAATAATCGTAAGTCAAAGACTATGTACTCTTAAAACTTTGGTTTGGGGGTCTTTCCCTTTAAAAAGCCATTTTATATATCATCATTCTTTAAGGAAAACCTGTTTTTATTCCCAGTACGATTAAAGCACCCTAAGGTAATACAAACAAGTTATTTCCACTTACTAAAGAAGATATGTATATGAGATCTGTCTATCTATGTATCTAGATGGAGGGGTATGTGTGTGTGTGTATGACAAAACAAGTCTTTTAAAAGTGTGATAATAGTTTATGATTTAGAATAATTTATTTAAAAAGCCATTATAATTTATTTTACTTATGTTAAAGGCTTTAGAAACACGTAACTGTGTCCACAAATTAATGACTTGTAACATACAAACTTTGATTTATTTGGATCCATTAAATTTTACCATGTAAATATGTATTTAGTAAGTAGTAAAAAGTACCATTTACTTGATAAATTATAATGATCTGTTTGCATATGGTTAAATGGAGATTTTTAAAACATGTATCATCCTGGTGTGATTTGCAGAAATCTCCAGAGAATTTCCTTTTTCTACATGTTGTGTGGTATATACTTGTAAAGATTACTGATGCTACATGCTTTTGACATTAGTGTGTTTTGTTTTGAAATAGATTTATTTAGTTGAGGTATGTTAGGATGTGTTTTTCTAATTTCATTAAGAAATATATCTTTGATGTTAAAAACTAAAGGCATGTAGAAGGTGACATTAAGAAAGGAGGACTATTGTGAAATGATCACTTTCATTTTGAAAGTGTTCGCAAATTTTTAGGAGGAGCTGCTCTTTTTGTAACTGAGTTTTAGAGGTTTATATCTTTGACAAATGAGGTAAACGACTACATTGGCTCAGTAGCTACTCAAATCCTTTCAGCTGCAATTTTAAACTAGCAGCATAAACTAGGCAGAACAATTTTGAAAAGCCCAACATTTAGCAAATGGTTATAACCTTGCAATAATCATATGTCATAGATACCAAGATCCCTCCTCTGTTGAGAACAGGTGGCAGATCACATAGAGGGAAAAGAGAATAAAGACATATATCAGATAACTGGAGGTTATGACTTTCTGCCTTTAAGAAATAATTTAATCTTCAAAAAATTGGAGCAAAGACTAGCCAAATGAAGGTGTAATGTGGAATAAAGACATTCTTAACCCTTAAGAACACTGATCTCTAGACTGACAGCCAAATAAATCCTTGGAATTATATGCCACCTTCTACAAACAATGGGTTAAAGTGGCACAGAGACTAGAAGAACTAAGTAGAAAAGTAGAGGACCACTATGAGATATTCATGAAGTCATAAGAAAATTTGAGAGAGATGTCTATTAATATTTAATAGTTGTTTAATCTTATTACAATTTTTGATTCCTATAAAAATTATTAAAGTAATTAGAACATACTTTTCAAAATAGTACTGCAGAACATAGCAATGTAGCAGAAGAAAACCTGAAACTGTAGTTTGACAGATATTTCCTTTTTAAAGTTCTCCTCCTTAGGTGTTTAGAGGTAGCTCCTTATCCACCAGGGACTAGGACTAGGAGGCTATAGTTCTGTCTGGCATAAACTTTTATTTTAGGTTTTCAAGGTATCTTCTTAGTAGTTGAATGCAGTAGCTGGATTTATGGACTCCAGTGCTTGACACATGAGCATAAAAAGCTTATTCCAAATTCTGTTTTCTTTCCATCTTGAAAAAAGAAAGAAAAGAGAAAGCACATATCTTAAAAGTGCCATTGGAGAGAGCTTTCAAACATGTGAACCAATGAATTTTTTTTGTAAGTGTAACCTTCTTGTGTAGCAAGAATTCTAATACAGGAGCATGGCAAATGAAGTTTCTATTTTAGAAATAAATCTGCCAAGTGAATCTTGTCTGGAGTTTGTTTTTTTTTAATTGTCCAGCTTTCCCTCTCAGCAGGTAAACTTTAGCTTCATAGGACCTTTACCTTTGAACTCTGAAATACACTTTATAATAACTGGTTCTACTACTTTGACAAGTCATTAAATTGTCGTGATGCCGTTTGCAGTGGAGTTCACTTTTAGAAATGAGATAGTCAGCTGTTTGGCGTTATGGTGGGATAGAATGAGGGGACCTGGCCGCAGGGACAAGTTGCTTTGTAAGCTGGAAAATGTCAGTCAGCAAACAAGGCAAGGACCAGAGTGAATGAAATGAGGAAAATTTGAAATGGTAAATTTTACCTGAAGGATAGAGATGGTAGTGTCAACCAGCTTCTGTAAGCTTCCAGCAGTGATCTGCAAATAATGAATTGGATTTTGAATCCTTTTTCAAAGAGGAGTCAATACGGGAAGCTTTTTATAAAACTGTAAATATTTAAAAAATTATTATTACGATTATTTTTAAATTTTATTTCTTTTGCCCTTGTTATCAACATTATTTTTATCTTTTTCTAGCTTAATTGAGGTATAATTGACAAATGAAAATTTCATGTGTATATATATATAGAGAGAGAGAGTGTGTGTGTGTGTGTATTTTTAGTAGAGACTGGGTTTCACTATGTTGGCCAGTCTGATCTCGAACTCCTGACCTCGTCATCCGCCTGCCTTGGCCTCCCAAAGTGCTAGGTTTACAGGCGTGAGTCACCACACCCAACCAAATTATAGATATTTAAGTTACAATGATAATTTGATATATACCAAATGTATTTAGTATTTATTGTGAAATGATTGCCATATTCAAGCTAATTAACATTATCAGTTGCCTCACATAGTTACCATTTTTTTGTGTGATGAGAATACTTAGAATCCATTAGTAAATTTTAAGTATTTAATATAGCATTATTGAAAATAGTAACCATCGTGTACATTAGATCCCCAGAATTTATTCATGTTAGAACTGAAAGTCTGTGCCCTTTTGGCCAACATCTCCACATAGCTCCCAGTCCCCTGGCTACAAATCTTTTTAGAATCTGGATAATCTGGTGAGCCTTTTCTTACCACTGCCATCCCTAAACATGAAGTGTAGGGATGCTTCCTAATGTGTTTGTTCATCTTTGGGTCAGATTGGAGCTGGGGTTTTGATGGCTAGAAGGGTTTTGACATTAGCAGTTCCTCTCTGTCTCCTGTCCAGTGTTTGGATCTTTAGGATAATATTTCCGCAAGTTGTCAGATGCTTGATTGTAGCCTTCTACCTGAAACTTCCTTCCACGTTACTTACCATTGTAGTTTTCAAGTGAATCGTCTGAACATTTTTAAGAATTAAAATTAAGGCTTCCTAATTAATTTACAATTACACCACAGGCAGCCACCAATCTAATGGTTGCATATTGAGGCATTGTAAATACATACCTTTATTTCTTCTAGGTACTGTGTTGTAAGTTGTAGTTCCATTCCTAGGAATTTATTTCATGCTGTCATCAATGTACCAAAATTGATTAAAAACCATTGATTAATAGGAAGTAAAACACAAATGTAATCTTCACAAGCATTTTTTTAGATATTAAAAATGAAGCAATAAAACAGCTCTATTAAAGTATTTTTTGGTGAGTTTTCCTATGTATGCTAAGCTATCTGAGGCTAAAAATAGAAATATAACACTTAAATAAAAATCGTTTTCAGTCTGAAAAACAGGTGTTCTTCATTGCTGATTGCTTTTTTGATGTCAATATGTAGGACTCCTAGAGTATTTGAATGGTATCTACAGTGGTTGGGGTGGGAGAGTTGGGTCCATAGCAACTTAATTTTCCTTTATGATTCCCATTGTCTCATATTCATCAAATGCCTGTTAAAAATATACTTTTTTCTTTAATGAGTTCAGCTAACTTTTTCATATAATATTTCCATACTGATTGTAGCTTTCCCCTGAACTCGGATGTTAAAACTACCATCTCTCTTCCTGGAGTAGTCAAACCATCTTTTGCTCCTTGCTGATAATACCTTTTGCGTATGGAGAGTCCTGTGCATATTCTTAAGTATTTTGGGGAATGACCGCAAGTGTCATTGCCAGTTCAGAGATGTTCATTAGATTTTCTTGTGGAATTTAACCTCAGCTGATTCTTTAACACTAAGAGTTTCTCTTTCTCTCTTTTGCTTTAAGATAAGGCTGTATAAAGCAAGGGGTCACAACTGCAGTCGTTGTTAGTTGGTGTCACGGTGCAAACTAAATCAGTCATTTCCTAGGAGTATTTGGTTTGAATCGGCTTCCTGAATACAACTTTGTGTCGTGCTTCATGTTAGGTGCCATGAGTACACAGGATCTTGATTTCAGAAATGGTGGTAGGCTTCCAAAAGCATACAGGCAGGATGGTGTAGGTAGAATATAGTTAATAAGACCATTAGTCAGAAAAGTGGTTTGACAGGAAATGAGTGTGTTTATATGTTCACATACAACACTATGGGGTAAATTTACAATCCTTTATTTGTCTTTAAGCCTTTTGGATCCCCCTCAGCCTGTACGGTTGTTTGTTTTCCTTTTAATTTTCTAACTCAATTTCAGCCAATTTTCTTGATGTTTGTAACAGTGAAAATTGGTGCAAGCTAACTGTCTAACAATAGTGAATTAGCTGTGTCAGTGTCCTACGGCCAAAGATCACCAGGAGCACCCCATATGGTTTTAGGAAGATGTTAGAAGAATTGTAGGATTTAGGCTGGTATGAGGTGATTTGGGGGAGGTTTAAGGCATCAGGGCTTTGCTCTAGATTGGATACTGTCATGCAGTATGAGTAATTCTACAGCTGGGCATTTTAATAAATCTTATCTAGAAGGAGAAAAGGCTAAGCCAAAGCCAAAGTCATAACTGGTAAAGAAGCAGCAGTCTGTCATTTTAGCCAAAGTGGAAGGTGTTTGGTCGTTGCCACGACTTGGAAAATGTTCATGTCTGGTTTGCGTTCAGACGTGATTATGGAGTGGTCTTGCTTCTGTCCTGGGCCTTCACGGTCATGCAGTGGCCTCGGCTGATATTGGTTTTCTGTGAAATTGTTTATATTCATAAGGAGAACATCAGGGCCCTGCTGTGGGTGCCAGGCTAGCTTCTGGATGTCAGCTTTTCTCTTTCTCAGTTGGAATAAATAAAATTCTCAACATTTGATAGATTGCTTCTGTTGAGATTCTTTTCTAAAATATATGTATGGTTCAATTATCCTTTTTTGTAGAAATAAAATTATGTATGTAGATATATTCATGGAAGGCTGTACACCAAATTATTAACAGTGTTTGTGTCTGGGCAGGATTATGAATGTTCTTTCTGACCTTCATTGACTTTTATTTACTTTTTTGTAGTAAGCATACATTATTTTTATAATAACAAAAAGCAAAAGAATGTATAGGGTAATCTCAAATATTTTAGATCTTGTTTTTAACTTATGATTGTACATCATATGAAATTCCCTACATTATTGACGTCTATTCTTGGCTCAGTGTTATTGAATAGTTGCATACTATTGTATCTTATGGATCTATTTGATTTTCTTAACCGTTCTATCTTTGGACCTTTAGGTTATACCCAGTGTTTGGCTGTCATAAATCATGATGTGGTGAAGCTTAGAATCTTTGGGCTTTCATCTGTTCCTCTGAATGTTTTCCTATCATTGATTCTTAGGATTAGAATTACTGAATCAAAGGTTATGATTATTTTTTAGGCATTTAATATGTGTTGCCAGGTAAAATTGTATTCCAGAAAACTTTATACAAGTTTATATCAGCTATGTGTGAGTACCTATTTTACCACATGCTCATTGCCAATCTGATATATAGAGATACTCCATTTTTCTATTTTGTGATATATTTGAATTGTTAGTGATTTTGAACATTTTTATTTATTAGCAACTTCTGTATCTTCCTTTGTGATTTGTCTGATTGTATTCTTTGCTTAGGGCAGCTTTTAATATTACCATAGAAGCCAGGACAAGGAAGGCTGTCCAATTGATATTTACTGTCAGTTTGAGCACAAATTATTGCTGCTTACTGAATAGCCTGCAGCCTTTTCTCCAATTTTGGCCAAATCTGGAATAATTATTCTTGTTCCCAGGGAGGCATTATATAGGAGTCTAAATGAGACTTTAGACCCTGAAGTGTGTAGAGAGGATGAACATATATTACCCCGTAGATGTGAGTCTGCCCCAAAACCGTCAATTCTGCCACTTCTGTGAAAGCTATCAGTGCTGACCGGTGTGTCCAGTTAATGCCAGTTTTTCAGAGATGGTAAGAAAGTGGATTATAATGCTCAAAATTGGGTTCATTTGACTCCATTTCTTCTGCAGATAGTGTCTTGATTTTTTTTTTTTTTTTTCAACTTTTGGGCTTACTTTGTTTTGTTTTGTTTTTAGTTTGGGTTTTTGTTTTGTTTTGTTTTGTTTTGTTTTGAGACTGAGTCTCACTCTGTTGCCAGGCTGGAGTGCAGTGGCGTGATCTCGGCTCACTGCAACCTCTGCCTCCCAGGTTCAAGTGATTCTTCTGCCTCAGCCTCCTGAGTAGCTGGGGCTACGGGTGCACACCACCATGCCCAGCTAATTTTTGTATTTTTAGTAGAGACGGAGCTTCACCATGTTGGCCAGGGTGGTCTCCATCTCTTGACCTTGTGATCTGCCTGCCTCGGCCTCCTAAAGTCCTGAAGCCACTGTGCCTGTCCTGTTTTACTTTGAATTGTGTGAAGGGCTTGTTCAAATACATAAACCCATGTTTTCAGGTAACTGTCTACATTATTCAAGACTTAGCAATTTTACATTTCTTTTTGATATGCTCACTGTGCAAGGATTTTCACCAGTCATCAATGATTGAGATTATAGGTAGTTAAAGTTAGAGATATTTGTTCATTGCACAGAACATTAATTCAAGTTTAATCACCCAGTGGATGACTTTTGTGTTATCTCTACCCTGATGATGAGGGTGTTTGACCTTGAGCCCAGCCCCGGGAAATGTATCCTCGGATAACTGCAAACTGAAAAACAGACTCAAGGTGTTTGGTATGAACAGCCAGCTCTATTAAATTTGTAGAGTCCATATGGAAGATTTTTTTTTTAAGTGGTAAAATTACTTAGAAAGTGTCCTAGTCGTTTCTGAAATCACACTTGTAATTATGTGCTTGCATTTGCAGAAACTGCAGATTAGTAGTTTAAATAGGGGCCTACCTCACATGCTGGCTTGATTGCCAAACCCACATAGGTGTGTAGGTAGATACTGCATAGGTGGGTAGGTAGATCTAGCTGTCATCTCTGGTTTTTTAATGCAAAGAAAGCTGCTCCTAAATGGGACCTCCGGTGTTTAATTTATTTTGTTCTCATGGAACCTTTAGCTTAGATTTCTTGGTTGCTGAATTGATTGTTACCTTGTGTTGATATAGTATTTTTTAAATTTCAAAGCATTGGTCTGTCTATATAGGTTTCACAGAATTAACTGCAAGGGCCTGTCCAAAGCCTGTGTTGCTAATGCAGGAACAGAAAACCAAATACCACACGTTCTCACTTGTAAGTGGGAGCTAAATGATGAGAACACATGGATACATAGAGGGGAACAACACACACTGGGGCCTATTGGAGGATGGAGGATGGGAGGAGGGAGAGGATCAGGAAAAATAACTAATGGATACTAGGCTTAATACCTGGGTGACAAAATAATCTGTACAACAAACCCCTGTGACACTAGTTTACCTATATAACAAACCTGCACATAAACCCCTAAAATTAAAAAACAAGTAAAAAAAAAAAAAAAAAAAAAAGTCTGTGTTGCATGGGAATGGTGTTTACTAAAATATTGTTTGTAAGCAAGTGCCATTTGAGTTGGCTCTAGGAACCCTTGTGCACACAAGTTTTCTATGGTACCAGCATTTTGTCCGTACTGAACTTGTTTTAAACATGTTAAATTCAGATAAAGGAGATTGAAGCATTATAACTTGTTCAGAAAATAACCACTGAAGTTAAGGCAATAATATATTTTGGAAGTTCTCTTTTTCTTCCCACATGTTTATGTTGTATCTTGATGGACATAGTAGAGCTGTTGATGGTGTTTAGAAAAGCTGCATGTTTGAAACTTTGGCACTAAGCCTAAGCACGAAGCAAGACAAAGACACTTACCTGCTCCACATGGATTCCTTGTCATTCCTGCCTCCTTCAGGATTCAGGAGCCCATCTGCTGTCAGTAGCCAGCCACCATCCTAGGTCTTCTCCACACTCATATTTTTCTCACTTGCCTTCTTGACTTTTAAAATTTTGCTCGTGATCTTTTCTAATCTTGAATATTTAAATCCTTTTGTAACAGGATGTTCCCATTGTTATGCCTTTGTTTATTTTTATTGAGACAGTTTTTTTTGTTGGGTTTTACTTTTATCTATTTCTCTATTTTATTACCTGGATCTTCCACACCTTCCTGACCTAGCGCAGGTTCTCGTTTGTGAAATATTTGTTTTCTTTAAGCCCCTTGGTTCTCCCTGTAGGAACACACGTGGTATCTAAGCCTTGACCCTGGACTGAAGCCCCTGCTGAATCTTGCCCACTTTCTTGTCTGCCTCAAAGCTAGCAGTGTGGTCAGTATTTAGGGAACCTGAAGGAGCCAAGTGATTTATCAACTTGAAAGATTACAAGATGATTAAAACAGGGCCAACCATACTCTTTTCAACTCCATCAGGGAAGAGTGAGTGACAAGTAATGATGGACGTTAGGTGACCAGAATCGGGGACTTCATTACAGCCCGATAGGAATCTTGCCACACATGTGGGAGATTCTGGGCTCCGTGTCCTTATAGCGCTCTGTAGAGTAGGAAAACACTAGATAGATTTATCAGCACAAAACAGAGGAGAATAAAGTATATTGCTGAGGATGTGAGGGCTCATATTGAAATATAAGTACTGAGAGTGCTGACTGCCAGAATGTGGATTTATGGGAAATAAAGCCCTAAAATACTTTCTCCAACAAAAAAATAGACCTCTTGGAAACAGCTTTTCCTCTCTATGTACTTAGCTCCCATTGAGCTTAAATTGCTCTTAGTATTGTGATAATGACAATTCAACATTACAGGGTATGGAAGATGAACCAAATAAATTAACCAGCTGCTTTTAAGGGTAGTTTTTTTCAATGGCTTACCCCATAAAATGCTTTGTAGAACATTCGTGCTCAGTAGGTCTGTGGGCAGTTTTATGACTGGAAGGAAAAAATGGGTATTATTAAATGTCAGTGAAGTACAGGCAAATAGTTTTGTGGTAGTTAAATTAGTATAGAATGTTTGTAAGAAAAGGAGTTCATCTTTTCTTAAATCACCAAAGCAAAGCTTCCCTTGGCATTCCTATCAGAAAATATGTTTCTGCTTGAAATTCACGGAGATTAGGATAAAAAAGCCAATGGAGAGTGGATCATTTGGCCATTGTCCACTTATGAAACTCTATGTCAAATCAAAGCGAATCCTGTATGAGAGTTTCAGAGGTATAGAAATGACTCCGTAATTATTAGTGAGCATTTAAGGTTTTATACTATGTAGGATAGGAAAAGTGGACTCACGAGTAAAGAATAAAGTAGAGTGGAGAGGAAAGGCAGAAATAAATGTTCGACGGGGCCAGGCTTGTAACATCGAGGAGAGAAGCAGGCCAGGTGCCAGAGTGCCTGGAGAAGTAGGCGCTGTGGCAATCCAGAGAGCCTTCTGCAGGCTTGCAGACACATTTCAGAAATTACCGTTCAGGCCAAATGTGCGATCAGTTCGTGTCTCTGAAATAAAGGAGCTGCAATTACTTAAACCTAAGAGAGGAAGGCTAACCTTAAAAGCAGCTTTCAAATTTTTGACAAGTTGTGCACAAATTCTGTCTGCTGGCCTTGAGCGAAGGGAAATAAAGTGACATTACGTGCCTGGATGAGATCCATAGAAATGAGCTCTTTCTAAAAGCAAGGCTGTGTTGATTGTATAAATTAGTCATTGGGTTCTTTAAATTTTTGAGATTGGAGTAGATTCCAATATGTTCAAAATACTTTAGGAATATTACTAACTGTAAAGATAGGCTGAGTAACAAAGGTTTTGGGAAATTGCATAGCTCCCCCTGTAGCAAATGCATTGTGTATATGGTCAGAAAAGGAAAGAATTAAGACTAGTAGACTAGGATAGTCTACTTAATATTTAATATTTATTATGCCTGTGTGTCTAGCAAAGTATAAGATATGATCCTTTTCCCCAGCACACTGGTTGGGGAATTGCAAGGTAAACACGCCAATCTCAGTGCACAAGATTTAATAGAGTTAGTTGTGCAGTGAGAAAACCAGTGTGACCATAAAACATATACAGAACCAACAAATTGGGGGGAGATTATTTGACTTACAAAAGAATTCTCCTAAATAATCACTTTCCTTAGTATGTTTATGATGACCTGCTTTATTTACAGATATTTTCTTATTTTTTTATCCACAAAATATAAAGTGATAGGGACTTAGGCTATTTGAAAAACGTAAGAAAATAACGTGAATCCTGTCAAAACTTGTAATGTTAATTAGTTAAAATTTGTTTCATTTACAGAGGTTAATTTTTTATTCCCCTCCGTTTTTGAGCACACATCAGCTGCATAGAATGGCATGTGCCTGTCTGCATTGTAGAAATAATCACTGGGAGAAGCTTCTTTGCTCTTTTGATTACATGTCAGAGCAGGGTCCACAAGATTTTTGGGAATCAATCCTGAGATGGCCTGGATTCAGAATTCTTCTGTCCTTCCTTTGCCTCCTCCCCTCTGCTGGAAGTTTTTCGTTTCTTGTTTTGGGAAGTAGAGTAGGAGACAGAAGGAGGCCAGAGTTCAGCCACCTCTACTTCTTCCCGTAGCTCGAAGCACACAGAGTGTATAGAAAGGGTCCGTTGGAGTGAGCTTACATTTTGGTGGGAACTGCAATAAGATTTAATTAACAGTTTTCTGAAGAAGTTAATGTTTTATTTGAAAAGTATATACAGTTTATGTAAATTCATTCTAATATATGTTCAGTATGCCTCAAACATTACTTCTTTAAGTTCCAGTGAATTTTTTTTTTTTTTTTGAGACAGAGTTTTGCTCTTGTTTGCCAGGCTGGAGTGCAATGGCACAATCTTGGCTCACTGCAACCTCCTCTTCCCAGGTTCAAGCGATTCTCCTGCCTCAACCCCCTGAGTAGCTGGGATTACAGGTGCCGGCCACCATGCCTGGCTAATTTTTTTTGAATTTTTAGTAGAGACGGGGTTTCACCATGTTGGTCAGGCTGGTCTCAAACTCCCGACCTCAGGTGAGCCACCCACTTCGCCCTCCCAAAGTGCTGGGATTACAGGCATGAGCCATTGCACCCAATCTCCAGTGAAGTTTTGATATTGCTTTGTTGTTTCATTTTAACTATTCCCCTAAATTTTCCTGATTCTAAAAATAAGAGAATGGATTTTCATTCCCATTAATGTATTAACATTATAAAAATATTCATATATTTAGTGCAGAATAATTATAACATAGAAATAATATAAAATTTCAGCACTCATTTATACAATTAGGATTACTTCATTATGTATCTTTTAGATTTTATAATATATGTGGATACACATTCACATTTTAAGGATATTGTGTTGAATACTGTAATTGTAATCTACTTTTTTATTTAATATGCCCTCATAGGTTTTTGTGTTAATGAAGATACATGCATAAAATAATTTAATAATGGATACATACTCATCGTGTGTGCTCCACTGTATTATGCTCCGTCATTCCTCAGTTGTTAGTCCATTTCTGGTTGTTATAAATAGCTTTACATGCATCTTTACTAAGTCGTCTGATCATTTCTTAGCGTAAGTTTCTAGGTAGCAACCTCCTGGTGTCATGTTTTTTTTTAAAGCTTTGAGTCCATGATGCCAAACGATCCTCCAGAAAGCTGGTGTCCAAGATCACAGCTCAGTAGTTTGAAGATACCTCTTTCTCTGCACACGCTCCGCTCTACCCCTCACCCCACATACCATTCCTGACCATGTCATTTTGATTCATCTTTATCAGTTCATTCTTTTTCCTTCATCTATCAGTTCTAGAAACATTGCTGGACTGTTTTGAGTGTAGTTTTTATAAAAATGTTTTTACTATCTGGACAAATCCATTCCTCCCCCTAAATTACTTGATAAAAAAAAAATTCTTATTTTTTTAAGTGAATTTTTAGCATTTTTGGAATTTCTAGAAATAATCCCTTTGGGATTTTCTTTGGACTTGCATTAAAATTATAGGTTAATTTAATGAGACTTAAACTCTTTAGTGAGAACTGGAGTCTTTCTATCCATGAATATAATGTGCCTTTCTGTTTATTGAGTTCTCCTTTCGTATCCCTCAATGAAATGTTTTTGTTTTGTTGTGTAGCGACTTGTCATGTTCATTATTAACTTTTAAATCTAGATTTTCCGTTTTCTACAACTTTCTATCCCATAAAGTTTCGGTTTATAGTCTTTGTTTTCTCATTTTTCAAAGTACTCTGGTTACCATAGGAATTCATCTTTTACCCAAAGATTGAGAAAATTTTTTGTATCATTTTTGTTTTGTTTTGTTCTTTCTCTTGTTCTTTGTTATTAATTTCTTAATTTTGCTGTTACATGAGAATTACGATGATAAGAATTAGATCTTTTAAGTTACTTTGTTTTTTTCAATGTCGTCTTATTCATATGGAGTCACAAGTTGGGGATTACTCCCTGGGTAATTTGTGTTATTTTCAAATGCAGGATTTTTCCATAGGTGCCTGCCTCTTGTCAGAGTGCCTGCTTTCCTTCCCACCTGGGACAGCTACAGTGCTGGCTGCATGCTTGGGGACCCAACCTTTTGTGTTTCAGAGTGAGACTGGCCACTCCCCTTTGTTCCTGCCCCATTACACTGAGTATCGGGGGTGTTGTAGCATTCTAGGACCTGCCTGACCAACTACTTCCCAGGCAGGCTTTTACTGGGGGAATGAGTTAAATCATGGCTTTCACTGGGGTCTTACTATTAGCATATTTTACAGAATTTTTAGCTTAAAATTTGGAGCGTATTTAACTTTTTCAACACAGGTGCAGAGTTTCTCCTCCTAGTACTGCATTGGTCATTTCTAGGTGGGAATTGGTGAGGGAAAGGAATTTGATGTTGTGTCCCACCATGCTGTTCTCCTGGCCATCCAGCCAACCCTTCATTGCAGCAGGTGGTTATTGAGCACTCACTGTGCTTTGCCCATTTCGTACGATCACCTCCATCAGATCCAGGCCACAGATAGAAGATAGACATTTTGATCTTATCAGTTCATCATGTTTAATTTCTTAATTTTATGTATGAAATTACAGGGCATGGTTGCTCACACCTGTAATCCCAGCACTTTGGGAGGCCAAGACCGGTGGATCACCTGAGGTCAGGAGTTCAAGACCAACCTGGCCAACATGGTGAAACCCCGTCTCTACTAAAAGTACAGAAGTTAGCCAGCCATGGTGGTGCACACCTGTAATCCCAGCTACTCAGGATGCTGAAGTAGGAGAATCACTAGAACCCGGGAGGTGGAGGTTGCAGTGAGCCGAAATGGTGCCACCGCACTCCAGCCTGGGTAACAGAGCGAGACTCCATCTCAAAAATAAATAAATAAAAAGAATTGTTTTTAGCTGCCTGTCTTTAGTGGGGCATAATCTTCTCTGTAGCAGGAACTGTATGCTCAGCCTTTCTCCCCCTTTCCTAGATTTTGAACCTGCCCTTTCAAAATACTGAACACATTCATCATCCCTCTGCATTTGGGCTGACACAGGAGCTTCCCTAGCTCTGTTCTCTGCAAATGGCAGAAAGAGGCTGAATCACAGTCAGGGGACACTCCCGAAGGCCTCTAACTGGGGGGTAGGGAGGCATGGTAGTAGTGACTTCTGAATTGGAACCTGGGATGGGAGAGGACAGGGTGGGTTAGAAGGTCTCTGAGAATATATAGGATATATCTTAATGGGAAGATGGGGCTAAGTATGGTCAGAAGAATCCCTGCCTCCAGTCTCCCTGTGGAAGTTGTGAAGTCACACAACTTCAAATTGTTATAGCATTTTAAAGTAACTGTACTTTGCTTACTTGTGATGATGGACATCATATTTAATTTTAGGGATTTTATTTTGTGCTTCCTCTGCCTGTGTTAGTCTAACTATTGAGAAAGATATACAGGAAATACAAATAAAATGTGAATTACTCTCTTTCCCCGTTACCTGTTTCCCCTGTCTCTTTTGGGGTGGGTAGAGGACATAAAATATACTAAGGTAGACTGAAATTGCTTGTAGTGGTAGGAATTTTAATAATTCTGTTATGGAATCTGTTGTCAGCATTTGCTTTTAAAGGGTAAACATGTGTTTCAGGATTGCATGCCTTAAGTTATATACTGTATAAATGTCTTTTCTTAAAGGATTTAAATGGAATATATCAAGAAAAATATTTATAGTGTTCTTAATAATGTATGACTTCCTAGAATTACATCTTCATTAATCTTAGAGGTTTTTGACCAGTTATATTTTATATTAAAATTTATCCAGCAGGTTTTTTGAATGATGGAATCTTCCCTTTAAAATAAAGACCCTAAATACTATGAAATTTCTAAAGAAGCTTAATTCCAATTTTTCTTATTTTGTGATGTGAATTGCTGTTCAAAAGTCGTTGTTCAGTTATTTGAGTTAAATGAAAAACATAGACTGCTTCTATTACAGTTTAATCTGTGACTAATATCTTATTTTCAGTGAAAAACTTAAGAGGTTTTGATTTCCCGATTTACAAAATAAATTAGTTCCCGGACAATCATTTGAAGAACTTTTGTGATACAAATCTTTTGATTAACTAATGTGTGTTATTTTCCATGAATCTTGGTGTGTTGGTGCCACCCTGTGGCTTGGCCTTGTAGTAACTTCAGCACTCCATTTTAAACAACGTCCTGGGGAGAATGTGATGTGCTAGGAATTCTTTCCAGGGTACAAATAATATACTACTATAAGTTACATTAAAGTTGTCGAGAGTGGACTTGTTTGTTATTTTGTCACAAGGATAGGTAAAACTAATAAGTAAAGAACCTGATACATGATTTTCAGTTTCTAAGATTCTTTGTTTATGCTCTTTGTCCCTAGCTGCTACTGTTTGAACGGTCATGGATGAACAGATGGAAGTCCGTTGTTCTGCATGAAGGGGAAGGGAACATAAGGAGTGTGAAGTGGAGAGGCCATCTGATTGCTTGGGCCAATAATATGGTAAAAAATACGCCTCTGTCTTCCTAATGCTTGTTCAGTGGCAGAAGAATGGCCAAGTTGATAGGGCTGTAATGAGGGGAAAAGATGCCACTCGCTGTGGTGGTGATTTCTAAAAGGTGAAAGGACGATTGGTATCGTACCTAGGAGGTTAAAGAAATTAGATTGCTTTTGGCTTTCATAATATAGTAATTCCCAACATATTCTGGACTCTATTTTAGAGTAAGAAACCTGAGGCATGGAGAGTAGCCAAGAAAATGAAAAGCTATCTTAATAATTGAAGGACTGCATTGGGAATGGGTCTTGAAAATATCATTTGCCTGTTGGCCAAAGGCAAGTAAGAGTTGATATGAAACAAGTGCAGAATATTGCTGATTTCTCTTTTACTCCCAGTATAATCATAGGCAGAAGTATAGACCTGCCTGTAAGAAAGTGAATTGTGAATTTCAGTGCTGCATTTTAACTTAAAGTTTACTTGCTGTGAATTGGGGCTAGTAGGAAGTTTTAAAAAATGGTCTTTTTGACATCTGGCATATGTTTTGGAACATCAAGGTATAATTTAGTATATCAGTTCTATTCAGTTTTAGATGGTAGAAATCTGGCTAGACTCTACCTTTTTATTCTGGACTTTCCTTACTTCTCCTGGGTCACAGTGAAGGTAAAACAAACCTGTGGTCTCTTGGTTCATTTTTAGTTAGCTGCTTGCCTGATGTTTTCATGTGAGAACTTTAAAATGTCAGATGTAGTTTTCTTTATATAGGTGGCTTTTCAGACTCAAAGTCGTTCTAAAAAATGAACTTCATTTTTGTGGTGGAACGATAAAATTAGAAATGTTACTTGTCTGTCATTTTGGAAATGCAGCTATTGATGTCTGTACATTTCATGTTTCTGTTGGATTTGAGTCACCCATGCCATCTAAGAAAATCTCCTTTGTCCAGAAAGAAGGGTGGAGGTTTCCTTGTGGTTTAAGTTCCCATAGGGTTTGTGTGGAGCAGGAGCATTTTCCTTGCATGCTCAGTAAACACTGCTAATATTTCTCCGTGCTGGTTGTTGCTAGTATGTAGCAGGGGCTGTTAATAAGTTTTCTGTTACTTTCCTCCTGAGTAGAGGATGCTTACTACTGTTTTATTTTCCAGGGTGTGAAGATTTTTGACATCATCTCAAAGCAAAGAATCACCAATGTGCCCCGGGATGATATAAGTCTTCGCCCAGACATGTATCCCTGCAGCCTCTGCTGGAAGGACAATGTGACACTGATTATTGGCTGGGGGACTTCTGTCAAGGTGGTTTTGCTTGTCTTTATAATAAGTCCATGTTATTATAGATCCACTGAGGGAGGTCCAAAGGACTGTGAGTCTTGAATGGCTTCTAGGACCCAAATCTTTTCACCTGGATGTTATTGTGATGTGATTACCATTTAATGCTCAAATTATTTCCTGTGCATAAGTTTTAAGATATATTCTTTCTTTTCCATGGCATGTAAAACTATTTGTGAACTTTTTCATGTTCAGAATGGTGCTGTCTTTTTCAATCTTCTTTTAATTTCTCACATCCCGGCTGGCCTTAGCTATTTACAGAACATGGGGTTCGTTTTGTTGTTTAGTCAGGTTTTCTTCTCTTTATTATTCTTTCCATTTTCCCTTAGCTTTGACCCTTCACTTCTTCATTAGAGTTATTGATAGTGGAGAGAGAAGGTTAAAATTAAATCATCCTGCTGCTTGGTGATAATTTGATGGAGTAGAGGCCCAGACTTATCATCAATAATAAGATTTGGGAATATTTTCTGAAGTTTAATTATCTGACCCTTATGTGCCTGGGTAAATGAAATTTAGCTGCTCTGCAAAAGGGGGCCCAAAGCTCATTCACATTTATTTTATGCCTACTAGTGCTTCTGTTATATTAGATACTTCAGTGCCAAAAGTTGTTTCTCTTTAAAAAATAGCTAAATTCAAACAAAATAAACTAAAAATTAGTGGAAGTGTAAAAATGGCATGAGAGAGTATCCCAGCAATAGCCTCATGGAAGAGCTTAGGCTTTGAGGCCAGACAGACCTGGGATCAAGTGCAGCTTCTCCATTTTCCTTTGTGATCCTCTGTGAGCCTTACTGTCCTCATCCACAAAATGGTAGTGCTAATTGTTCTCACATCACAAGTTTTGGGGAGAAAGAAGTGAGCTAATGCACGTAAAGAGTTTTGCATAGAATCTGATGTATTGTAATTGCTTAATAAATGTTAGCTGTCACTATTATATAAAGTTCTAGAAATGTCATGAAGGGGACATGGCTGTTTAAAATTTACTCTTCTCTGGAAAGGGAAAGTGGAAAAATTATTAATGGAATGACTGTTATTAGCAAGACAAACATTTGTTACACTTCAGGCCTTCCCAGCCCTTATTTTATTATCATTCAGGTTCTGTTTTCTTCATGTGTTAAGTGAACACAACCTGATTTATATTTAGGGTAACAGGAAAGAAGCTGTGCCTATAGCATAGGATGGGAAAAGTGATTCCCTGTGGGCTCTCTGTCCCATGTGTGTGGTTACTCATCCAATAAATTTATATTCTTACTATTTTAAAAATCCCTTAAACGGACCAGGTAGCTTGTTAAAGTTCTGATTTTCTTTTCTTATGGTGAAAGACAAGGAAAATTAGCCTATAAGAATATGTAACAAGTTCACTCATTACTACCAGAAATTCTTTCTCTGGTATGCTGAATGATGGCCCCAAGGATAGCAGGCCCTAATTCCTAGAACCTGTAAATGTTTCTTTATATGACAAAAAGGCAAATATTTCTTTATATGACAAAAAGGTAAATATTACTTTATTTAGCAAAAGATATGATTAAGTTAAGGATCTTGAGATGGGGGATTAACCTACATTGTCTGGGTGGGCCCTAAATGCAATCACGTTTATCTTTATGAGAGGGAGGCAGAGGGAGATGCTAACATGGAAGAGAGGAGGAGAAGGCAGTACCACTGTGGAGGCAGAAATTGGAGTGAGGTGGCCAGTGAATGGTGGCAGCCACCAGAAAGCTGGAGGAGACAGCAGATTGTCCCCTAGAGCCTCCAGAGGAAGTACAGCCCTGCCAACACCTTGATTTTAGCCCAGTGAACCTGATTTCAGACTTCTAGCCTGCAGAACTGTAAGAGAATACATCTCTGTTGTTTTAAACCACCAAGTGTGGCAGTCTGTTATAGCAGCCATGGGAAACAAATACCCTTTCTCTATGCCTAAGTTAAGATCCAGCTTCTATACAATTTTTATGTCAAATATTTCATTTTATTGGAGGTTCCTTTTCTTCAAACTCAGTTCTATATGTTGAGCACTTCTCAGTGTAGACTCTTAGTGAGTTCTGTTGAAGGAAGAGGAGATAAGGACATGGTCTTTCTTCAGAGAGACAGCAATCTTGTTGAGGAGAAGCAACCAGAAACAGTATAATAAAGTGTGCAATTGGAGCTTACCATTTACTTCATTCATTCATTTGCCCAACAAACATTTACCAGGTGCCTGCAGTGTGCCAGGCAGTGTTCTAGTGTTGCAGAACACAAATAGACAAATGAGTAAGTTCCTTCCCTTGGGAAATTTATGTTCTAGTGAGGAGGGTGGACAAAAACAAGTAAGTATAGCATGTTGAAGGTGACAAATAAAAAGGAGGACATTTTAACAGGATAATAGGAAAAGGGATTGGGGTAGGTACCATTTACTATAGGGTGGTCCAGGGATGGCCTGTCCAATAACTAATATGTCGTTTGGTCAGAGATCTGGAGAGAAAAGTTATGCAGCTTTGTGGGGGCCTGGGGTAGGAGGTGTTAGCAGAAGGAGCAGGAGTGCAAAAATTCTTGAAGCAGGAGTGTGATTGGTATGCTTTTGAGGAATAGCAAGGAAGCTGTTTGTGTCAGAGTGAGTGGAGCAGGTGTGGAGGAGAGGGATTTAAGTGAGGGTGGAGGAGGATAGGGTGGAGGAGCAAATGATGTTGGAGCCCAGGGGCCGTTGAGAAGTCTTTGGCTTTTAATTTGAGTGAGGTAGGAAGCCAGCACAAGGCTTTGAGCTGTTGTGGAGTCAGTTAAGTGATCTAACTTGTGTTTTAGAAGGATCTCTGGTTGCTGTGTGGAGCTAAATAGCAAAGGGGCAGCCAAGAGGGGAGACCAGTTAGGCTACTGCAGTCATCTCCATAAAAAATAATGTTGTCTCGGATCAGTGTAGTGCAGCTGGTGAGAAATGACCAGATCCTGGATATATTTTGATGGTGGACTCTGCAGTATTTGTTGACACTTGCATGTGGGGTGTGAGATCACAGTCACCTAACATAATGGAAGGTGAAGCTACCTTTTGCTGAAATGGGAAAGACTATTGATAGAGCATGTTTAGAGTGAAAAAGGCAAGAGTTGGTTTTAGGTGTGTCTAGTTGAGAGATGCCTGTTATCCACCCATATGGAGAAATGGAGGAGACAGTTGGAGGAAGCAGATTAGAGTTCATGGGCAAGAACCTACCTGTCAATGGTAAAGGGCTCTTATAATAATTGATTTGTGCTTATGCAGGACATGAGCTTAGGGCAGCACTTACCTATTCACCCACCTTTACCTGCCACTTTCTACCTATGAGACAGGTGCTGGGTGAGCCCAGACTGCAGAGCTGAGGAGTACAGTAGAGCCATGCCCAGCTACCAGTAGTGCAATGCGTCCTTGTTCTCAAGCTGTGGCATGGCCAACAAGATACCAGTCAGGCCTTGGTGTGAATTCCGTCTCTGACCAGGCAGTCTGGCATCACTCACAGAGCTTCAGTGTCCTCATCTAGAGATTAGACATAATAATGTTGTCTTTCAGGGGTGTCTGAGTGTCGGAAGACTGTCAGCCCTCCAGTTCTGTCAGTGTTCCCCAAATCTCTGCACTTCATCTTCCTGTCAAGTCTTTTTGGTGCTGGTTTTGCCCCAACTAAATCTGTGCTCAACAGTGTAGTTAGAATAATCTAAGTGTGGGTCAGATGAGGTCAGTCCCCTCCTTGCCCATAGGATGATTGATCATAAGCATGACTTCCAAGGTTCTGCGTGATCTGCCTCTCCATTCCTCTCCAGCCTCAGCTCTGTATCCTTCTTCCCCCATGCCCTCCATTTCTGTCTGATTGAACTTCCAGTTGAAGGCCCTACGCTGTCACATCGCCCTGTTCTCCTGTGCTGTCTCTCCTGCTTCAACTTACATGTCACTTCTTCCAGGAAGTCTTCCTGCCCTAGCAGGAGATGCTCCTGCTCTGTACTTCCCTGTCACACTTCAGTAAAGTGCCTTATTTTTGTGTCTCCCCCGCTGCACCATAATCTTAAGAAAATAATGATATCTGTTTCACAAAGGGCTTAACTCAGGAGCGGTGCCAGTAAGTGCCCAAAAAGTGTTCACTAATATTGCTGTTACATTTGCTTTTTTATTATACTTCAAACCACTTGAAAGACTGTTCCTCATGTACTTATATCAGCACATTAAAACAGTTGTCCATCTGGCATTGTGGAATGTGCCATTAGATGATTTAATAGTTCCCTAGTAAGTGTGGAAAGAAGAGTGGATCACTTATAAGCTCAAAAGTCTACCAGAAGGGAAGAAAATTGGAGAGCGGACAGGAAATTATATGAAACGGACAAGAGACAAATGGCAGAAAGCAATCAAGGAAGAAGACAGCGGTTGCTTCTATGTGGTGGCTTCTACCTCTGTAGCCATGGGTTCAAGCCCTGCATTAGGGAAAGTAAGCACTCTGCATTCACTGAGTTGCTGCAGTGTTGCTGGGCAGCAATTCATTATACTACGTATATTAAAAAACAAAACCTTACAAAAGTGTACATACCCATTGGTATCAATTCAACTTCTAGGAATTTATCCTAAGGAAACAAAAGTCCTGAAGTTTTATATATAAGTATGTTGATTGTACTATTGCTTACAATAGATATAAAAACAAAAAAACTATGCCCCCAAAGGGGGTTGATTAAGTGTAGTACATTCATGTAATAAAATGTAGTCATCCCTCAGTATCTGTGGGGAATTGGTTCCAGAACCCCTGTGGATCCTGGGCTCCTCTGATGCTTATATAAATGATGTAATATTTGCATATATAAAATGATGTAGTGTTTGCATGTAAGCTATGCACATCCTCCTGTATACTTTAAATCATCTGTAGATTACTTATAACACCTGATACAGTGCCTACATATCACTGCATTTGCATGGACTTAATGAAGTAGTTGGTGTGCAGCAACTGGTCAAGTTTTGCTTTTTGGAATTTTGTGGCATTTTTTTTTTCCCTGAATATTTCTGATCCTTGTTTGGTTAAGTCCGTGAAGGTAGAATTCATGGATACAAAACCCAAGGATGTGGAGGACCCGCTGTATTATAAAGACTTTACAGAATTATGTTGTAGAAGAATCTTTAAATGACATACCGAATTACTTGTATTAAATTGTTAGGTTAATAAAAGTAGCTTTCATAAAAAAGAAGATTATTAATGGTGTTCTCTTTGTGCTGGGACAATGACTAATGTTTGTTTTCCCCTTTGAGTTTTTCCATATTTTAGAATTTTCCATATTATAGTTACAGTTATGGTAGCAGTTATAAAAGAACACTATGTAAAAGAAAAAGGAAAAAACCCTGATCACAGACAGAAGTTGTACTTGGATTAGTACTTGACTTCAGGTTCAGTCTCACCAGGAAAGCTGAACTTATGTGAATAAGGCTTTACTGAGGAATAATGTTGGTGAATATAAATAGTGATCGCTATATGTCATTTACATTAATTTCTGTCATTTAAGTCATAGGGTAGCACTCCATCTGCAGTGCTACATGGTTAATTTAACAAAGATACCATATATTGAATAAAATGTTATGAAGAATTTTCCATCAAATGAATAAAATAACCTGCAAACTTATTTTCCAGATATGCTCAGTGAAGGAACGGCATGCCAGTGAAATGAGGGATTTGCCAAGTCGATATGTTGAAATAGGTATGGCTCCAACACTTGCCTTCTGTGGATGTAAAACTTAATTCAAAATTTTCATCTTCATTAATCTCACCCAGACTGCCATAGTCTTTTGCCTGGACCCCTGCAGCAGCCTCCTAACTGGTTTATCTTCTTCCACTGTGAATTACTCTCATCTACTCTCCCCTCTGCTGTCAAAATACAGATCAGATCTTGTCATCATCCTTCAATTCCTCCACATCATTCACAGGGTGCAGGTGGAACTCCTCAGTGGATCACAGAGATCTGTGTTGGCCCCTACCCGCCTCTCCAGCTGTAGCTTACACCAAGCTTCTCCTTGGTCTCTGTGCTACAGCCACACTGACCTTTCACCTGTCCATGCCTCTCCTTCCCCTTGTCTAGCACATTCTTCGGCTCGAGTGTTGCTTTCCTGGGAAAGCCACTGGACCTCCCTGACTGAGTCAAGTCTTCCCATTTTAGGCAGTACAATACTGCAGGCCTCCTCCCCTTCCTAGCACTTGTCATGGGTGCCAATGATCCTGTGATTATTCGATGCATTTCTGTCTTTTCTACCAGATTGTCACCCCCTTGTGAGCACACACAGGGTCTGTTTTTGCTCACCGTTTGTATCTTAAGGACCTGGCACAATACTTGCATGTAGAAGGTGCTTAATAATATTGAGTTGAATGAATCAGTGACTCTGGTAAACAGCTGTTCAGAAGTATGCCCTGGATGATATACCATGACTTTTATAATTTAGTTTGAAAAAATTATTCTGAGGAAAAAAATTGCCATATTGTAAGTCAGCTGAAAAGCTCATTTGCCCATTTGCTTGGTGGATGGGTAATATAAATTTGGTGGGTTATTCTGCCAAGGTGAAGTTGAAATAAATTATTTGCACATGACTATATTTCTGTAAACAGAAAGACATACATTACCCACATGGCTAGTGTAGTTATAACATTTAAATCTGGGCTATTTTGTACTTGAAGTCAGAAGTTGGCAGTAGAGTTTTAATCTTTTTTTTTTTTTAACTTTAGGAGGATAAATACATAGTTCAGATTGTGCAGCATAGGTATATGAAGAATGTAGTAGTGCTGAGAAAAACTGAGGACCAAGATAAGAGACAAGACTTATAACTAGATTATATAGATAATTGTTTCAATATCTTTTTATTCTTTCCTTGCCTACCAGAAAATTAAAAAAAAGCATCTCAACATCTCAATGCAATGTCCTGAGAGATTAGTATTTGGATATTTTAAATTGCCAGAGAGGTATAAAAATGTGGCAATTGTCATCTTCTTTCCTTAGTTGATATCTATTGATCATATGCTAGGTGGAGGGCATTGTGCTGTGTACATAAACTGCAGTAACTCACTTTATCCTCACAGGAACTCTTGAAGTGCAGGTAGTTTGCTTTTTATTCTATAGATGAAGAAATTGAGGCTCAGGAGGTATATGACTTGTCCAAGATCTTACTACTATAGCGTTAAAATTGGGTAGAATCTAACTCTACAGAACCACCAGAAAGCTTCCAGGGAGGCAAGGAGGTTTGCTGAAGTGTGTGATCTTGATGAGGTTACTTTACCTTCTTGACCATCCTTTTCTCACCTGTTAAATGGAGGTGATAATATCTGTCTTTCAGGATGGTTGTGGGAATTAGACATGGCATAAGAAATGTGCCTAACATGGTACTTGGCACACAGTAGATGCTCACTAAACCATGATGGTTATTATCACCATGCACACTTCCATCCCAACTCTGTGACTGCTGGTAGCTGGCTCAGTGGTGGCCCTATTAGCCTAGAACCCTGGGATCACATTATTGCAGTGTGGTTCATCCGTACTGTAATTTATGTGAAATAGACCATATGTGGGTACTAACGGTATCACATTACTGACATTTTACTACTATGGTTAATGGCTAAGTACCATTTTTTCCCCTCTTAAGAGTAAACCTTTAAGAATATAAGCCATTTCCACAGCAGGAGGCAAAATGGTTTGGATAAGAGTCCTTGAGTAGGATAACAGAAAGGGAAGTATTAGGAGGTCTGGATTACAATTTCCTTTAGCCCTGAATGGTGTGAACCACTGTTCTTTGGTAAATGAGGTGAAAATGGCATTAAGGTTAAAGAAATATGTATGGCTGTACATTTCTTAGAAACCAAATGTTTGTAACTCTTTCACTTACAACTCAGATTCTCAAAAATAGCACAAAAGTTATTCCTATTCACATAGGCTATTGATTTATTCTGTTAAATGAAAAATAATAATAACATAATGAAGATTAAGCTTCTTGGACAATCACCAACACATGAAGAGATTCTCTATACATAGGGCTTTTGGTACATTATGTTTTCTTTCAGATTACATTGTTAAAAATAGATTGTAGTTTGTGCCTGGCATCCATATTTTAACTTCACTTGCAACTCTTGTATTCTCACAGGACTCCCTGACCCTCTGGTACTTTTCGCCAAAGTCTTCCATGATCTCTGTGGTATGGTAATTGGAGAGCTGATGTCATGATATTGGGAAATGAAGCCAATGTTTGTGTGTCATTTTCTGGGTGTTTTCTGCCAGGGGCAGTTGACTTAGATGCAAGGAATTAATGATTGACTTCTTGGTCTTAATTTCATATGGAATTTTGTTTAATAATTGAGATTAAACACCTGTATGAGAACCTATATCGAATGACAAGCCAGGAAGAAAGGGAAGAGAAAAAAAGGGAAATCCTTTTTTACTTTCAGTATTGTCTGTATCTTCAGTTGATCATTTAGTGTGGTCTTAGAATTTAGCACATCGTTCTTTTTTCAGTCTCTTAATTGATTGAAAAAACAATGACCTGAACATTGAAGATCTGTTTTCATAGTGGAGGAGAGTTGTGAGATAATTCTTTCCTGGATCTAAGTATCTCTCTTTATCCACCTGTTATCATTTTGATTCAGCTATATGGGTTACAGTAGTGGGATCTTTCTGTGTGTGTGCCCAGGAGTGATGTGGTTTCATCTCTTAGTGTGAGTCTCAGTAGAAATGGTGACAACTGGCATTCTTCAAGGTGTTTTTACTTGAGGGTCTAGGTATGTATGGTTTTCTGTTCTGTTATAGATAGTTCAGCATAAATCTTTGTAATATATTAATTCTTCTGTTCTGCATTGAATTTTTTTCTAACATATTATTATGAAACTTTCCTTAAAGACCTTTGTAGTGCACAGAACCTCCAAGATTCTGCAGTTAAGATTTTACTATATTTGCTTTATTACATATCTGTTCATCTATTCCTTCTTTTGGGAGGGATGTAACAACTCTTTCCCCACTCAGTACCATGGACTCAGGTTTTTGTTGTTAGGAGTGGAATTTGAATGTTTTTGTTGTTTTGTCCATTAGCCATTCTTTTCAATTTCACTTCATGTATCAGGTCTTCTCCATAATTTGCTGATGTAAAGCATTGTAAAGTCAGTTTTACTTTAATGTGTCTGCTTCGTAGCACAGCCCTGAAGCTGTTGAAGTGCTGTGATTTCCAAATGTATTTTCAGTGATAAGTGGTCATACTGACAGAATGTCCAAACTTATTGAAAAGTCTGTGGGCATTACATCCAGTTGATTATAAAATACTAATATCTGGTGACTAAAGGGCCAGAATCTCTTGGGAACAAGACACTACCTATCATAAAGGGCCCTCAATGTGTTTTCATAAATGAATATAAGACAATGAAAGGTATTTGTTCTTATTTTTAAATTGCTTGACAGACTTTTTTGTTTGTTTCTTTAAGAATCATAGAAGCTAAGATCTGTGGGATGTCACCTTATTTAACTTCAGTAAAGAAATCTGGGTAACATTTAGCCAATGGACATTTGGGAACCAATAAGGGGATAAGAAATGGGGGGAAAAGGCAGTGCAAGTTCTGTGTACCGCAGAGCTTTAGCCCTCGCAGTAGCGCTACAAATTCAAGAGAGGGCCTGGGGCACCCTGACTGCGTGCAGCAGAATCACCAGAGAGCCCTCACTTCTGTTCTTGCCAACTGCAGTGTGCTTTGAATCTAAGCATCTCTGAATTCTTATATTCTTCCCCTTCCCCCCACCTTTCCCCTTCCCTTTCCCGCTCTTCTTCCCCCTTCCTCCTCCCCCTCCCTCTCCCCCTCCTTCTTTTGGTATAGGGTCTTGCTCTTTGCCCAGGCTTTAGTGCAGTGGCATAATCATGCCTTACTGCAACCTCAACCTCCTGGGCCAAAGCGATCCTCCCACCTCAGCCTTCTAAGTAGCTGGGACTACAGGCGTGCACTACCACGCCTGGCTAATTTTTTAGTTTTTTGTAAAGATATGGTCTCCCTAGGTTGCCCAGGCTGGTATCGAATTGGGCTTAAGAAATCTTCCCACCTTGGCCTCCCAAAGTGCTGGGATTGCAGGCATGAACCACCATACCCGACCCTGACTTATATTTTCTCGTGTGACTTACAGTTGGGAAAAAGAAGACTCTTGCCTTCCACTTAAGTGACTTTAGTCAAGTTACTTAACCCCTCTGAGCTTCCTTGCCTCTCTAAAATAACCATGGGGTTGTTGTGGTGAAAAGCGATATTTAGGATACTGCGTCACAGCATAGTAATGTTCATTAAATGGGAGCTATTATTAATATTAGTATTATATTTAGTTACAGTGAGAAAGATGAAAATTCTGTTTTATAAAAGTAATTGAAAGAAAATTTGGGGAAGATATAAATAAGGGCTTGCTGAATGATTCTGAGGAGATTGATACCTTTTATAATTGCATTTTTCAGTAAAATCTATAAACATACATGACAGAGGTACAAGTAATAAGAATATTGATTTAATGTTGTCTCATAGGTCTGAATACACAGATAAGTAGTGGGATAAACTAGTTGGTAATTATTGGAGGATGGTTTTTTCTTTAAACAAAATTTTGATTTTTATCCTTTGTAATCTAATATCCATTAGGGTTTTAAGCAATTTTTTTTTTTTTTAAATGAAATGAAGAGGTTGTTTTCTCTTATGTTATGCACACCATTTCTGGCTTAAGGGGCTTATGGTCATGATTATTGCTGCTCTTTCCACCCTCATCCGTACCTCCTCAGAAGCTAAATTTTCCTACACTGTACTATTTTTTGTTTAACACCTGTTCCTGTTTTTCTCATAGCATGTGGTATTTTAATTATCTCTCTTTTTTTTTTTTTTTTTTTTTTTTTGAGGTGGAGTTTTGCTCTGTTGCCTAGGCTGGAGTACAGTGGTGCGATCTCAGCTCACTGCAGTCTCCGCCTCCCAGGTTCAAGCAGTTCTCTGCCTCAGCCTCCCAAGTAGCTGGGATTATGGGCACCTGTCACCACACCTGGCTAATATTTGTATTTTTAGTAGCGACGGGGTTTCACCATCTTGGCCAAGCTGGTCTTGAACTTCTGACCTCATGATCCATCTGCCTTGGCCTCCCAAAGTGCTGGGATTACAAACGTGAGCCTCCGTACCTGGGCTAATTATTTCTTTAAATATGCAGACTCATAGTCTCCTTTAAGTCAGGGTCAGGTCTTAGTCATCTTGATGCATCTAGAAGAGTGTCTCATGTGTAATTGGTACTCAGTTACTCTTTTTTTTTTTTTCTGAGGCAGAGTCTCGCTCTGTCACCCAGGCTAGTGTGCAGTGGCAGGATCTCAGCTTACTACAGCCTCTGCCTCCTGGGTGCTCGCAGGTTCAAGTGATTCTCCTGCCTCAACCTCCCAAGTAGCTGGGGCTACCGGTGCATGTCACCACTCCTAGCTAATTTTTGTATTTTTAGTAGAGACAGAGTTTTACCATGGTGGCCAGGCTGGTCTCGAACTCCTGACCTCAAGTGATCTGTCCGCCTCGGCCTCCCAAAGTGCTGGGATTATAGGCATGAGCCACTGCACCCAGCCTCAGTCACTCTTCATTGAATTAAGTTGTAACCCTCAGAGATTATTAGACCCAAGGTATGAGAAAGTTCTTTCATATTAATTTTTATACCAATCCTGTGGCATTCATTCTGAAACTGATAGTGTGTAAGCTATCGAGAGCCAGACACTGTTGATCTATTTGTGACTCTCCTGCTGACTCCATTGCCCTGGGCAATGTAAGGTTGATGTATAAAACATGTATAACACCATGTATATGTGAAACATGTATAACAACATGTATATGTGAAAATTTTGTGGTTAGAAGATTCTGGGAATGTGGTGGCAGTGGCAACATAATTTTTCAACTACCTGAGTCCTCCCATAAAAGCAGAACAACTTGGTCACAGAACCAAAAACCCACAGACAACATTTACAACAAAACTTAGTGACAAAGGTAGTCCTAAGAGCCCCAAGACACAAATTAATGGGAAAATAAAACACTGATAGCTGCAGGGTGGTATCAGCATCTCTGTGAGAGAAATCAGAGGGGAGCAAGTGGCTATCTAGCAGACTTGAGGCCAGGGGAACTCCAAGATAGCCAGTTGGCATTCATGGAAAGGCCAGCAGGCTGCTCTGAGAACAGTGGGTCCAGGACCTGCAGTTAGGTGTGAGAGGCTAGGCAGCCCAGCTACCCCTGGGAACTCACACTGTGGAGCAGCCAGGCCTCCTCTCTCCACTGAGGAGACACTGCTGGGAGCAGAAGAAAGCCTGAACGAGACAGGGACAATAGAAACAAAAGAAACAGGTGCAGATAACACCCAGGAGGAGCTGAGCCAGGAATTCTCAGAAAGCAAGCTGCCATATTTTTCAGACCAAATGGAAACAGCAGAAGAGGGAGCTCTAAGAGTTCAATAATGGTCATTTCCCCTAAAAAGCGAGCAAGGTCAAATCCATAATAAGTTTTAAGAAAAAGTGAATAAGAAGCAGACATACCAGAAAGACACACCTACACAATAGATTACAACTGTAATTTCCTGTTTCAGAAGGAGCTACAAGACATCTTTAAAAAGTGATGTAAGAAATCAGAATTTGAAAATCTCAAATTAGGTGGCAGGCTTCAGGAAGAATTTATAAATAAAAGCTCATTTCAGAATTGAAGACTGAACCTGAAGGAAGACAAGAACAAATAGACACAAAGATAATGTTGGTAAGAGGAATAGAAGGGGAGCAGGAGGAAAATTGTAAAAATCACGAAGCAATAAGGACAAAAAGATTTAAGGTTAAGTGATAAATACTAAAGACAGGCAAAGATGATTCATAAATAAAGAGTCCCTGAGGAAAAAATAAGAGAATGGGACAAATGCTATAGACAATGTCAAGAAAAATTTCATGAAAATGCAAAGAAACAGAAGTTGAAATTATAAATTAAAACAGCAAACTCTGTATCTGAAAATAGTGACCCATAAAGAGCACCACCAAGATACGTTCTAATGAAATTACTGGACTTCAAAGACAAAGAGGGAAACTTGGGTGTCTGGACCTGCACTGTCAAACGTGGTAACCATTAGCCACTGTAGCTGTTAAGTCTTTGTGGTATGGCTAGTGTGGATTGATTTATGCCACATACAGAATTCCAAAGACAGTCTAGAAATAAAAAGTAAAGTATCTCATTAATCACTTTTTGTATTATTACATGTTGAAATAATATTTTAGGTATGTTATGTATTATTAAAATTTCACCTCTTTTTTGAACTCTTTTATCGTGGTATATTAGTCCATTCTTGCGTTGCTATAAAGAAATTCCTGAGACTGGGTAATTTATAAAGAAAAGAGGTTTAATTCTCACGGTCCTGCAGGCTGTACAGTAAGCATGATGCTGGCATCTGCTTGACTTCCGGAGAGGCCTCAGGAAACTTAAATCATGGTGGAAGACAAAGTGGGAGAAGGCACCTCACATGGCAAGGGCAGGAGCAAGAGGCAGGGGTAGATGCCACACACTTTTAAACCACTAGATCTTGTGAGAACTCACTGTCATGAGGACAGTACCAAGAGGATTGTGCTAAAACATTCATGAGAAATGACCATTCATGTGAAATTCATTTCTGTGATCTAATCACCTCCCACCAGGCCCCTCCTCTGACATTGGGGATTACAGTTCAACATGAGATTTGGGCAGGGACACACATCCACGCTATAGCACATGGCAACTGGGAAATTTTAAATTGCATATGTCATTTGTGTTTTGACCCACGTTATATTTCCATGGGGCAGCTGATCAAGAACTCTAGCCTCCCTTTTGGATGAGGACTGCATATAGAATCGTATTTATCTCATCCTCATTCTGGATCTAGAAGACCTTGCTGAATAGAATTTTCCTGTGAATATAGTCCTTTTGAAACTCTCTTTCTTACTCTACTAGAATCTCTGTCTTTTTTCTTGAGTTATTTCTAGCATGTCTAGGAATGCTTTATCCTCCTGAATAAAGCAGAATGCAAAAGTCCTTCCACCTCCATCAGGAGGAGGAAGGCTGTGCCTCAGGTGTCATGCCCACTGTAGTGTAAGACCATCATCTCGGTGAACATAGCACCTCCTTGCAGGGCCCGCGAGCCGAGCCTCAGCTGGCTGTCTAGATGACCTTGATCTGAAGTAAAGCCACTGTCTTTTGTGGCTACCTTTAGGAACTCTGCCTGCATTTTTCACTACAAAACAACAAAACAAAACCAAAAACCCTCTCCAGCTTTTGCTTCCTGTTTTCATATATTTCCTCTCCAGCAGAATTTATGTTTATTTTCTTTGTGATTTATCTTTTCCAGATAATCAAGTTAAAAATGAGCTTCTGTAGTATTAGACCTGACAGCCACCTGTATTCAAACTGAGTCTCCTTTAGAACAAAATACTTTCATTTAAATTAGTAGAGTCATTTTTATGTGGAATAGAATAGAATTTTAGTAAAAGTAAATAAACTGAAACTTCCATTCGTTGGCTGAAAATTCGAAATATAAAGTCTATAATTACTTGAATATATTTTACAAAGTCAGTCCATAAGCTTTTATATATTTTATGTGTATTTTTACAAGAATACATATTGTCATTCAACATTTTTCTCTCTCAATCTATATGAAGAATATTCCTTATACCTTCATGCTCATTTTGATACCACTGTCTGCAGCCAGCCCTTCTGTGACTCAGCATTAATATAAAAAATAAACAGAATCTTGTTAAATCTAAAAGCAATTATGTTTTGCTGCATTAGTAAAGACTAATGGAAAAACAATACACCACGATTTATTCTAAAATATCTTACTTTGTGGCAGAATAGCTGCAGACATTTCCCTAAATCAGCAGCTCACTTTAGAATTGAGTTCTTTTTTACATGATATCATTACTAGTGGGTATTAATGGAGACGAATTGCTGAGTGGGAGAGTACTCAAAACCAGATAAACGGACATTATTTTGGAATTCTTAACTTGAGAATCATGCTGAGTATTACTATAATTGCAATTTTGTTTTCTATAAGAGATTTTTATTGATATTAGGGAATTACTTTAACAAAAAGATAATTTAGTTTCAGTTTTATCCAAATGTTGATTACTTGCTTACCTGTGCATCTGGAAGTCTTGACAATATTATTTTCATGTACCACATCTTTTCTTTATAAATAACATTTTTGTCAGCTTGTAATTTAGCCACTGCATATAGTCCATGTCCAAATTATTCTCAGTTAGCAAAATTTGGCAAGGTTTAGTACTTAACAAGTAAGCATTTATTACAACACCTGAAATTGAGAAGTGAAACAGATATGTGATCTGCAGTTTTTCTTTGTTTTGTTTTAGAACACATTGGAGTTTCTATCATGTTCTTAGTTAGAGAACAGGTAATTTTCTGTCTTACTCATACAAGCTATTGTGGACTGGGGAATTGGGATGTAGAGGAGGAAAGATTTGGGTAGGATTTTTTGTAGCTTCTCTGTTCTGTATCTTGGAGCTCATCCTCAAAAACCAAGGCCTTTGATGTATATTTGGTTACCTTTAGGAGAAATACCGGCAGTGTCTGTCAGTGAGACTAGGCAGCCTGTTTGGCATCCCAAGTGGGGAGAATACCTCCTTCTCCCACCATTTCTTTTATGATTAGGAGATGTTTTCCCTTGCGTGTCTATGGCAGACAAGCACAGCAAAGCCTGTGATTCCTGTGAGAATCTCTGATTCTCTGCTCTTCACCCAAGATGCTGGTAAGGGAACTATATGTGTAGCATTTCGAAAATGAAATGTGATTTAGTAAAACAGAGCACAAGCCTGGAGATTAGTAACCTCAGGAGTAATGACAACCAAAACCTCTTGTTAATATGCCGTATGTCTTCTAAAATGTGAAGCTACCACCTCTTTCATCACTGGATCCTCTGTGGCCCCATACTGTTTAATATCATCTGTACATTCCAGCTCTCCCCTGCCCCCTACTTCACTGCCCACATGCATACACAGCACTGTGAGCTTCTCTAGAATCTTCCCCAGCCTGGTTATGCTAGAAACACTGTCTGCACATGTGGTGGAGGTTGAGATGGTTTTCCATATAAGCTCTTTTGTGAACATTTATCACATTACCACTTTACCAAAACTATTCTTAAGTACCTGGATAAACACATTCGGTTCAAGCCCACAGAGGTTAAGGAAAAAATGTGTTCGTGGCAGAACTGGGACCAGAGCACCTGCCCTTGGACTTCCATTGTATGGTACTTTAATTGAGGACAAGGCAGATGAAATAATGTCTTTTTGTAAATTTATGTTGCTAACTATTATATCTTTTTGGTCATCCACAATTTTATTTTGGTGCAAACGCTAAATTGTTATAACAGCTGTGTAAGGAGGATCATTAAAGGTCAGCAAAGACAAGGAACACTAAGTGATCTGCAAGGGAAAGAAAGAGGAGGACAAAGGAAAGTTCAGTGTTTCATCTGTATTCTGGATTTTATTTCTACTGTCATTCCTTTCTCTTATAGATGGGAAAAGTTAAAATGACTTGTTCAAGTTCAATTTAGTAGAAGTTATAACCCAAATTTCCTTATTCAGCATTCAATATTGGTTCCAGTATGATACACTGAGGTCCCCTAATTGGGAAAAGAGTGTGGAAATTAACTAAATCTGCAGCTAATACCACAGAACCATGGAGATGATCTGAATGAAGAAACTCTTAGAAAATGTGGTGGGTCCGAATGAGAGTTTACTCCCAAATGAATCTGTTAAGTGTAAAGTATGGTTTCTGGAAGGATCTCTGTAATACCACCACTGTATCAGTTAGATTCTGCTTGAAACAAGCCACTCCCAAACTCAGTCTCTTAAAACAATGATCTTTTATATTTTATAGCAGTTAATAATTAGAATCATATAATAATAATATGTGTACTTCTAAGCTTTCTGTCAGATCTTTGGGGTCCAGTGCAATTAAAGTCATGTGCTTCTTAAGTGATGCAATATGTCTTCTAGATTTTAAAAGGGCTATTTTTTAAAAGGAAAGAGAAATTTATTATTTTTCTCTAACCTTTATTTCACTTAAGAAATAGTGACGTTTCATCATAATCTGTATTTATGCATCTTTCTTTTACTTCAAGTTCTTTAAATAATATCCCTGTTCTCCAAAATAGTGTTTTATAATTACAGATAACATTCTTTGTGACCTTTGTACTACTGTAATGCCCCAATTGAGAAAAACAAACTCAGGAATTTAAAAAAAAGTATTACTGTTACCAATAATGGTTTCCATTTCTTTCTATGGGTTTCAACGTGTCTTCATGTCGTCTATGTCCTTTTAAACCACCTGAGCACAGTGTCACCCGTGACCATTCATGCCGCTTGTTATTGTTGGATTCATTTTTGTTTGTGATGGGAATTTGCAAGTTTACTTTTCCACATATTCTTTTCCAGGACTGATCATGGTGAAGCACTTGCAGTGCTGAGTCATCAAAGTATGTTCAACGGTGTCCCCTTTATGTTAGCTTTTAAAAAGGGGTCCACTAGCATTCCCAGTTAGTGTGTCCCTCCAGATAGATGTGTGCTGCCGTTTGCTCCTGTTAATGATGGCTCCTGTATCCCTTTTGTTTGCAGTGTCTCAGTTTGAAACTGAATTCTACGTCAGTGGACTTGCACCTCTCTGTGATCAGCTTGTTGTACTTTCCTATGTAAAGGAGATTTCAGAAAAAACGGTAATTATTTTCTCCCCAAATGCAAAGGCACGTGGGGGTTCACTTCTTTAGCATTACACCCAGATCAGGTTGTTCATCAGTGGCGTACGCTATAATCTGAGCAGAACTTTCTGACCTATAAAATAAGGTTGGCAGAGATTACCCTTTAGACCTGACATATTTACTTTCCGAAACTCTACTCATTGCCTGCCTTTGTTCCTATTGCTGAGCGAAAAAGAGAGTAATTTTTTTTTCCTCTTTTTTCAGTCTCTCTTGGTATATTAGTCAAAAGGAATGAAGGATTCCTCTTGCTGAAAGGGGAAGAAACTAAGCTGACACTGTGCATTAGCAGAAATGACAGCAATGAAGTTGATCGGCAGCAACCACAGGGGTCCCTGTGGTCAGAGGGAATTACAGAAAGGGCATTTCATTATTTTCGTTGGTCCAGACATATTTGTTTACTTCCCAGTGGCCTGGTGATTCTAAGTAGCTTGATTATGGCTTTGAAATGGATTGTTGTGAAATCTCAGTTATCAGTGCAAATAATGGTACATCAAAATCTGTGGCTAATAAAAAGCAGCAGATGATCTAAATTTTGTTGTGCGTGTCTTTGGAATAAGCTTATATATTGCCCAGCGGAGGGGTATCCACACCCAGTCTCTCTTCAAAGCTGAGGATGGCCCCATTCCGAGCTTGTCTTTATTATGAGAATCCAGGGGTCCTGCCAGCACAAGAATAGGGGTGGCTTCAAGGCATAAACAAGGAGAGTGTACTGTAAAGGATTTTCTTTTGGATACTGTATATAAAAGAAATTGTAATTGATTCTCTAGTCCTTTACAGTAAGTAGGCAAGTGGGCTATCCTTGTTTGTATCTTTTTTTTTTTCAAATGGAGAGAAATAAAATGGGGGAGAAAAACCCTGGGAGCCCTGGTTTTGAAGTGGTAGCTGCTCTTGAGCATTTCTCTGAGCAAGCACTTGCATTAGGAAGCCATCACTATAGTAACCTGAAGCTCTGGGTGCCCATGTTGCTAGGCAATGAAATGCTATAGACTTAAGTGAACACTCAGACCTACTAAAATCGATAGGGTTGGCTTCTAGCCCGTTGCAGGACATCAGTTTGCTATTATTTTATTTATTTTTTGAAAATAAAGAAAAGCAGTGGCTCCTGGGGGAGTAAATACAGTGCTTTTTGAGGAGGAATGCAGGAAGGATTGAGAATGTGATTGGAAGAAATAAAGAAAGAAGCGGTAAAATGAAAAAGGAGAAGCCTAATAAACAACTGAGCAAAGAAAGAAAGGAAACCTTTGTTAATAAAAGAGTATTTGAAGGGAATAAATGCCGAAGACAGGCCAACCTCATAGAGCACATAGAAAATGGATTTTTCTAGATGAAGAAGTGAGGGTTTGGGAGATAATTGGAAAATGTGTGTGCCAGTATATGTAGATACTCATTTTATAGACCACTAAAGTACACCTTAAATCCTTAAACACAATAAACTAATAAAATTAAGGCAAAAGGAGCAAAGAGGTAAGCTCCCCTTTCCCCTTTATTTTTTCATACTGAAAAGATGGTTTAGTGACATTGAATAAAATTTGTTTTATATCATTCCGTATTATCCCCCAAATATTATCCCCCAGATATCCACGTGATACCTTTCACATACATGCATGTCTTCACATAGTTGGAGGGATAGTCATATGCTACTCTGCATTGCCCTGTTTCCATGGGCATTATTCCATTCTGCCTGCGTATGTCTGTGTACTGTCCACCATCATTGTGTTTAGTGGTTCTGTACTGTTCCAAATCTGCTTGGTACACTTTAATTTATTAAAGTGTTCTCCCAGTATTTTACTTTTCTTTCATTCGTTGATAAAGCACATGTGTGTTATAAATTGTGCTGGGCACTAGGGATCAAAGATCAACAAAACCAGATTTCTGCTCTTAGGGAGTTCACAGGCAAGGGCTGTTTGGCCAGGGAACAAAAGTATAAAATGAGATTCATATTGCTGATGCTTTTCTTATACATATAAAAGAGCCTTTTCTATGGTCTAGTGAAGTGATTTTCTTTTTATTTTGTTCAAAATATTTTTTTTAATTTGGCTATTCTGATTTTGATATTTTTATTGTTACAGTGGTCAATTTTTAAATATATTTCAGTTTTCTCCACTTTTTTTCAGTTGTTTCAAAGTTTAGCAATTTATAATTTCTCCACAGATCTGATAGGTTTTTCTTCACTAGTTGATCTTTTATAGTTGCTATTTTATTTTTGGAAAGTTTTCTGATTGTAAGTTTCCTGAGGCCTTTCCTGCCAAGCGGAACTGTGAGTCAATTAAACCTCTTTCCTTTATAAACTACCCAGTCTTGGGTATTTCTTCATAGGAGTGTGAGAAGAAACTAATATGTATGGCTAACTAGAATTAATTTGTGTAACATATAGAAATGTAATTTAAATTAGTGTTTCTCTCTTTTCCCCCACTAGGAAAGAGAATACTGTGCCAGGCCTAGACTGGACATCATCCAGCCACTTTCTGAGACTTGTGAAGAGATCTCTTCTGATGCTTTGACAGTCAGAGGCTTTCAGGAGAATGAATGTAGAGATTATCATTTAGGTAAGAGATATCAAAGATCTGGCTAATATGATTTTTTTGTGTTTTTTTTTTCCCCCTTCCTACTTGCACTAAATGGAATTTAAATTAAGGTGCTGAAAGAATCTTAAGAGAATACCTGGGTAGACCTCGTATGCTGAAAACAAGGACATTTGGATGCAGAGATGTTGCAGAACTTGCATAAGCTCCTATAGCAAAAGGGAAGACTAGAGTTCAGACCAGGACCGGGGGGAGGATTGGGCTCCTTGTTTTTTGTTCTTGTGTTTTTTCTATTGTCCTGACTATTTAATGTGACACATAATTTAATGTCAAGCCGCATGGCTCCATGGTTGTCATATCTCTTCCATTTTATGTGTCAGGAAAGTTCGCTCTGGGATGGCAGAGAGGTTCTTTCTTGTTTGTAACTGAGTGCTCAGAGCCTGAACGACTTCTGGCACATTCTAGGTATTCGGTCAATATTTGTTGAGTGGATGGAGGAATACACTTAGTCACTGCTCATAAATACAAGGAGAACCATTAATATTTAGTCATACCAGAGACGTCTGTGTTTGGCTATTATCATACCTTTGTAAACTATATTAATTAAAATAGAACAGTTAAGCTTTGTAGGAATGCTGTACTGCTTTAAACACAGTTGTCATTTTTTGAGAATATTTTCAGTTCTCATTGTGGCCAAAGGAAATGAAGAAATATTCTATATATATTTAAACTTTCTTATATGAAGACCCTAATCTGTTGAAAAATGTAAGAGTATATTCTAGACTTGGCAAAAAGCAACTGTGATTCACAACTGAAAGTGTCCAATCGAGGTATTTGGTTCAGAGCAAACTCTGCTGCACACTTAGAAACCCTTCAGAGCAGGTTTTATAATTGAATTCTGCAGGAAACCCTCAGATTGGCATTGTGCACAACATGCTGAAATGATAGATTATGTCCCTAGGGCTTGGGCGTCTGTCATTTATGCCTTAGGTGGCCTTGACCTTGATGAAGAGGAAACATTTATCGCCGACTGTGGGGTGTAATTGTTCTGTAAAAATAGAACAGTGCTGTAAATGGCCATAAATAAAATTTATATACAGTAGATGAATTCTAATATGCAATAGACATGGAGAATTTTTAACACTTTTTCAGCTGAAGTCAGAGTGTTAATGTATTAAATGTAGAATTTTAAACTCACCTTATTTTTTTTCAAGTTTTTTAGTATGTCATTGCCTCCCTTCCTGTCCCTCTCCTTCTCTCCCTTGCTTTTTTATCAAGTATTTTTACACTTAAATATTTTTAAAAGCACTGAAATATGCTTCTGTCATTCTTTACCCTGTCTCCCACACTTACCTTCCAACAGAGCCAAACACACAAGAAAGATAGACACATTTTCTGTTCCTTCTTGGGCTGGGTAACCTAACCAGGTCCTCTGAAACCATTGCCAGATTTTCTGCTGTTGAGTCACCAAGTCGTTCCTCTCTTTTCTCACCTATAGAGTACTCTGAAGGGGAATCACTTTTTTACATCGTGAGTCCGAGAGATGTTGTAGTGGCCAAGGAACGGGACCAAGATGATCACATTGACTGGCTCCTTGAAAAGAAGAAATATGAAGTACCCTTGATTTTATTTCTTTGAAAGTATTGACTCATCTACAGCATAGAAAGGATAAAATATTTTTGTAATAAATCTTTTATGTAGTCAAAGTAGAGTATCCCTAGCCAAAAATATGTAGGAAGTTAATAACTTTCCAGTATCCCCTTCAGAAATTAGAGAACCAAAAGATTGCAATGGATTAACTGGCTTTACTGCTAAGTGGGGGAGCAGTTGGGAGTGGAAGGAGGAGGTGAGTTAGATCTAGACTGTTGGAAGTTTTATTTTTTGATTTTGTTCAAGGAAATTAAAATAGAGCTAGTATTTCAGAGGTGTCTATTTGGATTTAATGAAATCATTTATTTTGTGCTTATCACATTGATACTCACTTAAGATGATTTGAACTACCAGTTTGGATAGAATGATGATGTCCACTTCATTGAGTTCTGGCTTAGATTAATTTGAATAGATAATGCCCAATATCGCTTAAAAAAAAAAGAAAAAACCATTTTTCAACTTTAATAGCTATGAAGTTATGTTATGTAGATGGGCTTATATACTAATTTAAAACAGCATCAACAATAAATAGTCTACGTATTTGTTGCACTAAGTTTGTAACCATCTGAAAGGATTTGGAAAAAAGAATTTTTTTTCACTTATAAACCATTTAAAGTCCAAGTATTGATAGCTAGTTCATAACCCAGTTATTACCATGTTACTTTAAATCCAGTAGTTTCTCAGAGAAGTAATTGTATGTTTTACACATTTATGTTAATGTAGTATTTGTAAACTTTCCAAAATTAAAACAAAATCAGAGATTTTTCAAAAACTTAGTTTTAGATATACATAAACATATGCATATAATTCACTTTTTTATTGAAGCATAAGGGGGAATGCTCCTTTATCAATAGTGTCATAAAGATTTAGAAAACAGCTGCCTTTTTATGTATGGAGACTAGGAGACTTTGTTGTATTTTGATTTGTGTCTGAAATGTGATTCCAGTGTCCTAATGAGGAAATGAATTCAAATGGAAGTAGGAGAAGTCTTCATTTTGGTTGACTGCTTTTGAGTTTGAATTCAGTGAGGTTCATTCAACCATAGTATTAAGAATTCCAGTGCTTCAAGCAAAAGCCATGGGAAAATGGAGCTTTATTCGTGTAGTGCAGAATTCTAAACCATAATAACTGTAGTGTTTATAACCTCAATATCTTTTCTCTCCCACCTTCTCCCATTTTCCCTCCCTCCTTTTCTGCTTTTTTTTTTTTTTAATCATCCTTATGTTTGGAATATAGGAAGCATTGATGGCAGCTGAAATTAGTCAAAAAAATATTAAAAGACATAAGATTCTGGTAAGTGTGCAATTTGTTGTTTGAAACATAACTTTATCTTTCAGTAAGTTATAGTGAGACTGAAAATAATTTGAAAAGAACAGGTTTTTCCTATCTTTTGAGAATTTATTTTAAACTAATTCCCTAACCTATGAGGTCAAAATATTTTATTTTATCGAATCAGTTTCTGCTTGTAAACAAGAGACTTGAACGCTTGCTAGAAGGCAAGTTTAGGTAATTTGGAAACTGTATGTGTGAAAAACACTTTAAATACAGAGCTTTCTAGATATGTGTATGAAAGTTTCTCTAAATCATAGGTAAAAATCACATTATCACAAAATTTATCAAAAGAGAGGTTTCATAAAACTGCATTGCTTTGGTGTTTCCATAATAACAGACTCAGTTGATTTTGTTATGGAAACTAATCTAGAACATCAAATACATTTTTAATACATTTTGGACTCAGGAAAAATAGAGCGACTGAAAGCCCCTTTCTTTGCTAACTGTGACAGTGAATGTGCAGATGGAGAGCAGAGAGGAGCTCATATCCTTCACATGTGAAGGGTCCTTGGAGACCATCTAGCCTAGTTCCCTTGTTTACAGGTGAAAACTGGAGGCTTAGTGTTTTATGGCTATTTGGGTTTCGGCACAGATTCTTTCTGCCTGCATTTTCCCTACCGTAAACTTCTCTGTAAAACTCCACACTAAAGCCTGAATTGCCAAAGAGTGCAGAAGCAAAATAATTTAGGAATAACAGGAGAAAAGAAAACCAGAGCATCTTAAAAAAAAAAAAAAAATCCAGCCAAAATTGTGGAGAATAAGCAAGGATTCTCTAGAATTGGAAGAGAATGCATTCCGGCCCTTAGAGTAGTTAATATATGCGAAGATGCAGAGATGTGAAACAGCTTGGCCTGCTTGGTTATGTGGGCAGTTGAGGGCTTTTATTTTATTTTTATTTTTATTTATTTTTGAGACGGAGTTTCACTCTTGTTGCCTAGGCTGGAGTGCAATGGCGCAGTCTCGGCTCACTGCAACCTCTGCCTCCTGGGTTCAAGTGATTCTCCTGCCTCAGCCTCCCAAATAGCTGGGATTACAGGCATGCGCCACCACGCCTGGCTAATTTTGTATTTTTAGTAGATACAGGGTTTCTCCATGTTGGTCAGGCTGGTCTCAAACTCCCGACCTCAGGTAATCCTCCTGCCTCAGCTTCCCAAAGTGGTTCACGATTACAGACGTGAACCACTGCACCCAGCAGTTGAGGGGTTTACTACACGGTAGCAAAGACCAGATCCTGAAGTGCCATTCATAATTGAGAGCTTGGTTCTCTCTTGGAACATCTAGAAGTCAATTTAAGCTTTCAGACATCAGATTTCCCCATTAGAAAGATTCTCTGATGGAGATGGGGCCAGAGGAGGGCCAGCTGAGATGGAGATCAATCAGAAGGCTTCCTAATCCGGTGGAAAGTGATGAGACTTACACACAATCAGGAGGATTGGAGAGGTGAAGATAGATGGAAGATACAGTAAATTTGAATCTTTGGGATATGGTGACTGATGCTGTGTGGATGAAAGAATAGGAATAAAAATCAAGACTGACTCCCAGGCTTTGGGCTTGGGACTCTGGTTTGGTGCTGCTGTTCACTGATTGATAGAGATACCCTGTGGAAGGAGGAGCAGGATTGGGAGAATTGATGAGTCCTGTTTTAAACACATTAGTTTTAGGTGTCTGTGGGACATCATAGTGGAGCCCAGGAAAGAAATTTGGACTCAGAAATAGATTTGGGATAATTATCAGCAAACAAGTGTTACACAAGCTTGGATCAGCCCACATGGGGTGAGTGTTATGAACAGAGGACCATGAATGGAACCATCAGGAATGCCGTCATTCAAGGGATGATGCATACATAGTAGATTTGGAAGAGCCAGAGCAAGGTCATTTCATGGGAGCTGAGAGAGGAGAGAACTCCAGGGTAGAGTTAAATACTTGAGTAGTGGAGGTAAGTAGGTCAGAAGGTTAAGATGAAGTCAGCTGGTCAGTTGTACACTGGATTTGGTAATCTGAAAGTAGTGAATTTTCTGTATATGTATTATTTATTCTCAACATGTTATAGGGAATGAAAAGTGAATAGGAGATTATAAAGATAGACTATCAGGTTAGCTGTGAAGGGGAAGAGGGTGAAGGCTGTAGCTGGGGGCTATGGCATCGTGGGATGATGGTAGTTTTTGGGTATTTTGTGTAAGAGAGGCAATTAAACATGCTTATGCTGAGGGAAAAGAGGTAAAATAGAGTTGACATAAAAGGTTGATGTAAAAGGAGGAGGAGGAGTGCAGGATAAGCTCCACAGTGGAGAAGCATGGACACGAGGATTGACTCTGAAAAGGAGACGTTCTTTCTCTGAACCTTGATGGAAAGATCCTGTATAGAATTGTTATGTGTGATCTGTTTCCAGAAAAATAAGGAAGTTAGACACTCTTTCTTCACTTGATGTCTCATATAGTAGTTATTAAAGTAAAAATTTAATAAACTAAAAATGATGGGTATTTTCCTTCACTGTTGAAATGGGCATGTCCTATACGTTAGTCCTATACATTAGTTATGAACAGATTTTTTTCTCTTAGCATGATGTAATTTCATACCAGACATGCAGAGAAGGAATGGGCTGCTGCCACTTTTTTTTTGCCATACAAGAAGGTGTTTCACATGCACCTTTTTGTATGTAAAGTAAAAATTAAAATCCAACTTTTGTTATATAGAGAGAGTTTAAGCTTCTGGTGAAATACTTTTAGGTGCAAGTAGTATATGAGAAGATTAGTCATAGGGAGCTCAAGCAAGAACTGTCCTCCCATGCCTCTGGTGATGTTGGCCACCCAAATCCTTTCAGAACGGAGGTAGAATAAGTGAATAAATATGAATACTCTGAAGCCAGTCACTTCCCTGCTTTCAGCCCAGTTTCTTCTCCTGTAAACAGATAGGTTTGAATCACAGGTTTTTCAGAGTTCAGTTTTACTTCAGTATCAACTTTAATATTTCCTATTTCCCTTTAATATGATAGTCATTATTTCATTTTTCTTATACCATCTTTTCAGACTTGGGGTAGAAGAAGCAGGTAGCTTGCATTCTACAGATGAAGACACAGGAAACAGAATTTTATATCCATTGACAATGTGGAACTGTTGGATCATGTTTCTAATATCGAATACCACCTTTATGAAAAAATCTCTTAAAGGGGGCAGATTAGGAAGCTTTAAAATACTAACATTATTTACTTTTTTTAGTGACCTGACCTGTGAATTGTAAAATGTATGAAAATACAAATACATTTAAATATGAATATGCTTAAGAAGCAAGCATAATTACATAAAGCAAGATAAAAGTATAAACAGGTTATAGTCAGTAGTGCCAATAGGATCCTAATGTTGTGCTGTGTGCAGAAACTGAGACTGAACTTTTTAGTTATTCCGGTTAAATTTTGACATTTCTTCATTTGACTTTCCCTAGGATATTGGCTTGGCATATATAAATCATCTGGTGGAGAGAGGAGACTATGACATAGCAGCGCGGTAATGATGACATTTTCAATTATTTTAAATATAAATAGAATTGAGCGTTGCTAACAATACAAATAAGCCATTCTTTGCAGTTGACATTTTATTTTTGTACATCTTTCTAACAAGGGTAATTTTTGAATATTATTTTTGAATATTAATGATTTCAGGTATATTATTTTCCAAACTATTTCATTTTTACCAGAGGAGAATTGTTTTTCTCATTATTTAATGAGAAAGGTATCAAGAACCATGAAGGGTCTCAGATTTTACCTATTTATGTCTAACAAGTTAGCTTGTCATTTCCCTGGTTGCTGGCAGAAGACAAGAGACTCCCAGGGCAGATCTAAAGGACTCTCTGAGCAATAGTACCAGCCAAGGTACTACTACAACAATAGCAGTCAACCAGAGTGTCAACATTTGCCGCAGTCCCCAAGCCCCAGTTCCCACAATGCAACAGAGGGTGGACATGCAGATCCTGCCCATGCAGTGGGCTATGATACGGGAGAGAACCCCTGAGCTTAGGGTATCTGAATCTTTTCTAGTGACCAGGAACCCCATGTATTAGTACATTCTCACGCTGTTAGTAAAGACATACTCGATACTGGGTAATTTATAAAGGAAAGAGGTTTAATTGACTCACAGTTCAGCATGGCTAGGGATTACTTACAATCAGAAAACTTACAATCATGGCAGAAGGGGAAGCAAACGTGTCCTTCACAAGGCAGGCATGAAGGAGAAGAACGAGAGCCCAGTGAAGAGGGAAGCCCCTTATAATACCATCAGAACTCGGGAGAACTAACTCACTATCATGAAAACACAATGGGGGAAACTGTCCCCATGATTCAGTTTTCTCCACCTGGTCCCTCCCATGACATGTGGGGATTAATGCTAACTACAATTCAATTTGGTGGGGACACAGCCAAAGCCTATCTCCCTGCCTGCCCTTTGTCCCAGAAGGCATCATTTTACCTTGGTTATACTGGGCAGTAAGAAACCTTCCCTTTCCTCTGGAGGAAGACACTATTTGTATCCTCTCATTTCTAGAGCTGTTTGCTTTGTAAGCATCCTTGGAAGATAGTCCAGAACAAAGTGCCTCAGTTTATGATTCAAAGAAAATTTTCCCAACCAGAGGATGACAATTAAATAGAAGTGACCAGACCACAGCATCCTGGGTTGCAGAGGTCTGTGATGGGCAGAACATGTAAACGTTATGCAGTGGTGTGCAAGTCTGTGTGAGTGGTTCCCACTGGAACTGGGCAGTGCCCACTGCGTGACTGCATGGCAGCCCTGGAAGAGTGGCCTCAAACCTGCTTCTGGTCCCCTGAGGTTATTTAAGAAAATGTGTTTCTTTGATATGTAAAGTAAGGTTTCATTCATACATAATCAGTCCTCCAGGTTATATAGTAGGATAGGATTCTAATTTTCTGAAGTCTGATTTTGTAGTGCATAATTTAAAGCCATTCAGAAAGGATCTGGCACTTTGGGGTATGACGAGTTTTCTTCAAGGCAAGAAAGGTCCCCCGAAACCAGCAGTGCTCATCTGGATAAACGGGAAACTTAGAACAGGCAGATAGTTGGGAAAACCCCTAGTTGTAGTCTTCTGAAAATGATTCATCTTTATTTATAAGCTTTTTATATTAACTTTTATAAGTTGTGTTAACTTATGTATGCAACCAAATGAGTAACAGTAATACCTTTATGTTCATTGGTACTTGAGATAGAAATTCATCAAAACTCTGAGAAGAGAGAGTTCTCTAAACCTCTGGGGAAAATGTCCATTTATTCTGTCTCTGTTTTTGTTTTTGTTTTTTGCTTTCTTTCTCCCTGGGATGTTTTTACTGCCAGCAAATGCCAGAAAATTCTTGGGAAAAATGCAGCACTCTGGGAATATGAAGTTTATAAATTTAAAGAAATTGGACAGCTTAAGGTAAGCAAAGCCTTATTTTTAACTCTCAGTTTCTGCAAGTAGTATATTAATAATGCAATGGAAACAAAGATAATAGTACTCAGCTCTTTATTGGGAAGTGATTATTATCTCAGATGGAAAGAAAAATCAAACTTTTAGAGATCAGTTTCAAAATATAAGCCTGGTGTAAAAAATATACATATATATAAGATTATATTACATATACAATGTGTTCACTTATTTCTTTCCAGTTCTGTGTTTAGACGAAGTTTTCATGCTCTTTTTAATGACTTTTGAAATAGGTGGAATCTCATCCAGTAGGTTATAAAGCATAAGACTTTTTTTAGATTTACTGAATAATTAATGTATTTTTCAAATAATATTTTACATGCTGAAAGATGGAAAAAATTGACCACCTAGCTCTAATGAATAATTTTGATGTTTCTTTTTTAAATCTTTCAACTTGGTGCACAACATCCTAATCAATCAATAAAGTATTCCTATGTTTGTTTTAAACATTTAAAACATGTTCAGTATTTGTGGACCTTTTGAACGCTCTCTTGGAGTTATAAATATGCTTTAAAAATTCCCAGTTACTCAGCTTGTCCACCGTGTGACTCCTCCTCTGTCTGCCCTGTAAATGTTACACTTCTCATTGGATTTATTGGGCTATTCTGGAGGACTTTATCCAGTCCTGCCTCCCTGTTTACTTTAATGGCTGTGTAACTCGGACCTCTTTTTTGAATATCATGTCATGGCCATTTCTCCTTGTATATACTGCTGATAATGATAATTCAAGTTAATATAAATCCATTTCCTTCCCAAATTCAGTCCTTTTCCATTTAATCTGTTTATGATACACAATATACCCATTCCCCAGGGCGCAAAGCCACTGTTCTTGATTAGAACTTATTACACCCCTCCTCATTCTGTTTAATCTCCACTTCTTGTCAGTTTTATCATGTCAATACCAGTCGGGTCTCTTCCCCTGTGGTACCATTGCCTTCACTCTTGCCTGAGCCATTGCAAATGCCTTCTGATAGATCTGTGGGCAGCCCTAGCCCAGAGTTATCTGCATAAAAAATAAGTCTTGACTCTCACTTCCCTAATACCTGTTGCTTCCCTCCTGCCTGTAGAATAAAATCGGAATTCCTCTCATGATCCCACCTCCCCTTCCTCTCCAGCCTCATCTCCCTTCAGTGATGCCATGTCGCATCTCTGGGCCCCTCTGACCTCCCTGCACACAGATGCATGTTCATGGCTCTGCAACTTTGCTCATGCTATTCCCCCTGCCAGATGTCCTGCCCCTCTCTTATTTTTTCCTGAGAAACCCTGGGCTTTAGTAGGCAAGGTTCTCCTCTGCTGCTGCAGCACTATGCCGACCCTTCTCTTGTAACACTTACCACACAATACAGTTATTGTCTGTTTAATTGTCTGCATATCTTTCTTCTAGGACTTGTGAGCTCCTTGGGGATCGTGACCCTCTCTGTCTGTCCCCAGTATAAAGCATGATGATTGGATCATAGGGCATTATAGTGACAGTATTTGGAAATGGACTTTTAAAACAGCACTGAAAATATCTGAAGAACCCAAGATGTATTTTTCCTAATTTCAAAAGATGATTATGCATTGGTAAAGGTTGATAAACTCCAGTTGAAGGAAAGAAAGATGAATAGATTACCTATACTCCTTAATTACTTAAGAAGTTGACTTTTTTCATCTCTGTGACTTTATCCCTCCTATTATTTAGATTTCTATTAACTCATCAGGAAGAACAGAGAGATAAAGATTAACCGAGGCAACTTTTAAGTTCATTCATACATGTATACTTTTGAAAATATATTATAATTTGTTGTTAGAAAGTAGTGTTCATTTAAATCCTCCTCAGAACATTTTTTTCAGAGTACTGTATTGCCTCACATTTTTAAAGTAAAAATATACTTTATGTTTTCTGCATAATTGGAATGCAGTTTTGTTTTGCCATTTTTTAAAGGATTTTTTTTCCTTTTCCTTACCTAGGCTATTAGTCCTTATTTGCCAAGAGGCGATCCAGTTCTGAAACCGCTTATCTATGAAATGATCTTACATGAATTTTTGGAGAGTGATTATGAGGTATGGTATTGTGATGTGATCATATTTACTTGTTCTCGATGGGAAATATTAGGAAATCTAGAAAGGAATACAATGGAGCAATGTCTGTAAAGGAAACAGATTTGTAGTTTGCATGTGGCAGGTGAAACTGAGCTAGAGAAACTCCAGTGATAACTCACGTTTATGTAGACAGTGAAAACACTTAGTCCTTGTGCATTTTAAGGAATTCCTTAAAGTTATCTTCTTTCTAGAACTAAAGAAAAAGAGCTAAGTACTATTTTGTGGATTTCATAAATACAATAGCAGCTGCTGTTCCATCTTTGATATCATCCCAGGAGAAAGAGAATTATGAGTGTTCTGTGAAAATGATGGAGAAAAGTACAAACTTTCTTTACAAATGCTAAAGTATATTATAATTTGCCTATTTTTAAAGTAATGTAATTTAAGCAATTTAAAAAATTTATTGTTTTTATGATTCTGTTACAGTTCTTGCACATGCTCGAACTCTTACTTTTTCATGAAACTTTTAAAAATCCTGTATCATCAAAGTTATCCTGTTAATTTCATATCTAGAACAGTTTTTACTGAGATGGAAAGAAACAAGCGTGACTTAACCTTAGAGATTGTAGATGTTTTCTCATGAATGTTTTAGGATGTCTGTCTGGTCAGTACTGTTAAGGAGGTTGTAAATAATTTGTTTTTATTTTCATAAGCTCTTATATAATTCATATTTTACCTTCCCTTATTCTCAGCTTAATATTTAATTTTGAATTAAATTGTCACATAATCATTCAAATAGCTGTGTTCCCTAACAACACTTTTGATCACATATGTGGAGAGAAATTTTGTGTTGCTAAGCAGAGCACTGAAGGTCGGATTACAAAAAACAAACTGTACTTCTCTGGAATATTGACTTGTCAATTTTTTTTTTTTCTCCCTAAAAAGATTTGAAGTAGTATTGGAGGTAAAGGTGCTTCATGACTTCTTTTTATGGGGTTTCTAGTCATATGCCTGTAGCTTTGCCTATTAATTTACAACCCAGCAGAGTTATATTAAACAGTTAAGCTTTGTTTAATATTAACAACAAATGTGTAAGTATGTTAAAAATGGGATGATTTCTATGGCATTTCGTTTCATGAGTACTTTCTAGACTTTTACTTACTATAATAGGCACCGAGGTTTTCTATAACTTTGCTCATTCAATCATAACAGGTCCCTAGTACCTGTGTCCTCTAATTAATAATAATGGCCACAGGATAGATTTTATAAATATTTCTTGGGTAGCACATTTATTCAAGGGTACACAAAGCCAGTTAAACAGAGAGACGCCTGACATGAAATATGATAGATGTTTATTTCAGTTTATGGTGGGGTCATCATGCTTTTATCACACAAGATGTTTGGTCATTTTGTCTTATTTTGTGTTTGAAGTTGGCAGCACCATGAGGCCCTTGCATGATAGTGAAAAGAAAAAAATGGAGCCAAACTTTCTTCTTTCCCTGAGCATTGTTATGAATGGTCTAGAGGCTACTGTGAGCTGCTGGTATTGGGGTAGAAATCTTTTCAGACTATTTTATCTTATGTAGTCTTAAGAAAACAGGGCTGTCACAGTGGCTTACATCTGTAATCCCAGCACTTTGAGAGGCCAAGGTGGGAGGATGGCTTGAGCCCAGGAGTTCAAGACCAGCCTGGGTAACATAGTGAGACCTGTCTCTACAAAAAACTAAAAATTAGGTGAGTGCCGTGACATATACCTGTATTCTCAGCTATTCAGGAGGCTGAGGTGGGAGGATCACTTGAGCCCAGAGGATGAGGCTGCAGTGAGCTGTGATCATGCTGCTGCACTCCAGCTTGGGTGACAGAGTGAGACCCTTTCTCACAAAAAGGAAAGAGGCCGAGTGTGGTGGCTCACACCTGTAATCCCAGCACTTTGGGAGGCTGTGGGAGGCTGAGGCGGGCGGATCACAAGGTCAGGAGATGGAGACCATCCTGGCCAACATGGTGAAACCCCGTCTCTACTAAAAAAGAAATACAAAAGTTAGCTAGGCATGGTGGCATGCACCTGTAGTCCTAGCTACTCGGGAGACTGAAGCAGGAGAATCACTTGAGCCCGGAAGGCAGAGGTTGCAGTGAGCCAAGATCGCACCACTGCACTCCAGCCTGGGTGACAGAGCAAGACTCCACCTCAAAAAAAAAAAAAAAAAAAGAGAGAGAGAAAGACAAAGAAAGAGGGAGAGAGAGAGAGAAAGAAACGGAAGGAAAGAAGGGAAGGAAGGAAGGACAAGGAAAGGGAAACAAAGGGAAGGAAGAAAAGAAAGAAACTTGATCTGAAATATTATTTTGGTTCTACAAACATTTTAATGTTCTGATTGAATCCATTCCCCAAATTTCTGAAGTAAAATTTCAATCATGTTAATATATAAGAAGGTTGCAATCTAAATGGAAAATATGTGGTCTTTTGTTCTGGTCTCTTGCCATCCTTCCAGGGGTTACTTTGATAGAAATTGGGTAGAACTTGAATGAAAACTATATTACTGAATCTTTTGCGATTTTCTTACCAAATCCTGATGCATTACAGAAGCAACTTTACGCTGTTTTCATTTCTAAATATTATTTAAACAAATTCACAGTAGTTCATTAAAGTATTAATGGAGTTATTTAATAGTAATAATGTACCTTTTTTTATATAAACCAAAAAGTGACCAAGGCAGATCTCAATTGATTTAAAGGTTTATTTTGCCAAGGTTAGAGACATACTTGGGGAAAAGAAACAGGGTCTGTGTCCTGTGCTTTTTCCAGAGAGAGTGTTGAGGACTTCAAAATGTAAAGGGGAAAGAGCAAGCAGGAAGAGAAGGAGGAAATTTTAAAAACAAATAAATAAATACATAGGGGGAGAGTAGGCAGTGAGGCACGTGGTCACATACCAGTGATGCTCTGATTCGCTCAGGGAATCTACGTTTTATATGTAAAAAGAGAGAAGTGGGGAAAAAGTCAATTATGCATTCATCTCTTGCTCAGTAGATCTACCTTTGACATGAATAAAAGAAGCATGTGAAATGACAGCTCTCTGGGAACAAAAGGAAGGCAGTTTTTGCATGACTCAGTTCCCTTAACTTTCCCTTTGGCCTAGTGAGTTGGGGGTCCTGAGAATTTATTTTCCTTTCACATTTAATAACGTGGACATTTTAAATTCTCTTTACTGCCTTACGGATATGTTTTTGTTCTAAACGTTGTCAGGGATCAGTAAGTAAACTGCTCCACCATATTTTGAGTTATAAAACATGAGGGCTAAAGTCAGGAATCAGGGAGTAGAGACTGAGCAAGATACTGGCCCAGAATCAGCTCCGGGAGGAAACAGGATCAAATCAGGGAACCACAAAATTTGAGATCTAGAAATAGCCAGAATAAGAGCCAGGGGATAAGACTTGAGCCAAAGTCCCAAATTCCAACATAAAACTGGCATTAGAAGCCAGAGTGGAAGGAGGACCAAGATGGTGACTTGTTAAAGGTATAGAGTGCTGGACAGTTTCATTGTGGGAGCAGTCCTGTCCCAAGCAGGCCGCCTCGTACAGTTGTGCTGGCTATACAGTACACAACTGCATAACCAGTCGCACCCAGCAGCCCAGGCCTAAGTGCATTAGAGGACTCTTGGTGGTGGGGAACGTAGCTGACTTGGGTAATATCTGTAAGATGTTAAAGCTGTCATCCAAATGTTACAGTTAGTCCAGAATGGGGATAGAGCAAGTCCAACCTAAACTCTTGTCCATGCAGTGAGACTTTATAGAAGGAACAGGATACCTTTCTTAGTTGTACATTCCGTAAAACTAAGGACCGAAGTAGATGGCACAACCTGCCTCCCAGGAATGCTAAATGGAGATTTATTGTACAATAATATTCCCTGCAACTCTTCACTACACCCAAACCCATAGTCTGAAAATTGATGAAATGTTTATTGAAGAAACCTTTAATCATATAATTGTTTGGGCTGTTATGTGACTAAAAGTGAATACTTTTAGGGATGGTTTAAATTGTTTGATTTGTTTTGAGAATTTAGGAGAAACCAAACTCAGTTTCTCATGCTATACTCTCACAACACAACGCTTCTGTGACCAAATGTGTGGATTTTTCTGCTACAGACTAAGAAAGAAGTTAGTTCTGCTGTGGACACCAGCTGGGTGTCCTCTAATTCAATTCAATTCTGACACTATCTACATGAAGATAGCATCAGATCCTGCAGCCTGAGGGCTCAGGCCCATAAGACTGCCCCCACTTCAGATGCACCAATCGCAAGTTATAGGCTGTTATCTGTACTTCTGACTGGTCAGCTATAAACTGGCATTCCCACTACCACCTCCTTAGATTTGACTCATTTGCTAGAGCAGCTCACAGAGCTCAGGGAAACATTTTACTTATATTTACTGGTTTATTATAAAGAATATTGCAAAGGATACAGATGAACAGCCAAATGGATTAGATGCATTGGGCAAGGTGTGTGGGAAGAGGCATGAAGCTTCCAGGCCCTCTTTGGGTGCACCATCCTCCAGGAACCTACAGGTGTTGAGCTCTTGGGAGCTCTCCAAAGCCACTCCTTTTGAGTTTTAACGGAAGCTTCATTACTTAGACATGATTGATTTAAATCATTGGCCATTGGTGATTGGCGTAACCTTCAGCCCCTCTCCCCTCCTTGGAGGTTGTGGGGCAGGGGTGAGGTAGGGCTGAAAAGTTCCAACCCTCTAATCCTGCCTTGGTCTGTTCTGTGACCAACCCCACCCTGGAGTTACCTAGGGGCTGCCAGCCACCAGTCAGCTCATTAGCATAGAAGAAGACACATCATTTTGGAGACTCCAAGGATTTTAAGAGTTATATGCCAGGAAACAGAAGGAGGACCAAATGTATATTTCATAATATCACAACTATTATTCTGTTGAATGAGTGTTCTTTTTCTGTTTTTCACCTTTGGTTAGGGTTTTGCCACATTGATCCGAGAATGGCCTGGAGATCTGTATAACAATTCAGTCATAGTTCAAGCAGTTCGGGATCATCTGAAGAAAGATAGTCAGAACAAGACTTTACTTAAAACCCTGGCAGAATTGTGAGTATACTTAAGTGTTTCTTTTTCCATATCAGTCTATCTTGAAAAGTTTTTCGTACTTTAGATTTAGCACATAAGTAGAGAGGATGCATTTTATACCATTTCCTACATTCCCTCTTAGTAAAAACCTTCATAAACCTCAAATGAGTAGGAGAGAAGGACATATGTGAAACTGTACAATTGCAATGTAATCTGTTTCCCAGAGAAGAGAAACCCTAACGTGCAGCGCTTGGGAGAGGCAGTGGTTAGGAAACAAAAGGGTGCCAAGTTAAAACTTGCATCACTCAAGCATAACAGTTTCCCAATGAGCGAAGCTCTGGATTTTGCTCTTCTAGGGGCTTCAAGTCAGTTAATTTAATTTCTCAAATGTCAATTCCTTATGGGATAATTTTAAGCTTTAAAAGAGATGTCATAATAGAGGACTAAGTGCACTGCCCTGACCCTGAGTCAGGGCTCAGAAAATGGCAGCTTGGTTAATATTTTTCATATTTGTTGGGCACATTCAGTGATGCAGACTTTGTGCGAGGTGCTTATGATACATAGATAAGATATGCTCTCAAGTACCTTCGACCTAGGGAAACAAGAAGTATACTGCAGGTGTAGCCAAGACGACCATCCCTGCATCCACCTCTCCTCAGTGCCCCCATCACCTCAGACCACTCCTCTCTCTCTTCTTTTTTCTTCTTTTGCCCAAAACCAAGAAAAGTATACCAAAATGACCTAGAACTCTGGACTGTATTGGATTTTCCACAGAGGAGGTTGTGTTTATGGCATTCTGAGTTGAAATGCTGATCATTTTCTCTTGGAAACGTCCTGTTAGATGCCCTTTAGAGTCTGCAGTACCGTTCGTAATGGACCAACAGTACAGCTTCAGTGCAGTGAGCTCTCAAGAGCTGGCTTAGGGACTTAATGTGAAAAACATTGTTTCAATGGAAAAACACATTTCAGTTAGACACAGCTCCTTTAAAATCAGCTTTTGGAATATTAGCCATTTGTCAGCTGAATACTGCTTGTAAGAATTGGAACGCATGTTTCTTTTACCAAAATGAGAACTTCATCCTGGATCCTAGTTTCCTTGCTGTATGGATGTTTGTAAATCTTTTGAGGCTGAGACCCCCCAATAAAGACCATTTTTATTACTTGAATATTGTGAATTTTCTGAAATTTTGGCAACAAGAGAGGCAAAGTTCTGAGAAAGAAACACTTATTGGTCATGTATAGTTAAATCCCAAGGAATTTTTTTTAAATGAAGTTAACTTTTCTCTCGAAAGGAGTGTTTCCATTTTTAATAATGTGAACCATGATCTCTCTGTGTGTGTTTTAATTAGAGCTCTTGATGAATATTAATGTAAAACATTTGTATTACCAGGTACACCTATGACAAGAACTATGGCAATGCTCTAGAAATATACTTAACATTAAGACATAAAGACGTTTTTCAGTTGATCCACAAGCATAATCTTTTCAGTTCTATCAAGGATAAAATCGTTTTATTAATGGATTTTGATTCAGAGGTAATGTGCTTTTTATTTTAGTACTATCAATTATTTTTACTGTTTCAAGTATTTAATACTTAGATATCTATCCAAATGCTGGATTGGTGAACGAATCACATAATTTGGCTGTATGCTGACAATCTTTAGAACCCTCTGACCCTCACTAGATGTTGTTATTTTAGTTGTTTGGCATTCAGGAATCCTTTGCTTAATGTGGTTATTCTGTGAGAGCAGTTCAAATTTGATAGAGAACTTTTAAAGTTGTGTGTGTGCGCATATAAAGTAATTTCTTGCTAAAACAATTCGTATAATTGATAGAAACAAATCAGGTATATACTTTGACTCATTTTTCCCTCCTAACCTGTGTTCCAGAATTTAAAAATTTAAAAATTAAGTGAACGTCTGTCTTGACCCACTTATTACTATTTTATTTCTTGGTGTTCACGTATCCACCATGTGGGATTTCCCCTGGTTTGAGTTGATGCTCATGTCTAGGACATGTGGAATATGTTATTTTATTGTGTGACAAATTTGAATACCCTAATAACAAATTTAAGCAACCTAATGAGTGGACCCAGCCACAGTGCACATTGGCTCTTGCAAAGTGATGCAAGCTCTGTGTGTGTGTGTGTGTGTGTGTGTGTGTGTGTGTGTGTGTGTGTGTAAAAGAAATCTAATTATGGTCAGGCGCGGTGGCTCACGCCTGTAATCCCAGCACTTTGGGAGACCGAGGTGGGCGGATCACGAGGCCAGGAGATCGAGACCATCCTAGCTAACACAGTGAAACCCCGTCTCTACTAAAAACACAAAAAATTAGCCGGGCATGGTGGCAGGTGCCTGTAGTCCCAGCTACTCGGGAGGCTGAGGCAGGAGAATGATGTGAACCCAGAAGGCGGAGCTTGCAGTGAGCCGAGATTGCACTACCACACTCCAGTCTGGGCAACAGAGCAAGACTCCGTCTCAAAAAAAAACATCTAATTACAATTGCTCATGACAGAAATAATGAGGTTTATAAACGGTGTTCTTATTCAAAAAATTGAAATTTTAGATAAACCTAAAAGTAGAACCCTAAAGGCTCCAAAAGGATTAATGCATTTTTCAATTATATTGTACTGTATTTAGAGATATTGTGTGCTGTATTAATCTCCACCAACGTAATTTAGATAGAAGCTAGATCTACCTTTTTTTCTCAAAGATGCTTTAGCCCTTTTTAAAATACTGAGTCAGGTCTTTAGGGACTACAGATTTGCAAAGAATTATGTAGCTCCAAGGAAGTTCAGGTAGAGAGGCTCTGCTTGTCTAGCAGAGGATGAGATGCTTATGTAAAAATTAATTACATTTTCCTCATATCTAGTCTCCCCTCATGCTCTCCCCTCCATTGTTCTCCAAAGCCTCGTTTTGCATATGTAGCTGTGGAAAAAAGATGAATGAACTGAAACTAATTGCTATTAGAGAATGTGATCCAGATGTAAGGAATCAGTCTTCTGGTTAGAGGAGACCTTAGGGGTAATCTACTCCAACACCCTCGTATTTCAGAGAACAAAAGTAACATTTGGAGCAGACAGCTAAGTAGCAGCAGAGTCTGGAACAAGGCCCAGGTGTTCTGTGTGAGGCTCAGTCTAGTGTGCTGTTTTCCCTCTTCCTCTTGACATAAACTGTCTAATTTGTGTTTCCCGAATGATAAAAGTGGCTAAAGTAAATTCTGAACGTTCAGAAGCTTTGTGTCATTATGAAACTTCAAGTATCTCATTCTCTTCCTGGCTCTTATATTCCCTTCTCCTCATAAAGCCAGCTCCTTCTGTCTGTGGCGTCTTATAGGGAGACTAGGTCAAGGTTCAAGTAGCCAGAAGAAAAGCTCATTTTCTTGATATACCGGTAAAGAGATGCTCTCCATAACTACTGAGAGTCTCATGAGAAGGTGTGAAGTATCCGAGACATTGAGGGTGGGGGGCTAGGATATGGGCAGTCAAGATGTTTTGTATTTGGTAAATTATAGCAAAGCACCATTTTAGTAGTATGCAAAACACAAAGACTTCAGATTGAGATGCATTTGAAAATGCATTTCTTCACAAATATCATTTTCCATAAGGGCCATTGTAAAGCTAAGGGCCTCTTTAAGTATACAAAATAAGCCCTCCACCTGTGAACGGTGGTAACTACACTGCATTGTGTTTAGTCTTCTCTTCTTAAATAACAGATTTCATTGACTGTGGCTTTTTTTATATGTTTCAGAAAGCTGTTGACATGCTTTTGGACAATGAAGATAAAATTTCAGTGAGTGTCCTTTGTTTTTATATGTGTTACCAGATGAACATCTGGGACTCCTATAACTGTGAAGAAGAGAGTTTATCAGATAATTTTGCAGCTGTCTTTCTATCCTCATAACTGTACCTTGAAACTTTTCTTTTTTATCTAGATTAAAAAGGTCGTGGAAGAATTGGAAGACAGACCAGAGCTGCAGCATGTGGTGAGCACGGCAGTGTCCTCCTTTTGCCCTTTTGATTGACCAGTGAGTGAATCACCTTTCAGTATTGGTACGAGGAGGATACTGGAGTGAATTCTTCAAGGAGGTTAATATTCCAGTTGGAGGTTTCACCACAAACAATGTTCTGTAATTACCAAAATGCAGCATATGTTGTGAATTCAAGAAGGTCAGGGATTAATTGTAGATCAGGCACTTGAATTTTGACCCACAATTGAATTGTGATGGAAAAAAGTTACCAATCTATTATATTACTATAATATAAATATATATAACATAGCTATATATTTAACTATAATGAATGTTTTTGTGTTATGCTGTGTGTAGGAGTAAGCACTCTCCGTCTGTAGTTCCATTAAATATAACCATGGTGTACATCACAGTAAAGGCCAGTATGGCACTGCTGAAACTGTACCAAGTTCTCCTGCTAAGGAAATGTCAGACAACCATTCCATATCCAGGACCACAGGGCGATAAAAGGGCAGAGCCTCATTTCTTTTGTCCCTTACCATGACAATAGCTAATTCCATTTTTCTTATGTGCTACTGGTGGTTGTGCAATTCAGGCCTGTTATTCTAAATTTCTTTGGGGGGCTACTTCGATTCTCTGCATTGCATCATCATGAGAGTAAAGCAGGAATAGTTGTTGTATATGTCCTTTAAAACTTACACAAGAGAAAACTTCAGCAGACATAAGGACTGTGGGACTATCAGTAGGACTATGGGTATCAGATACAATAAGTGCACTTGTGTCTTTGCCTATCTCCTTGCACCCTAGGAGGAGGCTTAGGGAATAGAGCATTTTTTTCAAAAGTCAGTTTTCTGCTTTGAAGCTTTTGAAGACTGCAGGAAGGGAATGAGAGGCATTTCTCTTTTGCTCAGATGCTATTGCTGCATTGTTCATTATTGGAAATCTCAAGATTATCTGCTTCCCCAAGCAAGGCTCCACACTGCTAGCCACCTTGGGAATTCATTTATAAAGCAGTGATTTCTGACCTACTTAAGCCACGAGACAGGATTACGGGCAGTAGCTATCTGTGTGACAGTGTAATCAGTGCAATGGTGAAGTAGTGGCACAGCCCACAGTAACATGGCTCATCTTCCCTGCCAGGCAATGTCTTGTCTCTATAAATTTGACTCAGCATTCATGTGACAGAGCCTCCCTGTCCTGTTTGCACTCTGGGAAACAGCACCACGTTTCCCCGCTCACACACTGACCCCAGTGCCAGTGGACTGGCGGTGGTGCTCATTAGACCTCAGCCTGGCACTTCAGTTCAGTCTACTGCTTGTACCGCTCCGTTTTGCCTTAGGAAGAGGTGAACAGGAAGCCTGAGGATTGGTTTCTTAAGGTACATGTGTCCATGGTTAGGCCTCATTGTGACCAGATGCAACAGCGATGACAAACATCAGCGCATTTACAGTCTCAGCTGCAGGGTGGGCTGGTGCTCTGTGTCTGTTATAAACCAATCCACTTGGAAACAGCCACCCAAGGTTTAATGCACATTGTGGGATTGGTGATTAAGTCTTCCTGTCTTCAGTAGATTGTGGGGTTTTTGTTTACGTTTAATATTCGGTAAACATTGAATTGTTTTCTGACTTCTGAGGACTGTATTGATAGACTTAATCTTGCCTGTGAGGAGAAAGTGAATTACTGATTTCCTCTGAAGTCGATTAACTTTTTTTCAGACAGCTAGGGTAAGGAATCAGTTTTGAAAACTGTTTCACAACACGTGCATTCTTCTTGATTTTTACTTTGTATTTTTGTTTTTGATGTTACCAGTTTAGGCAGCATTTCATTTGAAGACTCAGCAACGAGGAGATGCAGAATGTATGGGAATGAGTTTAGTGCCCGCTACTTGAGTTTTTAAGAACATATGCTTGTCCTAGGACTCTGCCCTCTTTTATATAAAATAATTTTTATGATCTGGGAAGACCGCTCATCTTTTTACTTCTGAGCCAAAGCAGATGGCAGTGAAGATATTGACAATTGCTGTCATTAACATTTCTGTAGTGCTTGGTGTGTGCTAAGTTCATTGGTTCTGAGTGATTTTGTAATGGCAACTCTTTTAATTGTCACAGTAACTCAATAAAATTTTTGTAGATAAACTGAGTCTCGGAGAGATTAGTGACTTGTCTGAGGTCACAGTTGGTACGTGGCAGAGTCAGATTTCTGGGCCCTTCTAGAGAAAGTATCAGAATTCTTTGCTCTCCCAAACTGTTTTCCTTTCCACCTCTCCATCACCTAGAGGTTTTCCCTGAAGAATGCTTCTCCCCTAACCATGTTTAGAGCTAAAAATAGCAATGTTAGCCAGGTATTGCTTTTCTTATTTTAATGGGTCACGGCTTATCTTTTGTTCCTTTTAGTATTTGCATAAGCTTTTCAAGAGAGACCACCATAAGGGGCAGCGTTACCATGAAAAACAGATCAGTCTTTATGCTGAATATGATCGACCAAACTTACTTCCCTTTCTCCGAGACAGTACCCATTGCCCACTTGAAAAGGTAAGGCACAGACGTCCCCTACTTGTACACTTTGGATGAAGAGGTTGTCATTGATGGTAAGTTGTTTGTCTTTCTTCTCTTCCTGTCTCTGCTCATCCATCCCTGTCCAAGGGGAAGACTGTTGCTCTCAAAGAAGTAGGTTTTTGCTTAGACCTGCTGTCAAGAAAAGGAGGTCTCATTGGATTAGACTTTGGTGAAGAGCTGAAGCATTTCTGTGACAGGTTTAATTGGAAGAACAGTTTAATCTAGGGCCTAGGACATAATCAACCATCAAGCAAAAATGATGTATTAGGAGTCTCAGTCCATCTCCCAGGGTCAGAGTGACACCTCACAGAGTCAGAGCCTGGTAGGGAGACACAGACTGTCCTAAGCCAGAAGCAGTTGCTCCAGTCAGGAATCAGGTTTGATAAACCAAGGTCATAGCTTAGGTCCTGCATCCTATCTTCTTTGAGTGTCTACCTTGTGTTTTTCTATATTTCTCCTACATTCTACATTCCACTATAATTAATCTACTTACTAGTCTCTCTCTCCTGTAAATTCTTCAAAGACAAGGAATTTGTCTTACCCGTTTTGGTAAATCTAGTACCCACCCCACATTAGACATTTACTAAGTGTGTGTTTCATCATGAGTGAGAGAATGAATGAATAAATTAAATACATGCAAGGTCCTAGTTAGGGCTAAATAAGGACTAGTAAGTTTTATGAGACTGCTGTTTCAAAATAAACTGAAGCACTTAACTATATATGTGCTAACAATTGGGCAGCCTTAAAGGCAACAGTATTATGTCCCACAGTTCTCGATACCATCTATCAGTAACATCTACAAATGTCTGACTAAAGTTGGATGGCCAGATACTTTTTAAAAGTTAGTTGTGTGACCACCAAAATAAAAAAAAAAAGACATATTTGACCCATACGGGATATGTGCAAAGAAGCTGGATGATAACACAGTTTATGTACTTACAACTTCCATGTTGCTTCTTTAGCCCATGATGATTAAATGCATTGGAGTTACTGTGAACCAGTTTTAGCTCAATGGATTTTTAAAGTCTACAATTAATGGAAAAAAATCTTGCCTGCCTGTTAACTTATAAAACAACTTTAGTATTTTATATTTGTGGCCCTAAGACATTTTCTGAGGACTTAATTTGGAAATTCATTATCTTACTCTAAAAATAAAAACAGATATTACCCTCTTCTCTCACCATAGGCCTTTATAATCTGGCGATAGAGTGAGAATTGTATTCTTTAAACAGTGCTCCTTCATTTGTTTCTCAGTTTTTAAGAAAACATTGTATATTTGCAGAGAGGATGTGGCAGTCTCCTGAAGTCTCCAGTTGACCTCTGAGACAGACAGGTCACATGTGGGTGATTAACAACCGTTCTCATTCCCTAAGCACAAGGTGCAGAGGCACCACCCAGGTTCCAGTATCTTTATATTGCTCACACACTTTATGCCCACCTGGTTTAAAGTTTTTGGGTCTAGTAGCACTCAGTGGAAGACGCCCTGTTCCACCCAGTAGGGAGCAGCAGAACGTTGCAGACCTGCACGTGAAGCTTCCTACACATGTGGCTTGCTTAGAGCGTTTGTGTAGACCTTGTAGAATTTTTTTCTCTCTGGGCCACTGAAAACACCATATTGAATGTAAAAGAACTCAGCACAAGCATAGTAAAACCAATTATGTTTTAAACACAGTTGTTTTTAAAAATTTATCTCGTGTGTCCCACTGAAAGAGAATTTTGAGCATGGACTAGAGGTGGTAATGGTGGAAACAGACCATTATGAGATAATCAAGTAGTAATCCGTATTTTTAGGACTCCCTCAATGGGTTTTCGTGTTTCAGGTTATTGAGACTTCTTCATAAGAGATTATCTCTTTGTCAGGATCTATTGTGGGAAATCTGTATATTTGTAGAAAACATAGCACTCTACCCTATCAGGTACCCAAAGCTGTCTTAAAGGAGAGGTCCATGACAGTATTACTAACTCAAGATTCTTACCCTTTTCCTTAAAAATAAGTTCTGGTTGGGTGTAGTAGCCCACACCTGTAATCCCAGCACTTTGGGAAGCTGAGGTGGGAAAATAGCTTCAGGCCAGGAGTTTGAGACCATCCTGGTGAACATAGCAAGACCCTGTCTCTACAAAAATAAAAACTTTAGTCCAGTGTAGTGGTACATGCTAATATTAGTATCTCCTCAGGAAGCTGAGGGAGGAGGATGTCTTGAGCCCAAGAGTTTGAGGTTATAGTAAGCTATGATTGCACCAGTGCACTCCAGCCTAGTTGAGAAAGCAAAATTCTCTTTAAATAAATAAAAAGAATAGTAAGAAAGAATTCTGTATATACTCAGTCATCTTAGAAACAAATCCCTTTTATGTTTACATGTGACATGAAAAAGCTATCATATGTACCAATTTGTGAATGACAAAGTGAATTTCTCCAATTAAATGCATCCCAAGCATGCTAGTAAAGGGCATGGAATACATGTCTGCCTGTTTTGTGTAAAGAGCGACTCATAGAAAATGTGGTCTCTTTTCCTCCTGAATCTGAAATTGAGAACTTTAAAATTCTAATGCCTCCCTTTCCCCAAAGAAATTTCTGTCTGCTTCCTTAGAATTTAGAGATTGTTGAGTCCTATTGGTACAAGAGAATTTTTTTGTTCTTTGTTTCTACTTTAAATGAGAAGTGTTTAAGCTTTCAAAGGCATATTCAGAACCTGTTGATCCACTGTTGTTTATAATTTACCTCTGGCAGAATAACACTATATCTTTCTAATTTTTGGTTGTCTGCCTTTGCTGGGGATTGGCTAATTGTTGAAAGGAGGTGATTTCAGATTGGCAACTGATTGAAATCTTCAAGAATCTACGTCAACCTTATTTTGAATTGATTGAAATCCCACAATCAGTAGTATTTGGCCCAAAACTTTGTAAAGATCCTGATGTCACATCAAAAGCCCTAGTTATGGTTTTCAAAAGCTGAGGTTCAGGATTTAAAATCACCAAAATCGCCACGACTCTGAAATTCAAAAATTAATCATAAACTTTTATGAAATTGTTTGTTCTAAAGGAAATACAGAGTGTGTAGGAATTTATAACATCTACAGCAATTTTTAAAGATGATAAAAATTATATGTATTTTCTTTTGTGCTTTATAATGTATGCTGTGCCTTCATGTATATTGTTTCACTGAATCTGTACGAAAGTGCGGTTAGGTGGGTAGAGTCCTTTTATACATGACAAGCCAAGTCTTAGGGAGCTGGAAACAAGCCTAAAGTCTAGAGCTAATAAGTTGAGGGACCAAGACTTAGAACTTGGATCACTTAACTTTAGGCTCTGTATTTTTTCCACTATGTTGGGGAATCATTTTCAGGTTTAAAAAGTTAATTGAAATAGTAACAATCACTAAAGCATTTCCTAGTGTTGCAAGAATCATGAAAGATTTTTTTTTTTAACTGTTAAACTGTCCTTCTGTAATTTACAGATATGGTCATCAGGCCCTGGTTTTCATTTTGCAAATCTCATTTGCTTGTGCCTAGAGTGGTTAAAAGCAGATCATCAGTTTTATAGTTTGGCAGATTTATACCCAAATTTGTGATCGCTTTCATATCTAATAGTATTCACAAGGTGGCAGTATTTCTGAATTTGGAAGAATAAAGCTGAGAGATGCCAAGTTTTGCAGATTTTCATTAAAGAAATTTAAAGAGAAGATTGGATAAAAGATGACAAGATCAAGGATAGGTAGAAATAATTATTTAATTTACATTTGATAAGGTTCTTATTAGTTACCCTCAGTTTTCTAACTTGGTTCTTTACCTTCATACTAAATTAGAAAGAGGAGAATTAAAATATTATTTTTGCATCATTTTTTACTCAAGTTCTATTATTATTCTGACTTTTCAGTTTTATTTTCACTACATTCTCCGTGTGTGTATGTTTGTGTGTGTGCTTGTGTTGTGTGTCTGCTTTAAAAATCTTAGTTTCCCTACTCTCTCCTCTAGAGGGAGCACCATGGTCCAGGAACATTCAAGAATCTAAATGCTTTCTTTTTATACTTTACTCAAAATTTCTAGAGACCTCTAAAGTCCATTCTCTCATTTGTGAGAAGAGGATAATTTAAGATACTGTTAGAAACTCGTCATAAAACATCTAAAATTATGTGAAATTGAAATTTCAGAGACTCAAATTATCTTTGAACTTGGTGAAACTCATCTGCTTGCATTCCATGTCATCCCTAACTTCAACTTGCCTTCAGACATTTCTTCCCACATGACTTCCTTTTTGATAGTATATACAGGATTTTATAGCCTTGCTATTCTATGGCATATTCTATGGCATATTCTACAGCAATGGAAATGTTTTATAATCCACTCTGTCCAACATAGTAGCCACCAACCACATGTCACAATTGAGTATTTGAAATCTGGCTGGTGCTACCAAGAAACCGAATTTTAATTTAATTTCATTTTAATCAATTTAAACTTAAATAGACACATAGAGCAAGTGGCTGCTGTCTTGGATAACTCAGATGAGGCTTCAAACTGCAAACTCTTTGTGGTTTCAGACTAGCATGTTCTTAGGCGTTCTCATGTGCAGAAGAAAACGGGTCGTGGCTCTGTTTGAAATCTTGAATGGTATTTTAAAGTGTGTAAGCGAATTTCCAAGTACAGAACTGATTCATGGATACCCTTTAATAATAAATAATTTTAAGCAGCATAAGTACTTATCATTATTCAGACTTTCTCTAAACATTCTCCTTATTCCGTTGAATTACAGTATTCTGTTTATCTGTGAATGGCAGTCCCACTCAACTATAAACTCTCTGTATCTTAACACCCAGAACAAATCTAGGCACTCGGTTGACTTCTCAGTGATTTCTTGTTTGAATCCCATGTCCTCTGATGTTTTTGCTGTGTTCTGCTTTATTATTTAACTTCTTACCTATGTTTTTTGTCTCTGCAGTAGTATCGCTGCAGGAGAGTGAAGAGTTGGTAAGAAAGTTTCATCATTTACAATGATGATTGACAGGCAAGACCATATAGGAATAGGTAAACCATGTTTTTAATCAAAATAAAGGAAGATTTTTTTCGGTATTAGCTAGGGATTAGATTCAACTGTGAGTGATAAAAAATCCCAAAATAATAGTGGCTTAACAGAGCAACAGTTTCTTTTTCTGTCACGTGGAAGTGTTGGTTGAGTGGCCCTGCTGAGGGCAGCATGCCGCAGGGTCAGAGACCGGGGCTCCTTCCTCTTGTTCATCCACCTTGGGTGACCTTGACCTCATGACATAAGGTAGTGCCATCCAGTAGTGGAGAGTTGGGGGTAAGGGAAGCATTTCGGGCAAGGGGACGCAATGAAGAGATGAGCAGAGGGAGGTGAAGCTGCACAGGAATTCAGGGCTAGGTTGTGGATGCCTTGTAAGTCGTGGTAGAGATTCTCAGCTTTAAGTCTGAGTGGAGCAATGCAATAGAAAGTTTTGTATGCAGGGTGTGAGATAAGGTTTCCCAGCTGCGCTCATTCATCCTACTGCATCCAGTTCAGATGCCACTTCCCCTTGAAGCTTCTCACAAGAGGACCACACAGTTTCAGTGTCCCGCCTCTGTACACATGGCCCTTTGTTCATGTTACTCTAATCGTGGAATAATGCGTTGTCACATCTCTTGTCACTTCCTGGACCCTGAGCTCCCAGGGGTGGACTCATGCTGCTAATGCTCCTACTAAGCCGCCTCCTTTATTCTCTTCTTTGTTGTCCTCTTACCTGTAATCATCACTAACATTTTTATTATTGTCATCTTTCCATCTCTATCTAACCTGACCCTCTAGCACCCAGCACAGAGCATATAGTAAATGTGTTCTGATTAATTTAGAATCAGTAAGTAATTTATCAATATGTAGGAGGTCTTTTTTTTTTTTTTTTTAAACACTAATGGAAATGCTCTCATCTGCATAGTTGCTCCTTTTTGGATCCTTGATCATCAAAGGTATTTTTTTCCTTCCCACCTTTGACAGATCCTTGCGCAGAGTTCTCTTTCAACCCCTGTGTTCTGGCAGTACAAATATTCGTAGTAAATTCATTCATTCATTCATTCATTCGTTCATGCAGCATGAAATCATATTTTCTGAGCATATTGTATGCACAATACTGGGAAAGTTCAACCATGAACAACATTCATTACATCTTAATGGAGGTAAACAGAGCTTAAACAAATGACTACAGATTTGGAAGGAAGCAGTGCTGTAAAGAAACCTAAAGTAGTGTAAAGAGAGAAAGCTTAGTGGGAAAGGCCCTTTCTTTTCATTTGGTGTCCTGTTTTCTACTCTTGCTCATGAAATGTTCTGAGTAGCTTCAAATATGTTTTAAGTTGAATTGTGTAGAGTCCAGTACCTCTGAGAGGTGACCGAGTGCAGCCAGTCTAGGGAGCTGTGTTCCTTATTTGTTTGCTTTGTTTTATTTTTAAAGAAAAGCTGTGGAAAAATTCTTTCAAGTGTAAGTTTAAATGACTTTATTACTATTTGTTCTTATTTGGTAGCCTATAGTAACATTTTTACCCTGCTTTAATTGAAGGCTCTTGAGATCTGTCAACAGAGAAACTTTGTAGAAGAGACAGTCTATCTTCTGAGTAAGTAGCTTTTGTTCATTTTGGTCGCCATAAACTAAGAAATGGGATGACAACATGAAGTAAATTGTCTAAGAAAGGACATAGGTTTTAGACCAATGTAACACAGAATTTGAGCCTATTTTGTACAATAACTTAATATATGAAAACAGACTTCACAGCACAGTAAAGAAGGAAGAGTTGTTTAATAAATGTTGAAATAACATATTGGTAATTTATAATCAACACATAAAAATTTATCAGTTTATACCTCACAACATAGATTAAAATAAATTGTAGATGAGTTGACAAGTTTTTTCATTTTTAAAAAAATTATAATCAGCTTATATTCCATCATATTGGTAGAAAATAAATAATCACTTTTAGAAATCACACCCTAAATAACTGGAGGAAATGCAATTGAATAGCGTAGTTTTGGAGAAAGAGGAGAGCTTTTTAATATCATCTAGGTGTCAGTGTTCCTGGTCTTCTGGCTCCTACCTCCACATGAGTCACAGTTTTTGTACCATGCATACCAAGAAACAAAACTTGTCATCTTTTCACATTCTTCCAAAATGAGCCACGAGCATGACAGCAATGTGGGTTGTACTGAGGATTGCATAATGTGGCATATAACATAACATTCATATCTGGTGTTTCTCCATTGTCACTTCCCTGCTGACCTCAGTAGGGTTTTTCCGCTTTACACCTTTCCCTTATACAACACTCACCCTCATTGGCCTCTTTGCCTCTGTTGAAAAATAATCCAAATCCTCTATTCCCATTTATGTGTATGCAGATTCATGGGTGCTCAGCCACAAACCCAGAATTATCCAGTTGTAGCACCTTCCCTTCTTAGGAGAAGTGCTTTTGGGGCTGCATTTTGTTACTTCAGCATGTTCCTGGGGTTCTAATCACAATTTTAAGTAGCTCATCAATTCACTAATTGCAAACAGTGTTCTCCCCAAGAAATATTTTGGTGGAATACATTTTTGTCATATTGTCTTAGAAGCAGTAGAGGACTTATAGGGACATATAGTCGGATTTTATAAAAACTTGAAAATCCTGTAAACATTTTAAATAACTAACCATTTTTAGAGACGTAGGCTGTGGAAATAATATTTGTAAGAAACACAAAATGCTATGGAAGGGGTATTAAATGGGATATCATTTCATTCACGAACCAGCTTTTATTGGTTGATTATGGCCATGTACAGTGAGAAAGATTCAAGATCCTTTACTAGTTCCTGTGCAAGCCCAGAGACAGCGGTAAGGGTGACAACCTACAACCAGGCAGTTGCTGTCCCTCCACTGAGTAAGGCTTTCTTACATGTACTATATTAAAAACTCATGGAAAAATTTAAACTATTAAAATGCCATAGATCAATGAGCAAAGTATGTAAAGAAGATTAGCCAATAGAAGCATGGTTGATAAATACTTTCATCTCATGAGGGTTATTGAAAGACTTTCCCCTGAACTTGGGAGAGAAGAAAATGAGGTAGCCCTTTGATAATCGAATTTGCAATTGGCACAAAGTGTATCAGAAAAGCAATATGCACAGCTACCTCATGAGGCAGAGTGACTTTAGGGACTTTAAAAGTCTTAAGTGTATCTGAATGTGAAGGTATTGACCTCCAGAATATATATAAGTCTACCAAAAGTAAGTCAGAGTATGACAGACCTGGCTTCAAATTCTGGGTGTACTATTTAGTAGTTGTATGATCTTAGCAAGCTACTAACATTTCTATTTCCTCTTCTATAAAAGAGGAATATTAGTAGAACATGCCTCATAGGATGGTAGTGATGGTTAAATGATGCCATTTATATGAGGCACTTAAATGAGTACTCAGCACAGAGTAAACATCCAGTAAATAGGAGATATTTATTTTACTATGTTATAGAGAGTAAATGTTGTTGTCACATGAGAAAATAGCCTTGTCTTAGCTTTCCAACTATGTAAACAAATTAAGAGATATGCAGTTAAAAAAAAAATCATTAAAATAACCTTAAATGAACTCTTTCTCCCATCTTCACCCCACCTAGGCCGAATGGGTAATAGCCGAAGTGCCCTGAAGATGATTATGGAGGAATTACATGATGTTGATAAAGCAATCGAATTTGCCAAGGAACAAGATGATGGAGAGCTGTGGGAAGATTTGATTTTATATTCCATCGACAAACCACGTAAGCATAAAAGCCATCTGTGGTTATAACTTTTTTTCTATCAGTGTAGCCAGTTATGTCTAGATTAAAAACTATCTCAAGATACATTGGGTTAAAAAAATGGCAGTGTACCTACAATAAAAATAGGCCAGGTGTGTTGTAATGATTTCCAGTACTCCTCCTGTGCTGGAAAACCTGGAGCCTCGTCACTTTGCATTACCTGAATGTGATGAAGAACAGGTGGCTACACAGTTTATTAATTGTGTCCCCATGAGGCATGTTTTTACCTGCTGCAAGCAAATTGAATAAATGTCATCTGGGTTGTGTTGGTGTGGTTTTTTTTGTTTGTTTTTAGCTTGTATATGGGAGTGTTTATAGTTTAAGTGTATAGACCTTACCAGTCTTTTTTGGAAACATGTAACTGTTCTGGACATTGATGATATTTGGATGTTTGCGTTGTAGCATTTAGCCTCTTTCCTGCACTATTTTTATCAGTACAGCACCCAGAGTTTGTATTTGTTGGTCCTCAGCTTGACTATTTGTATTGGGTCTCCCATTTTGGAAAGGAATAAACAAAAGCAGTCACCTACCAGAAACCTGACTCTTTTGAAAATAACTAACAGTAGTGATTTGACATTTCCTCTTTCCTTTTTTTTATTTTTTTTTAATTTTTAAGTTTGGTAGGAAATCTTTATGTTCATGTAACTACCTTAATCTGAAATTGACTTTAATAACTATCCTCTTGACAATATAAGGAGTCTCATTTGTAACTAGCAAGATAAAGAATAGTTTAAGAATCTCAAGAGGCAAAGTGATGTCACAGAACACATCATAAACTTGAGGCTGGCCTGAGTGAATTTGGGCACATTACTTCTTAGCTGTGTGACCCTGGAAAAATTAAACACCCCATTTCCCTTGTCTGTAAAATGCGACCACAGCATTCCTACCTTGCGCAGTATTTGAGGAAAGTGTATATAATACCTGAACGGTAATCAGTTGTCAATAAATACTGTTTGCACCCATTTGATGCTAAAAACTGTCATTTGAAGGCAAGTAATCATTTGTTCAGCTGTTTTAAAACAGTTCTTATTTACTTTCTCCTTCATGCCTTAAGGAGCGTTAGTTCTTGGAAGTTTAGAAGATTAATTCTTAAGAGTTTAGAAATTTAAATGGTTTTAACACTTACTTTGAAGGAAATAATTTTTTCTTTGAGTTACTTTTGGTCTAAAATTGCATTATGTGCAAATTATGTGCAAATAAAATTGCATTATAATGTTGCTTTTATGTTCATTATTTTATGTGATATTTTGTAGCATTTATTACTGGCTTGTTAAACAACATTGGCACACATGTTGACCCAATTCTACTGATTCACCGTATTAAGGAAGGAATGGAGATTCCCAATTTGAGAGATTCCTTGGTTAAAATTCTGCAAGACTACAATTTGCAAGTAAGTATCCTTTCCTGGACAAATGAGCATGCTGAATGAGTTGACTTCGATTGGATAAATATTTCTAGGGTTTATGTTAGGTGTCAGTTAAAAAGTTTCGATTTTATGGTTACATTTTATTTAGGCCCAGATATTTAGAAAACTGTTCAAACACAGTAATTAGAAACGTCACCTTTAAAATTGTGTTGTCCAGTAATACCTCAAAGGCCTTAAGAAGGCTATTTGATTCTTTAGCCATCTCCAATTTTCACTTGCTTTTGAGCAGACATTCTTACATTTGTATGGTTAATATAACATGAAATTGAGGTATGAAAGCAGTTATAGTGGCCATTAGATCAGGCCACCCCAACATTTTTAGGGAGAATAAGTATTGTGTCCGTTTGAGGGAATTAACAAAAATGTTTTTCAGTAAGGTAATAATTTTTTTTTGAAGCCATTCAGTAATCTGTTGCCTGAAAGCTGTTAAAATATAGGATTTTATTTAACCTTTTGTCTGTTTTCTAGAATAGTGCAACTTTATTATCCTTGTTAAATCAGAATTTGTGATAAGAACAGTGGAACTCATTATTTTCATATAAATTATTATACTAATTACAAAGCATCTTAATCTTTTCCTTAAAAAGACTCTAGCGATTACTATTTTTCAGGAAGCTGGTAGCTTCTATAGAACTTGAATTAAAACATTTCCTTAAAAATTCAGACTGTTGCCCGGGTGCAGTGGCTCACGCCTGTAATCCCAGCACTTTGGGAGGCCGAGGCGGATGGATCACGAGGTCAGGAGATTGAGACCATCCTGGCAAACACGGTGAAACCCCGTCTCTACTAAAAATACAAAAAAAAAATTAGCCGGGCGTGGTGACGGGCACCTGTAGTCCCAGCTTCTCAGGAGGCTGAGGCAGGAGAATGGCGTGAACCTGGGAGGCGGCGGAGCTTGCAGTGAGCAGAGATTGCGCCACTGCACTCCAGCCTGGGCGACAGAGCGAGACTCCGTCTCAGAAAAAAAAAAAAAAAAAAATTCAGACTGTTGTTCTTCCTCTAATTCACTTGAAAATGAGTTTTTGTTAATAGTGGGTGAAATTGCTTTCCTAGAAACAATTTTTGCAGGTAAAGCCAAAAGAAAAGGCTATTAGCTGAGGAGCATTGTGATGTGAGATCCATTGGGCAAGGATTCACCATGCAGGTTGCAAAGTAGAGGTCTGCCTGCACTCAGGGTAACAGCCTTAGGTAAGAGGCAAGGTGGAAAGGAGAAGATATTGCAGGTACATTGGTGACATCAAAAACAGATGTAAGAGATGAAAGGGATGGCAGAGCTGCAGGGACAAGAGGTTGTGCCAGAGAGTGTGACGTCATTAATGTTTCTGAAGCGGAGTCATGGTGTATACATGTTCAAAAAGTGGGATGATGGTAAAGGTCATTTGTGTAGAATTAGTAGAGAAACTGAGGCCACAGCCTTTCTGAGTCATCCTCATGGACATGAAGGCCAGGAGGAAGAAACGAGGTGCCCTAAGCCAGGCCCCAGCTTCTCATTGAAGAGTCCACAGGGGACAGTGGTATTAACTGGACAACACCACTTTAAACATGAAGAAGTTTGAAGATGGGGGTGGGGGTGGGGATGAGGGTGTGAGAGATCATGGAGACTTCACTCAGGAGAGCTTTGTGAGAAATTGGGTTCATGGGAGAGAAATTTGTATTCAGTTAAGCCAAAGAAGTAGATTACCTATTCCGCAAAAAGCTTAATGATATACAGGCATGTATTTCCAGTGGGATTTGGAGGTGTGCAGATGACCCAGGGGAAAGGTTATTGGAAGGAGAATGAGAAAGGCAAGAAGGAAATAAAAACGTGGGAATGGGTTAATAGGCAGAGAGGTGAGATGAGGAGCTGGCCTTTTATGGCCACGCCGTGGGAATCCAGAAAGGTGACGTCCCTGCCTGGGGAAGTCACTAATTTAAAAAGTCAGAATTGGGCTTTGATGAAAGTGGTTTCAGTGTCAGACCTTATAAGCCTCTGAGTGTGAGTGAGCTTGATAATGACCTGTACTTCACTGGCCCTTACCAACCCCAGGCATGCCAGAATATGCTTTAGGTTTCAAATCCACATTTGATGAGAAGTCATTTAGGTGTCTCTGAACAACCCTCCCCCAAGGGAAGTAGTCAATAATTATCCCTCTGCCTTTCGCCAGTAGTGCAAGAAACTTGGCCTCCAGGTTAGAAGTTGTGCCTTTCTTTTTCCCAGCCTCCACAATGACTGCAAAACCGCATAGTGCATACCTCTGACTAGGTCATTCTTCCAGAGAACCAAGCTCATGGGCACCACTGTGGTCTCCGTGTTCATTCATTTTTAATAAATAAATTTGCATCGTTCTGAGTCAGCTGGAAATAAAAATGAAATTAATATTAGATGCAAAATGAATGCCTAACATAAAAATTTATACCAAAGACTGCTAAATCAGTATTTTTTCTTAACTAGAGCTTTTCCTTAAGATATGTAAGTCTGTAGTTTGGTAATGTGTTAAGGAGGTTCAGAATTATTTAGCCAGTGGGTCCAAAAAGCTGTGGTTGCCTATGAATCCCCCAACCAAGGAGTGGCTTCTCAGAGGGTGGGGGAGAGATGAACAGGGAAGGCAGCAGAGCCTACAGAAACTGCTGCATCTGGAGTCCCCACTGGAGCTCAGGCATCTTGTTGGAGAATGCAAACAGAAGATGCTCTCCGGGGGCAGGTTGTTCAAATAATTCCAGGTGTTATTTTTCACTCACAGATAAAGAGTTTAAAATATTTCTCTGCTCTTTTTACATAATATATTAATGACCACTTAATGTGTTTCCTTTCTCTAGGCAATCTATTAGAGTTCACTGTAAAAATAAATCTATCTAGAGAGTATTTTGCACTTTCCAGAAGGATTTCACATGCATGTTTTTGTTTTATTCTTTTTTTTAATTTTGTATTTCATTAAACTATGTTGTTTTTCACATACTCTCACCTAAGAAAGTAGAAAATTAGCAACCCTATTCAATCTGAAAATTCGGGAGAAATTTTGCATGTTCATCAATTTCCAGGAATCTGGAACTGACTCTGTGTGTGATGGGGTTGGGTGGGACAGTAACCCCAGGGGATATCAAGAACCATTCAGTAGTGTAGGGATCTGTGGTTAGATGTTGGGGAAATGTTCTCACAGGGTTTCTCAGCACCTTTTCTTGCTAGTATGCGTTGGAAATCTCTAAAGGGAGATTGACAATAGAGCATACAGCATTTAAAACTTACTTGGGCACTGCTTTGGGAGATCATTCATTAGCCAGTTGTTAACTGGAAGGTGGGTGAGAGAATGTTGTGGGAAAAACTTGAAATGAGTAACTCTTCTGCTTTTGGTTTCACGTTTTCTAAAATGTAACAACTTTCTTCAACTGAAGGTTAGCATCATTAGGTTTGTTAGATGCCTATGACATGACATAGTTTAAGGAAATAGTATAATCAACCACATTAACAGTGTTTAATTTCTTTAACTTTCTATGTTTTTATACCTAGCTACCTTGTTAGTGTAATCACTGCACAAATTTTAAAAGCTTCATGAAGTCAGTAAGATGCAAGTAGCATGTATTGCACGTCATAACTTTAAATGTTTCTAGGCCTGATTTCAAGGACAAATAGCACTTATTTTGATATAATTTACTTCCAAAACAATATGGTATCAATGATACTTCAGTTTTTACGTGAACTGACCAGTTTCCAAATGAGTTTATGCTATAAATTTCTAATGTTTTGTATTTTCTATTTTTAAAACATTATAAATTTAGCATTTATTTATTTAGTATTTATATCCATTTTTGTAGTTGGAGGCTTTTTTCCCTTAAGAATTTCAGCATCTTTGTTCTTTTTTTTTTTTTTTTTTTTTTGAGACGGAGTCTCGCTCTGCTGCCCAGGCTGGAATGCAGTGGCCGGATCTCAGCTCACTGCAAGCTCCGCCTCCCGGGTTCACGCCATTCTCCTGCCTCAGCCTCCCGAGTAGCTGGGACTACAGGCGCCTGCCACCTCGCCCGGCTAGTTTTTTGTATTTTTTTTTTAGTAGAGACGGGGTTTCACCGTGTCAGCCAGGATGGTCTCGATCTCCTGACCTCGTGATCCGCCCGTCTCGGCCTCCCAAAGTGCTGGGATTACAGGCTTGAGCCACCGCGCCCAGCGCATCTTTGTTCTTAAACACTTTTCTTGATGGTTTTATTTGACAAACATTTCGTCTTCACAACAGTTTTGTAGGAACTATCATCTTTGTTTTACAGATGAAAAGACTGACTCTCAGAAAAGTTAAATGATTTGCCAGTCTGAGAAGGTGATGAACTGGGTTTGAACACAGATCCTCTGACTAAATCTCATGCCTTTTTTAAATCCATGACTGCATTACCTTTTGTAGCCAAAAGTAATCTAAAAAATCTGCTAATTAGAGTGAGGTCTTAGGATTTTTCATTATGGGTAACACCTCTTGGGAAAAGAATATAGCAAGCATGTTTTAACTTGCTTCTAAGGAGGTGTCATGGTGCTGTGGAAATCTCACCAGGCTAAGCCTCCTGAGTCCCTGGTGTGAGTCTAACCCATAAGTAAAGTAGCGGATGATCCTGAACAAGTCATTGCACATCCCTGGACCTCTGTTTTTCCTAGAAAAATAAAAGGGAACAGGGGCTAGATTAAACATCCATCTTAGATGCTTTAGGGGCTGTAGACATTCCTAAGGCTAACTGAAGCTAAGGCATTAGGTACAAAGCTGAATTGCCTTTAGCCAACACCTGCTTAGTTAGGTTTCTCTACATTTCTCTCTGGAGCAGGATGTTCAGCTTTGGGCACTGGTTTGGGTCTCCTGATAACAAAAATCTCGAAGATCACTGCAGAAACCTGTGACTTAGCCTTTACAAGATGGACACAACATTCAGGAGTTTCCACTGTGATGGAAACTCCTCTGAACTTGTGTTATTGTGGTGATCGACCCCCGTATTTGTATCCTTTTATACTTGGCAGAATCACGCCACATGGTTCTCCCAGCAGGCCCTCATCCCTGCTCTGCAGATGAGAAAGTTGAGGCTAGAAGATGTTGCGTGATTTGCCCATGTCATGCAGTAGAGCCAGGATTCCAAGCCTATGCACTTGGTACTGCTCTGCCTCCTGCCATTTGGCAGTTTTATGTTTTCTTTTCATGGGTAATGCTGTGAAGTTTTGTTTTTATTTTTTATTTTTATTTTTTTTTGAGACGGAGTCTTGCTCTGTCACCAGGCTGGAGTGCAGTGGCGTGATCTCGGCTCACTGTAACCTCCACCTCCTGGGTTCAAACGATTCTCCTGCATCAGCCTCCTGAGTAGCTGGGATTACAGGCACATGCCACCATGTCCAGCTAATTTTTGTATTTTTAGTACAGACAGTTTATCCATGTTGGTCAGGATAGTCTTCGTCTCCTGACCTCGTGATCTGCCTGCCTCGGCCTCCCAAAGTGCTGGGATGACAGGTGTGAGCCACCGCACCCAGGCTGTTTTTGTTTTATTTTTTTAAAGATAGATAATTATCTCCCCAGCTACCAATCTAAGAGAAGCACTGCCCGACTTCCTTTTCCACCAGCTTTCAAAAGTGGTGTGAATGTAGAATCTCTGCTTATTGAGAATAAGGTCAACTCACCTGATGAGGGAGGGAAAATCCACCCTGTACTGTTCTTTTTCTTGAGATAGAAGCTTTGTAGATGAGATTTTCCACTTGCTATAATTAGGTGTAACTGTTTATAAATGCTTTTGTTTTTAATCCATCTATAAGACAAATATGTGCCAAAACTTTTTGGTGCTCATGCTTTCAGTTTTACAATTATGATTTTCATCCTCCTTTCTATAGCAGTGTCTGTGAAGTTCTGTGTGCATGCCTAGTGGTACTTCGTTTATGTTATCTCTGGATAAAAAATGGACTATCTACATAGTGCTGTTGTGTGGCCTTCCACATCATATCTCGTGTATCTCTCACTGCTGGGCCCGTTTGGTCTCTGGAGATGCATTCATTGTACTGGCAGTTTACACCAGAGTCACATACAGAATTGGTATGGAAGACAAATAGGCAACTGTTGTCTTTTAAAGAGCAATGGACATGGTATTTGCAGACCTGGGCTCCAGTTCTGGCTTTGCCATTAACAAGCCTGTTGAGACTTTGGTAAGGCACTTCAGCTTTCTGGAGCTTGGTTTCCCAATTAGATTAAGCCAGTGTTTGTGAAGCCTGGCTGCACACCAGAATCATCTGGATTCTTGTATACATTACATAGTTTGAGGCACCCAGCCCAGATCTGCTGAATGAGACTCTCTTGGGAAGGACTAGGGAACATGTCCTGAAACCACCTTGATATTTCTTACTCACCTAGTCTGGCACTAGTCTGTGTATTGAAATTTTAGAACCTTGAAATTAGATGATCTCTAAAATATTTTTTGTTTCTAAAGTTCTTAACAGAGGCATTTTATAAATATGTCTTTACATATTGAATACAGCTGCATATTTAATGTTAACCTAATATTTTAATGTAAGTCTTAATATTTATTTTGGGATCTAATAAAGCAGCTTAGATTTTTAGGTATAATTGGGGTTTATTTTTCACGGTTTTTTCTTTTGCCTCAAAAGTGACATTTATTTAAAGAAAAAAAAAAAACGACAAATTGTCCATCCCTTGGCTCCCTTCCCTCCCCTGCCCTGTTCCTCCCAACTGCCCCTTGGATTGAACCCTGGCTGGGGCTGGGTAGCAGGACAGCTCCTCTCAGATGAAGTCAGCAACACTGATGGGCGTCTCCTTAACAGAGGGGCTGTCAGAGGCCTTAGTGTCTTACGGAATAGTTGTTTTCAAAATGCCATATACTTGATGACTTATAAACCCATTTATTCAAATATGTGAGTATCTCCTGTGTCAGACAGTATGTTATGTGCTAACAGGGCCTCGACATGTGGTCTCATAGACCTGGAGATGAGCGAGACGCAGCCCTTTGTTCATGCAGCTCATGATCTGAATTAATGTTTCTGGGAGAAGTAAAATGCCTTAACACTTCTGTTTTGTTAAACTACATGCACCATGCACACAGACACAGACACGCACACAGACCATATACACATGTACACACACACAGACACACACATGTACACACACATACCTCATGCAAACTGGTAAGCTGATTCCAGACATCTCCATGCCTTCCAAAGTTATTTTGCCAAGTTTACATTTGCTGCAGTCCCCATAGTCCTTTATTTCCCATATCTCTACTTTGCAATCCAAATGGGATAAGAGGAAATAACGCTTCTTTCTTACCAACCTTTTTTTTGGGCCTACATGGATTTCTTTTTGACTCTCAGTATATAAGCTCCTAATTTTCTTCTATGTGAGAGTTTTTGAATAAACTCTCTCATAGAAGAGTTCATGAAATAAACTTTTAAGACCAAATGAGATTTGTTGTTTTCCTTTTGAAATTATTTCAGTTTTGCCTTATCACAGCTTTTAGGTGACGTAGGTGGCCTGTGACAACAAGGTGTAGCTTTTAAAATTAATTTGGTACATCCATACCTTGTGCTATTAGAAATTTAAATACAATTGTGTTTATAAGATTGTTTCTGAACTCCAACATAAGACCTTAGGATCTCTTTGCCTTTGTATTTCTCTGCAACTCATTATCTTTATAAGAATCCCAGCCAAAAGCAAAGCTTTTTCAAGAAGAATTCAAGTTCCATAGCATTGTGACCTAAAGGAAGGATTAGAAATGAGGGGAAAAGTTTCTCAGTCTAACCCCGTGTCATATTGGGGGCTTTTCAAACCAAGTAGCTGTCTGTCATTTGCAGTTCTAATGACAAGCATTGCAGTATGAACAAGGCAATGTCAGCAAAATGTTTGGTGTTCGAAGAATCTTTTAAAAGAAAAATTTCAGAATTTTTATTTTACTTATTTTATTTTATTGCAAATTTTTATACTTGTAGTAAGTAATTATTACAAATGTAATAATTATAAAATGTGTAATTAAGTTTATATTATTTTATTACACATTTTTATTTGGCAACTTTTGATGGCATTTTTCCCATGGCCGCCATTTCTAATGAACCATAACAACTTTGCTGATATACAGTTCTTTTATTGCTTTATACAACTTCTATGGGTCTGGTGTTTTGCTTTTGGTTGGGATTATTATCAGTGATGATGAACTGCAGAGAAATAAGGAGAAAAGGGGAAGCTAAGGCAAATCTAAGTTGTCATGTTGGTTTTCAACAGTTGTATTATAAATTCATTCTTATTTAAATTTACAGTAGCACAAAATATAATATGTAACAGATTGTTTATAGAAGCCATAGCTGGTTGACTTCAAAATGATGAAAAGGAAAGAATAAAGGTCTTGTTGATAAAATATGTAATTTAGAAAAACTTAGAACTATGGAAGGAAACAAAGTAATATTAAGAAAACAAGAATCCTGGAGTAGGATGTAAGAAGAAATTGACCCCTAGATTTGAATAATCTTGGAAAAATACAGGAAAGTCCCGTAAGGAAAATAAATCTCTGAAAAGTAGTATTGTACTTTCTAGGCCATACCTACAAGTATTTTTTGAGATGAGAATTAATACTGTTATGAAGTTGAGGAAAGAAAAGCCTGGTGTATCCTCAGTGAAATTCTTTTTGTTTCGTTTTGAGACAAGGCCTTACTTTGTTGCCCAGGCTGGAGCTTGGCAGTGGTGCAGTCACAGCTCACTGTAGCCTTGACCTCCTGGGCTCAAGCGATCCTTTCACCTCAGCCTCTGGAGTAGTTGGAACTACAGGCATGTGCCACTATGCCTGGCTAATTTTTGTAATTTTAATTCTTTGCTGAGGCAGGGTCTCACTGTGTTGCCCAGGCTGGTCTTGAACTCCTGGGCAAAGAGATCCTCCTATCTCAGCCTCTCAAAGTGCCGGGATTGTAAGTGTGAGCTACCACACCCATCCGATTGTCAGTGATATTCTAATAAGAGATATAGATTACAAAGCAAAGGTTAATAATGGTGCTGTTTAATTTACCAAGTAGAGATATTTCGTAGAACAGTTTTAAGTTTTAGTTTTAAGTTCTGAAAGTGGTATCAGAGTCTGTCCAACACAGAGAATAAGAAACCAGGGTAAAACAGGAGGAAACAGGTGAGAAAGTTTTTAGTGGGTTAAAAATGATTATCTTTGAAAGGCCAGTTAGGCATACTTTGGAAAACAAAAACTACTTTTGGCGGGGAGGAGGACATATCTTCAAAACTGCATGCTTATAAGCTTCTGTAGTCCATAAACATTCAGGAAACATCACAAAATGTATTTGCAAATTCCGTAAAGTTGGAGAAAAAGGCACAGGGAAACAATCAGCATAACCATAAAAAACAAAGTTCATGCAGACTAAGTTTTCAACACCTAAAGTAAGCAAAGAATACAAGTTTATATCAATATCTTTGAAAACTCAGAAGAACTGAACTATTTTCTAGGAAAATAATAAGTTATAAAAGTTTACTCAAGCAAATAGAATAAACCTGTAGTCATTAACTAAATTGGCAGTCAAAATGTATAGCTACAATAAAGGCACTTATTCCATAGACAGTTTTAGAGACAAGTTTTATCAATCCTTTTAAAAAAATAGGTGGCTGGATACGGTGGTTCATGCCTGTAATCTCGTCACTTTGGGAATCTGAGGTGAGCAGGTGGCTTGAGCTCAGGAGTTTGAGATAAGCCTGAGCAACATGGTGAAACCCTGTCTCTACTAAAAATACATAAATAGCTGTGTGTGATGGCTCATGCCTGTGGTCCCAGCTACATGGGAGGCTGAGGCAGGAGGACCACTTAAGCCCAGGAGGTCAAGGCTGCAGTGAGTTCTGATCATGCCACTGTATTCCAGCCTGGGTGCAGAGCAAGACCGTGTCAAAAAAAAATTAATTAAAAGTAATAAAACTAAATAAAAACAGGCAACCTCTGTTTTACATTTACTTTTCCAGATAATAGAATGGAAAAGTTCCTCAGTTCCTTATGGGATGCTAGTATAACCCTAATACCAGCATTACGTGAGGGCAATATGGGAAAATTATAGCCCTATCTTTTTTTTAAAACACAAATGCAAAAATAATACATAAATCAATAGCAGATTGAACTTGACCATTTATTCAATTGTTAAAAGTGCATCCATATCATAAATGTTATTAGTTCTCCCTAAAATAATCATCTGTATGTTCAATAAAATTTTAATCAAAATCTCCAAAGAATTTTTCATGGAAATTGATAAACTGGTCCTAAAATTTACATAAAAATTAAGAGTTAGATTATTATTCAAGAGGGAAGGTATTTTTATTAGATATCCAACTTAATATGTGGGAGTATAAAATGGCATATAACCACTTTGGAAAACTGTTTGACATTTACTTGAAAAATTAAACATACACCTACTCTATGACCCAGGAATTTCACTCCTATGTATTTACTCAAGAGATGAAAATCAGTTCCATAAAAAGGAATGTCCTTTGGATTTCCTTAGTAGCCCTAAACTGGAGATGGCCTCAACATGCATCAACAGGAGAGTGTACCTCAGGGTTGTTGCCTCTTGGTGACAAAGTAGATGCCGTATCAGTAGGCTTTACAGCCACACTCCATATAGCACATGCAGGAAGCAAGGGGTTTTTTCCTAATGAGGCTTTGCTTTTTATTTGAAAGGGCCGCTTTCCCAGGCTTGATGTTTATCTTTTTGACCAGATTTATGTTACATGAGCCCCAGCCAGCTGTATATTTCAGTCGGACACACCCTAAACAAAGTTGGAGTTGTGTTTGAAAAGAAGGAGCAGGAATGGTAGAGGGCAAGAAGGTGTCAACTGTGTTTGTAATACTTTATTTTCTGGAATGAGATCTGAAGCGTGGGAAAATATCAACATTTGTTAAATCTAGGTGGTAGGGACTTACTTGGGTCTTTTTTTCTTTTCAGTTTTTTTTAGTATTTCATATTTTAAAAAGAAAAAGAGCACAAAGTAATGAAAGATAGTGCTCAGAGCAAGAGCAGCAGTGATCGGTGCCATTCTGGTCATTGAAACCTGAATAACAGAAGAGAGTGCATGTACCCTAAATATGTGAAGAACATCACATTTGCAAGTTAGAAGGGAGATGGGGAAGGTGATGATAGGCTATGGCTGGGAAGATAGGCTGGGTAAGATGACCTTGAAACATGGCAGTGATCCAAAATCATGAATGTGAAGGTCAAAAAGGGGTGAGGATGATCTGCTTACGCCAACTGCTGTGGCATCTGACTTTCGGCCATCAGCGTCTTTATAAAAAGGACACTCATGGGAAATTCCAAACATGAACTTTTGAGGGTGAAATGAATGTGAACAACAGCACATTTTTCATGAGTCACTGGTGGACTTGCTACTAGGAATCCATAGTCAACATAATGCCTTGTCATACAGCTGATGTTGAAAGCAATACCTGTAGATTGTCATACATTATAATCTTGTACTGTCTTCCTTCACTTATCACCTTTAATTGCCTTCAAATTATTACAGATGTTATAGAATAAGTGATTACATTCTATAGAGGATAGTCTCATATTTTGAAATACCTGCCTGGGATCGTATAAATGAAACTTAAAATGTTTTCCTGTTTTTCTGATTTGGAGCCTTGGATTTTGACCAAATGAAGTAGTAAATAGCAGTAAGCTGTATTTATGTACTTTCCCCTCTCCTGGCTATTTGCCTCTGAATAATGAGTTTTCCTAGAAAATGCTTTCTGCAGGCAGACAGATTGTACCTGTTTAGAAAAATGTAATCCTGCTGAAGAGATGGTTCCTTCCTGGTTTGCATATCTTGCTGTGTTCCTTTTTAGCTTACAGACACAGTGGCCTCTGTCTAGACTGCTGCCTCTGCCCTTCTCTTACATTATTCATGCCATGGACCTGGAGCACCCACTGAGAGTCAGAGCCCCTTTTTTTTTTCCAATTATTTTATCTGAGATGTTGTGGTCAAAACCATTACTCTCTGTTTTTTATTTTTTATCTTCAAGGCTAAGCAGCTTTATATGTTTGCTTTTAAATTTACTTAAAGTTTTCCTGACATCAGTATTTCTTAGCTATCTTTCTTACTGTATTGGTTATTTTTCTCTTCTACCTGTATGTTTTAATGCAGTCTGTTAAAATTTTAATGTGTTTTTTTTAAAAATCCAAAAAACAGCACTTTGGGAGGCCGAGACGGGCAGATCACGAGGTCAGGAGATGGAGACCATCCTGGCTAACACGGTGAAACCCCGTCTCTACTAAAAAATACAAAAAAAAAAACTAGCCGGGCGAGGTGGCGGGCGCCTGTAGTCCCAGCTACTCGGGAGGCTGAGGCAGGAGAATGGCGTGAACCCGGGAGGCGGAGCTTGCAGTGAGCCGAGATCGCACCACTGCACCTCCAGCCTGGGCAGCAGGGCGAGACTCTGTCTCAAAAAAAAAAAAAAAAAAATCAAAAAAATTTGATTCCTGGTAGAATTTTAAACAAGAAAACTTCATAGGCAGTTTCTCAATTAATGTAGGAATACTAAAGTCATGTAATCTTGTTTATCAGTACTAGAAATGGCAGGCATAGAACTTGAATCTAGACATTAGTTTTGTTTTCCTGAATATTAATTTGTCTTTGTATAATTAGGGGGAAACGGCTTTTGGCTGGATTCACCCAAAGCCAGTGCTCTTTGGGATTTTCAGAGGAACACGTGGACCACTGAGGATAGAGGGCTGCGGTGGGCTGCTCCTTTACTTTTCTCCCCCAGTGGCATGAATTTAAAACTTATGAAAGCAAAATGCCCATGTAGGTTGTCGAGTCAAGAGTAACTTCAGTATGAAGAAAGCCAGAGTGCCCCCTCTAAACAGCAGAACTTGCCACTGAAAGACACATGCTTCCCAGCCTCGGAGCTGCACTGTGGTGAGACAGCGCTATCTGTTATGTGAATTTCTATGATGTGACGTGTGTTACTGCACATAACCACGTATGATAAGACACATAGGCCCCGAAGGGAGAAGCCACAGGCACAGCCCCAGAGCGTCTCTGTCCTTCAGGCCTTGAATTTCTCCCTCTGAAAAAGCAGCAACAAGTTCTGGTTAAAAATAATAATAATAAAATATAAAATGACGTCTGGCTTATGTGCACCTCCTGGGCCTCTCTCAGTTTCCTACTCATACCTAAGAAAACCCAGCAAAGGGTGGAAGCTCACACTCTGCCCCACAGAATGGGCACGAAAGGTAAAGTGTTACCTGCCCCTGCTGTGTCCCCACCTAAAAGCAGGGAGACTCTTGGACCCCATCATGTCTCCAGTTCTGAAATACAACCTTGGTACCAGCCAAGTGGAGGGCATCATCCTCCACTGTGTGCTTCTGACTTCTGAGGCTGCCAAAGCATTGTGATGTCTCTTGTCGTTCTCCAGGCAGGAAGGGGGGAAGTAGTAAAAAGCCTACAGAGGAGTAAGAAAAATGTGTCAAGAAACAAAAGCTGTAATGCTGGGGTGAAGAATAAGAAAATGACTCTTGTGTCAGAATATTCATATCCATGGTTTTTTTTTCAATTGTCAGCCCTCCCAGGAGTCACCGAATTTGAAGGTTATTATAGTCAGTTAATACCACACACACACACACACACACACACACACACACACACCCACCCCACATTCATAGCACTATGCTGAATGGTTTGGATTAGATTTGGTAAGAAAAAGACAGGTTGCAGCCTGGAGGGGATTTAGGACAGAGATTGTATCTGTTTAGTTTATTATCTATACCCAGTACCCTGTACGTGATACGGACCCAGTACTTATTTGTGCAGTAAATAGATGAATTTATGAAGTAAATGGATGATTTTGGAATAACAGGTTTTCACTCTGGGTAAAGATCTGAAGAATGGAATGAGCACATGATGTAGGAGCCAAACTCTGCCCAAGAGAATCTGTATAAGGAAGCCCTCTAAAGTAACAATAGGGTTAGTTAATGTGGGGCCTTCTTTGCCAGACTTTGGAATGTATGTTTGATTATACACATGCTACAGGAGCCAGTGTATGGTTGGAAGAAACGATGCACAGTGTAATGAGTGGATCCTGGCTGGCCAGGTCAGCCTGGCAGTGGTTTGGCGGGAAGAGGGTACTGAGGGCAAGAGAATCAGTGAGTGCCCCTTTAGAGTATGTCAAGCATGCCAGCTTTTGGAATCCCCAGTACCGTGTCCCTTCACCCCTCAGATTTGAGTCTATTTAAGATGACTTTTCTTTTAAAATGTGTGCATTAGATTTTGCTTCGTGAAGGCTGCAAGAAGATTCTCGTAGCTGACTCTTTGTCCTTACTGAAGAAAATGCACCGAACTCAGATGAAAGGTGTTCTTGTTGATGGTGGGTAAAATTGAAATAATCATATGGACTACATGCCCTGCTTTCAGAAACGGCCGAGCAGGTATAAACAGGGCATAATCCAAAGTGTGTGTGCTTTCTTACAGAGGAGAACATCTGTGAGTCGTGCCTTTCCCCTATTCTTCCATCAGGTAAGAAGGTTTTCCCAAAAACTTTCCCAAATATATATTTTAATGATGAGTGGAATCAAAATTTTGGAATTAGCCAACTACCGTTTATAAAAAATGTATAACTTTCAGAATAACCCAGTGGAGAGAAGTGTTGTGGCTCGCATCCCGCTCAGTGGAATGCGGGTGTTGCCATTGCTTAGAGCTGAGGTTCTCAAGCTGTAGGGTGAGTCAGCATCACCCACCAGGCTTGTTGGAACCCAGATCGCTGGCCCAGTCAGTCTCCCTAGAGTCTCTGGTTGCAAACTTCCAGGGCAGGAACTGAGAAATCTAACAAGTTCCCAGGTAATGTTGATGCCACTGGTTCGGGGGCCCTTCTTTTAGAACTGTAATCTAGGATAAAACAAAATGAAAACTAACCATCAGCATTTAAATTTCAAGGTAGGAGAATCATGTATGTGTCTGGGAAAAAAAATTATAGGTAGCATTCTCTTTAATCTTTTTCTCTGCTATATGGTTCTACATGCCCAAGTTATCTCGCATTTCAATGGAAACATACATAATACCTGCCATCTAATTGGAACTGCCAGTCTTTAAAAGACATAAGCATTTGTTTATTTCTAGTTCTTAGCAGATATATATATATATATATGTCTTCATCTGTAATGAAAAGCACCTTAAGGTTCATTATGACATAAGAAATTTGCATAATTCGAAAGCGGAAATTAACAAAGCATTGTCAGGATGCTAACAAATGCTTTTCAAATGTAAGTTCAGCATAACAAAGTACTAAAAGACCTTGTTGACCTCATATTTACTTAGCATTAAAGGATTATTTCGTGGGTCAGCGCATGAGAAGTTTTTCTACTTAGGTTCTTTTCTAGAGGAATTAGATTTGGATGTTTACGTGTGAATTAGATTTGGATGTTTAAGTGCTTCTGTTGAAAACTGCAGTGGGCTCAGATGAAGAAGTGAGCTTCCGTAGCGTTTCAGTCAGTGTTGCAGCAAAAAGGAACCACATACATTCCCACTCTACAGTTAGATTTAATTCCAAATTTAATCTGCTGATGACACTAAATCTTACCAAAAATAAGCTGGCCACACAGAGCAGAAACAGATGAGGGGATTTGCCCAAGTAGAAGTGCAGTAAAATGCAAGGTCACAGCCTGGGCTTGTAACCCAGGTCTGCCTCTGAAGTCAGTGTGTGGTCTTGGCAAAGGTAGCGGGTGGACGGGGAAAGCATTTTTATGAAGCCACAGACTTGACTTCAGCTGTGGTGTATGATGATTATAGGGGTTAGGGGCATGTCGGCACATACACATGCTGGTTTTCAAAATAAAGGTTACTGCAGTTTGTCCTCAGTGTAGTCTTGGTAACTGGCACAGAGGCTAAGCAAGTAACCTGTGAACCACATAGCAACATGATTATAATACCTGTTTTGTGTCTGATCATAACACCCCTCAGGAATGCTTTTGTAAATAAGCCACTCTCCAAAGGCAGCTTATTGCTGAAAATTAAACTGCAACTGGACTTTCAGTTGGGATTGGTTTAAAATGATCTTGCTTGTTGCATTGAGTTCTCCTCCTTTCTCTGCCCTCCTCGCCAGATGCAGCTAAGCCCTTCAGCGTGGTGGTCTTCCATTGCCGGCACATGTTCCACAAGGAGTGCCTGCCCATGCCCAGCATGGTGAGTTGGCAGCTTGGTACCTATCAACAAGAGGGAAATTAACACACTTAGAGGAATGTGCTTGAATCACAACCCGTCATCCTTATGGCTGTATGGCTTAAAAAAATATAGAGAGATTCATATCACATAACAAAAACTAATCTAGTTTTTAAATGTAAAAATATTCAGAAATGTTTTGTATACTATAGTAAGTATAAAAGCATACCCATTTGAAGGAATTCATTCAGGCCAAATTGACAGCTGTCGTGCTTGAAGAGATGAGCAACAACAGTAGAGAGCCATTGTGTATCTTATGTGTTTTCCAGCCTGATTTGTGTTCCATGATGCTATCATTTTTTTAGTGTCGTGTTCCCCCAGGTCACACTAGACTTATTCTGCTGTTGGGTGTCCTTTGAGTCGCAGAGTAACAGCTGATCTAGACTGAATCCTATGTTAACCAGAAATAAACTCCAGAAAAAGGAGTGACATTGTATTACTTCCTCTCCACCCCCCGGCTAATGTTACCATAGTATTTCTGAATATGAGAGTAGAAAAAGATCATGTTTTAAATCTGTGTTTTTAAATTGCATTTTTAGAACTCTGCTGCACAGTTCTGCAACATCTGCAGTGCTAAGAACCGTGGACCAGGAAGTGCAATTTTGGAGATGAAAAAATAGCTCATTTCTGCTTGTCAGTCTCCTCGTCACCACTTTTTGAGACTGTTTTTGCAACAACAGAAGCATTTGTTGACACTCGTGCTGTTAAGAGATTTGTTTATGTTTATATTATGCTCAAAAACAGTTTCTTCATCTATTCCTGTGCTAATGGTTTCTCTTTGCAGTTGACAGAGAATTTGGGGCTCTCTTCATGCCTTGAAATTTTGGGGTCCATATTTTGTTATTTATTTGTTTGGTTCATTCTTTATATAGTAATGGAAACATAAGTCTAGGAGTTAGAAATGAATTTTTTAGACCTTAGTAAAACCATTTAACCATAAAATGGACTACTGAGAATTCTCCCAGCTGCCTGAAAGCGTCGCCAACTGTGGTTATCCTGCAAGCTACTACCTGCAACCTGGACCTTGTTTCCATGTGCTCTGCTGGCTACCGTTCTTGCATTCTGGGTTTGACTTTTTTCTATGTCATCATCTATGGTTATCCTCTAAATAGGCATTTAATGAAACATTATACAAATTGTCACTCATTTGGTGACATCTGGGAATAACAGCAGGCTGATGTCCTCCACCATTATGTTTACTAATCACATGTTCTGTGTGCTCTGACGACTGGCAGATTATCCGGCCATGGCAGACACTCAGCATTTGTTGATTGAATAAATGTTAGCTCTTCTCATTGTGAAGGACTCACTTTTAGTGGGGTGAACAAATGCAATTAAGAATTCTGGCACCCTTGTAAGGAAGAAAAGAGAGTTCAACACCTTCGAATCTGAGCGCTTGTGGCTAGGGTTTGCCAGGAGGGAGGAAACCAGTGACCCTGAAAACTGAGGGTGTCTCAGGAGCAGTAGGACAACCTGATGCTGAAGGACGGGCTAATGATGTTTCCTCTGGCCTTCTCTGGTGCCTCCATTGCCCTCATGGAACAGAGCGTATCATAGAGGGAGAAAAGTCAAACTTGTAATTGTGTCTTACAGTTATTGGCTTCATCTTCCTTGGGATATATGGTCATCCTCTAATGAATGTAAAAGTGTGCAAAACACATCCTCATTGTTCCTGTTCTCTTTGTCCCATGAATGGGAACAAATACAGCTTTCTGCTTCTGTCTTTTTGGGGAAAGGACGGGGTGCTAGTGAGTACTGACAGCATGCCAGCTACCGAAGTCACCCAGCCATTCCCGTTAGCAACAGTTCATTTAATTATCACAGTGTTGCCAGGAAGAAGATCTGATACACCTTGGTGTACAGATGAGGACATCAAAATGTAGAGATGTTTTTGAGGTCACAGAGGTGACTGCCTAACTTCACAGCAGGGCTCCTGATCCCTTTAAGAAATCATAGGGCCAGCCGGGCATGGTGGCTCATGCCTGTAATTCCAGCACTTTGAGAGGCTGAGGCAGGTGGATCACCTGAGGGTCGGGAGTTCAAGACCAGCCTGACCAACATGGAGAAACCCCATCTCTACTAAAAATACAAAATTAGCCAGTCATGGTGGTGCATGCCTGTAATCCCAGCTACTCGGGAGGCTGAGGCAGGAGAATCGCTTGAACCCGGGAGACGTAGGTTGCGGTGAACTGAGATCGCGCCATGGCACTTCCAGCCTGGACAACAAGAGGAAAACTCCGTTTCAAAAAAAAGAAAAGAAAAGAAATCACAGGGCCAAGTTCAAAGGAAATACACAGAACATATTTTCACATTAGAGTTAAGAATTCTCTAGCAGACAACAGATTTTTTTGTTGTTGTTAGTCACAAATACTTAGAACTGGAAGGCTCTTTGTTGTTATTGAATGTACCCCTCAGCCTTCTCAGCATTTCCTTATCCCAAGACTAGTGCTCTTTCTGCTACACTGCTGTTTTCAGTTTTGAGTTTTGTTCTTACCCAATTGTTTTTTGTTTTCAACGTTACCAATTCAAAGATTCAGTTTATTACATTTACATTAATCCCCTCTTAGGATTTGAGCAAGCTCATTTCCAGAGAAGTTGTTTAAGATCATCAATAGGATTTGCTAATTTCAGTGAAGTCATTTTACTTCAGGGTAAATTATCCTAGTTACCAAGTCCCATTTGGACATAAAGAAAATCCTACTTACAGAAAAGGAGATAATAATTAAACAGTCTTCATTTTTAAGTAACTGATTTAAAAGGAAAATAATAAAATATGTTCGTTTATCATTTCAGAAATTGCTGTAACACATTGGAAAATTCCTGAACAATATAGATTTTATTGTTAATAAGAAACACTAGCTTTCCTTCCTTAGAATGACTTTTCTTTTGAATAAGCAATACTGGGTGATGTATTAAAGGATATTCAGTCCTTTTTACTTTTCATCAACCTATAATGGCTTAAATATGGCAAAATAATCCAAGTGTTAGTCAATTATTTTTCATGTGTGACTAGCCCAATTTAAAATACAGGTAAAAAAGCAAAGCCATTTCCCTTGTATTAGGGAAGAACATAGTTGCAAAGTACAAACTTCATAAGCTATTCCTTTTTTTTTTTTTTTTATGAGAATGAGTCTCATTTTATGAGAATGAGTCTCTGGCTGAAGTGCAGTGGTGTGATCTTGGCTCACTGCAACCTCCGCCTCCTGGGTTCAAGTGATTCTCCTGCCCTAGCTTCCGGAGTAGCTGGGAGTACAGGCACGCATCACTATGCCCAGCTAATTTTTTGTACTTTAGTTGAGATGAGGTTTCATCATGTTGCCCAAGCTGGTCTTGAACTTCTGAACTCAGGCAATCTGCCCACCTTGGCCTTCCAAAGTGTTAGGATTACAGGCATGAATCACCACGCCCGGCTAAGAAAGCTGTTCTTGAAGTGTGAAACAGCCAGGCTCAAAATTATTTTGGAGTGCTTTTAGTTTGCTTTTGTTTTTAGCCAAAGGGATTTCATACTGGTTTAATTATGTTCATCCTTGAGAATTCTTGAGAAGTTTCCAACAGATTTTTAGTTCATTTTGATGCTGTTACAGTGTTAAACTATATACAGTTGACCCTTGAACAACACAGGTTGGAACTGCAGGGATCCACTTATACATGGATTTTCTTCTGCTTCTGCCACCCCTGAGACAGCAAGACCAGGCCCTCCCCTTCCTCCTCCTTCTCCACCTACTCAGTATGAAGGCGACAGATGAAAGCCTTATGATGATCCATTTCTACTTAATGAGTAGTAAATATATTTTCTTTCTCTTGTGATTTTCTTACTATTTTCTTTAGCTTATTTTATTATAAGAATATGGCATATAATGTAAATAAAATACAAAATATGTGTTAATGGTCTATTTATGTCACCAGTAAGGCTTCCAGTCCACGGTAGGCTATTAGTAGTTAGGTTTTGGGGGAATTATCGTGGATTTTTGACTGCATGGTGTGTCAGCACCTCATCCCCCACATTGCTCAAGGATCTACTTTTAATATTAAAAATCAAACATGCATTGAGTAATTACTATGTGTCAGGAATTATTGGAAGCACTTTGCTTATACTATTTAATTGTGTTAATACGGCCCTATGAAATTGATGTTATTACCGTCATCGTCATTTTACGGATGCAGAAACTGAAGCACATAAAGGTTAAGTGACTTGTCCAGGGTCAGGTAGCTGATAGTGGAACACCTAGCTGAAATTCAGTCCCATGCAGTCACCTTCAGAGTGCCTGATCTTAACTGGCGCACATTTGATTTTTTTTGTTGTGAAAACATACTTATTTGAGCTGTTTTGGTCAGTGGATAGAAAGCAAAATCCACTCTTGGAATAGAAAGGGATTTATTACAAAGTGTTAAATGGCTTACAAAATCATTGATGGGAATCAAAGAAACAATAAGGGAGCTTTCAAGCAATTCACAAAGCCACCCCACAGAACTGGGCTGCCCAGAGAACCACTGCCCCACCACCATCAGATGATGGGCTACACATAGCAGTGTCAGTTGTCACTTTTAAGTAAACATTGGTAAATAAAAATGTATACATTACTCAGTTTCTCCTAAAGCCCTTTCTTGGTAACATTAAGTCATGTGTATACATATGTGTGTGGGAGACATTTCTATGTGTTAAATACTGCATCAGTTCATTCTGGTTTCTATTATCAGGACTCAGGCTACTAAAACCACCAATTTTGGTACTAAACTGTAACTCTCACTTCCCATTCCTGGCACGCTTAGCTGAATGCTGATTTGTGAAATCTGGAATGAAGTTCCTTCTTTTCTCATGCAGTGCAGGTTTTGGAGTCATTAGAATCAATGCAACATTCATAGTAAAGATAAGACAGGAGCAAGAATGAGAAACCCAGCCTGCAAAAGCAGGTCTCCAGAGTTGGTCACTCTCCAGACGTTTCCTGACCTACCAGAATCGTGGTTCTTAATGAAAACAAAGTCATGCCATTCCCCTTCTCCAGTCCCATGGGAGTCTTTGTGCCCCGTGTGTGAAAGGGCTTGTAGTCTTTGGCTTGGCTTAAGCAACCCATTGCATTGAACTTTGCAGCCTCCCTTTTTCACTCCCTGAACTCTGGCCATTGTGAGTATACTTGTGGTTCCCTTCACCCCTGTATTGCTGCTATCCTTCATCCTCTAATACCTTGCTCAGACGGGACTCCTTGCTCACCCTGATGTCCTTAGACTGGGTAGGAGACCTCTCACTTGTCCTCATATAGTACCCAGGGACCCATCTGCCTTGTCACACTGCATTGTAGTTGTCTGTGAAGCAAGTATAATCTTAGTCGACAAACTCAGGTCTACAAATGAATAAGGTTTTTAAGTTTTCTCTTGAGTTCACGTTCTACCTAGTGGCATAAACTTAACTTAGTTCATAGTAAACTCAGCTAAATCAGGCTTTTCTTGATTAGTTTAGGCACCCCCTCCTCTCGCAGGTTGCCTTGAAGTTTGGGGGTTGTGACAGGAATGATCTCCTTGTGCCCCAGAATCAATTAAAAGGAGGCATGTGGTCCTCAGTGGAGCTGTATCCAGGCTGGCATTGGCTGGAATGCCATCATCCCACCGGCCCCCCAGCATCTTCATCTGCTGCCATCATTTCTAGAATGTCTTCAGTCCCAGCTGGCTGTGGTCATCAGTCCTTGCAGTAACCCTGCTGCTTCTGACAAGCCCCTGCCACATCTCTGTCTGGGCTGGGAAAACTTGATGAACTGCCTCATGGCTCTGATGGTGGAAAATGCAGACTTCACCACGCAAGTTGATCTTTCTTGCTTCCTCACCATGCCCAAGAGTCCATTAAACCTCGTTTTTTTTTTTTTTGTTTTTTTTGTTTGTTTGTTTGTTTGTTTTGGTAAATTGCCTAGTCTTGGGTACGTTTTTATCAGCAGTGAGAATGAACTAATACAAGTTAAAACATTTTTTCCCAAAATTAATATTTTTGCCCCAGTTATTCCAGATAGCCTCAATCTTCTTTTTTGCTTTGATGTTGACACGTCAGTGATATATTTTCAAAATTCCATCAACTCATCTTTGACTAGAGTGATTATATATTTGTGATCCAAATCAGAGCACTTTGAGGTGTAAAGGGCATTATTAAAAATGACTCCAGGGCTGGTGCGATGGCCCATGCCCATAATCCCAGCACTTTGGGAGGCTGAGATGAGAGGATTGCTTGAACTCAGGAGTTTGAAACCAGCCCGGGCAACATGGAAAAACCCCATCTCTGTTTAAAAAATAGCTATATGTATATACATATAAAATAAAAATAAATGACTCCAAGCAAACTAGTGAAACCACAACTGTTCCTGGCAACCTAAGAAGTATCTCATCCAATCTCCACTGTGTAGTACTATTGATGCAATACTGCATGTAACAGAATGAGGAAAATAATGTTACTTAAAGCCAAACTGGTTCTGCCTTCTCAGGGAAATTATGTAGGTCATATCAGAGGAAAAAAATATTTATACTACACACTTCCACTTATAAAGACTAGTGACTCAATAGAATGGAGGCTGAAGAGGAAGAGAAAACACTAAAACTTCAAAGCCTCCTCAAATTCCTTGCTCCTAAGCAGAGCAAATTATTGAATCTTTAGATAGGTAGGAATTAGCCTAGAGTTCCATAAGAGAATTAGCAGTGAGACTTTCTAAAGTGAGGGGAATTGAGAGGTGAGGGTTTTAGGGAAAGAGTAAATCAAGCAACCTGAGCAATCAAAGAGCATTTTAAGAAAGGAAAGGTTAATACTCAATTTTATGTTGCATTGCTGCTAAACCCGTCCATCTTCCGCAAATGTTCAGTAAAGTTTGGTATAAAAACAATGTCATCTCTGAGTAGTTTTTAGGGAAAACTGAGGAGCTGTGTTCCAATGTGGGACCCTGAGGAGCAGAAAGAAGTGAACAGCAGGAGGCAGGAGCTGGAGTCTAATGGGAACGGGAATTTAGACCCACAAGAGACAAGAAGATATAAAAACCCTAAAATTTGCAGAAATGTCAAGAGACTAGTCTTCCCAAAGAACAATGGAGAAAGGCATTGAGCCAAATTTAGATGGATTCAAAAGACTGGGTGACCTCAGCTACGTCAAATTACACGTTTCTATCTCTATTGATGAAATTTGGCTAAAGAGGGCAAATAATTTCAGTTTAGAAACTGCATACATTTTGTCACCAGGATTTTATTCTAATCCTAGTGCGTATTGTATTTTATAGACACATCTGCGCCTCCTGGTTTATGATCCATTTACATCATGTTCTGTGTGAAAATAAGAGAATTTTTAGATGACACAAGTAAGGGTGAAAGGAACTCACAAATGACAGACTCAAGAATGAAAATTACCATGTAATTTTTTAATAATTATAGCACAATCAATAGAGATGAAATGCAAAATTCTGCAATTATACTCAGAAAATTATTCATACAAGGATGAGTAAGGAGATACTTGGTTAGTAGTCCAAATGAAAAGAGAGGCCTTGGGTAAGAAAGCTGGAGCATTTTCCTCTGGAGTTAGATCTAAGTTTTAATCTCTGCTCTGTCACTTACTAAGCAACAATTAAGTACTTAACATTTCTAGGTTTTGCTTTCCTCATGTGTAAAATGGGGTGATGATAATAACATCTACTTGGGAGGATATTAACAGCATTAGGTGAGATGATGCATGCAAAATGCATAGCTAATGCTAGCATAGGAAGAGTAACTACCACGTAGCAAATGCTTCATAAGTGTCAGCATCCAAGATGGTCCCCATGATCCCCACCTCTACCAGGGTTGGTTTGTGTGACCAAAAGAATATGGCAGAATGGACAGAACATCCCTTCCAAGATTAGTTAATAAGACAGCAATTTGATATCATGGATGCCATCTGAAAGAAGCCATGTTGTGAATGAAGAGACCCATTTGGTGAAGAATGGAAGCACCCTGCCAAAAGCCATAGGAGTGAACCTGGAAGTGATCCTCCAGTTGCAGTCAAATCCTCAGAGTCAGGAATCCCAGACAAAACCTTGACTATAACCTCATGTAAGGCTGTGAGCTAGAACCACCCACCTAAGGCATTCCTGGATTTCTGATCTTCTGAACTGTATGAGATGATAAATGTTTGAAGTTGCTAAATTTGGGAGTGGGGAAGCACAATTTGTTATGCAGCAGTAGGTAACTAATACAGTAATCCATTAATAATCAGCCTGGTTTCTATTACTTGACTACAAATATGGACCATCAGTGATTCCTAGAAATGAAAATTGAATGCAGCATTTTAATGGGCTGTTCATCCTATTCACAGAAAGTAGCATTCTCCATTGTGCATCTCAGAACACTTTGTTTAGGGCGTTTTTTTTAAACAAGCATTTTGACAAAGTAGACAGGAGTCATTAGGAGAGTGATAGAATTTGAAATCTTAAAATTTAAGAAACTAGTTTCTTTCCAAGATAGCTGAATAGGAACAGCTGTGGTGTGCAGCTCTCAGCATGATTGATGCAGAAGATGGGTGATTTCTGCATTTCCAACTGAGGTACCTGGTTCATCTCACTGGGATTGGTTGGACAGTGAATGCAGCCCACAGAGGGTGAGCAGAAGCAGGGCGGGGCATCACCTCACCTGGGAAGCACAAGAGGTCAGGGATTTCCCTTTCCTAGCCAAGGGAAGCTGTGACAGACTGTACCGGGAAAATCGGGACACTGCCACCTAAATACTGCGTTTTTCCAACAGTCTTAGCAAATGGCACATCAGGAGATTATATCGCATGCCTGGCTCAGCAGGTCCCACACCCACGGAGCCTTGCTCACTGCTAGCACAGCAGTCCAAGATCGAACTGCGAGGCGGCAGCCCTGGCTGAGGGGAGGGGCGTCTGCCGTTGCTGAGGCTTGAGAAGATAAAGCAGCTGGGTAGCTCAAACTGGGTGGAGACCACCACAGCTCAATGAGGCCCACATGCCTGTATAGACTCCACCTCTGGGAGCAGGGCATAGCTGAACAAAAGGCAGCAGAAACTTCTGTAGACTTAAACATCCCTGTGTGATAGCTCTGAAGAGAGCAGTGGTTCTCCCAGCATGGTGTTTGAGCTCTGAGAATGGACAGACTGCCTCCTCAAGTGGGTCCCTGACCCCCATGTAGCCTAACTGGGAGACACCTCCCTGTAGGGGCTGACTGACAGCTCATACAGCCAGATGCCCCTCTGAGACGAAGCTTCCAGAGGATGGATCAGGTAGCAATATTTGCTGTTCTGCAATATCTGCTGCTCTGTAGCCTCCGCTGGTTATACCCAGGCAAACAGAGTCTGCAGTGGACCTCCAGCAAACTCCAACAAGCTGAGGGACCTGACTGTTAGAAGGAAAACTAACAGAAAGAAATAGCACCAACATCAACAAAAAGGACATCCACACCAAAACCCCATCTGTAGGTCACCATCATCAAAGACCAAAGGTAGATAAAACCACAAAGATGGGGAGAAACCACAGCAGAAAAGGTGAAAATTCTAAAAACCAGAGGGCCTCTTCTCCTCCAAAAGATCACAGCTCCTCGCCAGCAAGGAAACAATGCTGGACAGAGAATGACTGACAAGTTGGCAGAAGTAGGCTTCAGAAGGTCAGTAATAACAAACTTCTCCAAGCTAAAGGAGGATGTTCGAACCCATCACAAGGAAGCTAAAAACCTTGAAAAAAGATTAGATGAATGGCTAACTAGAATAAACAGTGTAGAGAAGACCTTAAATGAACTGATGGAGCTGAAAACCATGGCACAAGAACTACGTGACATATTAACAAGATTCAGTAGCCAATTTGATCAAATGGAAGAAAGGATATCAGTGATTGAAGATCAAATTAATGAAATGAAGTGAGAAGAGAAGTTTAGAGAGAAAAAAAAGAGTAAACAGAAATGAACAAAGCCTCCAAGAAATATGGGACTATGTGAAAAGACCAAATCTACGTTTGATTGGTGTACCTGAAAGTGACAGGGAAAATGAAACCAGGCTGGAAAACACTTCAGGATATTATCCAGGAGAACTTCTCCAACCTAACAAGGCAGGCCAACATTCAAACTCGGGAAATACAGAGAACACCACAAAGATACTCCTCAAGAAGAGCAACCCCAAGATGCATAATTGTCATAACAAGGTTGAAATGAAGGAAAAAATGTTAAAGGCAGCCAGAGAGAAACATCGGGTGACCTACAAAGGGAAGCCCATCCAGCTAACAGTGGATCTCTCAGCAGAAACTCTACAAGCCAGAAGAGAGTGGGGGGCCAATATTCAACATTTGTAAAGAAAAGAATTTTCAACGCAGAATTTCATAACCAGCCAAACTAAGCTTCATAAGTGAAGGAGAAATGAAATCCTTTACAGACAAGCAAATGCTGAGAGATTTTGTCACCACCAGGCCTGCATGACAAGAGCTCCTGAAGGAAGCACTAAACATGGAAAGGAACAACCGGTACCAGCCACTGCAAAAACATGCCAAATTGTAAATACCATCAATGCTAGGAAGAAACTGCATCAACTAACGGGCAAAATAACCAGTTAACATCATAATGACAGCATCAAATTCACACATAACAATATTAACCTTAAATGTAAATGGACTAAATGCCCCAATTAAAAGACACAGACTGGCAAATTGGATAAAGAATCAAGACCCATCAGTGTTGTATTCAGGAGACCCATCTCACATGCAGAGACAAACATAGGCTCAAAATAAAGGGATGGAGGAAGATCTACCAATCACATGGAAAGGAAAAAAAAAAAAAGCAGGGTTGAAAATCCTACTCTGTGATGAAACAGACTTTAAACCAACAAAGATCAAAAGACACAAGGCCATTACATAATGGTAAAGGGGTCAATTCAACAAGAAGAGCTGACTATCCTAAATATATGTGCACCCAATACAGGAGCGCCCAGATTCATAAAACAAGTCCTTAGAGACCTACAAAAAGACTGACTCCCACACAATAATATTGGGAGAGTTTAACACCCCACTGTCAATATTAGATAGATCAGTGAGGCAGAAGGTTAAGAAGGATATCCAGGACTTGAACTCAGCCCTGCACCAAGCAGACCTAATAGATATCTACAGAACTCTCCACCCCAAATCAACAGAATATACATTCTTCTCAGCACCACATTGCACTTATTCCAAAATTGACCCCACAGTTGGAAGTAAAGCACTCCTTAGCAAATGTAAAAGAACAGAAATCACCACAAACTGTCTCTCAGACCGCATAGTTGGAAATAAAGCACTTCTCAGCAAATGTAAAAGAACAGAAATCACCACAAACTGTCTCTCAGACCACATAGTTGGAAATAAAGCACTTCGCAGCAAATGTAAAAGAACAGAAATCACTACAAACTATCTCTCAGACCACAGTGCAACCAAATTAGAACTCAGGATTAAGAAACTCAATCAAAACCACACAACTACATGGAAACTGAACAACCTGCTCCTGAATGACTACTGGGTAAATAATGAAATGAAGGTTGAAATAAAGATGTTATTTGAAACCAATGAGAACAAAGACACAATGTACCAGAATCTCTCGGACACATTTAAAGCAGTGTGTGGAGGGAAATTTATAGCACTAAATGCCCACAAGAGAAAGCAAGAGAAGATCTAAAATCAACACCCTAACATCACAATTAAAATAACTAGAGAGGCAAGAGCAAACAAATTCAAAAGCTAGCAGAAGGCAAGAAATAACTAAGATCAGAGCAGAACTGAAGGAGATAGAGACACAAAAAACCCTCCAAAAAATAACGAATGCAGGAGCTGGTTTTTTGAAAACATCAACAAAATTGATAGACCGCTAGCAAGACTAATAAAGAAGAAAAGAAGAATCAAATAGATGCAATAAAAAATGATAAAGGGGATATCACCAACAATCCCACAGAAATACAAACTACCATCAGAGAATACTATAAATACCTCTACACAAATAAACTAGAAAATCTAGAAGAAATGGATGAATTCCTGGACACATACACCCTCCCAAGACTAAACCAGGAAGAAGTTGAATGACTGAATATACCAATAACAGGCTCTGAAATTGAGGCAATAATTAATAGCCCACCAACCAAAAAGCCCAGGACCAGATGGATTCACAACCGAATTCTACCAGAGGTAAAAAGAGGAGCTGGTACCATTCTTTCTGAAACTATTCCAATCAATAGAGAAAGAGGGAATCCTCCCTAACTCATTTTATGAGGCCAGCATCATCCTGATACCAAAGCCTGGCAGAGACACAACAACAAAGGAGAATTTAAACCAATATCCCTGATGAACATCTATGCAAAAATCCTCAATAAAATACTGGAAAACCAAATCCAGCAGCAATCAAAAAGCTTATCCACCAAGGTCAAGTTGGCTTCATCCCTGGCATGGAAGGCTGGTTCAACATATGCAAATCAATAAACATAATCCATCACATAAACAGAATCAAACACAACCACATGATTATCTCAATAGATGCAGAAAAGACCTTCGACAAAATTCAGCAGACCCTCATGCTAAAAACTCTCAATAAACTAGGTATTGATGGAACGTATCTCAAAATAATAAGAGATATTTATGACAAACCCACAGCCAATATCATACTGAATGGGGGAAAACTGGAAGCATTCCCTTTGAAAATTGGCACAAGACAGGGATGCTGTCTCTCACTACTCCTATTCAACATAGTGTTGGAATTTCTTGACAGGGCAATCAGGCAAAAGAAAAAATAAAGGGTATTCAATTATGAAAAGAGGAAGTCAAATTGTCCCTGTTTGCAGGTGACATGATTGTATATTTAGAAAACCCCATCATCTCAGCCCCTAATCTCCTTAAGCTGCTAAGCAACTTCAGCAAAGTCTCAGGATAGAAACTCAGTGTGCAAAAATCACAAGCATTCTTATACACCAATAACAGACAAACAGAGAGCCAAATTGTAGTGAACTCCTATTCACAATTGCTTCAAAGAGAATAAAATACCTAGGGTTCCAGCTTACAACATATGTGAAGGACCTCTTCAAGGAGAACTACAAACCACTGCTCAGTGAAATAAAAGAGGACACAAACAAATGGAGGAACATTCCATGTTCATGGATAGGAAGAATCAATATCGTGAAAATGGCCATACTGCCCAAGGTAATTTATAGATTCAATGCCATCCCCATCAAGCTACCAATGACTTTCTTCACAGAATTGGAAAAAACTACTTTAAAGTTCATATGGAACCAAAAAAGAGCCTGCATTGCCAAGACAATCCTAAACCAAAAGAACAAAGCTGGAGGCATCACACTACCTGACTTCAAACTATACTACAAGGCTACAGTAACAAAAACAGCATGGCACTGGTACCAAAACAGATATATAGACCAATGGAACAGAATAGAGGCCTCAGAAATAACACCACACATCTACAACCATCTGATCTTTGACAAACCTGACAAAAACAAGCAGTGGGGAAAGGATTCCCTATTTAATAAATGGTGCTGGGAAAACTGGCTAGCCACATGTAGAAAGTTGAAACTGGCTCCCTTCCTTATACCTTACACAAAAATTAATTCAAGATGGATTAAAGACTTAAATTTTAGACCTAAAACCATAAAAACCCTAGAAGAAAACCTAGGCAATACAATTCAGGACATAGGCATGGGCAAGGACTTCATGACTAAAACACCAAAAGCAATGTCAGCAAAAGCCACAATAGACAAATGGGATCTAATTCAACTAAATAGCTTCTGCACAGCAAAAAGAACTACCATCAGAGTGAACAGGCAACCTACAGAATGGGAGAAAATGTTTGCAATCTACCCATCTGACAAAGGGCTAATATCCAGAATCTACAAAGAACTTAAACAAATTTACAAGAAAAAATCAACCCCATCAAAAAGTGAGCAAAGGACATGAACAGACACTTTTCAAAAGAAGACATTTATGCAGCCAACAGACATATGAAAAAATGCTCATCCTCACTGGTCATCAGAGAAATGCAAATCAAAACCACCATGAGATACCATCTCACACCAGTTAGAATGGCGATCATTAAAAAGTCAGGAAACAACAGGTGCTGAAGAGAATGTGGAGAAACAGGAATGCTCTTACACTGTTGGTGGGAGTGTAAACAGGTTCATCCATTGTGGAAGACAGTGTGGCAATTCCTCAAGTATGTAGAACTAGAAATACCATTTGACCCATCCATCCCATTACTGGGTATATACCCAAAGGATTATAAATCATGCTACTATAAAGACACATGCACACTTATGCTTATTGTGGCACTATTCACAATAGCAAAGGCTGAACCAACCCAAATGTCCATCAATGATAGACTGGATTAAGAAAATGTGGCACATATACACCATGGAATACTATGCAGCCATGAAAAAGGATGAGTTCATGTCCTTTGTAGGGACATGGATGAAGCTGGAAACCATCATTCTGAGCAAACTCTCGCAAGGACAGAATGTTCTCACTCATAGGTGGGAATTGAACAATGAGAACACTTGGACACAGGGCAAGGAACATCACACACTGGGGCCTGTCATGGGGTGGGGAAATGGGGGAGGGATAGCATTAAGAGATATACGTAATGTAAATGACTAGTTAATGGATGCAGTAAACCAACATCGCTCATGTATACATATGTAACAAACCTGCACGTTGTGCACATGTACCCTAGAACTTAAAGTATAATAATAAAATTTTAAAAAAATTTAAGAAACTGGTGAGGGAATTGGATAGCGCATGATTTCAAAAACATGAAAACTGAGAGGACATTAAACGTGCAAGAGTTAGAAGTTTGTCGCATGCAAAGGGGAATGTGAAGATAGCATTTTTGCATGTTGTTTCAGAAGTCCAATTGCTGAGGTTAATCAGTCAAAGTTGTAGCAACAAAGGTCTAAGTTCAACATAAAACAGCTTCCTAAAATCAGCTGGGTGCGGAGGATCACGCCTGTAATCCCAGTGCTTTGGGAGGCTGAGGCGGGCAGATCTCCTGAGGTGAGGAGTTCGAGACCAGCCTGGCCACCGTGGTGAAACTCTGTCTCTACTAAAAATACAAAAAATTAGGCATGATGGCATGTGCCTGTAATCCCACCTACTCAGGAGGCTGAGGCAGGATAATCTCTTGAACCCGAGAGGCAGAGATTGCAATGAGTCGAGATTGCGCCACTGCATTCCAGTCTGGGTGACAGAGCAAAACTCCATTTCAAAACAAACAGCAAACTTTCTAACATCTGGAGATGTCCAGCTACAGATGTGTGTACCCTGTGGGTCTGAGCCCTGGAGCCCTGCTCTGAGCCCTGGTGACCATGTGTCAGGTTGCTGCAGACAGAACTCTGAGCTGCCAAGTTGTTCTCTAACACCTCTGTCCATCGTAAGCATATCTAAATCCCCCTAGAAACAGCAGGTTTATCAGTTACTCTCACACTCTGTTATTTTTATACGCAGGTCCTATGCCCATCTGTTGTGTGTCTGAAGACCCACATCTTTGGCTAGCTTATTAATTCAGTGTCACTACAGGGTCCTTTCTTCTATCCTCCCCACAAGGCAGGATCTACTTGTGTCTCTCATCTATTTTGCAGCTTTCTTCTCTATTTTACTTGAAAATGTGTTATTCAACTGATAATATTACTAGTTCTTATGAGCTAGTTCTTTTCTAAAAGGAAAATGCATGTAAGTATGTTACTACATGTGTTATGGACTGAATTAGGCCCTCCCCAGATTCATATGTTGAAGTCCTAACTCCAGTACCTTAGAAGATGACTATATTTAGAGACAGGGCCTGTAAAGAGGTAAGTATGGTAAAATTAGGTCAAATGAGAGGGCCCTAATCCAACATGACTAGTGCCCTTATAAGAGAAGGAAATTTGGCCGGGCGTGGTGGCTCATGCCTGTAATCCTAGCACTCTGGGAGGCTGAGGCGAGTGGATTGCCTGAGCTTAGGAGTTCGAGACCAGCCTGGGCAACATGGTGAAACCCCGTCTCTACTAAAAATACAAAAAATTAGCCAGGTGTGGCAGCGTGTTCCTGTAGTCCCAGCTACTCGGGAGGCTGAGGTAGGAGAATTGCTTGATCCCAGGAGGCGGAGGTTGCAGTGAGCCAAGGTTGGGCCACTGCACTCCATTTCCTGGGAGACAGAGAAAGACTCTGTCTCCATAAAATAAAAAAAGAAAAATAAGAAAAGGAAATTTGGACACAGACATGCATGTGCACAAAGGAAAGACCATGTGAGAACATAGCAAGAAGATGGCCCTCTGCAAGCTAAGGAGACAGGCCTCAGAAGAAACCAAACCTGGATCTTGGACTTCTGGCCTCCAGAACTCTAAGAAAATACATTTCAGTTTAAACGACCCAGTCTGTGGTCTTCTGTTAGCGCAACCCTAGCAAACTAATACAACATAATTCCTTATTCTGCTGTTGGGCTCTGTCTCCGCAATAGGAACAGAATTCCACTTCCTGTGCAAAGGGCTACTGCCTGAACTTCTGATAAACACACGGGGGCCCACCTGAGCCCACTCACACATTGGATCTCTATCCAAAAATGCCATGTGTCTTTATCATTTCTCCAGGTATGACTTTCCACGCTTTCTCTCCTATTCTTTGATGCCATGCTGCACCAAAATGTGTAACTGAGAATTGCCTACTTATTTAAACAATGTGAAAAGACTCAAGAACATACATTTCTAATTCCAAAAATTTAGAAAAGCTGCTCTTAAGAGCTTTAATAAAATATTTGTAAATGATATTACCATGATTGGAAGTTCATTTTTACATAGGTAGCTTATTTAAGATTTATTTTTATTTCAATTAAAAAACGTAACCTAAGATTTAGATTCAAAACATATACTATACAAAATATATATACCGAATATACAAACATTCAGTAACATGACTGCATTAGGACTCTTGGTTGCAAATGACAGAAACACAACTCAAAACTAAATTTGGTTAAAGTGGAATTTCAAGAAAGATGGAGTTGTGCCTGGGCCTCCTGAACTCTGGTGATGCCAGGGCTTGATCTGCAAAGGAGATCCTTGTGCAGCCTGAGGAAGGAGGAAGCAAGATTGACTTACTGGAGTTGAGTTGTCACCCACAACCTGCCATCCATACACAATCCAGATAAACAGACTGAGGAGCCTCGGAGAACCGCTGGTTGCCCAGAGGAGTTCTACCACAAGGATGGGCAGTTTGTCAGTATTTGAGCTAGGACTTTGAGCTGCGTTCTCACGAATTACTTCTCCATTGTGAATAGTATCAGCTAGAGTCAGGGCCCTACTCCTCAATAAATAGGGACAGGGTATTAACTTAATATTAAGGGTGGAAGTGATGGCAAGTAAGAAAGGAGGACATTCCCCTAGATGCCTTCTGGCTAGTTCCTACACACCCTTCAGTTTAAACATTGCTTCCCCAGAATTGCCTTCTTTGCCTTTCCAGATAAGGCTACCTTCCCTCTTAAGTGCCTCCATAGCAACCTGGAGTTATCCAAAGATATTTGAGCCCTTGGAATAATTTAATGATTCATTTTGTTCCCATTAGACTATTATTTCTTAAAGAGTAAGGAGTGCCATTAATTCTTTGTCTGTCTCCAGTGCCTCTGTTAACTGCCTGGGGATATATGTAAAAGACACTCAAATATCTGTTCACTGATGTTGTGGATTGGTTTGGATATGGTTTGTCCCCACCTAAAGTCATGCTGAAATTTGATCCCCCAGGTGGTAATGTTGGGAGTTGGGGCCTAGTGTGAGGTGTTTGGGTCATGGGAGCAGATCCCTCATGAATAGATAAATGCCCACCAACGTGGGTGAGTGATTAGTTCCCTTGAGAATGGATTGCTAACAAGAGTCTGGCTCCCTCAGTTTCTCTCTCTTGCTTCCTCTCTCCCCATGTGATTACTTTTCACACATCAACTCCCCTTCCACTTTCTGCCATGAGTTGAAGCAGCGTGAGGCCCTCACCAGCTGCAGCTGCCCCTATCTTGAACTTCCCAGCCACCAGAACTGTGAACTCAATAAACCTCCTTTTAAAATAAGTTACCCAGCTTCAGGTATTCTGTTATAGAAGCACAAAACAGACTAGGACAACTGACTAGCAGGATAACAGTGGAGTTAACTGCATCAGCCCCAGGCCACTCAGACCCAAATCTAGTACCTAAAGACAGAGAAGTAGATTTAGTCACTACAGAAGCCTAATTGGGAATCAATCTGCATTCAGTCTCCGTTTCTTCTCTGTTCAAGTGCCAAGAATAGTGCTGTTGCCATTGTAGCTTTGAGGTGGTCCAAAGAGTCTTGCATGATCCTTCTTATGCTATAAGAATGTTAAAAAAAGAAGGAGATGGAGGAGGAGAAAGAGGGAGCAGGCAGGGAAAGAGGGAGAAAGAAGAAGCAGGAAAACGAAGTTATCAATATGTATCTCTTGATTTAAATGCTCCCAAAGGGAGATGACACAACTTTGCTAAGTAAGGGCTGGCCCGTTCTAATCTTCTAATTTTGCTAACCAAGTCCGGAAGCAGAGCCAGACAGTGAAAAATGATTCAGCCTCATGGTCATCCAAAAAGTGTTCATGAAATTGGCAGTTTCCCAAGGGGTACCATTTTGTTTGATGCCCAGTATGGAAGACCAACAGAGAAACTAAATTGTTGCTTGCTTTTTAGCTTACGTTCTTCCTTACACCTCAATAGCAACCTCGGTCCTGTCTGATATATCTTTGTTCCCTGCCACATAACCTTTAGATGACCCTGTATTCAAGGCTGCATCCTTAATACATAGTTAGGATGCTCCTTCAAGATCACTGGAAACATATTAGATTGTAGTTTTCTTCCCAAAGTGCCTACAATTTCTTATATTCATTTAAGATAGAAAAATGGCTTTAATAACCTCAGCAGCCTGGTTACTGGCAGTAGCCACAGCTGAAATTTTATGATTATAATTTTTCTTTGTGGCCACAAAAATAATGGAAATCTCATTTTTTTCCAGTAACAAATAGTGAGGTTCCTGAATGAAAAAGACATATGGGCCTTAAGAGACTTGAGCTAAGGTTTTTCCTAAAACTCCTTTTACAGTCCATCTGAGGCACAGCTCACAGGAGAAAGAGTCCCTTTTCCAATGGTCCCAGAAAATTTTCTCTATTAACCGTGATTGGCCCAGCTTGGTTTGCATGTGGACACTTGAAGTCACTAAATGGGAGTCAGTCCTATCCAAACCACATAGATTGAGAAGGGAGAGGGGGCTGGGAATAGAAGGAAAAGTTAAGGTGGATATTTTTTAATACACGTAACAGGTTTACCAACCCCTATATTCTGGGATTGAGAGATCATGTGGGCTGCTACTGGAGAAAATATTTTAGGAGGGACTAGACCACTGACCATGAAGTCAGTGGTAACCCAGGCGTGAGAAAGGCCCTTGGGACCTGGACCTTCCTAGTGTTGATCACAGTGCCCTGTGAAGGAGGCCGCCCATCTTCCACAGGAGTTTGGCTCCACTTGTAGAACTATAGTCCAACTCAGACTGATATTGCAGATATTTTGAAAAAGTCACACGTAAAAATATTTATAAATGGAGAATTCAATATATTTAGCAGGAAACATGGGTCTTTATGAACAATTTAAAGATTAACATTGCTGGTGATATAGCATATTTATCAAAGCCCGGGAAGTGAGATGCAAAGATCTTGCTCTTGCTCCCATCCCATCTGTGATTTGTAATTATTTTTTAGAGGAATGAAACACTAAAAAAAATATATATATATAAGGAAAACATATTGCTTACTTCTGTTATCAGTGCAAATTAATATGAGAACTTTGGGTCATTTAGGCTGGATAATGGAACAACATGTACCCAGTGTATGGCTACACTTGTGCTAAGACCATCAGGTAAGCCCAAGAATTCCTGGACACAGTATTTACATTTGAAGAACTAATGCCTTCCTTTAAAAGGTGGACATTCTCCTTTGGATGGTAACACAGATATGCATTAACCATAACACCAACATAGCAAGAGAATTGAGAAAGTGCTGCGACAGGCGCTCCGCCGCTGGAAGTCCTGGACAAGAGACATTGATTTCACCCTTTCAGCACTGAGGGAGCAGATCCTGTGGGTCTGGATTATGTCCAGAAAGGGTTTCTTCTGAAGTTAGAGAAGGATGGGAGGATGGGGGTCCCCAGGCCCTGCCAAGGGGAATATTTTTCCAGGTCATCAGGCCAAGGGGCTCTTAGCCAAGACAGATAAATCATTTATAAACCTTTGACAGAAGCAAGAGTGTTGAGAATCGGGATGAAATTGCTCCAAATTTGAGGTGCAAAGCATGAGAGGCACCAGAAGTTGGAGAGTGACAGAAGCCAGAGACAGGGAGATGTATGGAATAAATTGACTTTCGGGGAATTAATTTCCATGTGCATCCTCCTGCCTCAATACCATGCTTACCTATTCCTGCTATGCTTTATGAGGTTATATGCTATCCATTGTTACTATCTTTTAAAACTTTTTGTGCTGAAAATTTCAAACATATACAAAAATAGAATATTATCATGAATCCTCATGTACTCACCATCCTACTTCAGTAGTCAATCTTGTTTCCTCTATACTCACCTACCTCCTCCTATGCCACCAGATCATTTTAAAGCAAATCTTACACATAGTATTATTTCATTTGCACATATTTAGGTATATGTCATGAAAGGATAAGAACTCTTTTTTAAAACTAAAACTACAATCTGATTATCATAACTAAACAATAATAATTTCTTCATGTCATCAAGTATCCAGTCAATGGTCACATTAACCTGATTATCTTACAAATGTTTTCTATAGTTAATTTGTTCAAGTCTGGAGCCAAGTAAGTCGCATTCATGTATTTCTTAACTCTCTTTTCATCTATACATTTCCTCCTCTTTTTTTTTTCCTGTTTGCATTTATTTCTTGGTGGGTTTTAATATGTTTTCTGATCATAAAGCAATTTATATTTTTATATTTTCATTGAAGAAAATTTGGAAAATATGAAAATGCACAGTGTGATTGTTTTAAAAATCACCCCAAATCCCAATATCGAAGATTATCAATATTTTAGTATTATTTCCTTCCTGCCCTGGTTCAAGGTAAAAGCTAAACAGAGAAAAACTAAGACACCGTCTTGGGTGAGACCTCTCATTGCCATCTTTCCCAACCCCTTTTTCCCATACTCTCTTTTTCGTTATGTATATCTTAGTGCATTATGTCCTTACAGTAACTTCTCAGCTTAAATGATATGCCCATAAGAGTTTTGAAACATTTTGTCAAATTACCCCTGAGAAGGGGACATGCCTTCCAGAATGACTCTACCAATTGGTCTTCTCGCCAGCAGTGCTTAAGAGCATGAACATGATCTTCAGTGATTAGTGGTGCTGGAATAGAAAACTGATTGGATTGGAAACGTCAGGGAAGCCTTTTGGAATGTAGCGATGTCAGAGTAGGAGGAAGAGGGCATTGGGGGCAATGGGCAGGAAGGGAGGCTGAGTGAGGCACTTCAGGAGTGCGGGAAGGTGACTCCGGGAGATGTGGGGCTTGTTCTCAGAGCAGAGTCCTGTTACTCGCCACCTAATCAGACAGCAATGCAAAAGCTTGGTCTATTGAGTAAGGAGACATTAACAGAGACCTTTGTAAGCAGGGGGAGGGTAAGGATTGTTGAAGAATTCTGCTGACACAGTCTGTTGGAATAGAGTTGTCTTGACAACCAAGAATTAAAGCCCTTCAGTGGGCTCAAGTCCATTCACCCGGGAGCCTCCTGATGGTGCAAATCAATCTGTGAGTCTGTCCTTGAACACAGCTTCTTTCAGTTTTTTTTTTCTTGTTCCTGCTTGAATTTCTAATTAAAAAAGGATCTGCCAATTTCTTAATAAAAATGTATCCAAATCTTTTTCATTCCCTGACCAGATATTTCTACACATTGCTAGACTAGTCCTTTCCCCAAGACATCAACTTTTAGTCTAGTTACTATTCCTCTTTTCTATGTATTTGCCACTTTGCAATCTTGTATGTAGTTGTGACTTAAGCAAAACCCATCTTTAATTTTGTAAATGTTACAAAAATAAGTTAGCACAGTTGTAAGTCCAAAGGAATACAAAAGGATAAAGATATGATTCCTGCCTTCTAGAATTTTACAAATTCCTCTAAATATCTCAAGCAACTAGGATCCATTTTTAAAATTAAAAAAGGGTCAAATAACCCAAGTAAGAAATGGGCAAAAGATAGGAAGAAGCGATTCACTGTACAGCAAAAACAAATGACAAAACAAGAGACAGAAAAAGCTCAACCTCACTAATACTTAGGAAAATGTAATAAAATCTGCCAGGCTGTTGGCAGGGGGACAGGGAACAGATACATTTCTATACTGTAGGTTGGAGGTGTAAATTGATCACAGTTTTTTTTTGGAAGGTAACTTGACAACATTAATTAAAATTAAAAATATAGATAGCCTCATTCCAGTGATTCAGCTTGTAACTAGGTATCCTAGAGAAGTTCTCACACTTGTACACAAAAAGCATGACAGCCAGGCACAGTGGCTCACACCTGTAATCCCAGCACCTTGAGAGGCCGAGGCAGGTGGATCATTGAACCCAGGAGTTCAAGACCAGCCTGGACAACACAGACCCCATCTCTACAAAAATAAAAAATAAAAAAAAAAAAGCCAGGTGTGGTAACATGTGCCTGTAATCCCAGCTACTCAGGAGGCTGAGATGGGAGGATCACTTGAGCCCAGGAGGTTGAGGTGGCAGTGAGACGTGATCATGTCACTGCACTCTAGCCTGAGTGACGGAGCTGGACCCCATCTCAAAAAACAAAACTAAAACAAAAAAACATGACCAGTGATATTGTAAATGTCCATCAGTAAGGCCCACATAAACCATGATTCATGCTATGAAATTCTAGCAAGTACTAAAATGGACCAAGACATTGTAAAGTGTAAGGAAGCAAGTTGGTTCCACTTACGGACAATAAAACAAAGCAATCTTGTTCTTTGGGTATGTATCCAATCAAGTAAATGCATAAGTATGGGTGTACAATGCATAGAAATAACAGCTGTAAGTTACCTGGAATGGGGTGAGCATTGAGGGAAGAACCGGGAAAGACAGGTTTTCTTTGGCTTTCTACTTTGTTTGTTTGTTTATTTATAAATCAGGGTCTCATTCTGTAGCCCACGGTGATCGTGCAGTGGTACAATCATGGCTCACTGCAACTTCAGCCTCCCGGGCTCAAGTGATCCTCCCACCTCAACCTCTGAAGTAGCTGGGACTGTAGGTGAGCGCCACCACACCTGGCTAATTTTTTAAGTTTTTGTAGGGACAAGGTCTCATGATGATACCCGTGCTGGTCTTGAATCCCTGGGCTCAACTAATACTTTTTTATAAGAATATATTTATACATTACTTGAATGACTAAAAAAACTCATAAAAAGTGTTAAAAGGATCATCAGCAGTTATAGCTTGTAGTTATAGTTATCAGTTTCCTTCTGTTAGTAAGGAGATTCTATCTCTTTGACTCTCTCCTTGGAAGCAAATATTCCTTACGGCTTTGTATCTTCTCATTTGTAGTTGTTCCCTCAGTGTTTTACTTGAGGAAGAAATGAAACTGTCTCGACAGCTCTTCTAACAGCAGTTTAATTCCAAGTTCACCCTGACCTGGAAAGAACTCTGTATTGAGTGTCACTGGTTGGTGTATTTCTCAATGACACCAAAGGAAAATATTCGTATCAGCTACTATTTTGATGTCTTTAGGTATCACTGTGACTTTGTAGTCTTGCTTAGTAAGGTCAGAGTACACTTTTAGAACGAATCTTCTGAGGCATTTTTCTTAGAACCAACTCAAGCTGTGCATTTGCCATCTCATCAGGCTCGTGGGTGATGTACTTTTTTAAAGAAGGCGGCAAAACTTGGCTTGCTTTCTTTCGGAAGGCGTGATTTTATTTTCTCAATCTGTGCATCTTGTGACCAGTGTTAGGATGCTGGGAAAGGAGCTAGGATCAATGATTAAAAAAAAAAAAATTGACTGTTTTAATTTTAAGCTAAATCAAAAGAGAAAATAAAATCATGTTTCTGTAGTCTTTTAAAGAAGATAATCTAGAAAATTCCATCAGCCAGCCAAAATCATGATTTAAACAGTGATCTTATTTTCCTGAAAGAAATTTACTGAAGATCTATAAAATGGTTAGATAAAAATAAAAGAGGGAGGAGAAAATGTCTGTTCCAGAATCCTGATCACAGAAATGGCTGTAGGATGAGAGAGCATTTTGCAATGATTTTGAGGAGATTACTGACAGCAGGTCTTGAGTGTCAGCATATGGAACGATGCAGATGTGTCTAATGTCTTTTGTCTGTTCCAACTGTGGAAATTCTAAGCTGCTTTGTCCTTTTGCTGTGTTTCAGTCTTTTGTACATGTCACCACCAGCAGCAGCTGTTTAAATAAAACAGGCACACTGAAATACGTACAAAATAGGAATGGTCTCCAGTATTATACTTGTGGTAATTTTTGATCTGGGAAAGACTCTGATTCTCTCTGACTTCTTCAAGCCCTTCATGGATAACAGAACTTAAAGAAAATAGAAGAAGAGAAAAGAATGACTTGTAAATGGCCACCAGAATACATCCCACATGTTTTTCTTACAATATAACTGCCTTGACCACTGGAACATGGCAGAGATGACCAAGGCTAGGCCATAAAAGCATCATGCACTTCCATCTTGTTCTACCAGGATGCTCAAGCTCTAAGACAGCCCAGGCCCTGCATCCAAGGAGGCTCTGCATAGGTGGTGCAAATGACAGCCCCACCGAAGACCCTAGCAGACAGCCAGCATCAACCACCACACATGAGAGTGACTCCCAAAATCACCAGCTGGGAGCCAGCAGGTCTGGGGTTCAAATCCAGATGAGTCAGGAGCCTCATAGTAGCCTGTCCCATGGAAAGGCACAAAAGTGAGTGCTGGGGAAACCTGGGGCACCCTCCACTCTACTCCCTTTGTTCACCAGAAGAGGAAACTAAGGCCAGAGTGTGGAAGTGGCTCGGCCACCTTGCATAGCCAGAGCAGGACAGACCTGGACAAGACCCACACTTGGCATTCCTGCTGTCACTCTGGGAAGACTCCATACTGGTAACAGAAGCAGCATCATTAAATTCCTGCTCATCACTCAGGATCGTCGTGGGCAAAACTATTTTTAAGTGTACAATTCTGTTGCCTTGAGTTCATTCACACTGTTATGCAATTATCACCACCATCCATCTTGACCCCTTTCCTCATCCTAAATGGAGAAACTACTCATTAAACACTAACTCCCCATTCCCTCCTCCCTCCAGTCCCTGGCAACCACCATTCTACTTTCTATGAATTTGATTACTCTAGGTATCTCACATAAGTGGAATCATACAATATTTGTACTTTTGTGATTGGCTTACCATTCATTTATTGATGGTTGCTTCCATCTATTGGCTGTTATAAATAACACTGCTGTGAACGTTAGTATATAAATATCTGTTCAAGACTCTGCTTTAAATTATTCTGGATATATCCCGGAGTGGAATTGCTGGATCCTATAACAATTCTACTTTGAAATTTTTGAGGAATTGCCACACTGGCTGCACAATTTTACATTTTCACAGCAGTGTGTAAGCGTTCCAATTGCTCCACATCCTTGTCAACACTTGTTATTGTCTGAGGGTGTTTTTGGTTGTCTTTTGTTTTATAAATAGCAATCCTCATGGGTATGATTTGGTATTTTGCTGTGGTTTTGATGTACATTTTCCTAATGAGAGACACTAAGTTTTTGGATGGTTGATTACCTAGCAATAGAAAACTTGAACATGAATTAATCACATTTCCCTTTAGCATTGCCTATGATAGACAGGCCTGTCTGTACAGAAATTATTTATTTATTTATTTAGAGACAGAGTCTCGCTCTGTCACCCAGGCTGGAGTGCAACGCCACTATCTTGGCTTACTGCAACCTCCGTCTCCCAAGATAAAGTGATTCTCATGCCTCAGCCTCCTGAGTAGCCAGGATTACAGGCATACACCACCACTCCCAACTAAGTGTTGTATTTTTAGTAGAGACGGGGCTTTGCTATGTTGGCCAGGCTGGTCTCAAACTCCTGGCCTCAAGTGATCCACCCGTCTTGACCTCCCAAAGTGCTGGATTACAGGCGTGAGCCACCGCACCCAGCTAGAAATCTTTTTTTTTTTTTTTTTATTCATTCTAGAACAATCTCCTCTGTCTCTCATTCTTCACATCCCTTAGGAGATACTACAGGCTCTTGTCTCTACTTCCAAAAGAACACCCCAATCCACCCCTCCTCTGTAACCCTCTAGTGCTGCTCTAACTTAGGATTCAGTGTACCCATGAAGTAATTCTGTCTCAGGTTTGACTGCAAAATTGGTTTTTGCAAATCTTGAGAAAAATCAGTGAAGAAATTAAGACAATAGAAAAAAGTATTATAATTCTGTGATGATTGAAGCTTAACAATCAACAAAGAGATCATTACTGTTTCAAGGGAATCCATTGACATTAAGAGCAGGAAACCCCTACAAGAGAGTCAAAGGTTAAGGTCAACATTTTGGGAAATGGGAATGGGAGTGTGGAGGAGGGACATCACCTCATCTAATCTGACAGTCTGGCTCGTAGCAGTTGCTGTGTTCCAAGAGTGTACCATGGTCCTATCTGCTGCAAACAAGGAGCCATTCTTGCAAATCAAAATAAATATTATAAAATTTATACCTATGGTTCACTTTACATAAATCTTATGAGGGGGATTCTAAGAAATAATACATTTTGAATGTATAGTAAGTCTTTAAATTGGCAATTTTGAAACTTGATTCTGTCTAGTAATGTTAACCTTGCTAGGAGATCCAAATGTTAGGTTATTTAAATACCACTCACTTGTATTTCCTGATGTTTTCCAGTGTTTGAACATTTGCTATAAGCTATAGTTGTTTCTAAATACTTTAACAGAAGAAATGCAAAGAAAAGAAGCTATGAGTACTGTTTTGGAATGCTCCATTGAGAAATTAGAAATGGATAAAAAATCTGAGTTAGCAAAGCAATATAAATTATAAATTTCAGTAACAAAACCAAAATCAGGGCAAGTAGACAAAATATTTTCATTGCAATGAAAAAAATCTTTTCATTGGATTAAAAAAGATTAAACTTAAATGAAGCAGCAACTGCCCTAATACCCAACTTCAAGATGCTGTTTGGTGCATTCTTAATTAACTAATGTCAATATGAAATGAAAGAAATTTTTTCTACATTTGGAATGTTTGTCATGAAATAAAAACTGAGGCTATTAAGTAGGACAATTGGTGTTTGGTATATTTAACATTGCCATTTTAAGAATTAATAACTTTTAAATATTAAATATGGTATTTAATTTTTTTTTTTTTTTTTTTTTTTTTTTTTTTTTTTTAGGGGGAGATGGAGTCTTACTCTGTTGCCCAGGCTGGAGTGCAGTGGCACGATCTCGGCTCACTGCAACCTCCACCTCCCAGGTTCAAGCGATTCTCCTGCCTCAGCCTCCTGAGCAGCTGGGGTTACAGGTGTGTGCCACCACTCCTGGCTAATTTTTGTATTTTTTTTAGTAGAGACAGGGTTTCACCGTGTTTGCTAGGCTGGTTTCGAACTCCTGACCTCAGGTAATCCAGCCGCCTCAGCCTCCCAAAGTACTGGGATTATAAGCCACTGCGCCCAGCCGGTATTTTAAAAATTTTAGGTAATTTTAACAGCCATTTATTGCATGTTAATATTCTCAGCTTATAATGTTTTATTATCAGATGACTATATAAGATAGAGAACATTTTTACATATTATTGAAATATATAATCTTGTCACAATATATTGGTCAAATTTTTAAAGCTATTTATTATTATATCTGTTTTTAGCAGAAAATTAAAATATTTAGTGTATAACCCATCCCAGAAAAAATAATTTACCTATATTATCATGCTTGCTCATTATTATTTAAAAACAGGTAAAAAAAAAGTTTTGAAAATTACAGAATAGCTTGTGATTTGAGGAATTCATGACAATTCCAGGGAATTCCACAGTTTGGTTCACACATCCCAACGACTAATCTGTCGGGAATTTGGAAACACTGCTTGGCCTATCGCAGCCACTTCCTGGCTGGCCTTGCCTTTGTTTTCTGCCACATTCTGTCTGTGCTTCTCCCTACTCTCAGAGAGGTTCGCCATGAACCCAAAACTGTTCACGTCAGTTTCCCACTTGGAACTCCTCAGTGGCTGTCTACATTTTTGTTCACATACCCTTATCTGCCTGAAGGTTTTTAGAATTCACCCCAAAATATTCATATTTATTTATAAATCGCATAAATGTACTACTATACAAAATCAGTGTGTTCATCTTAAAACAGGCAAACTGTAAACATTAAAAAGGTAAAAATTTGTTAAAGTACTCACAGAAGTTCTAATCTGACTTTCAGTAAGCCAGCGAATCATTTTGTTAACTTTTAGGAGGGCATGCACTTTACTTTGAAGTTCACTGATATAAAGGATAAAAATCCAAATTCCTAAACAATTTTCTTCATGGTCGGGCCATTTCCCCAACTCTTCTGCAACTCCCTGCACTCTGAGCAAGTTGGACTGCTTGAGGTCCCTGTACGTGGAATGTGCCATCCTGTACATTTTGTCTTTGCTGTCTGGGATGAACTAACCTCCTAGTCTGCTTGGCAAACTTCTTTCTAACTTTTTAGCCTTGGTCTAAACATTACCTTTTCCAAGAAGGCTTACTTAACTCTCTCTCTAGGAAGAGTTGGTAAATATTAGGCTGGTGCAAACATAATTGCGGTTTTTGCCATTACTTTCAATGACATAATTGCGGTTTTTGCCATTACTTTCAATGGCAAAAACCGCAATTATGTTTACACCGACTTAATAATACTAACCACTATTTTTTATGGTCATCCTAAAGCGTCCTCTGCCATTCATGGATTGCCTTTGGGAGTCTGTGCGGTACCATCCCCTGTAATCTCTGCAACAATGCAATGAGACTCTTAGTACTCCTTTTCTGTTGGAATAAAACAACAAATGCTCAATCCGCCTGATTCTGGAGCCCAAGCATGAGGCTGCTTGTGTTCTAGTGATTTCTTTCATGGCTTTTTCCTCATTGCAGTCAGTATGCACACAGATGTATCCCTCACAAGGCAGGGAGCCCCCAGAGATCTGGGGCTGCCTCTAGCCCATCTTTATATTTGTGCTATTCAGCATCAGACCTGACTTACAAAAACACTCTATAAATGGTTGCTAAATAAATTTGTAAATAATTTTTTAAATAATTTCATGATCCTTTATAGTTTGTATATTGATGAAAGTTCTTGGGCAAATTAATCCTTATAAGCAATTATTTATAAAGCATTTTTTAATCATTAACTCTATGTATGTGTACACACAGTTCTTGTTGCACAAATTAAGTAAAAACTCTCCTGATCTATCATATCATCTGATCTGCTCCCTGTCAAGAAGTTATTATATAGAATATGGAACACAAGCAGATTTTAGAATGCCATGACATGGGTTTCATTATTATTATTATTTTGAGACATTATTATTATTATTGTTATTATTATTATTATTGTTATTTTGACACTCTGTCACCCAGGCTGGAGTGCAGTGGCGCAATCTCGGCTCACTGCAACCTCTGCCTCCCAGGCTCAGGGAGGCGCCTGTGGTCCCAGGTAGCTAGGACTACAGGCACACGCCACCATACCTGGCTAATTTTGGTTTTTTGCTTATTTTTGTAAAGTCGGGATTTCACCATGTTGCCCAGGATGGTCTTGAACTCCTGAGCTCAAGTGATCTGCCTGCTTCAGCCTCCCAAAGTGCTAAGATTACAGGCATGAGCCACCACGCCTGGCCAGGTTTCATTATTTGCTTAGCTGCAACTCTTCCAAAGTTACACAACCTTTATGAGCCACATTTTCCTCTTCTATAGAGTGAAATCATTGATAATATTTACCTCTTGTTTGTGAAAATTCTGAAGCATTTAGAACAGTGACTGGTACATATTTATTGCTCGATATATGTTATTATAATTTTTAAAGATTTAAGAAAGCTCTTCTGGTGTAGGTGACTTCAAGCTTCTCAAAGTTGTAGTACCTGAGGGATTTCACTACCTTAGACCTCTGGTGTCTAAACCACATCCCTGGGCCATCACCTTCACTCTTGCATTTTCAATGATCATCTTTTGTTTGCTAGTTAATTCCATGCCCTAATTCCATGCCTAATTTCATGCCATTAGCCCAGGTAGCCTTCCAAAACTTCAGACTCACATATCCAAATCCTACTAGATATATCCACTGTGACCCTTCCCAGTCACTTCAAACTCACCAGGTCTCAAACAGAAAGAAAAGGACAAAGGAAGAAAGGACCAGGGGAGGACAGGGACTTGAAGGAGAGTTTGTTTCAGATGGAGTGGCTGGAGACACAGAGCAAAAAGATGCAGTGAGGGCCTGCAGAGATGAGAGTGAGAGGGAGTGGCCCAGGGGACAGGCACAGGAGGTGCTGAGACATCCCTTCCCCAGTGGGGAGAGTGGGGGACACAGACCAGTGGATAGAGGGGGATGCAGGAAGGTGAGTGACTTGTGCCCAAAGACTGCTAGTTTCTTCGAGAAAAAGAAGAGGATGCGGTTTGTTAAAAACAGAGTAGGAAAAGGAGAGCTGGGGGCTCTATTCAAGTTTGAGGGTTTCAGGCTACTGCCAAGGAATGGAGGATAAGCTGCCATGCAAGGCTGTGCGAGGGACCTGATGAGGTCAGAGAGCACAAGTCAGTGCTCGTCCGTCTCTGAGACTGTGACTTTCTCTCTGGTGCTTATTGGCCAAAGACTGGGAGAGGTGGGCTGTGAACAGAGCAGTGTTGGCTATTGGATCCAACGTAAAGGTGCAGATGGTTTACACTAGTGCAGAGTGAGAAGGTCAAGTATGTGCGGCCCATGAGTGGGCACATGAGGCCACCCCTCCCACTTGAGATTACTTCCGCTGTCAACTGAAGTAAGACTTAACAGAAAGAGCTATGACTGAAGAAAGTAATTGAAGTTGTCTAGCTTGAAAATGCAAACATAGGTATTTATAAGCTCATATGTCCCTTTAGGGCACACGCCCAGTGTTGGGGAGAAAACCATTTTAAGTGTCCACCGTGGCAGCCTGCCCTTTGGCATGGGCATGTGTAATCACCCCCATAGGATTTCAGGTGAGAGCTCCAAATCTTTCATCTGCAGTCTCTTTTTATATGATTTAAAAATTGAATATCTAATCATTTGCCTATTTCCTAACATTTATTTTACCTGGAACCTTCTTGAGGCTGAAATGGTTTTGTCACTTAGACCAGTGTCTTGACCATCATTTTTTAAGAAGTTGAACATTGAGATATTTAATAAGCATAGAGGTATTGATAAAAACTTAGCTATTTTATCTTCCTCTGATCACAAAAGCTACACATGTTCATTAAAAAAATAAAAAATAAAAAAATAAAAAAAAATAAGTGGCCAGGCATGGTGGCTCAAACCTGTAATCCCAGCACTTTGGAAGGCTGAGGCAGGCGGATCACAAGGTCAGGAGTTCGAGAACAGCCTGGCCAACATGGTGAAACCCCATTTCTACTAGAAACACACACAAAAAAATTAGCTGGCATGGTGGCACATGCCTGTAATCCCAGCTACTCAGGAGGCTGAGGCAGGAGGATCATTTGAACCCAGGAGGTGGAGGTTGCAGTGGGCTGAGATCGTGCCATTGCACACCAGCCTGGGTGACAGGGTGAGACTCCATCTCCAAAAAATAAAATTTAAAAGCTGCTCATAATTACAACACTTCATGGTAGTCAATGTTAGTACTTTGGAGTAAATATTTCCCACTTCCCCTAGATATGTCTTTGGTTTTCTTGGCCTGTGGTTTGCAATTCTGGCTCTTCTTTTGTCCCAATGTTATGTTGTAGCCATACACCTCCGTACAAGCATAGTCCAGGTAAATGCTCCTCCTCAACCCAGTGCAAACCCTTCTAAAACAGCAGTGGATTCCGAGTCTCAGGACTCCTTGGAAACTACAGATGGAAAGACTTCTCCACAGACCTTTGCTTGTCTGTCTTCTCTAAAATCCATTGCCAAGATGGGGCCTCATACTTGACCCTAGTGGGCACTCAATGTGTGTTGAGTTAATGAATGAAAGTTTTCCTTTGCTCCCTGTTCTGCTTGTCTTACCTGAGGCAATGCCACACGTGATAGCACAGGATGAACGTTTCTGAACACAAAAAGAGGGAGCTGTGAGGCGGCACCTGCAGAACAAATCTAGGATTTTCAGAGGAAGTCTTTGGAACTGGCTGTGGTCCAGCGTTTCCCAGCAGCGCTCCATGGAGTATTGATCCCCCAGCAAGCTCAGAAAACAAGGGACATGTGGTGAGATGAATTTGAGAAACACTACAAGCATATTAGTATATTTAAAAAGCATATTAATATATGTGAATAGCATATTATTAAAATCTGGGATTTTATATATTTTAATAGATTAATTATATTGTCATATTAATTTGTATTTTACAGAGGAGGGAAACAGGCTGGAAAGGTGACGTGACTTTGCTCGAGCTAACGAATACCAGACCGAGGCTTGACGGAGCCCCTCTCCACTTCCGGGTCACAGCTCTTCCCATTTCTCCCTGCTTTCCCCTCTGGGTTTCTGTTACTTCTAAAAGACTCAGAGGGAAAGTTCTAAAATTGGACCAATGGGACATTTTTAGCTCTTACCAGGCAGATTTTTCCACAGAGCTTGAGAAAGTTCCTGTAGTTCCCGTGCTGCGATCTCAAGATCCCGGGCTCATTGCCAGATGATTCCTATGCTGGCTGTTAGTTAAGCGTAGTCCAGGTAAAATGAAATTTTGTTCAAGGGACACTGCTTTCTATTTTCCAAGGATGCTAGTAAATGGTCACTCCGTCTTCCATATTTATGTGAGTCATGTCTGTCATGTAATTTATATAAAATACCGCACTGGTTGGCATTCATATACAATTGCAGGGCATTCTTTCACTTGTCACAAAAATGAAGTTATCCACATACATGAACTTTTAAAAAGTAATTTGTATTTTCCCTTGGAGTCATAAAAATTTTTAAAAAGAGTATCTCCAGTGAAATCTTTCTATATATGGGACATCCACTTGCCAAACTTCACTTGGCTTTGTTGTAATTGTCAACACCAACGTTGAACAGAGAGACTCTCCAGCCTCTGAGATCTACCCCAAAGGGAGAGACCGTATGGAGCGGCGGTGAGGGGCTCAGGTTTCAGAAGGAGACGTTTGTGTTATACTGGCCCTGTCATGTATAACCTGTGGGGTCTGGGACAGTTCACTTCACCTCTTGACACCTCAGTTTCTCCCTATAAAATGAGGATAACAATGCCTGCCTCCAAGACTTGTGGTAAGGATTTAAACGGCTTGGCCCAGAATAATCCCTTAATGAGTCGTAAATATCATTGCCTCATCTGTTTCTGGATGTGTTTAAGATTTCTTTTTCTTTGTCTGCCTTTGTATTTTAATCAGAAGCAGTCAATTTTTGCTGCTTTCTGTCGCTGGGGTCTCTATCTCTCAGGGAGTCCTATCATTCACAAGTGCTCCAAATCTTTTGAACACCCTTTCCACCTTTGACTAGTTCCCCACTGTGGATAGCCTACCTTTCTGAGACAGACTTCAAAGCAATTATAGCCTGCCAATCAGATGTACCCATACGGCTTGATTCGGAACACAGGGTGGTCCTATTTGAAGCCACCTGGTCACACTCAAATCCAGTCAGGTGTAATAGCTAAAGCTCCAAATAAAGCTAATCCCTTCAATCACACATGGCCTCCCTATCACACTCAGCAGGGAAACCCATTCCAATTCTTTCTTCCTCTCCCCCAAACGGCTTCATTGGAGCCCACCGGCTGCCACCCATGCCCTGGGGACTCGAGCACAGCTTCTGTCAGCTCCACTTGGTTCAGTGAGAATGTTCCAGAGAAGTGAAGGGAACTGTTTACCCAACAGACAGAGGTCCTTCACACCTGCCAGCAGCCTTAGGCATATCTTCTGTGTGCTACCATGTGATAGAGTGAGTGTCCCTGTCTTCACTGTCAGAGGCCCCTTTCTGTTATGCTAGTCTCGGTACCTGCAGGATCATGAAACAAAGCCGATTTGGTGGGGACATGAGGGCAGAGACTCACCCCCACCAAGCTAGATTTTCAGTTGGGAAATATTCTTCAAAACCTTAAATTCTGAAAACAGATGTCTGCCTGGTCATGCAATCTTCACTACATTATCCAAGTTTCCTGTTTAGAACCATTTATTTCCTCAACTTTCATTTCCCACTTGATAAAAACGTGATCACAGTTGAGAACTGAAGTGAAAGGATGCAGTGTAGTTTAACCAATTAGAAGCTGATCGGATGGGCTTGTGTTTGGCTGTGACAGAGTGGCTGATAATCTGACTTCCTGAACTCTAAAAGCTGGAAAAAAACACCACCTCTAGGACTCCCAGCAAAAAACAAAACAAAACTGTTGGGAGGTATCAGAGGGCAACCAAGGTAGTCAGGCCTTAGGAGAGAGAAAGGAAACTCACAGAGGTGAGCTGGGCCTCCTCCACAGCTTTGTATCTGCAGAGCATTTGCCAATCCACACTGCAGGCGTAGACGCCCAACAGAGTCCAAAATGAACCGGAGGCTGACACGGTCTCACCAGCCTAGGCAGGCCCAAATTGTTCAGGGCTACCAAGGCAGCTAGGAATTAAGGAGCCAAGTTCCTGAAGTGAAGGGAATTTGCAGAGGAAGGAGTTCCCTAGTCTGCATGGAATTCACCATTGAGGCATCTGAGGGTACCTGAAGGTGCATGTTGCAAGTGAGAAACCAGGAAGACTAAGACTGATACAGCCATTCAAGAGATCACTGCCTACATACGCACCCCCAGTGGCATGACAACTAATAACTAACGAATAGCAAACCCACAAAAATGACAAGCCGCCAGACCATAAAACTGAGGAGCATGATTAAGTCGAACCTGTACAAGCAAACTCAAAGGAAGAAAGAAAGTATGATAGAAACCTATATTGTAGGACACCTAGGCACAAATTAAAAAAGAAATGAGAGGCTGGGTGTGATGGCTTACACCTCTAAATCTCAGCACTTTGGGAGGTTGAGGTGGGGGGACTGCTTGAGGCCAGGAATTCCAGACCAGCCTAGGTAACATATCAAGCCCCCATCTCTAAAAACAATTTTTAAAAAATTAGCTGGGTGTGGTGGCACATATTAATAGCTGTAGTCCTAGCTATTAACACTAGCTGAGGTGGGAAGCTGAGGTGGGAGGATCGCTTGACCCCCGTTCGAGGCTTCAGTGAGCTATGAATGCACCACTACACTTCAGCCTGAGTGACAGAGTAAGAGAATGTCTCCAAAAAAAAAAAAAAAAAAAAAAAAAGGAAAGAAAAGAAAGAAATGTGAAAGATCAATATTGAAGAAAACAACTAAAGTTACAGATATTTGTGAATAATTGAATCAATGAAATTAAAAGATATTTCTGATTTTTGGTTGGAAAGACAAATTATAAATGTACCAATTTTTCCCACATTCATCTATGTATTTTACACAACTCCAATCAAAATCCATAAACACTGCTTTTAAAGCATAATAAAAACAAGTTCTAAGTTAATATATAAGAATAAACCTGTTAGCAATTAGAAAGAAAACCTGTGAGAATGTTAAGAAATGTTTGAAAAAGACAGTAATGAGAATGGCAGAAATTAAAAGCACTTTAGAACTAGAAAAACAAAAATAGATATCACTAGATGGATTAAACACATAAATGTAAACAAGCCACAAAATGCAAACTGTAGTAGTAAACCAAGGTAATGTAGATGAATATATGTATAATGATTTTCTTTTTTATGATACAAACTTTGATCCATTTTGTATTTTTGTTGGATTTAAGAAGTGAGATAGGAATTAGCCTTTATTTTTCTGAAGTAGTTTGCTATTAACTGAATTTCCACACCTATTCTAAGTGATCCTTTATCATATACCAATTTTCTGTGATTTATTCATTGTCTAGTCCTTTCCCTGTACTATTTTAATTGCTATGGTTTCATGTGTTTCTATGTGCAAAGGGCACACCTATCTCATTATTTTTTATTTTTAGAATGTCTTATGGCTCTTCTCAGTTATACATTATTTTATATGACCTTTTAAACTATTTGATCAAATCACAAAAGTATTTTTGTTTGCAACTGCATTTAATTTGTTTGTAGATTTGAGAAGATGGGTGATATGGTTTGGCTGTGTCCCCACCCAAATCTCATCTTGAATTGTAGCTCCCATAATTCCCATGTGTTGTGGGAGGGGCCCAGTGGGAGGTAACTGAATCACGGTGGCAGTTTCCCTGATACTGTTCTTGTCTTAGTGAGTAAGTTTCATGAGATCTGATGGTTTTATAAGAGAAAACCCCTTTCACTTGGCTCTCATTCTCTCTTTGCCTGCCGCCACGTAAGACATGCCTTTGCCTTCCACCATGATTGTGAAGCCTCCCCAGACACGTGGAACTGTGAGTCCATTAAACTTATTTTTCTTTATAAATTACCCAGTCTTGGGTATGTCTTTATCAGCAGGGTGAAAATGGACTAATACAATGGGACACCTCTACATTATTGAATCTTTGGGTCCAATCAGAAGATGGTTATATTTTTCTTAAAGGAGGTATATTTTCAAAGAAAGGGATAGAATTTTTATAGGTTTCTATTTATCTGTATCTATTTATATATATATGAATAATACTATATATGTAAGTATATATAATATAACATTATTCAGCTGTAACAACTTTTTACTGTGTAATCTGTCAGTGACTGGAAGAGATTTATGTTACTATGCTTGTATTATTGTCACATTCTAAATTTTCAGCAGGATTCTTATAGGTAATCCTTGACTTGTTTACATCTGATTTTCATAAAAGTTAAACTTTTATGTATTTTTAAATGACTTTTCATTCCTCTACATCCGCTCTGATGTGCTGAATTCAGACGTTCCTACATGAACTGACCTCAAAACTCCCTGAGATATTTTTCATGGTGGGGGTTCCTGTCAGCCAGCCAACAGTCCACTTCATTTTTGTTTTTTCTTTTTCTTTCAGCAGAGACAGGGTCTCGCCGTGCTGCCTGGGCTGGTCTCGAACTCCTGGCCTCAAGCAGTCTTCCTGCCTTGGCCTCCCAAAGTGCTGAGGTTACAGATGTGAGCCACTGTGCCTAGCTAAGAGTTCACTTCTGATACTATTACTCTCTTGTCTTATGAAATTATCTGAGTATTAATTTGATCTCACCTTTATTATTTTATAAAAATGATTGTAACCTCTAAACATAAATGGGTTGATGCTGGTGGTAAGAACTGTAGCTTTTTCATAAGATTAATTCTAATGCAATAAAGAAGGAATTTATTAGAGGTAACCAAGTAGCAAATCATCAGTTTCCTTCAGGCATTTATTGTGAAAGTAAAGCAAAATTAATGAAACTACATGAACTACATTGAAACTATATTAATAAAGTTGATTATCTGGAATATCAGTGTCCAGTGGAATATAATACAAGCCACACTGGTAATTTAAAATTTTCTACAGGCTACATTAAAAGATTGCCGGGCCCAGTGTCTCATGCCTGTAATCCCAGCACTTTGGGAGGCTGAGGCAGGTGGATCACGAGGTCAGGAGTTCAAGACCAGCCTGGGCAATATGGTGAAACCTCATCTCTACTAAAAATACAAAAATTAGCCAGGCGCAGTGGCACGCACCTGTAATCACAGCTACTTGGGAGGCTGAGGCAGGAGAATCGCTTGAACCCGGGAGGCGGAGGTTGCAGTGGTCCGAGATCACGCCACTGCACTCCAGCCTGGGCAACAGAGCGAGACTCCATCTCAAAAAAAAAAAAAAAAACCACACACACACATGAAATTAAATTTAAATTTGCGATATATTTTATTTAATACAATGTACCCAGAAACATTATCATTTCAGCATAATATAAATATTAAAAAATTCTAATAAGGCAATTTACATTTTTTTCATATTAAGCCTTAAAAAGCTGGTACTTATTTTACACTTACAGGATGTCTCACCTCAGACGTGCCATGCTCTCAGGCACTCTGCAGTGCTCACGTATGGCCAGTGGCTGTTGTAATGGAGGGCGCAGACCCAGAAGGTAAGGTGTAGAAATATTACCATACAGTAGCTCTCTTGGAATGAAATTCACTTTGTAACTTAAAGGGTTTATCAGCTTTGGCATATTACATTTTCATAAACTTTTTCAAGATTATCTTATAAATAAAAAGAATTGCTCACATGATGTTTTGATGCTATGGCTTCATGGCAATTAGGAATCTCTTACGAACTTGACTCTTCAACCACATAAAGTTGTAAACCAAAAATAAAATTCTAAGGGCCCCCCAACCATCTGAATGGACTTCCCCCTAGGCCAGGGCATTGTAAAATTAACCTGAAGGATTGGTTCAGACCATGATGGGAAGTTGGGGTTGGACGTGTGTCATTATACCTTCCGGCATTAACAGCAACACACATCCTAAGTCTGATAAGAGACATTTACAATACACTCTCTGTGAAGTCTCTACCTGGAGGCCTCATCTGCATGATACAATTTTGGTCTTCACAACCTCTTATCATAACCCAGACATTCCTTTCTATTGATAATAACTCTTTCAACCAATTGCCAATCAGAAAAATGTTAAATCTACCTATAACCTGGAAGTCCCCCGTTCCAGGAGGCAGCTAGCCAGGCGTGGGTGGGGCAAGAGAGGGCTCCCCCCACACCCCTACCAGGAAAGTCAGGTGACCATCAGGTGACGGTCAAGCGGTTGTTAACTGTCACTGGAAAATAATAATTGGTCACAGTCAGCACCAGGGAAAGGCAGTCTCCCTATGTTGATAGGAAACACCAGTAATCGGCAGCTTTCAGGAGTTGGGCGAGTGAGCTGAGGCATGCACATTAAGAGACAAAAGGTGGAATGTGACCTTCCGGGGCATTCCACCAGAAAAGGGAAGAAAGCCTCAGGCAGGCATTTGTACAGCTTCTTAAACGCACTGTGCGTGCTCACCTACCGAGCACAAGGAGGGCACCACACATGCAGTGGCCCACCCTGAGGGAAGAATCATGGGAAAAGGGATGCAAGACCCTGGAAGTATGCCAGCATGTAAAACCCCAAGTCCAAAGGTCAAATGCCTCACTTGTCCTTCTAGTCACCACTTGGGTCTCTTCTAAGTGTACTTTCCTTTCTTTCATGCTCTACGTCTTTTTAATAAACTTCCAGCCTGGACGCGATGGCTCACGCCTGTAATCTCAACACTTTCGGAGGCTGAGGTGGATGGATCACCTGAGGTCAGGAGTTCGAGACCAGCCTGGCCAACATGGCAAAACCCTGCCTCTACTAAAAATACAAAAATTAGCAGGGTGTGGTGGTGGGCACCTGTAATCCCAGCTACTCGGGAGGCTGAGGCAGGAAAATCACTTCAACCCGGGGGGCAGAGGTTGCGGTGAGCCGAGATCGCACCACTTCACAACAGCCTGGACGAAAGAGTGAGACTTGTCTCAAAAACAAACAAACAAACAAAAGACAAAAACCTTCCTCTCCTGCTCTGAAACTTGCCTCTATTTCTTTTTCTGCCTTAAGCCATCAGTCAAATTCTTCTGAGGCGGCAGGAATTAAGGTTGCTGCAGACCTGTATGGATTCACTGTCAGTATTTGGATGTTCGCCGCCCCTAATGACCCTTCCTTCAAGTTGTTTTCCCTTTCTGGACCGAACCAATGCATATCTTAAATGTATGTGGTTGATGTCTCAGGCCTCCCTAAAATGTATAAAACCAAGCTCCACCTCCGCCACCATGGGCACACGTTCTCAGAATCTCCTGAGGGTTGTGTCACAGGCCATAGTTACTCATATTTGGCTCAGAATAAACCTCTTCAAATATTTTACAGAGTTTGACACTTTTCATCGACAAAGTAACACTCTTTGGCAAGATTCCCCTGACATATTTTGCCCATCTGTTTATTTAAAATTTCGATTGCACTTGCTTTAGGAGTATCTCTTGTCAACACTAATAATTATAGATGCACTGTTTTAACTGTATCTCATATAGACCTGAACTCATTGGGTTTAATTTTGTGATTCAATACATGAGTAAATGCCATTTGTAGGTACTATTACCGGAGACAGTTTCACTCTCATTTTGTTTAAGTGTGCTTTCTTAGTTTGTATCTTTGCTACATGGCCTGTATTTTTTTTTTAGGTAATTTCACTCTTCTCTCTGTGGTAATTTGAAAATTATTAAGACTGATCTTCTTTCAACTTTAAGTAGCATACTTAAAAGTGAACATTGCAAGTCATCTTCATTCAACCTCATAAAGCAAAACAAAATCTACTTACTTCTCCCTGTGGAAGATGAGGGCACTCACCCCCTTAGACTTCCTTCTATAAGCTTCAAGATTGTGTCAGAACATATTAGGATTTTTATTTGTCTATTGTTGTTATTTTTAACATTATGTAGCTTTTCTATAAATAGGTATAACATCTACATTCTGTACTATGAACATGATTTTTCTATTTTTATTTTCTATTTTCTATTTTTATTTTTCTATTTTCTATTTTTAAATAATTTACATAATTTACTGCTTACTCTCAGTCAGGGGTAGCCACCTATTTTCTGTTTTGTTTTGTTTTGTTTTGTTTTTTGAGACAGAGTCTTGCTCTGTCACCCAGGCTAGAATGCAGTGGCGCAATATCCACTCACTGCAAGCTCCACTTCCTAGGTTCATGCATTCTCCTGCCTCAGCCTCCCAAGTAGCTGGGACTACAGGCGCCCACCACCACACCTGGCTAAGTTTTTGTATTTTTTAGTAGAGATGGGGTTTCATCGTGTTAGCCAGGATATTCTCGATCTCTGACCTCGTGATCCGCCTGCCTCAGCCTCCCAAAGTATTGGGATTACAGGCGTCAGCCACTGCGCGTGGCCAGCCACCTAATTTTTAAGGCCCATTTCAAAATGAAAATGTAGAGCCTTTGTTCAAACATTATTAAGAATTTTCAGATGACAACAGCTGAGCATTAAGTCACATGAGGCCTGTTTCAGCACAATGCCCTCTACAACCGCATCCTAAGCCTAGGAAGACCGCCCTGCTGCCAGTCTTTTCATGCCCTTCCCTATTTGTCACTTAGTTTGATTTCTCATTTGGTAGACTGGGTATAGACTTTGCACCAGTCCCTGCCCTGCTGGCCCTCAGAGTCTTTCCTTCCCCTTCCCCTGCTGTGCCTTGAGCCATAGGTTCTTGACTCAGCTGGTTTTTCAGCTAGATTTGGCCCACAGGAATGGCTGTCAATAAATTGGAAGGATGGAGGAAGGTGAAGCAGAATCTTTTTCTCCCGGTTCATCTCAGTCAGCATCTCAGGAACCAGCTCCTCACTGTCTAAAGCACTATCTCCATCCCCACTGGACAGGCCTGCTAGGATTCCAGATTCCTTCAGGCAACTCTGACCCCTGGCCTGACTCCTTTGTCCAGTCAGCCCAGGGACTGGCTATTGGGCTAATCTTGAAGTATCTTAATGTTATTTGTTATCTTAGCTCTTACATCAACAGTGAAACTGAATTCCTTTATTCAGTTCCTCCTGTTTCAAATACTCATGAGAAATATACTTCTTGATTTTATACAAAGAAGAGATGGCTGTCTGTTACCTTCATATGCAAATGACAGTCTAGCATGATGTAAAATTCATGAGTTGCATGTGTTTATTTTACTAAAGTTTGGAGCAGTGCCTCTCGTATGTTAGCCATGCATCTGAATCACCTGGAGGGCATATCAAGACACTGATTTCTGAGTTCCACCTCCAGAGAATTGAAATTAGTATGTCTGAGATAGTGGTCCAAGATTTGGCATTCTAACAAGATCCCAGGTGATGCTAAAGCTGCCAGCCTACAGACCACATGCGAGTAGCATTCCTCTGAAACTCGCTCCATTATCTGCTAGCATTTAATGCTACTTAGAAGATGTGTGAGTTCAGTCTCAGTTTTTAAGTTTAATAGGTGACAGGAGTATTCATAAGGTTATCTTTAACCTGGTAGTTCAGCAAATTTTCCAGAATGTTGTGACATTAGCCAGCCATTGTAAATTTTCTTCTTGATCAGATGATCGCTACCTTCCTTCATTTTAGAGAAAATTTCTTCTAAAATATTTTTAAGAATATGTTTGTTTCTGTTTCATTTGTTCTCTCCTCTATTTGAGGCAGAACCACCAAAGTATCCACATGTTGGCCTCTACTGTGGCTCCCTTGTGCATGCTGGTTCTCCCAGGTTTCATGCACCTTGGGAGAATCCCTGATGAGCCCAGTTCTCCAGATAATTGATGGATTGGCAAGAAAACTAGGCACTCTGGTAACTTTGTCCTCACATACATTTCTTTCAAATCTGTGGTCCACTTAGTGGAAAGTAACTCAGCCAGCCATGGGTCAGGCTGCTTGCAGGACCTGGGTCTCCATAATGGAAAGTCCATGTAGGCACCTGCTATTTCTTGATTCTACTACCAGTGTCATTCTGTGGTGAGGAACTGAGCTCCTTTCTTTTCTTGGCTTTCCCAGATTCTTAAGTGCTATTCTCCAAATTGAAGGGAACTTAGAAAGATCTTCAAAAATTCCCATGCTTTCTCTTCCCTCACTGCCTGCAACATGTTCTATGGAACTATATGTTGACTCTTCCTTCAACCTGTTCCAAAGTAAACAATCTATTGGCTGTTGTTTACAATCAGTGTGATATGGTTTGGCTGTGTTCCCACCCAAATCTCATCTTAAATTGTGGCTCCCACAATTCCTACATGTCATGGGAGGGACCTGGTGGGAGGTAATGGAATCAAAGTTTCCTTTGCTGTTCTCATGATAGTAAGTCTCATGAGATCTGATGGTTTTATAAAGGGGAGTTCCCCTGCACATGCTGTCTTGCCTGCCACCATGTAAAATGTGCCTTTCCTCCTTCTTTGCCTTCTGCCATGATTTTGAGGCCTCCCCAGCCACATGGAACTGTGAGTTTATTAAACCTCTTTTTCTTTGTAAATTATGCAGTCTCAGGTATGTCTTTATTAGCGGCATGAGAACAGACTAAAACACAGTGAAAATAGAGAACATACTTGTTTTCTGAATAGACAAAGTTTTCTGAACTACGAATTAACATTTTTGTTCATTTAGGTGATTATAAGGAAGGTGTTACTTTTTTATTTCCCAATAAGTTTTCTTTCCTAGTTTAAAGATAACTCATAAGGAGCAAGAGATTTTCCAGTATGAAGAGAGGAATAATGCAGTGCGGTTTTCAAGGAGTCAGAAGGAGCGAGGAGACTCTATAAACCACATTCTTACTCTGAAGTACTTTAGAGTTTGAGAGAATAAGTAGTTTCTACTTGAGATAAAAAGCAATGTCCTTAAGAGAAATCCAAGTTACAATTAAAGCAAGGAAAGGCAAGGAACTGTCAATAAAGAAGCAGTCTATGGAAAAAGGGAAGTTTGCTAATCATGTAGCTGGACTTCCAAAGCATAACTGGAAGTTTTATGCAGCATGGGAGGAAAAGGGTGTTGGGCCAAGGGAGAAAATTCAGAATCTTATGGTGATACAAGCACGGGAGAGAATAGGGGACCAAAGGAGCTTATGATTCGAATGCTATTCAAAGAAACCCGGAATGTTCAGCAGAGAGGGTTGCTACTTCAGACAAAAAAGAGGGGAGGGTGCAGCAGCTCCCTTCATCATCTGATGGAGTTAGGCATCTCAGGTAGTGAGCAAGGAAGTCCAAATCTAGTCACTAGGTGCTCAGGAGTGGGCAGTCATCCTGCCAGCTTGGACCCTGTGTGTCTGGTTCCAGTGAAGATTAAGTCATCAAACCAAGGGAGCACAGGGACCAAGAGGTAAGCTGCAAAAACTACAGCTCTTCTCCAGACATCCCCTACAAGATCCTGTCCAGAGACACCGGAGGAGGCAATGGTGCTGGTCAGCGCTTTGTGCCATTTTGTGGCCTCTCCCACCTGCCCCCTCTTTTTGGTCCAAGTTCTTGTCCCGCCTGCTTACCCACCCACTGCCTGCCTATAGTCCTTCCCTCTCTGGTCTTTAGTGTCCTCACTGGTAAAATTAACATAACATCTCTAATCATGCATATTCATGTAGTGAGGTAGATAATGTGAAAGGGCTTTGAACAATGTAGTAAGGGAAAGAGAGTAAGATACTGACTTCCCGTTTTCCCAATTCCTGCTTCAGAACTGCTCTCCTAGGCTCCAAGCCCCTACCTCTGTTAGCCCCTTGATCAATCTTTGTCTGTGGAGAGGCAAAACTACATGGTATCCCAAGAACAGGGACCAATATTACAGCCCCATTTCTTTTCTTTGCTATTTCCCTTGATCACTCTTTTTTTTTTTTGAGACGGAGTCTCACTCTGTCGCCCAGGGTGGAGTGCAGTGGCGGGATCTCAGCTCACTGCAAGCTCCGCCTCCCGGGTTTACGCCATTCTCCTGCCTCAGCCTCCCGAGTAGCTGGGACTACAGGCGCCCGCCACCTCGCCCGGCTAGTTTTTTGTATTTTTTAGTAGAGACGGGGTTTCACCGTGTTAGCCAGGATAGTCTCGATCTCCTGACCTAGTGATCCGCCCGTCTCAGCCTCCCAAAGTGCTGGGATTACAGGCTTGAGCCACCGCGCCCGGCCCCCTTGATCACTCTTAAACCAAGAAACTGAGATCTTTTCTCTGGTTGGTGGGGCTTCCTCACTGGAACAAAGGGGAGTATGTACATTTCATAATAGAGTTCTGTGATGAAATGTCCTAAGGAGATACATGTACATTTCATAATAGGCATTCTGTGATGGAATGTTCTGAGGGGATAAAAGCTGGAATCGGTCTCAGCACATCTCAGTTACTCATTTTGATTCGTTTGGACAAGTGAGTTACTACAGCGCTTATTTGGAAAAATGACTAGAAAGCTACCTCCAATCTCTCGGCCTCAACCCCAGGCTCCATTTCTTTCTGTTCCTTCCCGCTCTCGTCTTCCAGCCCTCCTTCCCCCCGTTACTCCTCAAACTTCCTGCCCTCAGCCTCCTCTCCAGAGCCGTCCATCTTGTTCGATTTTCTGCCCTACCCGTTTGCCCAAGCTGACTGATGTCTCCCCTTCCCAGTACCCTACCTCAAGGAACTTTCTGCCCAGCTCTTCCTCTGTTACTACCAGAGCGTCTGTGTGCCGCCCCCCTGTTCGTCAGGCACCCCTTTCCCAGTGCCCTCCTATCTTCCCCCCTCGCCCTCCTCATAGCCCTTCCTGCTAGTTTCCTGTACTCTAGTCCCCACTCCCTATCCAGCCACCCCCAACCAGACCTGACGACTTACAAATCTCACCCTGGAGAAATGATTTCCCTCATACTGGGGCAGTTCTCAGGAGGTTCAGAATTGCCAGGACTGTGGATTCCCAGCAACGACCTGGCAGACACGGGGAATCCAAGACCATGGCAAGCGAATATTCAGCCTGGCCTGCGCCTTTCCTCTCCTGCCTGGGCAGGCAGACTGCACAAGCGTCTGCATTTGAACTGGCTTCTCCGTGGAACTTGGTCTGTAACCACAGAGCAAACTGTAGAACCAGGAGCAGAGAAGGTAGGGGATTGAAAGGCATCGAATCTGTTCTCAAGGAGGGAGGTGATTGGCCAACGTGAGGTCCAGTTTTATGTTCATTATCTCCTGGGTTTGCCAGTTGATGGCAAGCCTTTTTCCTGGCAGTATCGAGAGGCAGTTCTAGTAAAGAGGCTGGATTCCGAGAGGCCAGAGTGGTATCATACGAACGCTGTTGCCTGGAGGTGGAGTGGGGCGCCGTTGCCTAGAGACTGCAGGAGGCCTGCGGCCGAGCGAGTGGTAAGAGGACGCCAAGAGAGCGCCGGACCCACCGAGCAGCTCCAAGGCCATGGCGGGACACCCGAAAGAGAGGGTGGTCACAGATGAGGTTCATCAGAACCAGATCTTGCGGGAGCTGTACCTCAAAGAGTTACGAACCCAGAAACTCTACACTCAGTACCACGTGAATCCCCTGCGCAAGGTTCACAGGATTACGAGGAAGCCCATGTCTTGGCATGATAACCTGGAGGAACCCGCAGACGCCAGGTTTCTGAATCTCATTCACCATGCTGCCCAGGGGCCAAGGAAGAAGTACCCGGAGGCACAAACTGAAAACCAGGAAATTGGGTGGGACTCAGAGCCCTTGGTCGACCCAGAACGCAGTGACCGTAGGATGAACCACTTCAGGGTCTACAATGACATCACTCTGTACAAAGCTAAAATGTGGAGCTTGGGAGAAGATGATCGCCACAAGTAGCATTTCAGCAATGGAGTCAGTTCCTGGATTTAATGTCCTAAATATCCGCTGCCTAGAAGAGTAAATATTACTTTAACCCCCCGTCCATAATTCATGGATAATGGCAAAAATTAGGAAGCATAAAAAAATGCGGAAGAAGGAAATAAAAATTGCCCATTATCTCACCATATGGAAGTGACTAATATTAGCATATTGAACCATTTGTTTTTAAAATTAATAATAAATTGCATATATTTATTGTGTACAATGTGATGTTTTGAAATATGTATATATGGTAGAATGGTTAAATCGAGTATCTCACATACTTATTTTGTGGTGAGAGGACTTAAAATCTATTCTCTTAGGGATTTTCAAGAATACAATACATTGTTATTAACTGTAGTCACTACAGTTAATCTTGACAGCTCTCTTGAACTTATTCCTCCAACTGAAATTTTGTATCCTTTAGCCAACATCGCCCCAATTCCTACCCCTAACCCCTGGTAATCACCATTCTAATCTCTAATTCTATGAGTTTGACTTTTTTGGATTTAGAAAATGTGGTATATTTACTTAATGGAATACAATTCGGCCTTAAGAAAGAAAGAAATCTCGTCATTTACAGCAACATGGAGGAACTTGAAGGACATTATGTTAAGTGAAATAAGCCAGGCACAGAAAGACAAATACCACATGATCTCACTTATATGGTGAATCTAAATATGCCAACATGTTTGCATACTTCTATATTTTTCTGTATATTTGAACTTATTGATCTTACATTTTGATTAATAAAAGATCGTAAGCATATATTTTCAGACAGGTGGAGAAAACGGACAGGAATATGATTCTACTTATGTGGCATGAACATATAAGATTTGATTATGCCTCTTATCCCCGTGTAATTACAAAATAGTGCCTTCTTTCACTCTCAAAAGTCTTAGTGGAAGCAAGTCTGAAGAAAGTTGGAGGAAAGGGTAGAGTTTTACAGGGAAGTTAAGGAAAGTTAAGATAAAGATAGTTGAGCAAAAATAGTAAACCATTATACTGTCAGTTTTGAAGCCACCAAAAGAAATTTAACTTAACATTTTAAATAATTAGTGCTAATTAATTATTTAACTTAAAAATTTGGGGGCCAGGTACAGTGGCTCACGCCTGTAACCCCAGCACTTTGGGAGGCTGAGGTGGGCAGATCATGAGGTCAGGAGTTGGAGACCAGCCTGGCCAACATGATGAAACCCTGTCTTTACTAAAAATACAAAAATTAGCCAGGCATGATGGCGTGCACCTGTAATCCCAGCTACTCAGGAGGCTGAGGCAGGGGAATCGCTTGGACCCAGGAGGTGGAGGTTGCTGAGCTGAGATCGTGCCACTGCCCTCCCGCCTAGGCAACAGAGTGAGACTCTGTCTCAAAAAAATAAATAAAATAAAATTTGGGAAGGAGGAGAAAAGCAGGAGGGAGAAGTGTTAAGTGAGTTAAGTTCTCATCTTGGATGTTGCCCAAACAGGAACAATGGCACCACATAGAATGCAGTTCTATGGAACTGCTCTTATGGAAACTCCATGGCCACTTCACACTATCCCTTCACACTTTTGATTTGAGGACTAGAGTCTAATTTATACCTAGACCATAGAACCTCCACTACAGTTACTGCAGAGTATTTCTACCCACAGATTGGCTAGAACATCCCATCATCCCAAGTGCTAATATTTTTCTGAGTTTTACCTAAGCAGTGTGTTTGCTTGATGAAAACTAGGTCACATATGTGTTCTCAGTTTCAAGAGAGTCTAGGAAATGCAGGGTGTTTTTTTTTTTTTTTTTTTTTGTTTGTTTGTTTGTTTTGTTTTGTTTTTTAAGTTTGCTAGCTTCTGTAGTATGGGAAAGCAATAGAAGCTGTTGGAGTTTGCACTGAGTAAGCCAATTTGCAGGATTTTCCATAATCTACTGGCCTAAATAACACCTCTTGACAGTATTTTTAAAAGTAAATATTGTACATACATAAAATGAGAAATATACAGTAGAGCAGGTGTAAAATAAAAGGTAAAAGCTGCTTTTTATTACCCTTTTCTATTAGTTAGTCCCCACTCCCTATCCAGCCACCCCCAACCAGACCTGACAGCTTACAAATCTCACCCTGGAGAAATGGTTTCCCTCCTACTGGGGCAGTTCTCAGGCGGTTCAGAATTGCCGGGACTGTGGATTCCCAGCAACGACCTGGCAGACACGGGGAATCCAAGACCATGGCAAGCGTTCAGCATCATTTTCATTTTGAACTGGGCCTTAAAAATTAGGTGGCCGGCCGGGCGCGGTGGCTGACGCCTGGAATCCCAGCACTTTGGGAGGCCGAGGCAGGCGGATCACGAGGTCAGGAGATCGAGAACATCCTGGTTAACACGGTGAAACCCCGTCTCTATTTAATACAAAAAAAATTAGTCAGGTGTGGTGGTGGGTGCCTATAGTCCCAGCTACTCGGGAGGCTGAGGCAGGAGAATGGCGTGAGCACGGGAGGCGGAGCTTGCAGTGAGCGGATATCACGCCACTGCACTCCAGCCTGGGTGGACAGAGCGAGACTCCATCTCAAAAAAAAAAAAAAAAAAAAAAAAAAAAAAAAAAAAAAAAAAAAAATTAGGTGGCCACCACTGACCGAGAGTAAACCGTAAATTATTTAAAAATAGAAAAATAATGTTCATAGTACAGAATGTAGATATTATACCTATTTATAGAAAAGCTACATAATGTTAAAAATAACAACAATAGACAAATAAAAATCCTAATATGTTCTGACACAATCTTGAAGCTTATAGAAGGAAGTCTAAGGGGGTGAGTGCCCTCATCTTCCACAGGGAGAAGTAAGTAGATTTTGTTTTGCTTTATGAGGTTGAATGAAGATGACTTGGAATGTTCACTTTTAAGTATGTTACTTAAAATTGAAAGAAGATCAGTCTTAATAATTTTCAAATTACCACAGGGAGAAGAGTGAAATTACCTAAAAAAAAAAAAAATACAGGCCATGTAGCAAAGATACAAACTAAGAAAGCACACTTAAACAAAATGAGAGTGAAACTGTCTCTGGTAATAATACCTACAAATGGCATTTACTCATGTATTGAATCTCAAAATTAAACCCAATGAGTTCAGGTCTATATGAGATACAGTTAAAACAGTGCATCTATAATTATTAGTGTTGACAAGAGATACTCCTAAAGCAAGTGCAATCGAAATTTTAAATAAACAGATGGGCAAAATATGTCAGGGGAATCTTGCCAAAGAGTGTTACTTTGTCGATGAAAAGTGTCAAACTCTGTAAAATATTTGAAGAGGTTTATTCTGAGCCAAATATGAATAACTATGGCCTGTGACACAACCCTCAGGAGATTCTGAGAACGTGTGCCCATGGTGGTTGAGGTGGAGCTTGGTTTTATACATTTTAGGGAGGCATGAGACATCAACCACATACATTTAAGATATGCCAGATTACCCTATCTATTAGTTATCTATTGCTGTGCAATAAATTATTCCCAAATTTCGCAGTTTAATATAACAAAGCACTCATCATGTCACAGTTCTCGGGGTCAGAAGTCTAGCTGCTGCTTAGTTGGTTGTCTCTGGCATGAGGTCTCTCAGAGGTTGCAGTCAAGCTGTTGACTGGAGCTTCAGTCTCATCTAAACGCTTGACAAAGGGAAAGTCTTCTTTCAAGCTCGCTCATTTGGTTTTTGGCAGAATTTAGTCCATCACAGGCAGTGGATTGAGGGCCTGACTTGTTCATAGGTGGTTTCCCGCAGGCCTCCCCCGGTTCCTTGCCACGGGGGTCTTGCATAGGACAGCTCACAATTTGGAAACCAGAGGCCCTCTGAGTGAGCGTGTGAGAGAAAAGGCAAGAAAAAAAACCACTCAAGGTGGAAGTCACAGTCTTTCTAAAACCTCATCTTGGAAGTGACATCCATCGCTTCTGCTGAATTCTGTTCGTTAGAGGCAAGCTAGTAAGTCCAGTCTACACTGAAGAGGAGGGGATTGCACAATGAGGTGAACACTAGGAGGTGGGGGTCTTTGGGGGCCATCTTAGAGACTGCCTCCTCTCCTGCCATGTCTCTTTCACCCAAAAGCAATCACTGTTAATAGTTTCTTATCATTCCTCTCAGGGAAAAACAAAAAGAATTGGATTTAAACCAATTATCCAAGATTAACCTGGATGTGTTCCAACAGTTACTGCTAAGATCTAAATGTCAACCATTCCTAAGTAGCATAAATGCCATCCTAGCCAAGTAGACCAGATGAGCATTGAAACTCACAGCTTGTATTCAAGTAAAAAAGGTAAATAGTACAGCAATGGTAACATGGTGAAAGTGCCCAAGCCTGTGTTTACATTTTCACAAATGAAAAAAAAGAAATCAACCATGGGACATACGGGCAATGCCTCTGAAGGAGTTTTTGAAAAATAAATTTGCTCAGGAAACATCTCCACCCCTGTCTCCACAAACTGACAGAGAAGCAGTGTTGCTACTCCATGATGCTGGTGTGCTATTAGTCCAATGTATAAATGACAGAGACCGATGTCTGCTAGGCCAGGTACCACACCTGGCCTCACTCAGTTATCACAGCCAACTTTGCAAAAGTGATATTAACTCCCCTTCAAGATGAAGAAACTGCTACTGAGATATAAGTGACCTACTGATATTCCAAGCCAAAGTTCTCTTGTTTCAATGCCTTTCTTCTGTCCACTTTACTCTCCAATGTCCGAGGTCTGTTTTGGCCTCTCTTCATTACTGATTTCCAAACTATTCCACAACTTGAATAGGCAGACACTTTCCCTTTATCTGGTTATTCAGAAGGAGAGGTTTCAGCTTTCATCTGCCAACCCCTCTCCAATGTGAACAAGGATTTTGGAAATAAGGACCACATGCTTCTCATCTGGTTCCAATCTATCTAGATATGTGATGCCTCACAACGTCTGTTTCTCTTACAAATGGTAGCAAATATTTAGAAATCATTCTTAAGCTATGTACACAGCAGCAGGACATCATGTCCTGGCTTTTGTCCTATTTGAATTTAAATTAAGAAAGCAACTAAAAATAAATGGAAGACTCAGCCATTTGGAGGATAAAGTCTACCACAAATAATACTTGTAGACAATGTTCAAACATAACCAATAAACCATGTAATTATGTTAGAGAGAATACTGGGAATTTGAAATGACTAGAAGCTGTTTGATTTTAAAATTTGAGCTATCACTGTCTTTAAAATCTAACGTGTTAAATAACACTTCAGGATTAAGCATTCATTTAACAAACATTTACTGAATTTAGTACTAGGCAGAAGAAACGAAAAAATCGCATCTTCGGGATTCTAGAAGTCTAGGAAATAGAGTAAGATGATCATATCAAAATAATTACAGTACTCTTAGGGGGCATTTATTCTAAAATTCTTATGTTTTCATGAGGGATTTCCACCAGACCACACTAGGCTTTTCTCTACCTCTCTCGCCTCCTCAGCCCTTCACTGGGGGTCAGTCACAGTGGATTATCTGATGAAGAGTTTGGAAGAGAAAAATGGGCTTGCTTCTTTGCCTCTCTTTCTCTCCCCTCACTCCATTCTTACTGTTAAGCTCTCTGCCACTCCACTTCCAGGTAAACAGCATAGTAAGGCAGGTTCTGACCATTTGGAGGGAGTGTAATTTAGACAGAAAAGTGTGGTACTAAGCCCCCACGCCCACACACAAGTGTGACCTTCCAGCGTGCAGTCTATCAGTAATGAAGCTGATATTTTCATTTCCGTCTGATGTCACTGAATGTACATCCAAGTTGTCTGGAGTTATCTTTAACAGATAGTGGTCTTCACCTCAGGCTCACTGAATCTCTGGAGGTATAGGAATTCAGTAATGTGTCTCTCTTCAAACTAAGCAAGGAAGAGTGATGTTACTTTATGTGCCCCTTAAAACTCTAAGAAAAAATACGATTTGTGCTAAGAATAATAAGTGCTGTAAGACACTAAAGAGAGCCTAGCTTTTCACAGTGGATGAGTAAGGACCTCACAGAGCAGATGTTATTGGGGCTAAATGTTGAAGCATCTGGAAGTATAAAGATAAGGAAGGCAAGAAAAAATACTCTAGAAAAGAATATGAAAAGTCACTGCATGAAAGCACATGTCACGGTAGGAAAATGGAAAATAATCTTTGTGGGTTCAGGATATGGTGGGTTACAGGAGGTAGTGAAAGGAGATTGGCGCTGTGTTGCGAAGGGTCTTGTAGGGACAGCATTATTCAATTCCTGTACCTCCAGGGACCCAGGGAGCCTGAGATGGAGACCACTATTTGTTAGTTTTAAAGACAACCTCCAGATAACTGGGATGTACATGCAGCTCTGGGAACCACTATCTTTCAGGCTAAGGAGTTTGAGCTTCATCTCATCCATAACACAAGGTCATCAGAGGGAGCTGACCGCATCTGTAGAGGGATGCAGATGTGGTCAGTGTGGTGGCAAGTGAGGAAACTGTTGTAGGAGTTCAGGCTGGAGAAAATGAAAGGCAAAACCGCAGCAGTTGGAAAGGAATGGAAAGAATGGGAATAGAGTCTAGGTATGTTTTTGAGAAAGGAGAGACAGGACTCTCGCCAGATGTATGGGTAAGGCGTGTGAGTGCTGAAGGAGGAGGCAGACATGAATGAGTGGAGGTAGGTGGTGCCATGTGGGGATATTTTGTCCCATAATCCTGCATCTCTCTCCATCTCTCCAGTCAGGCATCCTCATGGAAGAAAGAGTGGCTGATCTCATCCGATCAGACCTGAGCAGTCACTCTTTGGACCAAGCTTCACTACTGGGTTAGGTTCCTGCATTGAACAGTGCTGCAGCTCTGCCCCATCTTCTCTGATACACTGTGCCTGGGTGAATAACACAGACCTGCCCTTTACTCTGTGGACTGGATAAAAGAGTCTCTGAGATTCAAGGGAGGAGAATAGGTGGATGAGGTCTTGTGTGGTCATCCAGGTCTAAGCTACAATGTCCATGTCAGCTTTTCAGCATTTGAAGTGTGGAATCAGTAGGGTAACATTTCATCCAAATTTGTCTGGGATAGACCTGGCTAAAACATGACTTGGCTATCTCTTGTCCTAAATATATCTATTTTAAGGTTGTGCTATTAGTAGTTACATTAAAAGAAGCTGGGATGGATTTGGTAGAACTGCACTTTGTATTTCTGTTTCCTGCCATGATCTCAGCTGGGCATGGGTGATTTGCCTGTGCAGTGAGCATAGTTTTCATATTAACAAGTGAAAATAGTCAGAGATAACTTATTACTCTTTCCCCATATGTATACAGATGCAACATCGTTTACATCTCCTTTTTCATGACAACACATACTGCTTTCAGATAAAACAAAGTGTTCTCAGCTGCAAGCAGCCAGTGACAGCTTCCTCCTCCCCCCTCTGCAGTGGTGGAGAAGTATTTTATGTGGATGCCCGCATACCAGTGGGCTGTGCCTTGGCCCACGTTTTGGGGTACAGGATGCACAAAGGCTTCCAGGTGACTAGTCATCAAAGTAAATAGGCGATGTGGAACATACGCAGAGGAAATAGAGGTTGAGTAGTCTTGCTGGAGAACACATAGAATAAAGTCTGTGTGGTTTTGCACAGTGATTTTATTTTTATTATTTAATAATATTTGTTTAATTTAAAACATTTACATCAGTAGCTTAAAATATTGAAGGTACATATTTAATGAAAAATTAAGTACTGAATTTTCAACTACTGAAGAAGAGTCAACTTCTTACTTCTTGCCAATTTCTTGCCTCTAAGCTCCAGATTCATATTTTTGCCTGCTCGCTGATAACAGTTCTCGGCCTTGTATATATTTTCCTTTACTGGCTGGCACAATGTTAAGCTTTGTAAGTAGAGACCCCTGGAGAGACATTGCAGGAGGAAGGGGTTTCCTTCCTGGTTCCAGTATGACACAACCACTTCTGGATGGGGCACTTTTTTTCTGTTTCTTCACTGCTAGGTTCCTACAGATGCAGCTTTCTCTTGCATTTGCCATGAGCTTTCTGCATCCCTCAACTCAAGCAGTGGCATTGCAGTCAGGAGCCCTTGAGAGTGTGGCCTCGCTGTTCCCTGTACCTCTTCCTAAGTCCCAACCATGCACACATGTGTGGTCACATGGGGATGGTCATCTAGTGAGTTGCCTGCCTGACCTTTATCCCACCCAGCCAGCCATGGAGCCCAACCCAAGCCTTATACATAGTGCAGTAGATTCCCACACAAGGTGGTCATTTCAGCTCCCAGTTCCAGCAGCAACTTCAGCAGTGCCCTGCTTCCCTCAGGGTGCCTGATTCCCTCTGTGTGCCCCCCATCCGCCTTGGCTCACCTTTGACCTGGAGGGTTGACTCTGTGCCCCCCCCGCCAAAATTGAAACATGACATGCCCCAGGCCTCGCTTCTGTGGTGGCACCCAAAATCTGCCCACCAGCCCACCAGCCTTGGCTCATCTGCACAAAAATGGTTGTTCTTGCTTGCCTGGCCACCGTGGGCCAGCTCTGGCCTGGGCAACCTAACAACCTCTCCACTGTCCACACCCCCGTCAATGAATTCTGAACCTACCCTTGGGGAGGGGACCCCCAAGGTTGTTCTTTTTTATATATTTTCCTCAGCACTTTAGATTTCCCTTTGGATCTTCATAGTTACTGTCCTACCATAGCTTATTCATTCTTTGTATTAAATTATGAGTAGGCAAACTTTTTCTGTAAAGGGCCAAATAGTAAATATTTTGGACTCTGTGGGCCATACAGCTGTGTCATGACTACTCACCTCTGCTGTTGTAACACAAAAACAGCCATAGACAATATGCAAGTGAATGGGTGTGGCTGTGTTGCAGTCACACTTTATTTATAAAAGCAGGTCCGATTTTGACCTGTGGACACAGTTTGCTTACCCTTGTATAACATTCCTTTTATTTAAGCTACTGGGTGTTTTTTGCTTCCTGATTGATCTAGACTGATACAAATTCAACATCAAAAACTGAAGCAGACGTGATCAGTGAATGCCCTGCTCAAACCTTCTCACTTTATGTGCTAGCTGGTACATATGTATTTGTCAGTAGACTGCTATTCACAGCTGTTCTAACTCACTTTGCCACACCTCTAAGGCCAGGAGTACTTAGGGCACTACCCTCAGGAGCATTTCCTAGCCAATAATTAAAAGGAAAAGAGGGGTATCAATGCCCCAGCTCCGTGGCCCCTTGCCTGGCATAGTGTGTTTTACAGGGATACCTAGAGCTTCCTACAAGGTTAAGCCCACCATGTTAGCTGGCTTAGGAACAGCTTGTTACTGGCTGCCTTCACTTCTAATGTCATCTTCCCACTCTCCTGATGGTTTCCTGAACCTCTGAATGAACTATGTGCACTCAATCCTAGCCTCAGTGTCTGTTTCTCAAGGAAATTCAACTAAGAAAGGGATAAGTTATTTTTCTTTTGCTGTACTAATATAAATACAAATTTTTATGCAGTGCAGTCATGGTAAAAAAAAAAAATTCTTACTAAATTAAGAAACTTGCAGAGCACGTAATTCACAATTGCTTTCAAACATGTTGCAATCAAAATAACATCTCTACTTGTGAAAATTTTTTTATAAACCAGTATAATTGAACTGTATTGTATGTGTGTGTGTAAGCTGAGAGTGAAAACTAAAAACCCTAATGAAAAGGCAATACAGATTTTTATCCTTTGCTGCCCATCATCAACTGAAGTTTAGAAATGTTTGAGCCTTTGAAGCATTACTTTATACATCAAATTAAGTAGTGTCTTGCAAATGGTATTGAACGTTTGTGTGATTAAGTAATCTAAAATCTATCTGCATTTTGTTCCAAATATTTAACAAATGTAGCCCCCCCAAATCTCAGCATTTGAAGTTTTTTTTAAAAAAACTGCAGTTTGAAAACAATACTTGCAGACAAAAAACTGTTGAAATGTTTCCTTAATAAAGCAATAGAGAAACTGAAAAAACTAAACAATGAGAGCTCAAAAGGAGTGTAATATTTCATTTTGAAATTCTATGATTATATTTTGCAATACCTTGCTTTGTAGATAAAATATACTAATTTTACATAATCTAAATTTGAATTTCTTTTAAAGGAATCATAGATACATATTATCTAAAGAGTTTATCTTTTAAATTAATTTTGACAGATAACAAAAGGAAAAACTAAATTAAACTACATCAAAATTAAGAACCTCTATACATCAAAGGACACAACAGAGTAAAAAGGCAACTCACAGAATGGGAGAAAATATTCACAAATTATGTTTCTAATTAAGGGTTAATATCCAGAATACATAAAGAACTTCTATAATTCAACAACAATCACAACAAAAACTCAGTTGAAAAATGGAACAAATTGAGTAGACATTTCTTCAAATGACATACAAATGCCCAATAAGCACAGTAAATGATTCTCTTTTAGTGCCTATTAAGACAGCATTTTCTCAATTCCAATATACATTATGGTGTACAGAGAAGAGTCAAGTGAACATATAAATAATTTTAAATCTACTAACCATAAAATGCACACTTAAAAAAGTTTCGGAAAACAATCAAATCATTTTAAAGAATAAGTTTTTTAGAAAAATATTAGTGACAGAGAACAGATGTGGCTGAGAAGCAGATTACAGTAAGTGAATATGTACTAACAATCATCAATTTGCTTACATTATTTGAGCATTAAATGCTCAAATAACCAATATAAAAAAGATTTCAAAAAATGTTATTTCATGTACATAAGACTGTTATTTTTATTTTTTAGAAAGGGGATTTATTTGTTAAAATAGCTTTTAGAGAACTATTTTATAAACTTATCATCATAAAACTATTTGAGGGTCAATGAATATTTCAATTTATATACCCCATTTAATTTAGCAAACTTCTTCGGTCTCAAAAGCATTCTTGTTTCGATGATAAATGATAGGCTTAGCTATTTATGAAATTGGCATACTCCTTATTTAGTTATTGATCCTTGGCCTCTCCGGAGGGAATGCTGGAGAAAGAAAGGGTGAGGAGTGGGTTGTGAATTCTGCCTTGCTGGTGCCTGGCCAAGTGAGGACACTGGCAAAAACCAGCACTTGAGGATCAGCGTACTTCAAGGGAGGCCCACTTCTCACTGTGCAGTGAGTGGTGGAGGTTGATGGGTGGCTGCGGCTGTGATGAGATTATTGGGAAATGAGATTCTCTTAGTTCCACTTAAGAATGCCTTCAAAACAAGGCAGAGCTTCCAACAGGCCTTCAGGCGGTTGTGGGGAGAATGTTGTTTTGCTATCACAGCTTGTTTTCCCCTTTAATCTGTTTCTCAGCCACGAGAGCACACAGGGACATTGAACTACAAAAAGCAGCTACAATACACATCCGCCTTGGAGCTCAAGTGTGTGACATTCAGGGCTTTCGGCTCATTAGTGTTGCACAGAGGCAGGTGGCCCTGGGTCTGTATCCCCAGACTGTGTCTGCAGAGCCAAGAAAGGAGCCATGGGGAGACTCACTTCTTGGCTTCATTTGGCTTGTGCAGATTTACCTCCTCCTTCTCTTCATGTATCCGCTTGACTTGGGATTGCTGATTATTTAACCCTTTAGTGTGTTCAAAATTTCATGACTCAAACTGTGGTTTCACCATGGGTGATGGAATTTATTTTATCAAGAAATAGATGAAGAAGCCTAGGGCCTTATTATACAAGGACTATGTCATTCTGAGTTAAGGTGCATTCTGATCAATTGTATTCTCATAGGTTAAATATTTTAACTTTCTTCCTTAGATGCCTCTGTGGGAGCATTGTAGTCTTACGCAGTTGAACTCAGAAGTGGTCCTATGACTTGCACTAACCAATGAAATAAGGGCAGATGCAATGCATGTTACTCACAGAGGAGCTTTCAGAGTCAGCATGTGATTCTCCGTGTCTCATTTCTCTCTGCCCCAGCAACTGGCAATATTGCAGGTAGAGGCTGCTTCACTAGCTGGTCCAAAAATGAAGATGGCATGCAACAGAAGCAACTCACAAAAGACATACAATGTGAGTGAAAAATAACCTTTAACTTGCAAGTCCCTAAGATGTGCAGTGTAGCTTAGCCTATCCTGACTCATGTGTAATTATTATAAAGTCAAAGTCTAGAAGTAAAATATAGGTGTTCCTGGACACTTTGCTTATGGGAATCAGGGCTGCTCAAAGAGGCAGGGAAGAGGAGAAAAACCACAATTAAAGTCAAGCCAGGCTGAAGCGCAACAATGTAGTCCCGGTCTGGGTCAGATGATGGGGTAATGGGAAGATGCTTCCTGGGTAAAATTACCTCATTTAGATATGAAGACGTGCAGAAGTGTGTAGAATGTGTTTGTGAAATAGATGTTCTCAGATGGACTGAGAACTTGTTCTACATGTATATTTCATACTGGAGAGAACCCCAGAAGGTAAATTATGGATGATTATGTTAGGAAAAGAAATGTTTAATTCCAAAAGCAAAAATAAAAGAAGTAGAGAGCAGTCTGGTCCAGTATCCAGTGTTAGCCTTACATTTGCTAGAAAGAAAGTAGGACCAGCTGACAAGCTGGCTAAATTTTAAACTCAGCTGGGACTGCTTGAAGAGAGCAGGAAACAACAGAAGGAATCTGGGCTCTAGAAACACATCCCAATATCATAAGAAAGGAGTTGTCAGAAGGACAGCTTTCTCCTGCTGCAGAAGGCACACAAGATATTCCAAAATTAGCATTTAAGAATCTGATGCCTTGCGTTGCTGTTTCTGACATCACAACTCCCCCTGGAGTAATGAAGGTCTCAGTGTGGTGACCCAAATTGGTAAGGATAAGGAGTGTAGGGAGACACAAGACACACTTTAGCTAATGCTTTATGACCCTGGCCCTCCTCATCTCTATTAGCAAAGTGGCACTTCAATTTCTGTTCTGCTACTCTCCCTTGTGGGTATGATTTTGGCAAATGGTGTTTGTACGGGGAAAGAGAGGATGTGACTAGTAGGGCAGATTTGGGAAATCCTATGGCTGGTCCTTTAACTCAGAATGGACATTTGCAGTCACGTGTTGCTTAACAACAAGAATACGTTCTGAGATATGCGTTGTTAGGCAATTTTGGCATTGTGCAAGCATCCTAGGCTGCACTTACACAGACCTAGATGTTGTAGCCTACTACACACCTGGGTACATGGTATGGCCTATTGCTCCCAGGCTACAAACCTGCACAATGTATTACTGTACTGAATATTGTAGGCAACTGTTAACACAATAGCATTTGTGTATCTAAGCATATGTACACATAGAAAAAGTGAAGTAAAAATTAAGCACAAAAGATAAAAATGGTACGCCTGTATAGGGCACTTACCACGAATAGAGCTTGCAGGACTGGAAGTGCATTTAGGCTACACTAAATTGATAAAAATATATTTATCTTTCTTCACTAATAAATTAACCTTAACTTACTGTAACTTTCTTAGTTTATAAACTTTAATTTTTTTCTTTTTTTTGAGATGGAGTCTTGCTCTGTCACCAGGCTGGAGTGCAGGGGTGTGATCTCGGCTCACTGCAACCTCTGCCTCATGGGTTCAAGTGATTCTCCTACCTCAGCCTCCCGAGTAGCTGGGATACAGGCGCCTGCCACCACAACCAGCTAATTTTTGTATTTTTAGCAGAGAGGGGGTTTCACCATGTTAGCCAGGTTGGTCTTGATCTCTTGATCTCGTAATCCACCCGCCTCAGCCTCCCAAAGTGCTGGGATTACAGGCGTGAGCCACTGTGCCAGGCCAACCTTAATTTTTTGATTCTTGACTCTTTTGTAATAAGTCGTAGCTTAAAACACGAACACATTGGAAAGTTCTACAAAAATATTTTCTTTATAGCTATCTTTTAAGCTTTTTTCTATTAAAATATTTTTGCCTTTTAAACTTTTAAAATTAAATATGAAGGTCCACACACATTAACCTAGGCCTACCCAGGGTCAGGATCAAGTCATCATCAGGTAATAGGAAGTTTTCAGCTCCATTATAATCTTATGGGACCACTGTCCTAGATGCAGTCCGTTGTTGACTGAAATGTTGTTTTGCAGTGCATGACTGCAATTGAATCAACCTCAACCAATGAGAGGATTCGAGGGGTGAGCAGGAGTGATGGGTGTGTCTTAAAGGCAACTTTCAAAGAAATGAGCACATCACTAGGGAGATCCAGGGTGTGGCTGGAATAAACTGAGAACTGTTCGGGACAGTTTGTGGCAGGCGTGATAGGATCCACAGACAGCACAGGAAAAGCTTGAGCAGCCTAAAGGGAGTGTGTGAGCTCTGCCTGAGGCCCTGCCCAGCAACGTGGGTTAAGATGAGCTGGCACCCAATGAAGAAGTGGGAGTGATGGATGAGCTTCAAAAAGGCAATGCTCCTGCTTTGTGGGAAGATGTGAATCACTGATAATTTGAAACAAAAAATGGTGAGTTTTGCTTTCTCTTTGCCTGTGACTAATGCTCTCATACATATACATGTGTGTGCACATGGCCACACCTGTGCACACACAGAGACACACAAAACCAAGGACTGACGTGACAAACATGACAAAGCTGGCAATGGTGAGCAGGTTGGTTTTGAGATGACAGGACCTGGGGAGGGTAAATGCACCAGAAAAGCTGATGGTTGGCCCATCAAGGTTAAGATATGGGGCTATGCTAGAAGAGTTGGAAGATTAGGAAAAGCTTGGGGGACAGGATTTTGGAGGTAGGGAAGAGCATCATGCCCTGCCCCTCTGCCCTGTCAGTCCCCTGGGATTGTTGGAAGCATCCTTCTGCTTTCAAAGGTCTGCACCTGCACGTCTTGCAGGGGACTTCCCCATGCTCTCAGAGTTGCCTTCTCTGCAGGAGCTCAGAGTTCCAGGTGACTGGGAACTGGTGCCCCACCTGATGGCCCTTTATGGATGACTGGTGGGTGTGGATGTGGAGTTGGGAAGATGACTGCCTGCTCCCTCCCTCAGGTCCAGGCATCTCTGAGGCTCATTTATACTTCAGAGTTCGCCTGAGGGGTCAAGCTGCAGCCATCCTCCCCAGGAATCTGCCCGAAAGCTCACCCTTGGTTGCCTTCTTCCCCTTTGCCTCCCATTCCCCACCCTCACTTCCCCTACTGGTTTATTTCCTTTTTATTTCTGAAAGCATTTTCTTAATAAATCACGTGCACCCAATTCTTCATCTCAGAGTGTTCTCTTGGGGAATCTGTCTCAAGACAATCGAGGATTTGCTTCTCGATGGGGTTTGTTTTGTGAGAGATGAAATCTGCAAGAGCTCATGCTGCTCGAACAAAGTGATGTCAAGCTGTAGGGCGCACCAGGCACTGGAGTGCAGGAGGAAGTGGTTATGTTTCCAGAGGGTCACCCAGTGATGAAGCTGGAGGAGGGCACACCTAGGTACCTGAAAGTAGTCTAACTGCCACACACAAAAAACCAGCGCTGGGCACATTTAGGGTAAGGGAGCTGAGGGAAACTGCTGCAGTTGGGTGCCGAGGCCAAGCCGATGTGGATGGCGATGGAGATGTGTGTGGCTCCCTCACATTTCCACCCAAGCGTGCCAGCGCGTGGAAGCAGACACTTCTCCCTGAGTCTGCCCAAAGATGGGAACACCAGCGCCTGTGGAAATAGAAGTGGCGTCAGTAAGAGGTGAGCGAAGACCTTAGGATGGGACGGAGTTTGAGTGAGGAAGCTAGGAGCTTCCACGGATATAACAGCTCACTTCAATGGAATATTTACCTCAATGTGATGGAGTTTTAAAACAGGAGTAAATAGAATAGCAGAAAAAGACAAGATCAATGTCCAGTTATCCACTGCTGAGAAGGAATGGGTATGTATAAAGGGAAATGGGATTTGCTTTTAAAAATTCATTTGATGTCTTTGCATACATCTGTTTTGTCACACACCTGATACTACTCTCACTCCCTGTTTGAAGGGTAGAAGATACTAAATTGCGAACAGCCTGCCTCCCTCAGCTCCCTTTATAACTTCAGTTAGAAGCCCTTATGATAGAAGCCCTGTTGCAGTGGGCTGCAGAGACTTCTCTAAAATGCACCAAAAGTATGGGTAAGTCTTCTTACCCATCAGTCTCTTTTAATTTCCTAGTAAAGGAGAGTGCTTCTGGAGGTGTTCAGCACTCTGTTTTAGCTGGGTGCATGGGTACACAGGTGAGGATGGCTGCAGTGGTGGAGGGCGTGCATATAGCTTGCATCATGAGCTTTCAGCCACAGGGCTCACCTCCATCCACTAGGCTGTGGGACCAACTCCCCAGATCACACGAATGAGGCCCAAAAGCTCTAGGGTCAGCTGTGCATGAACACAAAGACCATTAGCTTTTGGGTTGGTCCCTGTTCTGGTCCCTGTGAGTAGGGACTGCAGTTGCTGGGAATCAGTCCTTTCATCTTCTGTTTTCAGGCTAAGGAAGCGAACTCCTGACTACTCAAAGAAACTGGTTGGACTAAATCATCCCTGCCTGGAAGCCCTGCTATTGTTCCTTTAGTTCCAAAGCATGAGTTCCCATGGCTGTTAATCTCACTATGCCGTCATCTCTGTCATGCTCCACATGACTTTGCTGTTGACCCATTTATAAGTCACGGAGCTGGTTTCCTCTCTGTTCCCATTGCCATTTCCAAACATTAGACATGGGCAGTTTTAAAAAAATAAAGCAAAACAAAATTCAGCTCTTTGTTGGCTCACACCATACCCTTGACCTGATCTCATGCTCAGTCTTCCCCATTGATTAAATATTTTGAAACCTGCCTGCTAACCTTCCTCTCTGTCCCAAGTCCCACATCCTGAGTGACTCCAACATCTATTGAAACAACTCATTTAACACTTAGGTTCACTGTTCTTTGATCACTCCATTTCTAATGACCTTCCCCTCCACACTTCCCAAGCTTCCATCTCCAAAAATTATGGTGTTGGATTGAACATGGGCCATAAATAATTCCACTCCTCTTTTCTAATTAAGTTCTGAGCCAATTATAAGATAAAGAAAGAGCAAGATAGATGGAAATGAATTTCTCAACATTATACAGATACTGAATTATCCATGCAGCCAACAATAAGCTTCCCGATAGTGGGCCCTAGAATTAAATGCGCCTGCCAGGCTGAATGGGTGTAGGCTTCTCCAGGAGAAAGTCAGAGAAGCAGATCAGAATGCGCTTCCTGGGGCAGTGCAAGGGAGAACAGAACTGGGTACTCATGAATAACTTCTACCAGCTTACCAATCAGAGAAGCTGTTCATCTCACAGAGTAGAGGTGAATGAAGGACACAGAGAACCACTCCAAATAAAGGCAGTGCCAGGAGTGGAGGATGAGTGATCCTTCCCGCTGCAGCTTGGGCTGTGTTATCATCCAAACTTCCTTTACCTCCAAATCATTCATTCAAGGCTCCTACTCCTGGCTGACCACCCTCCACCCTCATTGGAAATTCTGGTCTTGTGACACTCTTTTGTTCCTCTCCCTTCTATCATAATGGGGATTTATTTTTAAGCTCTTGCTAATATTCTCTACTACTTTGATCCTCAATATTTTCTTCATATGTCCAGCAGAACTGCAACTCTCCAAGTTTCTTTTTTTCTACACTTACATAGAAATGGCCAAATGTACTAGTCCATTCTCATGCTGCTATAAAGGACTGCCCAAGACTGGGTAATTTATAAAAGAAAGAGGTTTAATTGACTCACAGTTCCACATGGCTGGGGAGGCCTTAGGAAAATTATGATCATGGCTGAAGGGTAAACAAACACATTCTTCTTTACATGATGGCAGGAAGGAGAAGTGCTGAGCAAAAAGGGGAGAAAATCTTGTGAGAACTCACTCACTATTACAAGAACAGCAGCAAGAGGGTAACTGCCCCTATAATTCAATAATAACTTCCCACCTGATCCTTCCCATGACACATGGGGATTACGGGAACTATAATTCAAGATGGCATTTGGGTGGGGACACATCCAAACCATATAACCAAATATTCCCAGAGAAAGAAACAGAAAGACACACAACAGAGCAGATTGATGTCACTTAAAATACAGAACTGAAAGAGAGAGAGACACAAAAAACCCTTCAAAAAAACAATGAATCCAGGAGCTGGTGTTTTGAAAAGATCAACAAAGTTGGTAGACCACTAACTGACCAAGAGAGAAGAATCAAATAGATGCAATAAAAAATATCAAAGAGGATATCACCACCGATCCCACAGAAATACAAACTACCATCAGAGAATACTATAAACACCTCTATGCAAATAAACTAGAAAATTTAGAAGAAATGGATAAATTTCTGGACAAAGACTAAACCAGGAAGAAGTTGAATCTCTGAATAGACCAATAATAGGCTCTGAAATTGAGGCAATAATTAAGAGCCTAACAACCAAAAAAAGCCCAGGACCAGATGGATTTACAGCCAAATTCCACCAGAGGTACAAAGAAGAGCTGGTACCATTCCTTCTGAAATTATTCCAATCAATAAAAAAAGAGAGAATCATCCTTAACTCATTTATTTGGCCAGCATTATCCTGATACCAAAGCCTGGCAGAGACACGGTGAACAAAGAACATTTTATACCAATAGCCTTGATGAACGTCGATGCAAAAATCCTCAATAAAATACTGGAAAACCAAATCCAGCAGCACATCAAAAAGCTTATCCACCATGATCAAGTCAGCTTCATCCCTGGGATGCAAGACTGATTTAACATACTCAAATCAATAAACATAATCCATCACATAAACAGAACCAATGACAAGAACCACATGATTATCTCAATAGATGCAGAAAAGGCCTTCAACAAAATTCAACAGCATTTCATGCTAAAAACTCTCAATAAACTAGGTATTGATGGAATGTATCTCAAAATAATAAGAGCTATTTATGACAAACCCACAGCCAATATCATACTGAATGGGCAAAAACTGGAAGCATTCCCTTTGAAAACTGGCACAAGACAAGGATGCCCTCTCTCACCACTCCTATTCAAGATAGTGTTGGAAGTTCTGGCCAGGGCAATCAGGCAAGAGAAAGAAATAAAGGGTATTCAATTAGGAAAAAAGGGAGTCAAATTGTCCTTGTTTGCAGATGACATGATTGTGTATTTAGAAAACCTCATCGTCCCAAACTAAAATCTCCTTAAGCTGATAAGCAACTTCAGCGAAGTCTCAGGATACAAAATCAATGTGCAAAAATCACAAGCATTCCTATACACCAAGAACAGACAAACAGAGAGCCCAATCATGAGTGAACTCCCATTCACAATTGCTACAAATAGAATAAAATACCTAGGGTTCCTACTTACAAGGGTTGTGAAGGACCTCTTCAAGGAGAACTACAAACCAGTGCTCAACAAAATAAAAGAGGACACAAACAAATGAAAGAACATTCCGTGCTCATGGATAGGAAGAATCAATATCGTGAAAATGGCCTTACTGCCCAAGGTAATTTATAGATTCAATGCCATCCCCATCAAGCTACCAATGACTTTCTTCACAGAATTAGAAAAAACTACTTTAAAGTTCATATAGAACCAAAAAAGAGCCAGTATAGCCAAGACAATCCTGAGCAAAAAGAACAAAGCTGGAGGCATCACGCTACCTGACTTCAAACTATACTACAAGGCTACAGTAACAAAAACAGCATGGTACTGGTACCAAAACAGATATATAGACCAATGGAACAGAACAGAGGCCTCAGAAATAACACCACACATCTAAAACTATCTGATTTTTGACAAATCTGACCAAAATATGACATGGGAAAAGGATTCCCTATTTAACAAATGGTGCTGGGAAAACTGGGTAGCCATATGTAGAAAGCCATTCAGGACATAGGCATGGGCAAGGACTTCACGACTAAAGCACCAGCAGCAAAAGCCAAAAAAGACAAATGAGATCTAATTAAACTAAAGAGCTTCTGCATGGCAAAAGAAACTACCGTCAGAGTGAACAGGCAACCTACAGAATGGGAGAAAATTATTACAATCTACCCATCTGACAAAGGGCTAATACCCAGAATCTACAAAGAACTTAAACAAATTTACAAGAAGAAAACAAACAACCCCATCAAAAAGTGGGCAAAGGATATGAAGAGACACTTCTCAAAAGAAGATATTTATGCAGCCAACAGACAAATGAAAAAATGCTCATCCTCACTGGTCATCAGAGAAATGCAAATCAAAACCACCATGAGATACCATCTCACACCAGTTAGAATGGCAATTATTAAAAAGTCGTGAAACAACAGATGCTGGAGAGGATGTGGAGAAATAGGAATGCTTTTACACTGCTGGTGGGAGTGTAAATTAGTTCAATCACTGTGGTAGACAGTGTGGCGATTCCTCAAGTATCTAGAACAAAAATACCATTTGACCCATCCATCCCATTACTGGGTATATACCCAAAGGATTATAAATCATGCTACTATAAAGACACATGCACACATATGTTTGTTACAGCACTATTCACAATAGCAAAGGGTGAACCAACCCAAATGTCCACCAATGATAGACTGGATTAAGAAAACTTGGCACATATACACCATGGAATACTATGCAGCCATAAAAAGGATGAGTTCATGTCCTTTGTAGGGACATGGATGAAGCTGGAAACCATCATTCTGAGCAAACTCTCGCAAGGACAGAAAACCAAACACCACATGTTCTCACTCATAGGTGGGAATTGAACAATGAGAACACTTGGACACAGGGCAGGGAACATCACACACCAGGGCCTGTTGAGGGGTGGGGGTCTGGGGGAGGCAGGGCATTAGGAGAAATACCTAATGTAAATGATGAGTTGATGTAAACTCATCATTTACATGCAAATCAACATGACACATGTATACCTATGTAACAAACCTGCACGTTGTGCACATGTACCCTGAACTTAAAGTATGATAATAATAAAAAAACCATGATCAGCCTCAAATAAGCCCTCAACACTGATCAGCAGAACTATTAAACTTCTCTGAGCAATTCATCCTCCAACTCTCAACAACGACTACTTCAAATCATGTCCCATCTTTCCTTGAAGATTTTTTTGTTTTCAGCAGATGGGCCCATTTCCTATTTTACTGAGAATTGTGAAGCATCAAAAAGGAACTTCCTGAACTTTATAACACCAAACCTATCTAATTTCCCCTCATCAGAGCTGCCCCTCTCCTAATACATGACCACACCTCCTCCTGTGCCTTAGATCCTATTCACTCTTGCTATTGCAATAATGCCTCACTATCAAACATCATTTTCTTTAATCTACTGCATATTCAACCAGTTCTTCTCAACTAGATGCTTCCATTACCATATAAATGTGCTCAAGTCTCTTTTATCTTAAAAATAATTTCCCTTCAGCGGGATACGATGGGCAAGGGACCACAAGAAATTCTAAAGTTCTGGTAATGTTCTTTTCCTGAATGTGGATGTGAAGCCATGGATATTTATTGTTATTCTTTAAACTGCACACACACACACCTATCTATACACATACATATATATATACACACACACACATATTGTATATGTTATTTCATATATAATTATTTTCAAAGGTAAAGCAAAACAAAGCCTTCTCTCAATCTCAAATTAGTTTTTAAAAATAATTTCAACTCATATTTTAAATTAAGGCATTACATATGCAAACTGGGCATAGAGCATAATGCTGAGGTTTGGGGTACAATTGATCCCGTCAGCCAGGTACTGAGCATAGTGTCCAATAGGTAATTTTTTTCAGCCCTTGCCCCACTCCCTCCCTGTCCCCTACAGTAGTTGCCAGTGTCTATTGTTCCTTGCTTTGTGTCCACGAGTACCCATTGTTTAGCTCCCACTTATAAGTGAGAACATGTAACATTGGGTTTTCTGTTCCTATGTTAATTCGCTTAGGATAATGGCTTCCAGCTGCATACATATTGCTGCAAAGGACATGATTTCATTCCTTTTTATGGCTGCATAGTATTCCATGGCGTATATGCACCACATTTGCTTTAACCAAGACACTGTTGATGAGCACCTAGGTTGACTCCATGACTTTGCTATTGTGAAGAGTGCTGTGATGAACATACAAGTGAATGTGTCTTTTTGGTTGAATGATTTCTTTTCTCTCAGCTATATACACAGCATTGGGATTGCTGGGTTGAGTAGTATTTCTGTTTTCTTTGAAAAATCCCCAAACTGCTTTACACTGTGGCTGAACTAATTGTACAGTCCCACCAACAGTGTGTAAGTATTCTGTTTTCTCCACAGCCTTGTCAGCATCTTTTTTTTTTTTTTTTCCACTTTTTAGTAACAGCCATTCTGACTGGTGTGAGATGATATTTCATTGTGGTATTGATTTGCAGCTCCCTGAAGATTAGTGAAGAGAATTTTTTCATGTTTGTTGGCTGCTTTTCTTTCCTTTTTTTCTTTTTCTTTTCTTTTCTTTTTCTTTCTTTTTTTTTCTGGACGGAGTTTCCCTCTTGTTGTCCAGGCTGGAGTGCAATGGCATGATCTCCGCTCACCGCAACCTCCACCTCCCAGGTTCAAGCGATTCTTCTGCCTCAGTCACCCAAGTAGCTGGGATTACAGGCACGTGCCACTACGTCTGGCTAATTTTGTATTTTTAGTAGACACCTCCCCATGTTGGTCAGGCTTGTTTCGAACTCCCCACCTCAGGTGATCCACCCACCTCAGTCTCCCAAAGTCCTGGGATTAAAGACGTGAGCCACCGTGCCCAGTCGGCTGCTTTTTTTTTTCTTTTGAGAATGTCTGTTCACGTATTTTATCCATTTTAAATAGAGTTATTTGGGTTTTACTTGTTCAGTTGCTTAAGTTCTTTATAGATTCGGGATATTAGATCTTTATCACACGGATAGCTTGTGAATATTTTCTCCCATTCTATAGGTTGTCTGTTTACTGTATTGATTGTTTTGCTGTCCAGAAGCTTTTTAGTTTAATTATGTCCTACTTGTTAACTTTTGGTTTTGTTGCAGTTGCTTTTAAGGACCTAGTCATAAATTCTTTTCCAAGGCCGATGTCCAGAAAGGTATTTTCCAGGTTTTGTTCTAGGATTCTTATAGTTTGAAGTCTTACATTTAAGTCCTTAAATAATCTCGAATTAATTTTTGTATTTGGTGAAAGAGAGGGGGGCAGTCTCTTTCTTTTGCGTAGGGCTCGCCAGCTATCTCAGCTCTATTTGTTGAATAGGGAGTGCTTTCCCCATTACTTATTTTTGTCGACTTTGTCAAGGATCAGATGGCTGTAGGTATGTGGCTTTATTTCTGGGTTCTCTGTTGTGTTCCATTGGCCTATCTTTCTGTCTTTGTACAAGTACCATGCTGTTTTGGTGACTGTTAACTTACAGTGCAGTTTGAAGTCAAGTAATGTGATGTCTACTGCTTTGTTCTTTTTGCTTAGGGTTGCTTTGTCTATTTTGGCTCTTTTTTGGTTCCATATGAATTTTAGAATAGCTTTTTCCAGTTCCGTGAAAAATGACGTTGGTAGCTTGATAGGAGTAGTATTGAATCTGTAGATTGCTTTGGGCAGCGTGGCCATTTTAAGCATATTCATTCTCCCAAACCATGAGCAGGGAATGTTTTTCCATTGGTTTGTGTCATCTATGATTCTTCTTTTTTTTTTTTTTTTTTTTTTTTTTTTGAGACGGAGTCTCGCTCTGTCTCCCAGGCTGGAGTGCAGTGGCCGGATCTCAGCTCACTGCAAGCTCCGCCTCCCGGGTTCACGCCATTCTCCGGCCTCAGCCTCCTGAGTAGCTGGGACTACAGGCGCCCGCCACCTCGCCCGGCTAGTTTTTTGTATTTCTTAATAGAGACGGGGTTTCACCGTGTTAGCCAGGATGGTTTCGATCTCCTGACCTCGTGATCCGCCCGTCTCGGCCTCCCAAAGTGCTGGGATTACAGGCTTGAGCCACCGCGCCCGGCCGTCATCTATGATTCTTCTAGCAGTGTTTTGTAGTTCTCCTTGTAGAACTTGTAGCTCACCTCCTTGGTTAGATGTATTCCTAGGTTTTTATTTTCTTTCTCTTCTTTTCTTTCTTGGTTTATCAGTTTGTGATGAATATACAAGTGAATGTGTCTTTTTGGTTGAATGATTTCTTTTCTCTCAGCTATATACACAGCATTGGGATTGCTGGGTTGAATGGAAATATCATCACAAGTTTAGCAGTTCTAGGAGCCTTTTGGTAGAGTTTTTAGGGTTTTCCAAGTATATAATCATATCATGAGAAAAGAGAGGTAGTTTGACTTTTTTTCCTATTTGGGTGCCTGTTTTTTTCTCTTGCCTCACTGCTCTGGCAAGGACTTCTAGTACTATGTTGAATAAGAGTGGTGAGAGTGGGCATCCTTGTCTGGTTCTAGTTCTCAGGGGAAATGGTCTGAGTTTTTGCTCATTCAGGATGATGTTGGCTGTGGGTTTGCATAGATGGCTCTTATTATTTTGACATATGTTGCTTCTAATCATAGTTTTTTGAAGGTTTTAATCATGGAGAGATGTTGAATTTTATTAAAAAACATTTTCCACATTGTGATGATCATATGGTTTTTGCTTTTAGTTCTGTTTATGTGATGAATCACATTTATTGATTTGTATATGTTGCACCAACCTTGCACCTCAGGAATGAAGCCTACTTGATCATAGAAAATTAATTTTTTGATGTGCTGCTAGATTTGCTTTGCTAGTAATTTTTTGAGGATGTTTCCATCTATGTTCATCAGGGATATTGACCTGTAGTTTTCCTTTTTTGTTGTTGTTGTGTCTTTGCCAGGTTTTAGTATCAGAGCGATGCTGGCTTTGTAGAAGGAGTTAGGGAGAAGTCTTTCCTCCTTGATTTTTTGGAATACTTTCAGTAGGATTGGTACCAACTCCTCTTTGAATGTCTGATAGAATTCGGCTGTGGATCTACTTGGTCCAGGGCTTTTTGGGTAGGTAGTTTTTTTTTTTATTGATTCAATTTTGGACCTCAATATTTGTCTATTCAGGCTTTCGATTTCTTCCTGATTCAATATTGGCAGATCATGTGTTTCCAGGAATTTATCCATTTTCTCTAGGTTCATAATAGTCTCTGAGGATCTTTTGTATTTCTGTGAGATTGGTTGTATGCCACCTTTTTCATTTCTGATTGTGCTTATTTGGATCTTCTCTCTTTATTTCTACACTAATCTAGCTAGCAGCAATTGATCTTATCTATCCTTTCAATGTACAAATATTTGGTTATGTTGATTATGTGCATGGATTTCGGGGTCTCAATGTTGTTCAGTTCTGTTCTGGTTTTAGTTATGTCTTTTCCTCTGCTTGCATCGAGGTTGGTTTGTTCTTGTTTTTCTAGTTCCTTTGGGTGTAATGTTAGAGTGTTAATTTGAGATCTTTCTAACTTTTTGAAGTAGGTCTTTAGCATTGTAAACTTTTGTCTTAATGCTGCTTTTGTTGTGTCCCAGATATTTTGGTATGTTGTGTCTCTGTTTTCATTTATTTCAAAGAATTTTTTATTTCTGCTTCATTTGTTTATCCCAAAGTCATTTAGGAGCAAATTGTTTAATTTCCATGTAATTGTGTGGTTTTGAAAGACTTCTTGGTATTAATTTCTGTTTTTATTCCACTGTGATCAGAGAGGACATTTGGAATTATTTTGATTTATTTGAATTTATTAGGACTTACTTTATGACCTACCATGTGGTTGATTTTAGAGTATGTTCCATGTGGAAATAAAAAGAATGTATATTCTGAGGTTGTTGGGTGGAGTTTTCTGTAGATGTCTATTAGACCCAATCAGTCAAGTGTTGAATTTAAGTCCAGAGTTTCTTTGCTGGTTTTCTGCCTTGATAATCTGTCAATGCAGTCAGCGGGGTATTGATAGTCCCCCACTATTGTTGTGTGACTGTCTAAGTCTTTTTATAGGTCTAGAAGTACTTGTTTTATGAATCTGAGTGCTCCAATATTGGGTACATATATATTAAGGATAGTTAAGTCCTCTTTAAATTGAATCTTTTATCATTATGCAACGTCCTTCTTTGTCATTTTTTACTGTTGTTGGTTTAAAGTCTGTTTTATCTGATATAAGAATAGTGACCCCTGCTCTTTTCTGTGTTCCATTTGCATGATAGATTTCTTTCTCCAACTCTTTACTTTGAGCCTGTGAGTGCCATTTCATGTGAGACAGGCCTCTTGAAAACAGAAAATGAATGGGTCTTATTTTTTAAAATCCGATTTGCCACTCTGTGCCTTTTAAGTGGAGCATTGAGACCATTTACATTCAAAATTAATATTGATATGTGAAGTTTTGATCTTGTTAGGAAGTTGTTAGCTGCTTACCTTGTAGTTTCCATAGTGTGGTTGCTTTATAGGGTCTGTGGGCTATGTGTGTTTTTGTGGTAGTAGGTATCATTATTTTGTCCTCATGTTTAGAACTCCCTGAAGGATCTCTTGTAAGGAAGGTCTAGTGGTAATGAATTCCCTTAGCACTTGCTTGTCTGGAAAATATTTTATTTCTCCTTTGCTTGTAGAGCTTAGTTTGGCAAGATATGAAATTCTTGGTTGGAATTTCTTTTCTTTAAGAATACTGAAAATAGGCCTCCAATCTCTCCCAGCTTATAAGGTTTCTTCTGAGAAATCTGCTGTTAGCCTGACGGGGTTCTTTTTGTATGTGATCTGACCTTTTTTATTGCTGCCTTTAATACCTTTTTCTTTAGCATTGACTTTGGGAAGTCTGGTGACTATATGCATTGATGATGTTTATTTTGTATACTGTCTCACATGTGTTCTCTGGATTTCTTGTATCTGGATATCTACCTCTCTAGCAAGATTAGGAACTTTTCTTGAATTACTGCCTCAAATGTTTTCGTGGTTGTTTTCTTCTGTATCTATTGTTAATGTCCAGTAATTCATAATTTTGGTCACTTTACATAATCCAGTATTTCTTGAAAACTTTGTACATTTTAAAAAATTCTTTTCTCTTTATTTTTATCTAACTGGGTAGTTCAAAACACCAGTCTTCAAGCTTTGAAATTCTTTCTTCTGCTTGGTGCACTCTATTCATAAATATTTCAGTTGTATTTTGATATTCCTTAGGTGAGTTTTTCAATTCCAGAAATTCTGGTTGATTTCTTTTAAAGATGTTTATCTCCTCCTTCCTTTCTTGGATTGCTTTAGAAGCGTCTTTTTGTTGATTTTCAACCTTGTTTTGGATCTCATTGCTGCTTACTTGCAATCCATGCCTTGAATTATTTCTCTATCTATTGTTTCTGAGTTTCCATTTTAGTTAGGGACTATTGCTGTGGAGCCAGTGTGATCCTTTGGTAGTGTCACTACATTCAGATTTTGCCAGGTTTCTTGCACTAGTTCCTTTTCATCTAGAGATGCTTGCCTTTCTAATTTTAGTAACTGTTTTCATGCAGGTAGAATTTTTTCTTTTTCTTTCTTTTTTTCCAATAATATTATTGTTTTTTCTTCTTTCCCTTTCCTTCCTCCCCACCGCAGAGTGTGTGACTGTAGAGAATGCTAGGTAGGGTCTTTTGACTTTGCTTGTATAGCACTATGCACTTTCGTCACCAGGTTTTATATTGGGCTGTGCAATTTGACCTGCAAGCCAATAGATGGCGCTTACGGGTAAGAGCTGGCCGTGTGGCCCGGCACGGTGGCTGGTCGTGCCTGTAATCTCAGCACTTTGGGAGCCAGAGGAAGAAGGATCCCTTCAATCCAGGAGTTCAAGAACAGCCTGGGCAACACAGCGAGACCCTGTCTCTACAAAAAAATGAAAAAATTTCTGGTCATGGTGGCATGTGCCTGTGGTCCCAGCTACTTAGTACAGTGAGGTGGGATGATTGCTTGAGCCCAGGAGGTCAAGGCTGCAGTAAGCCATGATCACACCACTGCTCTCAGGGTGACAGAGTGAAAACTTGTCTCAAAAAAAGTGCTATGTGGCTGGGAATATATGTGATCCTTATTTACTGGAAGAAGCTCTTTTTTTGCCTCAGGTAATGGGTTGATTCATGGAATGCACAGTGGTGTGAGCTCCCTCCTCAGCCCCAGTGGAGGGGAGGAAGCAAGATGGGCAGGGCCAGACCAGGCAGGTCCACCTACAGGTCCCCTGATGGCAGGCACATGCACCAGCACTGAGGGAGAATCCAGTGGATGGCCGCCTCGCGCCCAGAGGTGTGCCTCAGCATGGAGCTGCAAGACCTCCTCAGCCCTGAGTTCTCTGCATAGAGATTGGGGGCAGCCTAAACTCCTAACCCAGGAGGGTAGGTGCTGCAGATACATGGAGATTCTGCCTGGGTATAGAGTGGAGAGGGCCTCCTGCACCAGGATCTCTGCATAGGAAGGTTGGGGTAACTCAGACTGCTGTTCCAGGGAGTAGATGCTCTGAATGCCTGGAGATCTGTCTGGCATGGAGTGGAGAGGGCCCCTCTGCACCCAGATCTCTGCACGGGAAGGGTGGGGTGGCTCAGCTTGACAATCCGGGCAAACAGCTACTCAAATCACTTTTTATCCCACCACTGCACATCTCTTTTTTCCTTCACAACCAGATTTCTTGAAAGAGATGCCTAAAATTTTTGTCTCCACTTTCTTAACTCCCAGTCTTTCCTCAACCTATTTAAGGCCGAATGTCCTGGCCCATCACTCTCCCATTCCCACAGTCACTCCCCTGAACCAGCTCTGATAAAGTCAACAGTGATCTCCCTGTCCTCAAGGACATCCAATGATGTTCAGACCTTATTTTACTACATGATTCAGCAATGTTCTTAAATACTATTAACCACTTCCACCTTCTTGCAGCTCTTCCTCCCCTTGCCTTGGGTGCTACCACATTCTCCTGGTGTCCTTTCTACCTCTCTGCTACTCCTTCTTAACCTACTTGGTGGGCTCATCTGCTACTCAGCCATTAAAAGTGAAGCCTGTCAAGGCGGTCTTTTTTCGTTATATACTTTCTTTCCAGGCAACTGTATCCAAGATCATTAATTTTAACTGCTATCTATAAGCTATTTATATACAGTTATATCTTTGGCTCAGACATTTCCTTTGAGTTCCAGATGTATATATCCAACCACCTATTTCATATTTTCCCTTGATATGTCTCAAAGGTATTTCAGACACCTCATGTCCCAGACTGAACTGAGGCTCTTCCCCCATAAATCCTGTCTTCTGCCAGTGGTTCCTGTCTCATCAATGACTCACACGTCTTTTACTGGCCATCTTCTTTCCCACCATAGGACCTTTGCACTTCCTGATCTAGCTTCATGATATGTTCTTTCTTCTCTTACCTTGGGTAACTTCACAATTCTTTATTTGTCATACGTCTCTTCCTTAAAGAAATTTTCCATGAACCCCCAAGCCCAGGTCAGCTTTTCGTATTACATTCCTTTTTACCTGGAACACTGAACTCAGTTGGAAGGTTTGCATGTATTCATTATCATGATTATTGAGTAAACCTCTGGGACTCCCACTGTTTGGTCTGTCTTAGCTGCCTCCCCAGCAGAACCACCCCGTTATTGTTCCAGTATGTTGCTAGTGCCCAGCCTAGTGCCCGACATACGTGGAGCAGAAGCTCAATCATAGCTGTTGAAATGACATATGTGTAAGCATAAATGGTTATAAACATGGATAGCATCGAGTGTGATACAACTTACTCCCTATGTAAAATTTAAACACTTTGGGTGATTTTTCTATTTTGGGATGTGGATGATTTTATTATGTGCTGCTTTTATTTAGTGTATGGTTAATATCAGGGGAGATGTGGATTTCAGTGACATATTGGATACTCTAATGCACCTGGAATTATTATAACACTTAAAGGCAGATAAGATCCCAGGGGCCAAACAGGAAGAAGATAAGGAAAACTAGTCCTGAAAAGTAACATCGAAAGCCTCCCATTGCCTTCCTCTTTTGCAAAACAGCCTATCTCGCTAAAAGCCAAAAGTTGATAATGGGATGTAGATTATTATGGTAATGTGAAGTCAAGGAGGTGATTTGAGAAGAAGACATTATAATGTAGACAGAACCTTAGTCTATACAGACTTTGGGCAAAAGTCTCTTCCTTGGAGATAGGCTTTAAATGTTGCAATGCCTGCTCTCCTGAATATGAAGGACCTTATGAGGACCATGAAAATGTTTTAAGGTTCTACAGGTTCTTATCTTTTGTTTTTGTACATTCCCATGTAATTTAGAAAGACGTTCTAATAGGGCTGGTGCAGTGGCTCACATCTGAAATCCCAACACTTTGGGAGGCTGATATGGGATGATCTCTTGAAGCCAAGAGTTCAAGACCAGCCTGGGCAACATAGCAAGATTCCATCCCTACAAAAAAAAATTAATACATTAGCCCCATGTAGTGGCATGCACCTATAGTCTCAGCTACTCAGTGGGGCTGAGGTGGGAGCATCACTAGAGCCCAGGAGTTACAGGCAACAGTGAGCTATGATTGTGCTACCACACTCCAGCCTGGATGACGGAGTGAGATCCTGACTCTTAAAAAAACAAAAAAAAAAAACAAAAAAAAAGATGTTCTAATGTTCTAATAGGATTTAGAAAATAAGAGTCCTAGGGACCAGGCGCGTTGTCTCACACTTGTAATCTTAGTACTTTGGGAGCCCAAGGCAGGAGGATCATGAGGTCAGGAGATTGAGACCATCCTGGCCAACATGGTGAAACCCTGTCTCTACTAAAATACAAAAACTTAGCTGGGTGTGGTGGCACAAGCTTGTAGTCCCAGCTACTCGGGAGGCTGAGGCAGGGGAATTGTTTGAACCCAGGAGGCAGAGGTTGCAGTGAGCTGAGATCGTGCCACTGCACTCCAGCCTGGCAACAGAGCAAGACTCCATCTCAAAAAAAAAAAAAAAAAAAAAAAAAAAAAAGTCCTGGCAAAGGTAACCAAGGGACATTGAAACCATCCAAGAAGGATGATGGCAAACATTTATATAGCAGTGATTATAGTCTGGGAAGTGTTCCAAGGGCTTAACATGTATTAGCTATTTTGATCCTCAACACAACCTTATAAAAGAAGTACTATTTTTATTCTTATTTTGGAGATGAGGAAACAAGAGCAGAAAGGAGCTAAGTAACTTATGCAAGATGATTACTATTGTGCCATGGTTATGAACTTTCTCAACAGGAAATGAATTTAGACATGAAAAAAGGCAGACTATCGTGTTCCATAAAATGAACAAATAAGAGTAGGAGAAAGGAAATCTGCTAACGACCCCAGAATTAAGATAGACTCTTAATGGGGTGGTTGTTGACTTAGAACTGGGGAGGGGCACAGTTCTTGCTTCACAAATTTGGCTCCTCTGAAGATTTTCTTACTCCTTGTGTGAGTATTTTCATCTGTCTATATATGTCCTAACATTCTGCAGATTCTTCTTAGCACATTGAAAATATGAAGAAAATCCTCATTGGCCTACAGAATGAGACTAATGGGCCCTTGTGGGACTGATTTTTTTTTTGAAAGAACTACCTGAGGTTTTATTTTGGACAAAAATAAAAGCAATTGAATTTTTTTGTAGCTGGAGGCATGGGCAAGGGGTATCCCCAGGCAGTAAACTTCCCCATGGGTGGGCTGAGAGCTAGGGGTGAGCCTCAGATGGATCTCCTGTTCCCTTTGCTCCCCTGCACAGCAGCCTCCCTCCTGGGCTCTGGGGCAGCCACAGGAGGGGCAGGCTGGGAGGGGCTGCCGCAACTGTTCACCTAGGCAGAACGTCAGAGGACTCAGACACCAGCTTCCCATCGCGGGTCTTGATCTTCACAACCATGGCCCTGGTGGAACTGGTGTGGCTGAAGGAGCTGGAGCCTGCGCCAGAGCCAAAGCTGGAGCCCAGGTCGCAACTGAGGCCGGGGCTTGTGAGGCCCTCATAGGCTGAGCTCAAACCACCTGCATAGCCACTGGTGGTCTTCGTATGGATAAACATGTTCTGCATCCCAGACTCCAGCTGGCTCTCCTCGTCCTCCAGCAGCTTCCTGTAGGTGGTGATCTCGATGTCCAGGGCCAGCTTGATGTTCATCAGCTCCTGGTACCCACGCAGCTACCGCACCCTGTCCTGCTTGGCCCGCTGCAGGGCGGCCTACAGCTCAGACAGCTTGGCGTTGGCATCCTTAATGGCCAGCTCCCCGTGCTGCTCTGCATCTGCGATGGCAGCCTCCAGGGAAGCCCTCTGACCTTTGAGGCTCTCAGTCTCAGCCTGGAGCCAGCTGATGTTCCGGTTCATCTCGGAGATCTCAGTCTTTGCATGCCGCAGGTTGTCCCAGCGCTTCCCAGCCAGCATCTGCAGCTCCTCATACTTGATCTGGTCCATGCTCTCAGCCTCAGCCAGGCTGCAGTTGGCGATCACCTCATACTGAGTCTTGACCTCAGCGATGATACTGTCCATGTCCAGGGGGGCAACTGTTGTCCATGGATAGCACCGCAGACGTGTCCGAGATCTGGGACTGCAGCTCCTGGATCTCCTCTTCATACAACTGCCTGAGGAAGTTGATCTCATCAGTCAGCCCTTCCAGGAGAGACTCCAGCTCTACCTTGTTCATGTAAGCTTCATCCACATCTGAGGACAAATTCATTCTCCATCTCTGTAGGCTTATTGATTTCATCCTCATGCTTGTTCTTGAAGTCCTCCACCAGCCCATGCATGTTGCCGAGCTCTGACTTCAGCTTCACCTTCTCCTGGCCCAGAGTCTCCAGCTGCTGCATAAGGTTGTTGACTTAGCTCTCCAACATGTTGTCCATGTTGCTCCGAGCCGTCTTCTGCTGCTGCGGGAGGCTCCACTTGGTCTCCAGCATCTTGTTCTGCTGCTCCAGGGACCATACCTTGCCAATGAAGGAAGCAAACTTGTTGCTGAGGGTCTTGATCTGCTCCTTTTCCTGGGTGCGCATGGCGTGGATGTTGAAGTCCACCTCCAGGTTGAGGGGGCTCAGCAGGCTCTGGTTGACCATGACAGCAGTGATGCTTCCCATGCTGCTGGCCCCACCATAGCCTCTGCCCAGGCCACCTTGGAAGCTGCTGCTGCCCACTCCAGAGAAGCTGAAGGAACTGATGCTGGCATCGAGCCCACTTGTGTGGAAGCAGCTGCTGAAGGCCTGGGGGCCAGAGGTGGACACCTTGTAGGACTTCTGGGTCACCCTGATGGATATAGTGGAGGCAGGAGTGGAGGCAGAGGGGCTGAACAAGGTAGGGATTCCAGAATGAGTGGAGAAGCTGCTTCTTGGTCTGAAATTTTTTTCTTTTCAAACACTGAGGTGGGGTGGAATCTGAGAGCATGAAAAGATTGCGATCACAGGTGGGATCCAGCTACATGTGGATCTTTGCCATTTTACTTGGAATCGAGGACCGTTTGGATCATCCACTAGGTGTGTCTCAGAAAGCACAATACTGGGAAAGATCATTCTCCTCTTTGCAGAGAGAGAACATACAAGAAAAAATAAGGGCATTCTTCACTTAGCTTGATTCACTTCTCCAGTGACACAGATATCCAAAAATGAAGCAATTTGACAAGAGCCAAAGTTCTGAATGTTAGTGACAATGGGAATATACTCAGAAGACGCACTTAGTGTCAGAAAAGTTGGGAGACAAATGTTCAAGATCCTGAAAGCAGTAAATGGCAGCTGTAAGGCTCTATGGCAGCCCAGGAAACAGCAGCCCAGAGGCCCACATAAGAACCCCACATGAGAACACTGGAGGACAGTGGCAGGAACAACGTGTCGGTGAGGGGTCCTTCTGGAGGCCTGCAGTGTCAGAGCCACCCCACTCCCCAAGCCTCTTGTGATTCTAGGTCAGGGATCACTGGAAGCAGTTCACTAGGACAATGCTTGGGCTGCTGGTTCACTCCCCAGGGAGAGTTGGATGTGAGAGCAACTGCAGCACACAGGTCTTGCAGCACACACTGGAGACAGCTGGGGAGGAGTGGAAGGTGGTGACCATATGAAAAGAAGAGATTTGAGTGAATTCTGAAGATTAGGAGCTGGTGCAAGAAAGTCAGACATGATCAAAGAAACAATAAAAGATGAGAATGGATAAAAGTGTCTTCTAAGAGGTAAGAGAGTGGGATACGATCAAGTTACCATTAGGGGCAACACGTGGAGATGCAAAAGGTGCTCTGAGATGTCCTCCTATTGCAGGGTTGACTTAGGTGAAAAAGATCTGGCAAGCCTACCCTTCATGGCTCCAGATAAGGGTGTATGGAGGTCAGTTCCATATGAGGACATAAAATAAACCATGCATAAACAGAAAGATATACTACATTCTTGAATGAGAAAATTTAATATTATGAAAGTATGAATTTTCCTGTTAATATAAAAATTGAATGCAATCCAAATGAGGACATTGATATATGTGCTTAAATTGTATTAAATAAACTTAAAGTTGACATGGAAGAATAAATGTTCAAGAATAGTCAAGAAAATGTGAAAGAAAGGACCTTAGAAAATGTTAAAACAGAAGTGAAGTCTCTGTAATAAAAGCAGCGTAATATTATCATAGAAACAGGCAAAAAGATAAGTGGAACTATGTAGAATACAGTACCCCAAAATAGATTCTGCAGCCTGTGAGAATTTAATATATAAAAAATATATTTTAATTTATCACAGAACAGTGGTTTATTTAATAAGTAATATAGGCAAAATCAGCTATGCATTGGGAAAGAATAATTTTGGTTCCTGCCTCTCATCTTATATACAAATAAATTTCAGATGGATCAAAATCTTAAAGGTAAAGAATAAAAGGATGAAACCTTAGAAGATAATATAGGAGATAATAGGTACAAGTTGGAGATTGATGAAGCAGGAAGCCTATAAGCTATTATAAAAATTAGTCAGATTTGATTTTTATAAATATTAAGACATTTTAAAAGGTGAACTATAAGACATACAAAAGTAAAGTACAAATAATGGATTGGGGAAAATGTATAATGGAGCTTACAGCTGAAGGGTATATTAAGTACAAAGAACTATATTAATTACAACTGAAAAAAGATGATTAATAGAAAAAAGGGTAGAGATATAAGCAGGCAGGTCACAGAACAGCAAATCCAAATGCTCTAGCAGAACAACAACAACTTTTTGGTCTTTCAACTTGCTAGCAGTCAGGGAGAAAACACATTAAACTAACAACGAGTTGCCACTGTGCACCAATGTTATCAACAAAAATTACAAAGGACTTTCACCTACTGCTGGTAAGACTGTCAGGAAAACGGGATCCTCATTCACTGTTGATGAATATGTAAATTGTTCAGCTTTTTGTGAAGGCAATCTGGCAAAATCTGTTTTTTTTAAAAGCCTCCTAATACCTAGATATAAAATTACCAATACAAAAAGAAGTATGCACTCAGATGTTTATTTCAGCATAATTGTGGTACCCCCCAAATCCTGGAAACAAGGTAAATACACATTAACAGGGGAATGGTTAAATAAATTGAGGTATATTGGACCAAGGAATATCATGCAGGTACTAGAGCATCAGCTAGAGCTACACTAATTGACTTGGAGGAATTTTATGAAACAAACTAGAAATGCAAGATGCAGAGGAGTACATATATATAAGATAATCTCATTTTTGTGAAATTTATGACCAAAAAAAGCCCCTTGATTTTACATATATGTGTGTATATATGTTGTATAGCTGTAGGTTTTACTTTTATAAAAATATGTGTTTGTTCATAAATATACACACAAAAATATTATGAAAGGATGATCACCATAAGGTCAACGGTGGTTACTGCAGGACACGAGTTTTCTGTGTCTCTAGTGTCTTTTGAGTCTGAAGACAGGCCACGGAGCAGAGTGAGCTCTGGAACCAGACGAGTTGGAATTGAAGGCCAGCTCAGCTGCCTTTTAACTATGACATTTACTTAATCTCTTCGTGTCTCAGTTTCCCCATTAGTGAAACGAATTTATAAGACCTAACTCACAGGCTTGTTATGAGTATTTAATTAAACGAGTCAATATTTAAAGCACCTAGATGAGGGCCTAGCACACAGTAAGCACTGTATAAGTCTTTGTTAATTAAATGTTCACACATGGCTTAATTTTGCTGTAACCAGAAGGTATTATTTATATAATCCGAAAAAACAAAAAATGCCAGACATGGTGGTTCATGCCTGCAATCCCAGCACTTTGGGAGACCCAGGCAGGTGGATCTCCTGAGGTCAGGAGTTCGAGACCAGTCTGGTCAACATAGTGAAACCCTGTCTCTACTAAAAATACAAAAATTAGCCGGGTGTGGTGGCGGGCACCTATAATCCCAGCTACTCAGGAGGCTGAGGCAAGAGAATCACTTGAACCCAGGTGGGCAGAGGTTGCAGTGAGCCGAGATCACACCACTTCACTCCAGCCTGGGTGAAAGAGTGAAACTCCATCTCAAAAAAAAAAAAAAAAAAAAAAAAGAGAAAAGAAAAAAAAAAGAAAAGAAAAAATGTAAACGACTTTAAAGGAACAGACTTGGGTATTGTTTTAGTAGAATTTTCTGATTTGAAAAAGCATACAATTAAAAAAAAAAAACTTTTCCCCTTCGCTTTCTCTATGAAGTATGAGTGAAAAACCCAAAACTTTTATTTCTGAGAGGAAAATAAGAAAGGATAGAAGAGAGGGAGGAAGGGAGGCCAGCTGGGAAGGTGGGAAGGAAAAAAAGAGAAAGCTGCATGTGAGCCTCTATGGAAAGGTCTCTAAAGAGTAATAACTGGCACATGTGTCAGGTGCAAAGCCATGTGGATAGTATGATCCTTTGTGTAAATGAAGATGAAGGTGATATGCACTGGGTATATGCTGGCGTACATATAAAATGCCTTCTGAAAGAAAATTAAAACAGATCTCAGTAGTAGTTACTTCTGAAGACTTTGAGGGGAGAGGAAAGGAATACAAAGTTCTCACTATATTGTGCCTTTCTGTATTTGTGGACTGTTCTAATTACACACATAAATTATATCATTTTTAATTTCTTTTTAAATGTTATTTATTTATTATATTTTAAGTTCTTGGATACATGTGCAGAATGTGCACGTTTGTTACATAGATATACACGTGCCATGGTGGTTTGCTGCACCCATCAACCCATCATCTACATTAGGTATTTCTCCTAATGTTATCCCTTCCCTAGCCCCCCACACCCTGACATGCCCAGGTGTGTGATGTTCCCCTCCCTGTGTCCATGTGTTCTCATTGTTCAGCTCCCACTTATGAGTGAGAATATGTTGTGCTTCGTTTTCTGTTCCCGTGTTAGTTGGCTGAGAATTATGGTTTCCAGCTTCATCCATGTCCCTGCAAAGGACATGAACTCATCCTTTTTTATGGCTGCATAGTACTCCACCATGTATGCATGCCACATATTCTTTATCCAGTCTATAATTAATGGGCATTTGGGTTGGTTCCAAGTCTTTGCTATTGTGAACAGTGCTGCGATAAACATGTGTGCATGTGTCTTTATAGTAGAGTGATTTATAATCCTTTGGGTATTATAAATCCAGTAGTGAGATTGCTGTATCAAATGATATTTCTGGTTCTAGATCCTTGAAGAATGGTCATACCATCTTCCACAATGGTTGAACTAATTTACATTCCCACCAACGTGTAAAAGCATTCCCATTTCTCCAGATCCTCTCCAGCACCTGTTGTCTCCTGACTTTTTAATGATTGCCATTCTAACTGGCATGAGATGGTATCTCCTTGTAGTTTTGATTTGCATTTCTTAATGACCAGTTATGATGAGCTTTCTTTCATATTTTTGTTGGTCGCATAAACGTCTTCTTTTGAGAAGTGTCTGTTCATATCCTTTGCCCACTTTTTGATGGGGTTGTTTTTTTTTTTTTCTTGTAAATTAGTTTAATTATAGATTCTGGATATTAGCCCTTTGTCAGATGGATAGATTGCAAAAAAATTTCTCCCATTCTGTAGGTTGCTTGTTCACTCTGATGGTAGTTTCTTTTGCCGTGCTGAAGCTCTTTAGTTTAATTAGATACCATTTGTCAATTTTGGTTTTTGTTGCCATTGGTTTTGGTGTTTTAGTTATGAAGTCTTTGCCCATGCCTATGTCCTGAATGGTATTGCCTAGGTTTTCTTTTAGGGTTTTTATGGTTTTAAGTTTTACATTTAAGTCTTTAATTCATCTTGAGTTAATTTTTGTGTAAGGTATAAGGAAGGGGTTCAGTTTCTGTTTTCTGCATATGGCTAGCCAGTTTTCCCAGCACCATTTGTTAAATAGGGAATCCTTTCCCCATTTCCTGTTTTTGTCAGGTTTGTCCAAGATCTGATGGTTTTAGATGTATGGCGTTATTTCTGAGGCCTCTGTTCTTTTCCATTGGTCTATATATCTGTTTTGGTACCAGTACCATGCTGTTTTGGTTACTATAGTCTTGTAGTATAGTTTAGAGTTAGGTAGTATGATGCCTCCAGCTTTGTCCTTTTTGCTTAGGATTGTCTTGGGTATACAGGCTGTTTTTTGGTTCCATATGAAATTTAAAGTAGTTTTTTCTAATTCTGTGAAGAAAGTCAATGGTAGCTTAATGGGGATAACATTGAATCTATAAATTACTTTGGGCAGTAAGACCATTTTCGCGATATTGATTCTTCCTATCCATGAGCATGTAATGTTTTTCCATTTGTTTGTGTCCTCTCTTATTTCCTTGAGCAGTGGTTTGTAGTTCTCCTTGAGGAGGTCCTTCACATCCCTGGTAAGTTGTATTCCTAGGTATTTTATTCTTTTTATAGTAATTGTGAATGGGACTTCACTCATGGTTTGGCTCTCTGTTTGCTTTCATCCCTCGGATGCAAGGCTGGTTCAACATATGCAAATCAATAAATGTAATCCATCACATAAACAGAACCAATGACAAAAACCACATGATTATCTCAGTAGATGCAGAAAAGGCCTTCCATAAAATTCAACCCCCCTTCATGCTAAAAACTCTCAATAAACTAGGTATTGATGGAACATATCTCAAAATAATAAGAGCTATTTATGACAAACCCACAGCTGATATCATACTGAATAGGCAAAAGCTGGAAGCATTCCCTTTGAAACCCAGCACAAGACAAGGATGCCCTCTCTCACCACTCCTATTCAACAAGTATTGGAAGTTCTGGCCAGGGCAATCAGGCAAGAAAAAGAAGTAAAAGGTATTCAAACAGGAAGAGAGGAAGTCAAATTGTCTCTATTTGGAGATGACATGGTTGTATATTTATTATTTCATTTTTTAAAATGTCACAAAGAACTATAGATGATAAGATGATAGGCCATTTTATATTTTTATTTCTCCGTATTAAATATGTCACAAATGTTCTTTTTTTTTTTTTTTGCTTTTGTTAACAGTTTTAGGGAGATATAATTTACGTACCATACAGCTTACCCATTTAAAGTGTAGAAATAAATGGTTTTTGGTATATTCACAAAGTTGTGTAACTATGACCGTCATGAATTTTAGGATATTTTCATCACCTCTGAGAGGTTCTTCAGCTATCTCCCACTTCTCCCTCCATGGCTTCCCCAGTCCTAAGCAACCACTAATCTTTGTTTCTTTAAGTGTATCTATTGTGGACATTTCACATCAATGGATTCATACAATATGTGGCCTTTCATGTCTGGCTCCTTTCACTTAGCTAATGCTTTCAAGCTTCATCCATGTTGTAGCATGAATTGGTACTTAATGCCTTTTCATGTCAGAATAATATTCCATTTCATAGATATACCATATTTTATTTATCCAATAATCAGTTGCTGAACATTTGGATTATTTCCACGTTTACACTGTTATGAATAGGGCTGTTATGGACATTTCTGCCCAAGTCTTTGTGTGGTCGTATGTTTTCATTTCTCTTGGGTAGAAGTGTAATTACTGGGCCATATGGTAATTCTGTGTTGAACTTTTTGAGAAACTGCCAGGCTGTTTTCCAAAGTGGCTGCAGCATTTTACATTCCCACTGGCAGTATAAGAGGGTTCTAATTTTTCCACATGCTTGCCAATACTTGTAATCTGACTTTTAAATCATAGTCATCTTAGTGTATGTAAAAAGTTCTTTTTCAAAAAAAAAAAAAAAAGAGAGATGAGTTCTAGCCTTAAATGGTGAATTGAAACTTGTCTAAACATTTTCTTTTCTCCCAATATCTAATAGAGTGAGCAAAAATAGTTAAAACCAGAAAAACAATGCCAATTTTAATCAAACCAGGAAAGGACTATAAGCTAATTCAATACATTTCAAAAATTAATGTCCAAAGAAAGAAACAAAAAATTATTGTGCACACCAGGCTGAGCTCTTACTTCCACCTCTGTCCCCATCCACAAAATTCATATTGATAAATCAACAAAACCATGTGAATTTTAACTAATGTTCTCCACCCAGAGAGAAGCAGCCTGAGTGAATAGCCTTATCTTTGCTTTCTTTTTATTTTTCCCCAAGACCTCACTTGTAACCCCCTGGTGCTGCCATCTGGCCCAAGCCACCATCATCACTATCATGCCACCTGCATCACTATCATGACTCCTAATTGGCTTCCCTATTTACACCCTTGCTACCTACAGTCTATGCTCAACAAAATGATCCCTTTAAAATTAAATTAGATAACGTCACTACTCTGTTCAAGAAAAGCTTTGATTCCACTCCTGGCAGATATTCAACATAAGTGGGCACATGTGTGTGCCAAAAGACACACATGAGTGTCACTGACAGCTTTTATTCTTAATAGCCCCAACTCTAAACAAGTCTAAATGTTCAACAGATGAGAAAAATTATTATATATTCATATAATATTCATTTTTAATTTAATTTAATTTAATTTAATTTTAATTGAGACAGAGTTTCGCCCTGTCACCCAGACTGGAGTGCGATGGTGCGAACTCAGCTCACTGCAACCTCTACCTCCCAGGTTCAAGCGATTCTCGTGCCTCAGCCTCAGGAGGTTGCTATTCATCTAATAAAAAAAGAATTATTGCTCCACAAAACATTATGCATTTCACAGCCATGATGCTGAGTGGAAGAAGCACGAAGTAATCCATACTGAATGGTCCCATTTATATTAAGTTCAAAAACAGGAGAAAGAAATCTAGTCTTTGAGCATGATAGTCAGAAGAGTCATTTCCTTTGGGAGGTTATTGACCAGGAGGAAACAATGAGGAGACTCCTGGGGTGCTGCTGACACTCAATAACTTTGTGTGGTGATTGTATATTTGTTGACATCAGTAATATCCATTGAGCTGTATACACTTAAGATCCGTGGACTTTACTGTTTGAATGTTATACCTCAATGTAAAACATGAGAAACAAAGAAAGAGAAACAAAGTAAGAAAGAGAGAAAGGAGGGGAGGGAAAGTGAGAGGAGGGGAGGGGAGAGGAGGGGACGGGAGAGGAGAGGAGGGGAGGGGAGAGGAGGGGAGAGAAGAGGGAAGGGGAGGAGGGGAGGAGGAGAGGGGAGGAGGGGAGGGGAGCGGAGGAGAGGGGAGGGGAGGGGAGCGGAGGGCAAAGGCCGGCTTCTCATCTCATTCATAGTAAAAGTCACAGTTCTCACCATGGCCTAGCAGCCTATGTGAGGTGCCCTGTTTCCCTGATTCCTCCCCGTCCTATTCTCTCTCTTGGTTGCTCCACTCAAGCCCCAGAGGCCACCGTGCTCTGCCTGGAGCACACCAGGCATCCCCTGATTGAGAGCTTTTGTGGGGATCATTCCCACTGCTTAGAATATTTTTCCTCTATTTATCTGTATGGCTTCTCCTTCAAATCTTTGGTCAAATTTCACCTTTGAGTGAGACTCACACTATCTACCCAATTAAAATGGCCACTGCCAGTGTCTCCTTCCCCTGCACTTTTCATCCTTTTTATTCTCCGTGATGCATCTATAGCACTCATCACCTTCAAAGGCACTTATCTAATGTTTTAGTATGTATTGTCTGTTTCCCTCACTAGAATATAACGCACAAATACAAGGATTTTGTGTGTTTTGTTCCTCGATGGATCTCAAGTACTTAGATAAGTGCCTGGTACATAGTAGACACTGAGAAAATATTTGTTGAATGAATGAATAAGTGAAAAGCAGAGACATTTAAATGAAGACTGAACAGAGCCTCCCCTAAACTTTCTCCCACTCTCTGCTACTTCTTCCAGCATTAAAAAAAAACAGGCAGAACATGAACTGCTCAACCCTCAAACAGGACTTAGGGGAAAGAAAACAATCTTAGTCCTAGATACAAAGGGAAGAAAGTCAAGAAATCACTCACATTATATCAGAGGAAAGAGAATGCCAGGAAGGTACCAGGGAAGAGTAATTAAGATGAAAAGAAACAGAACAGTAACCTGTAAACATACCAAGAAAAAATAAGGTAATGTAAGAAATTTTTCATGCAAAAGACAAACAGAGCACCATATAGATAAAAATACAACTCAGAGAACAGAAGGAAATCCCTCAGAGCTTCTTTTTGCTGTAAAACAAGTTACTAAAAACATGAATTCAATAAAACAAGAGTTTGGAATCATGCTTCTGGCAATGATGGACTATTTTGTAGTAGACCAATTCTCCTGCTGAGAAGGTGTAGACTAGCAGAGCAGATTAACATGCATGCATACACACACACACACACACACACACACACCCCCATCTGAAGGCATCAGACAGCTACCAAGGCAGTGAGTACTTGAGAAGGCAGAGAGAAGAGAGATAGCTGAGACTGACATTTGGCACCATTATTTCCCCTCCAAGCTTTTTGGTTAAGAGGTGACTGCAAGGCTAGGAAGTTGAGGATAAATCTAAAGCTTAGGGAGAAAAAGGCTAAGCAGAACTTCTGTAAGTCTCATGGGGCTGGGATATAACAATCAAACTTCAGACCCACAGAAGAGGAAGAAACCTGGTAAGAAACACCTTGAACATTCAGCTGGGATCACCAAAAGCATAGATACGCCAAATAAGAATAACTTATAAATTGCCCAGCCTTTACAAAAATAAAAATAAAAAAGGTTTGAATGAGCTCAATCTCTATTGGGATTAAGAAGATCTTTATTCCTATTTGCTCCCTAAAAGTAAATCTTATTCAGAGTAAGATATCATTGTTTAGAGCTTCAATTTATCTTGACAATTTATTGCATGCAATGTCTGATAGTCAATCAAAAATAACCTGGCATGCAAAAAAAAAAAAAAAAGAAAAAAGGAAGGAAGAAAAGAAAAAGGGATAAAAGGAAGAAAAGGAGGGAGGGAGGGAGCGAGGGAAAGGAAAGAAAAGAAGAAGAAAAGGAAGAGGAAAAAGACAAGAAAATATTTGCATGTGAAATCCAAATATTAGAGTTAACAGGTAGGAATGTTAAAATAATGGTTAAAGCACTCAAGAAATTAAATGACAAAATGGTGACTATCAGCACAGACTGGAAGTTCTACCCAGAGGAGAAGAAGTCATTATTCAAAAAAGATACTTGCACACATATGTTTATAGCAGCACAATTCACAGTTGCAAAATTGTGGAACCAACCCTAATGCCCGTCAGTCAACGAGCGGATAAAGAAACTGTGGCTTATCTATATGATGAAATACTACTTAGCCATAAAAAGGAATGAATTAACAGCATTTGCAATGACCTGGATGAGATTAGAGACTATTATTCTAAGTGAAGTAACTCAGGAATGGAAAACCAAACATCGTATGTTCTCACTGATATGTGGGAGCTAAGCTACGAGGACGCAGATGCATAAGAATGATACAGTGGACTTCGGGGACTTGGGGGGAAGGGTGGGAGGGAGCTGAGGTATAAAAGACTACAAATATGGTGCAGTGTATACTGCTCAGGTGATGGGTACACCAGGATCTCACAAATCTTCACTGAAGAACTTACGTAACCAATTGCCACCTGTACCCCAGTAACTTATGAAAAAATAAAATAAAATAAACAAGAATTAAATGGGATTCTAGAACCGAAAGATAGAAAAACTGAAATTAAGAATTCAAAAGGCTGAAGGAGTTTCACTACTGATTAGGCTGTTGAAATTGTGAAACATCATTGTTTCTGCCCACACGACGACGTCAGATAAACTCAAAATTCCTCTTCTTTAATGACATTGAAGGGCTGTGGACACATTGAAGTCTAAATGATCGGCGTTGCAGAGCAGGGCAAGCTCTTTCCGAGTGAGGAGTGCCCAGCAGCCATTTCCATGTGAGAGAGTAGTTGTCTTGTCTGGTGGCATGCATGTGCCCCTCAAAAACCCCTTGAAGGAAGACCTGTTGGTGCAGCGGTTGGGAATGCTGTCAGATGACAGATTTGGACTATTAATCCCTTCATGGGTTGCTTTCAGCTGCAGAAAGCCAACTCGCCCAAAGCCATGCTTTCCTTGGGGTGGTCCATATCCAATGACTAAGGCATTTTGGCCCAACCCAGGAAAACTGTGACTGGCCATTTGATTCTAGAACTCTTTGTGGGGTTGGTTGAGGCTACAGGGTCTGCATTGCGGGTTGACTTCCCTTTCTGCCTAAATCTGCTTTTCCCCCCTCCCTTCCATGGATATTGGTTTCTAATAAACATTCCATCCATTAGACTCTGTCTCAGAGATTGCTGCCTGAGAAACTTCACCCATGGCAGTTAATGCCTGGAGTGTCCAAGAAAGCGAATATTCAAGTCGGATTTTGGAGCTCAATTGCCTTCTTCCCAGCTGGCAGTGAGGACCCTATATCCTTGGTGATAAGTGCCACGTAACTGTGGCACAAGATGACAGTCCAGTTGTGAAAACTTTCACTAGCGATAAATGCTGATGGGACGCACAGAAGGGAAAGTCCAAGCTGGTGAAACGCACCAGCCAACCTTTGAAAGGCCCAGAGAAATAGTAACTAAAAAGACAATGGTTGTTGGGAGGCCAAGGTGGGCGGATCACCTGTGGTCAGGAGTTTGAGAACAGCCTGACCAACGTGGCAAAACCCTGTCTCTACTAAAAATACCAAAAAAAATTAACCGGGCTTCGTGGTGGGCACCTGTTATCCCAGTTCCTCGGGAGGCTGAGGCAAGAGAATCTCTTGAACCTAGGAGGTGGAGGTTGCAGTGAGCCGAGATCACACCACTACACTCCAGCCTGGGAGGCGAGAGTGAAACTCCATCTCAAAGAAAAAAAAAAAAAAAAAAAAAAGACAGTAGGATTAGATACCTGTTGCTAAACTCAATTGACACTTTAGAAAAAGATAAGGAAAGACTAAAAGCAGTTAACTGGCAACTGAAAGAGCAATGTAAACATCAGAGTATTTTTTCTTTGTAGGAAGCAAGGAGGCTCTGCAAGTGGCCTGCAGTGAAAGTGCAGAGAAAGCTGAAGATGGGGCCCAGGAGTTAATCATCAGAGAAGCAGAGCGCCTAAGGTTTAACTTCCAGCCATTCAGGCCTGCAATGGTCAGAAGAATGAGACACTCACACATAGGATGAGATACCTACGTTGAAAACCCTGAATCCTGAAAACCTTAAATATGCACATTTCCCTGAAGTTCTGAGCCTTCAGAAAGAGGCCATCCTTCCCCATCAAGAGTCCCTTCCCTTGAAGACAATCCACAGGCCTCTCCCTTGTGAGGCCGGGATGTGACTCAGGATCTGCCCCCTCCCTCCTCCCTTGTCATTAGGCCTGTCGCTAGGGAGAGGTCACAGGATGTCTCAGCCTGAAAATGCAGACAATACAGGGCCTGAAAATGGAGGAAAAGGCCTATACCACAAAGGATTGCCATTCCCAGGTAGCACGTTCTGGTTGGAGCCAGGGGCGCAAGTGTGGGGCTGGATTCTGAGTGCTTGACAAGGGGAGCTCTAAGCATAAGACTGGATGAGGGAGAGCCTATAATTTATTTGTACTCTTCCAAGATATAGAATTTACTACCCTGCAAGGATTCCTAGAAGCATGGACAAAATGATGGCCTACACCTCCTCACTACCCTCTGCTAAATGAGGGAAAATGCCAGAACTACTGTAGCCCCAAATGTAAAGCTAGCCCCTCCAGATTCAACAATTCTTTCCTACTTTTTCTGAGTTAGTGGTGGCTAGAGCTATTTCTTAGTCTCACTGTGCCTGCATCATGGACTAGGGAAGTCAGATATCACCTCCAAAACACTTGAAACTAAAAAATACCTCAAATTAATTAAATCAGAACCCCAAACGCCACCCAGATGACATCCTGAGGAGATCAAAGAGATGAACTCCTAGAGAACCTGGAAAGGAGAAAGAAATCTTACAGTCTTTAGTAGCCTGGTCAAACACGTGGAGAGCCCTGATGGAGGAATGGGCCTGACCTCACTCTCGAGAGAACCATTTCTGAGCTGGAACTAGCCAAAACTGTTACTCATCCCCTCCCAGCTTAACTCCTAATGTGATAGAAGAGATCATCCCTTCATTTTAGCTATTTGACAAAAAAAAGGTGTACCTTTTTGGGGAAAAATGATTCAGTCTCCTCTCTTTTGTCCATCATACATATCATAAAATTTAAAAAGTGTAAAATATATGAAGAAGCAGGAAAATGTTATCTATAATTTAGTTTTAAAAAAGCATTCATAGCAGCAGACCTACAGATGCAGATGACACAGATTTTGAAATTAGAGACATGAACTTTCATAATCTCTTTTCTTAACTTAGAGAGATATTTAGGAAATAATCTCTTATTTATTTGAAGCTTGTAATTCCCTCAGTTTTTTTTCCCCTATCATACTGATGAAAAATCCAAAAACTTGACAAGTTTGGCAAGATTGTAGGGAAACAGGGACTTTCATATATTGCTGGTTGAAATATAAAATGCAATTATCCCATGGAGGAGAATTTGGCAATACTGAGATAAACTATGAATGCATGTATTTGGTTTTTTTTTGACCTATGGATTTCAGGTCTAAGAATATACCCTGAAGACACGTGTTTAACAATGTGAAAAAGCATATGCAAAAGTTATTTGTTGCAGTATTGTCGTTGTAAAATACTATAAACTACCTAAAGTAGAGAACAAAGAAGACTGTTTTTACTGGCCAAATCTGATATAATTTAAGCATTAAGATAGATAAGAAAAATAATGGTTGAATAAACTATGGTACATGCATACTATGCGGTATTATTAACTGGTTTAAAAAATGAGAAACATCTCTATGAACTGAAAGGGAGAAGTTTCCAGAATGTATTATAAAGTGAAAAATAAAAGAGAACATATGCAATATGCTACCTCTTGTGAGAAAAAAGAACAGAAAACAAGAAAATGTACACGTACCTGTATAATTTTGTAAAAAGAAACAAGACTGATAATACAAAAATGAGTGAAACTGGTTACTAATTAGGGAAGGAGATGAGCGGATAGGGTTGCAGGGGAGGGGAGGAAATGTTGTTTCTCTTAGTATACCTTTCTACACAATTTTGACTTTTAATTGTATGTTCATGCTTTACATATTCAATAAGGTGAAATAAAATTACAATGGTGGGGGGAAACCCCAAACTAAATGCAAACAGTAACAAGTGAACTTAATGGCTTTCAATGAGTAAAGTAACTTCCTGAGGAAGTTAAAAATTCTTTGTATTGTGGAAAATATGCATAACATAAAACTTATCATTGTAACCATTTTAAATCTGTATCTATTAAAAGATTTTTCTTTTTTAAAAGACAGGGACTCACTATGTCATCCAGGGTAGTCTCAAACTCCTGGACTCAAAGGATCCTCCTGGATAGCTGGGGCTACAGGTGCGCATCACCATGCCTGGCTTATCCATTTTAATCATTTTTAAAGTGTACAGTACAGTGGCACTAAGTACATCCACATTGTTCTGAGGCCATCCCCACTATCAATCTCCGAAATACTTTTCATCTTGCAAAACTGAAACTCTACAACCATTAAACAACAACTCCTCATTGCTTCCAGCATTTGGCAACTACCATTCTAGTTTCTATCTCTACGAACTTGGCTATTCTAGGCACCTTATATGGGTGGAATCATACTGTATCTGTTCTTTTATGAGAAGATTATTTCACTAAGCACAATGTTTTCAAGGTTCATCCATATCGTAGCATGTATCTGAATGTCATTTCTTTGTAAAGTGGACATAAATATATTGCATGTATGTTACGCATTTTGTTTATCCATTCATTTGTTTATGGATGCTAGAGTTGCTTCCACCTTTTGGTTATTGTGAATAATGCTGATATGAAAATGGGTGTACAAATATCACTTTGAGACCCTACTGTAAATTCTTTTGGATATATGCTCAGAAGTGAAACTACTGGATCATACAGTAATTCTATTTTTAATGTGTTGAACTGCCATACTGTTTTCTACAGCAGTTGCACCATGTTATATTCCCACCAACAGTGAACAAGGATTCTACTTTCATCATATCTTCACCAACGCTTGCTATATTTCTTTTGATTTTGTTTTTTTAGTAGTAGCTATCCTAATGGATGTGAGGAGATACCTCGCTGAGGTTTTGGTCTGTATTTTCCTAAAGATTAGTGATGTTGAGCATCTTTACATGTGCTTATTGGCTATTTGCATGTCTTCTTTGAAGAAATATCTATTCAAGTCCTTTGTCCATTTTTTAAACAAGTTGTTTTTGTTGTTGTTGTTGTTGTTGTTGTTGTTGAATTGTAAGAGATTTTTTGAACAATATTCTGGACATTAATCCTTTACCAGGTATGTGATAAACAAATATTTTTTCTGATTACATGGTTTGCATTTTCATTTTGTTGATAGTGTCCTTGGGTGCACAAAAGGATTTAAATTTGATGTAGCACAATTTATCTATTTTTTCTGTTATCTGTGCTTTTAGTGTCATTTCCAAGGAATAATTGCCAAATCCAATGTCATGAGGCTCTTCTACATTTTCTTCTAAGACTTTCATAGTTTTTGGTCTTATGTTTAGGACTTTGATCTATTTTGAGTTAATTTTTGAATACGGAATAATGTAAGTGTCCAACTTCATTTATTTGCTTGTTGATATGTCATTTTACCAACACTGTTTGTTGAAAACATTGTTCTTTCCCCATTGAATGATCTTGGCACTTTTGTGGAAAATCAATGGACCATATATATAAAGGTTTATTTCTGGGGTCTTTATTCTATTCCATTGATTTGTATGTCTGTTTTTATGGCAATATTCCAAATAAGTTTAGAGCACAGTACTTTGGCTTCGGTCTGAAGAAATACCTGTAATCAAATGTTGAACTCTTAACAGGCTTGTTTGCTGTAGTGGTATGAATATCCTGAAACTATTTTGTGGGTATTGTAGAACTGAGCAAATGAGTGAATATAGCGAGGTTGTCCAGAGCAACATGGAAGATGGGAGATAGAAATACATAATGGGGAAAAGGAAACAAGAACCTTGGACAAATTCAAATTAAAGGCATCAGTATAAACATATTTTACCCCCACACACGCACATTTCACGTCTAAGAACATACCCTGAAGACACATGTTTAACAATGTGAAAAAGCATATGCAAAAGTTATTCATGCACACAAAAAACACATTTGTGTGTGTGTGTGTGTGTTTATGTGTATGTATATATATATTCCACTGAAAAACCTAGGAACATTGACACACTGTAGCAATAAGCAAACTGAGAGACTAGATCTTGGTTTCTAAATGCTATTCACCATTCAAAGGAAGCAGGGGTCCATAAAAGAGTGGCTTATTCAAGGACTGGGGCAGGGAAAATACAGGATGTACCTGGAACATCTCATTGTACCAGAAGAAAATAAGAAAGTATTCAAAAACGATGAAGATACATACAAAAATTGAAGGGGATTTCAGTGGCCAAATCTGGGATAATTGGATAATCAAGGTAAATAAGAACAATAATAGACAACAATAAAATAAGAATTCATGAGTTCAGATAGTAAATAATAAATTAATAAATGAATGACAGAAGGGAAAAGCTCTTTATACGGTAGCATGCTGACTAATCAATATAATAACAATGATGGATTTAGAAAATCACCCATTATAAGCCATCATAGTGAAAAGAGATTTAGGCAAGAATCATGATGCATATACAAGTGGGAGACAGAGAGTCTGACAAGAGACAAGATATTGGCATAGTCTCAAAGTATCTCCTTACAAATTTCTTTCTTATTTATTATAATTGGGAAGCAGGTAGCTGTAGAGTGGTGAAGCTTGACAATACAGTTGTCTATAATTAACTTTATCAGTTAGAGGCAAATGGCCCATATTCAAATGTAAAAGTCTGGGCTTTGAGAGTATGACTGAGTCAGTATTAAGACACCTTCAGAAACATCTCAGTGTAGGTATAAGGCATGAAAATATGGGAGGGCGAAGAAACAGAAGATGCTATTTTGGGGAGGAGAACTGAGGAACACGTGCCTACTATGTGCTCAGAGCGCTACACTGGAACCACAGAGAGTAGGGGACTAGCCTGCTGCCCTTATGCCACTTCAACAGTCAGCAGCAGCCTCCACCTCCATCTGCCAGCACCTTCAGGGTTGGCTCCAGCAGCTGTGCTCACGCTTCTCCTTGGCCATGTGCATTGGGGTGATTGCTGGGCAGGGTGTAAAAGCTCAGCCCCATCAGCCAGATGGGGACACTCTATTGGCAATGCTCAGGATGGAGTCCTTGCTGGCCTGGACTTCTTCCTCTGCCAATCCTGCTTCCCCCACTTCCTGTCACAGGCTCGTTGATCTGTAATCAATGTGTACCCAAACTCCATCTCAGCCTCTGCTTCCCAAGAATCCAACTGGAAACAGGCTTCTTGGAAACCTACTGATTTTTCCACTAAATTAAGAAGGAAAATATGGGCAAATCATACACTTAAAAAAATACATTGTTTCAAAAGAGAGCAACAGATGAACACAGGCTGTTCCAACTAATGAAGATCTTGTTTTTGGAGATCTAATGAACTAATGAAGATCAGTCATTTGGATGGGGGATGAATTTTCGGAGATGCCCTGTTCTGAGAAGAAACAGGTTGGATTGCATATCAGTTCTCTAATTCAGGTCTGCTGTAACAAAGTACCACAAAATGGTTGGCTTGAAACAACAGACATTTATTCATTCACAGTTCTGGAGGCCAGAAGTCCAAGATCAAGGAGTCAGCACTACTATGCCCTTTCTCCTCGCTCCTATGGCTGACGGCAATCTGCGGTGTTCCTTGGCAAGCAACTTTATAACGCCAATCTCTGCTTCTGTCATCACATGACCTCCTTCCCACTATGTCTATCTACATATGGTGTTCTCCGCTCTGTGTGTCTGTATCCATGTTTCTTCTCTCCTACGGACATCAATCATATTGGATTAAGGGACTACCCTACTCTAGTATGGCTTCCTCTTAACTTACATCTTACTTATATTTGTAAAGACTCTATTTCCAAAAAAGGTCATATTCACAAGTACCTGGGGTTAGGGCTTCAACATATCCTTTTAGGAGACATGATTCCATCCACAACAGATTTCCTCCTAGATTAGCCCACTGAAGCTGCTTTAGGCCTGAGTTTTAATGCTGAACTGTAGCAGTTGCACTGAAAGTAACGGAAATAGGAACTCCTCCCTCTGTCACTACTTAACTCTCTGATCTCCTTGGAGGCGGCTCCCAGCAGCAGCATGTTGGGGTCTTTAGAGAAGAGAAGTAAAGAGAGTGAGGAAAGTTTAGATGTAAGACCAGCCAGAAGGTTGTGTGGGCTCTGGAGAGGGAAGAGGCTCTACTGCAAGTAAGTTGGGATCTGTTTACCATAAGGGAGAGCACCATAATTAATCCAGGCTTCCTGCATATGGAATCATACCCTTAATCCTGATGAGGGTGAGCAGTGAGTTGGCTTCACCATTACCCAGGAGCTTTTGCTGAAGTGAAGGTTCTGAGTGGTGGCACATTGCAGTGGGGGATCCCATGGTGCAAGGTAATCCCTCTACTGTGCTGGTGGCCACAGCTCCCAGAGCAGCTTTGGGAGAGTCCTTGTGTTCAAGGAGGGTGGGAGGCAGAAAACAGCCGGGTGAGGGCACAGGAGCTGCCATGCAAAGGTGGGCACATCTAGAAAGCCATATTCATACAAAATTATAAATGTGGATCAACTTAACTAAAAATAGGTCCCCTGAACCAAAGAAGTCTCTGCCAATATATGATAAAGTTAAGCATTTGTTAAAAGGTTTTGAAGTAGCTCACTGTTACAAGGCTGGGGTTTGTCCAAGCTGGAGCTATAAAAGCAATTACAAAGGTGCTCTCAGTAGCACAAATGTGCTGATTCTCGCATTTGACATGGAATTTTTATAGCTTATTTGTGGATGGAAAATAGCATCAAATATTTGCAGGAACTTGTCTCCTTCTTCAGAAAGAGTTGTGGCTAATTAGAATTTCTCTTTTATTTTGCTCCCTGACCTCTCAATTGGTTTGTAAGCTATTAAGTGATGCACAAGCAATTTGTTTGAGGTATAGGAGTTGTTTTGCATCTACTTTGCATAAAAGCATCAAAGATGGTATTGAAATATGTTAAAGTTATTAGGCAATTTAAGACAGTGTCATTGTTTTCTTCAGTGGCCAATGACTGTTTAAAACAAAGCTCTTGTTTCCTATTTAGCATTTCAGGATACATTAGTGATGCATTATTAATGTATTAGGAAGTGTTAGTTTTAGACAAACAAAGCTATTTGGTAAAATTGGGAAAGAAAGAGGGTATTCATGCAGGCACAATTTAGTAAAAATATATGTGGAGCTAAAATGTATATTCTTGGCCTAATTTGAAGCATGACTGAGTCTATATTTGATGGTTTTCACCTGAAATGTAGAAGATACTCAGTCAATATATATTTTTGAAAAACATCCTTCTTACACTACCATTTTCAAGTAACATTTGTGAGAGAAAATAAAAGTTATTTGATTCTTTGAACAAAAAGGTAAGTATAACAAGTAGTCATAATTTGAGACCCCAATTTCAATTAGGTTCCTGCGAATGTTTAAATGGAATCTCTTCAATTATCTATACAATGACACAAAGAACCCAATAATTAGAAAAAACTTGTAGCTAATTGGAATATGTTTTAGCATATAAATCACATTATATATGGTGTTATATTATAATTCTTATGAGTGTTAGCAAAGTCCTAGAATTCCCTAAGGCTCTAAATTGGACTGCCAAGATATAAAGATAGGAGAGATAAACTTCTGTGCCATTAAAACATGTGGAAAATGAGTTCTGTGATAATACAGTAGTAATTTTGGGCCTATTCCATCCATTATCAGTACCTGTCATAATTCACATTTTGCACATTTTGATTTATCAGCCAATTTGAAATGCAAGTTAGAAGGAAGAAAGGTGAATCAGAAGTGAACATTGACTCAGGAATTCTGCCTTGCATGGATGAAAATCTGGAGTTGGTGTCGTGATACTTTTTGTGAACCCTACCTAAGTAAATATTGAATATAATTTGATGCCTAAGTGTGTCCCCAAAATTAGAAAGAATTGTGGTTCCTTTTCATTAACAGTAAATCTATAAGGATTGGACGGATCATATTTTTCCTTGACTGAAGGGAGAGAAAAATGGATAGCCAATACTGGGAAGAAGTACAAGCCATCAAGAAATTGTGGGCATGTCCTATGGTTGGAGAATGAAGGAAGTATGCATAAAATCATGGTCCTATCACTTTGGAGTCGAATGGTTCCGCTGAGATCATCTTGTCCTGTAGACCCCCCTTCTTTGGCAGGGCAGTGCTGCAGTTCTGCAGAGGGCCCTTAGAGAGTGTGGGGAGTAAACAGTGGCCTAATGGGTGGGGTTCTGGGAACCCAACGCTTTCTGCAACCAGAGAGGCCCATCTGATTAATATATTTGGGTTTTACATAACATTTTATGTGAAGAAAGACTCTGCTGTATGGAATAACAACATTTCAAGTCATTGTAGTTGGGACCTTCACTCCCCCACAACCTCTGTTTCAGCAACATTATTGAAGAATGGAAATAAAGATCTACAAAGCTACACATTGGCACATGTTTTAGGGGTCTCTTTTACCGGCATTATCAGATTTGGCAAAGTAGATTCATCCGCTGTATGCATCTTTGTAAATCCAACATGCCAGGTTTAGGTTTCTAAAGAGATGTTGGGGAAGAATTCATGAATCCTAGCTCAGGGTTCTTAAGGAGTGGGTACCCCTCCCCTCTAGCATGCCAGACATCATCATATCTTGCATGATGGATGCTCATGAGCTAGTCTCATGCATACATGCATTTTCCAACAAATATTTACAGAACAGCCACTAAATACCAGCTAAAGTGCTTAGTCAATATTCCAGAATGGCTAGAATGAGTCACCTGGCAACCTAAAAGTGGACACCAATTTACCTTTCTGTTGGAGTGAAAAGTTTTGATGACAGTTTGCACATAACAACGTTTTAATATGCTCAGCGTGTATTCCAAGTAGAATTATCAAGAAATGACAAGCCTCCCTTTTCCACCCACATTACAGAACTAGATTTGGGCATCTGAATAATAAGGAAAATTAACCGTTTGCAAATTTATTTTAAAATATATTTATTGAGTTCCAAAAATGTGGGTGGGTGGGGTGGGAATAATTACAGGACAGACAAAAGCTGGTACTTTGGAGGCTGAGGGCTTGAGCTCTAAGGAAGCAGAGAAAAAGTAATTCTGGTACTCGGAACTCCCGTCCCTTGCCTGACAGAGAGAGGGCACTGATGTCTGCAGAGGCAGCTGTATCTAAAACCAGTGTAGATGGCTCTGGGGCTCACAGTGCAAGAGTGGCAATGGACTGATATTGTCTAGAACACTTCTGGTGTATTTCAGCATTCTGAGACTTGTATCCTCATAGTCAAGATCCCGAGGTAGAGCTAAGATTCTGAACCCTGTATTAGTCAGGGTTCTCTAGAAGGACAGAACTGACGAAAAAAAAAAAAATATATATATATATATATAAAATGTGTGTATATATATTATGTGTGTATATATATATATAATGTGTGTATATATGTGTGTGTATGTATAGATATATGTATGTAGGAGATATATAAATGTGTGTGTGTGTGTGTATATATATATGAGTTTTAAAGTATTAACTCACACGATTACAAGGTCCCACAATAGGCTGTCTGCAGGTTGAGAAGCAAGGAGAGTTCCAAAACTCAAGAACTTGGAGTCTGATGTTCGAGGGCAGGAAGCATCCAGCATGGGAGAAAGATGTAGGCTGGGAGATCTGGCCAGTCTCTCTTTTCACATTTTTCTTCCCGCTTCTATTCTAGCCAAGCTGGCAGCTGATTAGATTGTGCCCACCCAGATTAAGGGTGGGTCTGCCTTTCTGAGCCCACTGACTCAAATGTTAATCTCCTTCGGCAACACCCTCATAGACACACCCAGGATCAATACTTTGTATCCTTCAATTTAATCGAGTTGACACTCAGTATAACAATTTCAGCTCCAAAGACCCCTGTTTGAGGGAGGTGACTCAAATTCTTGGTTTCTGAGCATAGCCTTTTCCATTGAATGTTGACCAAGAGGTGGATTTTTTTTTAAATCTCTCTGAAATAAACCTCTGTTTACTTGGAGTTTTATAAGTAGGACTCATCCAAATTTGCTCAGAACTTTCCCAGTGTTAGCACTAAGAGTCCTGTGTCCTGGAAATTCCTTAATTCCTAAGCAAACTGGGCAGATATTTATCCTAGGGAAATAAGAGCCAAGCACATAGACCAGGTGTTCCAGGTACTTACTGTTTTATAATAAAGCATTACAAAAGTGTTCAACTCATAAAAACTGTTCTGTTTGCTCACATTCTGCACTCTGGCTGGGATTAGCTGAGTGGTTCTTCCACTGGTCTTGTTGATGGTTGCTTGTGTGGCTGCATCCAGCCAGTGAAGTGATTGGAGAATGGGCTCAGCTGGGACATTTTGGCTTCTCTCTCTCTCTCTCTCTGTCTCTCTCTCTCTCTCTCTCTCTCTCTCTCTCTCTCTCTCTGCGTAATCTCAGGACTCTCCCTTTCTGCATGGCCTCTCCTTGTTATTTTATTTTATTTTTGCAGCAGGGTAGCTGAATTAGTTGAATTTCCTATATGGTGTCTCAGGAATCCCCAGAGTGCAAAACTTGCCTGGTTTCTAGGTTGGGGGGGACTGGAATTACCATGGCGTCACTTTCACCACATCTTATTGATTAAAGCTGGCCATAGCATCATTCTAGAATCAAGGTGAGGGGACTACAGGACGACACAAGAGTGACTACCAGGTGGCAGCTCGCTAAGGTCTACCAATGTAACAGTTTCCTCCAGAGACGCAGTAGGATGCTCACCTGGACTCATAGGATTCACTGCGAGTGACCACTTCTGACGCCTCTTTGTAGGGCACCACCTGACTTCCTCTCCTCACACTCGCAGTGAGAATGGAATATGAATAGTTTGATCATTGGTCAGAGCCAACAAGAGCTCTGGGTGTTGGGCAGGTTTATCCCTATTATTCGTACTTCTCCCAAGCATTAGTAAGAATAATAGGGATGGTGAGTCCCTGTTAAGGTTGCTAAAAGGTTTCCAAGGAAGCAACAAGTTAGGGGGCCTGGGTCTCCACGGTTGATGTGAAGCTATAAGGAACTTGACTCTTCCATGCACCATTTCTTGAGGTGTCGTTTATTCTAAAGTTTCTGCCCAGCACAGGAATTTTGGAGATGACCAACACACATCGCCTGTCTTCCCGAAGTTGACCCTTCTCAACGCGGGTCTCCCCACCCTGCTAACTCTTGTTTTAAAGTTTAAACAAGTGTCAGCGATGGTCCCTCCCCGCTTTGCTCTCCACCCGCCTCTCTCCTGCAGCTCTAACTTGGTTAGTTTCTCAGCCACGCCCCCTCACTGGGCTGTGAGCCTCCTGAGAGTAGGGCGACCTCCATACCTTCTTCTGCAACACCCAGGGTGGATGGAGGGGGCTCTGTTAGCTGGAGACTTTTAGGAGCAGCAAGGGACCAGCCCCATAACCTCCACTTCAGAGCAGTTCCAATCCAGCTGACTTCCACATCCCCAGGGTTCTTCCTTTTTTTGTCTCCCCTGTTCCTTTTTTTTGCTGGAAAGAATCAGGTCCCCTCACTCTCTCCCAACACGAACTGCGTTAAAAGAACCCCCGAGCTGCCTCTGGGCCCAGGGACTTCTGCTTGGCTTGCTTCCCTTTCTCCTCTCGACACTCTTCCATCATTGAGGACACAATCTGGCTTCTGGCTTTTCCCTCTCTTTTTCTTGGCCTTTTTCCCTTTCTTCCCCCGCCCCTTCTCCTAGTGTCACAGCCAGTCCCGACGCATCCCGCCCCCGCTCTGTCGCTTTAAGCTGGTCCCGCCGCTGCGCCCCGCCCTCACCCCTCCGCGCTCCGCGGCTCCCCGCCGCTTCTCCCGCTCCTCCCCTGCTCGGCCCTCTCCTCCTCCTCCCGCTCCTCCTCCCGCTCCTCCGCGCCGCCGCCAGCCCCGCTGCGCGCTCTGCTCTTCGCAGCTCCCCGGACCCGCAGCCATGGCCGACATCAAGACGGGCATCTTCGCCAAGAACGTCCAGAAGCGACTCAACCGCGCGCAGGAAAAGGTCAGCGGTGGGCGGCCGGGGCTGGGGACGGGGACGCCAGGCGGGGGCTTGGCTGGAGGGCACCGGCTGCGGCGGCGCGGGGCCCGAGCCTCGGGGTGCGGCGCGCTGCGGAGCGGGGCCGGGGCCAGGGATGCGGGGACGCCCTGCCCTCCGCTCGGTGACTGCAGCAAGGCGCGACCCGGGCGCCGCGGGGAGCGGGTCGGGAGGACGGAGCGCCAGGGACCCGCAGACCCCGGCCCCGGAGGCGCGGGATATGTCCAGCCCCGGAGCCCGCCCGGGGTGGCCACTCTCCTGGCCCCAAGCTGGGCAACAGAAGTAGCAGGTGCGGCCGCTCGCTCGCTGCGCCCGGAGCAAAGCGCATCTCCCGGCGCCCGCATCTCCCCGGGTCGGCTCCCAGCGCGCCCGCAGGCAGCTCGCGGGGACGCGGCCCGCAGATTGGGGCGGGAGATTGCGGCAGCAGTCCTTCTTGCGGGGGATTTTGTAGCTACTTAAGCGCAGTAGACAAGAACGACTTAACAGAGAAGCCACCAAAATATCTCTCAGGACCAATAGGGCAGGATCGTGATCACAGAGTGCTGTCTAGTGAGTTCTGGAGTTCAAAACAGAGAGCTAGATACACACACTTTTATTTTTGGTCTGTATGTTTGTGTCCCTTTTGACGCCAGTGTCCTTCTTTAGAAGGTCAAAAATAAATATAACCTGAACCTAATAGTTCCTTTCTGCACATTTCTGCACAAAGAAGGACCTTTTATTGCATTTTTAAAAATCCAGATTACACAGATTGGGTTCTCTGTTGTTTTGCAAGTCCGTCAGTAAATTGCCCACAGTAATTTTTTTCCCCGGAGATGTGCATGAATGGAACCCAAGTCCGTAGCAAGCACAGCCCCAAGCAGGTGGAGGGGAGTTGTACCAGGCACCAGGCTTGCCTGGCTTCCTTGGTGACTGCTGTATCTGACGGCCCTAAGGTCTTCATTTGTGTCCTGAGCAAGGGACATTTCATTGATATTGTAGCTTGAGCATTGTACTTGAAAATCAACACCGGCTAATGAGCCCCATGATTGGTATCACTTGAACTGTGTTCTCTTTTACGTGGCAGTATTTTCCGTCCCCAGGATATGGGATGTTTAGCGTTTTCCTGTTTTACTGGAAGTCGGATTTGCCATGTTGCTCAGGATGGCAATGAATTTCCCTCTTCAGACCCAATCTCAGGCTGCCTCCCAGTTTCAGCTGACCCTGAGTTGCTGAGCAGAGGGGCCACTGATCCCTTTTGTCCCCAGGCCCAGAGGCTTGGTGGCTGCCTCTAGTCCCTCCCTCCACACATGCACACTCTCCATGCAGTAAGAGGATTGTATTTCTTTTAATATCTACCCAAGCTCATCCTGAACTAAAGTGATCCTCCTCCTGCCGCTCCCTCCGCAGCTGAATTAGCAAGGCTGCCTGCTCCTTTCCAGGCCCGGGTTACTTGTGCAGAAAGTAGCCAGGGATCTGCTGGCCTTGGGATCTGGGCCAGGTTTTGTCATCCTTTTTCCACACTTCATTTTACCCACTTGTAGGTACTCCTCCTCTTGCCTTCCAAGTAATTATTTGACTCTTCGGTCTGAGGCTTTTCACTGAATTCACTTTCCATCTGTGAAGGAATTCAGTGGTATGGTCTGCCTTTTCACATATTGAATTATTTCTTAATCTAGGTCACCAGCTGTTAATACGCTCAAAATAAATGAAAAGAAAACCTAATCTCTCTTGCAGAGCCTTCAAGTCCTATGAATTGTCAAAACTCACTTTTTCACGATCAAACTCAAGCGTAATTTATGACTGCAGTTGTGGATGGTGGTCAGTCTTCTATGGGAGGGGGGGGTAAGAGTCCCTCTTGGGGGCTTCAAGCGTCCTATTTTCTTCCCTGGGGAAAGGTGCTGATGAAAAGTGCCTGCCGCACCTAGCATAGGAGGTTCAAACACTAAGAGGCTGAGAGTATAGGTTCTGCCCCAGGGTGAGTTCTGCCCCCATTTCTGAGTCTGTGTAGCATCGGAATATGCTTGGCACAAAGAGAAAAGGGCATGTGGGCATCCAGGTGAAGCAGCCCAGCCCCCAAATGGAGGCCGCCTGAGAATGGAAAGCACAGTATGTTACTGTGGGAGGCTCCATTAGACATATCCCCCCGTGATTCCCTCTTTCCACACCTTTGGCCTCTTCCTCTTCTCCAGAGCAGACTTTCATCTTAATAACTATAGACCATATATATCCTTGAGACCTTTTACTTGTTGTTTTTACAACCAAATTTTCTTAAAAGAGAGTCCACTCCCTTGACTTTCTTATCGTCTGTGCTTCACCTAAAAGCTTGCATACGTTTAGGCTCCAACTGCATGTTCGAAATCACTCTTAGAGGTGACTTATGGCTTTTTATGAATTTTAAATACTTTTTTTTCTTACTGAAAGTCAGTGAAGATTCACTGGAGAAAGGCTGAAATGTGTTAGTCAGCAGAAAAAAACCCAGAAGGCTGAAATGTACATATAAACAGAAAAAAACTCCAGCAAATTAGGAAACACATAATTCTACTACTCGGAAATTTTACTACCATTTGATGTGTATCTGAGTAGATCTTTTTCCACATGTGTATGCATTTATACAAACAAAACAGGCTCATTGCTGTATGTTTGACGACCTGTTTATTTCACTTCATAATTACGAACATCCTTCTATACATGTACATATTTTCCATCAATATTTTAAATTATTGAACACTATTGGAATGTATGGATTATAATGAATGCCTTATCTTTTGAATATTCATTTTCCAGTGTTTCTATAAATAAGTACAAGTCAATAAGTAAATTTGTAGGGAGAATGTTTGCATACATCTTTATCTCCTTAGATAAATTCCTAGAAGAAGACTTATTGTGTCCAAGGTTTGCCTATTTTTATTATAGCCAGATTGCCTTCCAGAAAGGTGTACCAATTTACATTCTCATCAGCAGTCCATGAGACACTTGCCAACTCTGGATAATAAGATTTAAAACAATATTTAGCTATGTCATTGGATAAAATTTGTTCATGATTAATTTCATTTGTTTGATTTTTAAAAAGTAAACTTTTTTGCATTCCTGTTTTTATTCTTGAATTCTGCATTTATATTTTTGCCCATTTTCTGTAGCATTTCCATATTGTTATTAGTAAGGGCAAAAAGTTTATCAATCCTAAGGGTTACAACCATGCTTTCTTCCTTTTCTATTTGCTTTTAAATTGTTTGGTGATTTCTACTGATAAAATGTTTCTGTTGGTGTTTTATGGATATCTACTTACATGTATTGGTTGGTTTTGTCTCGTTTCTCTTTTGTGTGGTTGAATTAGTCAGGATCCTGCTACTTGCAGGTATCAGAAAGCTCAACCCAAACTGGCTTAAGGAAAAAAGGAATTTAATTGCTAATAATAATAATAATATCTAACAATTTATATATGGTTCTTATACATATAAATTTAGATTAGCTTTCAATGAATGAAAGCTATATATTCACATAAGGTATATGAATATCTTATCTATATTAGGCTGTATATGTATTCTTATACATATGTATATATAAAAGTATATGCAGACTATATCTTTCCTTCAGCATTTTTACAGAACTATTTGGTATAACTCTCAATGGCCCAAACTGGGCCTTGTGCCTATCTCTGGAAGAAAAAACATCTCTGAGAGCAAGGGCCAAGACCATGGGTTGGACTAGTTGAATTAGGCCCAAGTCACGAGCCAGTGCAAAAGCCAGGGATGAAGATTCCCCGAATGATATAGACTGTTAGTGGAGGAGGTAGGGAACTCAGAGTACAGAATGGGGAGTGGATGCTGGGCTGGCAAAATAAATGATATTCACAGAGGCGTCCCTAAAAGACATTCTCCATCCCAGGTTTATATAAATAATCACATTTAATATTTGTTCAACATTTTTATGCATGCAGTTAAAAAATATTAGTAAAATACTTGTCATGAAAAACTGTGTATCCTTCGCCTACTTTTTGGTGGGGTTGGTTTTTTCTTGTGAATTTGTTTAAGTTCCTTGTAGATTCTGGATATTAGACCTTTGTCAGATGGATAGATAGCAAAAATTTTCTCCCACTCTGATGATATTTTCTTTTGCTATGCAGAAGCTCTTTAGTTTAATTAGATCCCATTTGTCAATTTTGGCTTTAGTTGCAATTGCTTTTGGTATTTTAGTCATAGAGTCTTTGCCCATGCCTATGTCCTGAGTGGTATTGCCTAGGTTTTCTTCTAGGGTTTTTATGGTTTTAGGTTTTACATTTAAGTCTTTGATCCATCTTGAGTTAATTTTTGTATAAAGTGTAAGGAAGGGGTCCAGTCTCTGTTTTCTGCTTATGGCTAGCCAGTTTTCCCAGGACCAGTTAGTAAATAGGGACACCTTTCCCCATTGCTTATTTTTGTCAGATTTGTTGAAGATCAGATGGCTGTAGATGTGTGGATTATTTCTGAGGTCTCTGTTCTGTTCCATTGGTCTATATATCTGTTTTGGTTACTGTAGCCTTGTAGTATAGTTTGAAGTGGGGCTTAAAACCTAGATGATGGGTTCATAGGTGCAGCAAACCACCGTGGAACATGTATACCTATGTAACAAACCTGCCCATTCTGCACATGTATCCCGTATCCCAGAACTTAAAGTAAAATTAAAAAAAAAAAAAAAGAAACAAAAATAGCAGCCCTCTGTTCCCCTCTTCTCAACCTTCAATCTTTTCAGAGGCAATAGTGCTAACCATGAGATTTCTCAAAAATTTTTGCTTATACAGCTGTTTCTTGATCTATCTTTTAATGTATGGTGAAGATATGTAGATTTAGTGTTTTTATTTCTCCTCTAGTTCTTCCCCTAATTATATACTGAAACAAAAATTGTTATTGCAAAATCTACATTTTAAAGATTGAAGTCCAATTTTTATTGAATAAAGTGCACAAATCTTAAGTGTTCAGCTTCATGAGTTTCTATGTATATGGATATCTGCATCGCTATCACCCAGATAAGCAACAGAATATTTCTTCCATCCCAGTTACCTATCATTTATTTGCCTTTCCTGTTCTTTGTCTTTTTATGTTCATACCTTTTAAATTACTTTACTCTCTTTTCCCTGATGAGCACCTTTACATGTACTTATTGGTAATTTTGATATCTTCTTTTATGAAGTCTCTTTAAAGTCTCTTGCCAGTATTTTATTTGGGTCCCTTGTCTTTCTTCTATTGCTGTTTAGTTCTCTGTGTATTCAGGATATGAGTTCTTTATCAGGTGGACATCTTATATTTTCTTCCAGACAGTGTCTTGCTTTTTAACTTTCTTAGTGGTACCCTTTGATGAGTGGCAGTTTAAAGTTTTCCTGAAGTCTTATGTGAGAATTAAGTTTTTCATGCAGCTTTTTATTTTTCCTGGAGTTAATAATTGCCTTGCCTTTAAAAATTTGCTTATTTTTTAAATGAACTTTAAAAAGTTGTTTATTCTTGCTTCATCAGATATGTCAAATGTTTATCAATATTATTGTTCAAGGTTCAATATATCAAATAGTGTAATTGCTCGTTTTCTCATCCTGGAGATATCCTTTTTGGATGCCTCTGCCCTTTTGCAATAATCTGGGCTGATTTTTCTGTACACCTGCTGCATACGTGCCATCCTCGGTCTTCTTTTGCCAGTGTTGGGGTTGAGGAATGGACCTGAAATCTCAAGTATCCTGTATTCCTGGACTTTCAAACAGTCCCCTGTTGTCAGTGTTGTGTGCTTCATTCTTACCTTCTAGGGTGTGTGGTGGGACCAGGTCGTAACCCTGAGTGTGTTTGTGTGTGTAACTGTGCAGTGAGAATTGGTTGCTTCTTCATTGGTTGTTCCTGTACCTGCATACTTTTTTTTTTCTTGTAGTTTCCTCTGTTCTGCTGATTTCTTTCCATTCTTTCATCTTTTTTAGCTTCTGTAAAATGTATGGAACTCTCTTATTCACTAATGCTGCCTTTCCTGTTCTTGTCCTTGTATGTTCATAATTTTTTACTCCTTTACTGTTGCTTTAGTTGGGCTTTGGAATGAGATGGAAATAAGCACATGCAGTCAACCTGCCATGTTTAACCAGATACCTTTTTATTTAAATACTTGATTTCTCTGGGATTTTTTTCCCCATCTTCTTCTATTTGTGAAATCCAGTGGCATTTATTTGGTCTTACCTCTCTTTGACCTCTATGCAATATTTAAATCAGTGAAGCACTGCCTTTAAACATTTTTTTTTTTTTTTTTACCATGATGCTAGTGAGGAGGATACTCAGGAGGCTGAGGCAGAAGAATCGCTTGAACCTGGAAGGCAGAGGATGCAGTGAGCTGAGATCATGCCACTGCACTGCAGCCTGGGTGACAAAGCAAACTCCATCTCAATAATAATAATAATAATAATAATAATAATAATAATAATGGAGTTAGACTATTTAAATTCTAAGGACCTGCCCAGTGTGATATGCTTTGTGTCATTTTCTCTGTCCCAAGTGATTATTATATAATTGTCTTAGGTGCAATTTTTTTTCATGCATTACATCTTCCAAACTAAATTATAGGTATTTGAGGACAAGGACCAAATATCTTGCGAACTGTATATACTCAGTGATGATGTACTGATTTGCCTTTCCATGTTCTTGCTTGTTAACTTCCCACTCCTGAAAACACATTGTCTTAAAGAATCCTTCCACGATTCTTTCTGTGACTTTTGTGAAAGTATCATAAGGGTTTCATCGTCATTCACTTTGTCATTTTGTGAAAATAGTACAGCAAATGTAATTATCCTTATGGATTCTATACATGGTGGGAACACTATAAATATTAGGCTGAATCATGTGGAATTGTCGTATTTGTAAGTCAAACAGTCAAATATTGGCAGTCATGTGCTTCAACACAATGTTGATTGAGTGATATGGTAAGAAAACAATGTTGTCTCCTTCCATGTGTCTGGTTATGTGACATTTGGATTCTTTTTTGATTGTCGCTTTGCCGATGCCTGCAGTTTTTGTTCTCAAGGAGAAATGTGGACGGTGTGTGTGTCTAAACAGAATGGGAGAAGGAAGATCCTCCTCTGTCAAGGAGATTTGTGCTGTGAGGCCCAGGGCCTTGTCTGTAGAAGAGTAGTTTATACGGCCACGTTTACTTCCGAGGACACTTCAGAGACCAAATCTCTGAGACATATCAGGGTTTCTCTTTTTTCAGATTATCTGAAATCTCTTTTGTTACCTGCTTCTATGTTTTACAAAGCTTATGCCTTCTTTTCCATTAGGGTTATTTTCTCCAGCTGTACTGGAACCTTCAAAAATTAAAAATAATAATTATGGGACATTCTCAACAGAGTAAAGTTTCCTTCTTCTACCTTTTTTGTTAACGCAAACATATATATACTAACGTATCCTTCTTTCTCCAGGAATGAGTACAGCAGAGAATAAGAACTGTAGGAACTCAGATTTTAACATTAATAAAAGTTACCATTCTCCTTTTAAACACAGCATATTTGGTCACATTTGAAAAGCTACCTTTTTTAATAGACCAAACAACTTATCATAACAGAAATATTTGTATAAACAATATGGCCCCCTTTACTTGGTATATGAAATTAGGTTGCATTTATTTAAATATTCAAAGTAAATGATTTCTCCTTCCTACCCAATTATTATGAGAATCTCTTACTCCTCCCTGGGGTCCCTGTCTCTTATGATAATTTCAGGAACCCGTGGTGAGCTTCCCTTCTTTAAATGAGTCAATGGTTTTTGCTACAACTTTGTGAGAAAGGGTTCCTAATGTGAGTCCAGCATTCGGATACTGTTCTCATCCCTGGATGAACACTGCAGGGAACAAGAGCACAGTATGGTGCCCTCACCAGTGGGTCTTAGGGTGGAGGCAGTGGCTGGAAGCCTCTCTCTCCTGGGTCAGACTCAGCTTCAGTATGCCTGAGCTCCACATGTGTGAGCTCTTTACAAATGAATATCCATGAACATTATACAAACCATTCCCAAATTGTACAAGCCATTCTCAAGTTTACTTGTGCATATACACACACAAATTCTCCCTCCCCCAAGATTTGCAAAAAGTACCAGGGTTCCAAAGTTAGGAAAGATTCAATATCCGCACACATTGTGCCTAGAATTATCTATTTCATTCCACGCTACTCTTCCACTTTTGAGAAAATTATCTTTGGGACACACTAAATTGATTCAAAATCCACAGTTTGAAAAACACTACCCTAGAGGACCTCTGGTATCCATTCCTGTAACTTGACTGTCTTTTGGGCCATGGCAGTTCATCTAAGGGTGCGTGTGTGTGTGTGTGTGTGTGTGTGTGTGTATTCATACATACGAATATATAGTTATATATATTACATACATACATATATATGACTAAATTTCAAACAAGAAATATTGTGAAGTACCTTAGGAGAAAATGAGTAGAGAAGGGAAAGAATATTTTTTAAAATGATGCATTTTTCTGATATTTTAAAGTCTGTAAATTTCCACCTTACTGTCCAAACACAATTTTAAAAGACTTTCTAGCCATTTACACTACAGGCCACCTGCATAGAATTTCTGAGAAAATAAGGGGTTCAGTGGGCTCCTGTAAAAGGGACAAAAGATACAAAGGTTCCTTGTGTTGCAGATATAATTTTTCCTACATTCTCAGTAAATGGCTAACATTTACATAATGGAAATGCTATCACCACAGAGTTTAAGGAATTTACCCATGAAAGAATATAGTAAGACCATCTATACAGCATCATGCAAAATTGAAGTGATAATAATCACGATTTTCTGAGACTGCATCTATGGGCCACCTTTCAAGAGGGAAATGCTGAAACATCATTCTTATTGATTTGAAATCTAAATATAAGTGTACCATTTGGCTGTAGATGTACTTCCTAAACACAAATTGACCACATCTCTTCTGAGGAATGATGTCGTATAAAGCCAAGAATAAGATCTTAGTTTTGAAATATTTGCTATGTGATAATCATATATCGATTTTGATCACCCTGAAGCTACTTAGAACAGATGTACAAAAATGACAAAACCACCATTTTGGTCATTTACATCTTACTCTCATGCAGTTATTTAGTTGAAAACTGAGTTCATAAATGGGAAGAGCTTGAATATATAATAATTTAACAAATTAATAAATATATGATTTTTTTCCTATCTTAAAGTGCCTATAACGATTTAATAAAATATGCATAGACCCATGCATAAATGCGCTTTTATCAAGGCACCTAAAAGTTGTTGAGTAAAGGATGTTAAATTTACATGCTCTGTTAGTTATCTATTCTATTGTTACGTCAATCTGGTAGAATTCATTTATTTAGAGCCATTTATTGAGAATCTAATATGTGGAAGGCACTTGCTATAGATTCATGATATAGTAGTTGGCAGAGCTGTCCTGGTTGAGCATACAGAGCTGCAAGAGTTGATAGTGAGATAAACTTTTGCACACACTACTAAGTACATAGTTATTAATTAAAAATAGTAATTTTAACTAGGGAACTAATCTAGAGTCAGAGGATTTGAACACAGTTACTTAAAGAAGGTAGGCTTCAAGCTAAGACCCTAAGAATGAATTGTACCCATCAGACCAGAGGAGTGAGGGTGTGCTTACAGGAGTCAGGAAGCATTCTATACCTCTGACTCTTTGACCTTACTCCTTGAGCATAAATAAGAACTGTAGAATAGAGAATTGACTGCAGACATTGGCCTTATAAATGATCTCTTCTATCATTTGGATATTTAACTAGGCAAAGTGGACCCTAATTGGGATGGTCCTACTGTAGTAGCAGTCCCTCTTTTGTGTGATCAGATTTTTACCCTTGCCTGTTGAAAGGGCCTTCTGGGGCATAGCTGCCCCCTTGACACAGAGCCAAGACACTGGTTCAGAGCTGACTTGCCCTCTGAACTATCTGTCATCCTTTTTACAGTAGCAATAAACTCCAAGCCAGTATGTGTTCATGGATTTGTTGAGAGAAGGGTCCCTTATTTTAAACCATCAGAAATCCAAAAGAAAAAAGAAAGCCCTTATCAAATTATTAAGTGTCACCCATCTATAAAGATGCTTTTGTCTTTAAAAGTCTTAATTGCATTTGGATACCTAACATTTAATCAATTGCATATATATATGCATTTATATATATATACACACACACATATATATAGCATAGATGCATAGATGGTTCAAACCTTGGGAGGATCTCCCAACTTACGGCAGCACTGCCTAGGATGTTGAAGAACAGCGTAATAGCTTTCCCTGTAATTACTCTGTAATTCTTCAATATATGAGACATCTGTGTAAGGCATCCTGCTTCTTTAACATTATATATATATAAAAAATATATATATAACTTCAACGAATTGGTATATAATGTACACTGTACACAGGGGGTGGGGGAGAGAGGGAAAGAGGGAAGGAGAGAGAGTGAGCGAGTAAGAGAAATATAGTTAAGGCTGGCAGCTTGACTTAATTATGGGCATTGACTTGATTATTTTGCAGGCAGTAGTCTTGGACATAGGAATAATCAGCTTGAAGTGATTTTCAGCTTGGAAGGAATCCTAAATTAGGGAAGAGAATCTTTTGTAGCAGACAATCTTTTCCTCTATCTGATAATGGTTACAAAATTTTAAATAGTGTAGATGGTCCAAACATCGGGAGGATCTTCCACCTTATGGCAGCACTCCTAGGATGTTGAAGAACAGTATAATACCTTTCTCTGTAATTACTCTGTAATCTTTAATATATGAGACATCTGTGTAAGACATCCTGCTTCTTTAACTTACAGATTTTTCTAACACAATGTCTTCTCTGAGAGTCTCTAGGGAAATGGTGTCCAGACTTCTGTTCCCATCCCTTTACAAAATGCCTGTGACCATGGGGACCACCGGCATTCCTAAACTATAGATTGAGACCTAAGTCCTTGTAGGTCTCTCCTAGGGACCTATATTGGCCCATAGTTGTTCCTGTTAAGCATAGACAATGAATCCCTTGTAGTTGGAGAAAACATTTTATGTCACTTTAATCTTTTAAAATTTATTGAGGCTCATTTTATAGTCTAGCATATGGCCTATCCTGGAGAATCTTCCATGTACACTTGAGAATAACTGTTTTGCTGTTGTTGGGTAGAGTGTTCTATAGATGTGTGTTAGGATGAGTTGGTTTGTTTTCTTGTTGATCTTCTATCTAGATGTTCTGCCAATTATTGAAACTAAGGTATTGGAGTCTTCAGCTATTACTGCTGCATTGTCTGTTTCTTCAGCTCTGTCAGTTTATCCTTTATGTATTTTAGTGCTCTTTTATTAGGTGCATAGTTATATTTGTTACATCTACTTCATAGATTGACCTTTTTGTCATTATTAAATGTCCTTCTTTGTCTCTAGTAGTAACTTTTGTCTTAAAGTCTATTTTGTCTGATACTGGTGTAGCCATTCCAGTTTTCTTTTGGTTACTATAATATTTGCATGATGTATCTTTTTTTTTTTAAGAGACAGGGTCTTGCTCTGTCACTCAGGCTGGAGTACAGGCACAATCATAACTCACTGCAGCCTTGAATTCCTGGACTCAAGCAATCCTCCTGCCTCAGCCTCCGGAGTAACTGGGACTACAGGCACTTGCCACCATGCCTGGCAGCATGAGATATCTTTTTCATTCTTGTATGTTCAACTTATTTGTGTATTTGAATCTAAATGTTGTCTCTTATAGACAGTATTTTGTTAGTTTTTTAAATCAATTTTGCCAATCTCTGCCTTTTAATTGAAATATTAAATATATTTACATTTTATGTAATTAACTGAAAAGACAGAATTTGTGTTTGTCATGTATATCTTATTTCTCTTTGTTGCTCTATTTTTCATGTCTGCCTTTCGGTGTTAAATATTTTCTGGTATGGTCTTTTAATTCCCTTGTTGTTTCTTTTACAAATAGTTTTTGAGTTATTTTCTTAGTGGTTGCCCTGGGATTACAGTTAACATCTACATTTGTCACAATGGAGGTCAGATTAATACTAACTCAATTTCAATAGTATATAACATTTTTTCTCCTGTATAGCTCCATTTTCTCACTTTTGTTGTATTGTGATTGTCAAACACCTTACATGTTTATTTATTTTATGTTCATCAACAAGATGTATAATTATTGCTTTATGCAACTCTTTTAAATCAGATAGAATAACAATGAGTTATAAGCAATAATACATTTATACTGTCTTTTGCATTAACCTATGTTGTTACTGGATATTTCAAAAATATATTTTTCTTACGAAATGGACTCTGTTTAATAAACAATTATTAGCTCATTTGCTCGTTAAAAAATAAAGCAAGATCATAGTAGGAGATGTCTGGTGTTACTAGCACATTTATTAAGCATAACTCCAGCTAAACATAAGGTAATATAAGGAACTAATTAGTTTTTAGCCATAGTATAAATAAAGGTACACTTACTGTCTGCCAACTGGTTTGGATTATTGAGGAAATGTTTCATACTCCCCTTAGTAGTTTTACAATTCCAGTTTTTTTTTTTCCATTTCATAGTTAGGAGCTAATCGTAAGTATTATTTATGATACCTCAAGATACATGCAACATTTTATACCTTTTTTCTGGGTACCTGTAACTTTTATCAGATTTTCAAAAAGATCTATGACTTAAAAAGCGTAAACACCAGTGAATCTAAAGTATTAAGGGACTCTTGGCTTACATATTTCTGCAAAACTTGAAGAGCAGGCAGGAGAATTAAGTCATCAGTGGATGACACAGCCGCTGGCATCCGGGCACCCAGCATAGTTTATTCTGGGTTTGGTTATGGTCTTTGCCCTTGAAGACTCAGATTATCTAGGCCCCTCAGGATTTGGCCCAAGTATTGTGATAGTTTCAACATAAACCTATGGTGAATGCCTTCTGCCACTCCATGTTCCTCATCATACATCTCTAAAATAATTATTTTGATCTGTTATTTAAGGGATAATAAAATTTATTAAGGTAATTCAGTTTTCAAGTCACCACAGCCTACAAATTTTTCTAGTTGTCCATTTCATGGAAACTAGAGATCTTTGTGTAGAGGTGGCCCAGGTAAATGGGAGGAACCCCTTATCAGAGGTGACTGGGGGATGTCTACATTTATCACCAGAGTACATTAGATGAGGCCCTGCAGAGTCTGGTTGTAGAGCAGCCCCCTTGGGGTAGCACAATAACACTGATGACATTCCTCTTACACCTTGCTTCCTCAAATTGAAGTAGAAAGACTGCATGTGTGTGTTTTTGAAGCTTTTATAATGAGGTATGAAATACATGTAGTAGGTAGCAAAAATCTTAGCTGTACAGCTTCATACATTTTTATATATGTAAAAATTTTATGTAAAATATTTCTAAATCAAAATCTCTATCTACATTATCTATATTTATATCTACATCTATCTGTATCTATATCTTATCTATATCTATCCTGTTGGTGCTACTCAGATGAAGTCACAGGGCAATTCCAGAATTCATTAGCTCCCTCACGCCTCTTCCCAGCTAATACCTCCTCTCCTCTGCTCACTTCCTACTACCAGCTAGCCACTATTCTGATTCTAACCCCATAGATTAATTTCATTTGTTCTTGAACCTTGTATAAATGGAATCATATAGTATGTATGCTTATGAATATTACTTCTTTTGCTCCTCATCATGTGTTTCAGATTCATCCTTATTGCCATCTGTAGGAGCAGTTCCTTCTTTTTTTATTGATAAATTGTATTATAGTGTACAATATCCCACAATTTATTTACCCATTCTTTACTTATTAGGCATTTCGTCTGTTTCCAGTATTAGGCTATGGTGAATAAGGCTGCTGAACACACCTTATACACGTCTGTTGGTAGAGAAAGTGACTTATTTATCTGAGAGTGGAATAAATGTTTCATTAGGGTAGGCCCTGTTTAGTTTTTAGAGATGGTGCCAAACAGTTTTCCAAAGTTGCATCAAATTTATCGTCCTGTCCACAGTTGTGAGAATTTAGAAAGCTTATATTTTCATGTTCTAAGTTTGATTTTGCTAACCGAGTTGTATTTTTTTCACTCCTGTATCCCCATAGGACTCATATTTGTTTAATGATAATTGATTTTATCTTTATATATTTCACACATAGTCGTAGGAACGTTTCTGTCATGAACTGTCCACATTTTGTGTTTGAATCAGGTGGGGGAGTGGTCACCATTTTAAACTCAGACTACGACTTGCTTGTGCAGAGGAAATGTACACGTGGTGTCTGTGTAGGTGATGGGGGGAGGATTGTGGTGCGGATAGTCTCGTGGTGTCAGAGGTTCTTTGGTGTGCTATATTCTGCCTCGTGTCCTCTGGGAGCAGTGTCCTATACTCACATGAGTGGCGTTCCCTGCATGTATATGTGGTTCATTAACTCATGATCTCCATATTTGGCTGTAGCAGGGGCCAGTGTCATGGCACACCTTGATTGCCCTGCCATCTGGCTGCACTGACATTGGGCTCTGATCCCCAGCCCTTGCTACAGAACCACGTGGCCACTGCTGCAGTAGCTAACCTGCTGTGTCTTCACTACGTGAGTATTAAGGGCAGCTGGCGTAATCTCAACTTCGGGTCTTCTTAGCCTGGCTACACTGTGCAGCTACAGTGATGTAACTGTGCTCTAGGCTGGTAAGTGGGGCAGCCCAAGAAGTGATCTTTCCAGAGTGTTCAGTGGGGCATAAGTACTGTAGCTCCCTTCTGACCCTGACATTATCCTCACTTCTTGGAGAGGAAAGGAGAAAAAATTGGGGCACATTTTCTTCCACTTTTGTTTCTCTTTTCTGCAGAGGGGAAGGCTTTCTTCTTCCTTCTATTATATCCTCCTGCGGCAGAGCTTGCCAGGCACCATGGATGAAGGGGGCACCTTCATTCCACTTTGGGGAAGAGGGCTCTATGAGCTGGGGCTTGCGGGTTTTATCTCCCTTTTCAGCCTTAATGAAGGGTTATGGAAAATTTGCACTCAAGGTATCTTAATTCTTGTGCCAAGTCCAGTTAGAATGAAGAATTGGGTGCTTCCCCTCTGTTAGGCTCTGTGATGAGCAGTCCCGTATATTAACTCATTTCACCCTCCTAGTGAACCTATGAAGTAGGTGCTATTATTATCCCTGTTTTACAGATGAACAGACTGTGGCACAGAGATGAATGGTTAGGCAATTTGCTTGAGACTACTTAGCTAGTTAAATATGGAATTGATGTTGGAAGTCTCGTTTGACTTTGCAGTGCAATGTTCTTTTCCTCAGTTCTGGTGAAGTTATTCTGCAGTCTTGAGTTGAGAAAATGTCAGGTGTCATGTGGTGGCCAAGGGTAAGGGAGAAATTCCAAGTGGTCTGGTACCTGAAAAGGTTTTATGCCTTTACATTTCATTCATTGCTTTATGTGTCATTATATTTATATCACTAGGGCCTTCCAATTACCTTCTTTATAACTTTGGAGAGGGTTTTCTTTAATATACTGGACTTTCCTAAAGTGGGGCAAACTGATGTGACAATCAGCTCTTTTTAGTTGCACAGTAGTTGTATCCCAGCAACTTAAACTGTTTTAATAAATATGATGCTTAAGGTTTTGTGGGATCTGGGAAAGAGGCACTTCTACCTCAGGGCCTTGGTGTCTTGAAAGATGGCTTAGAAAAATCATAAAGAATGCTTGAGTATCTGAGTTCATTTCATTTCTTACAAGATGAACATCTTACAAAACCTTTACAGCTCATCCTAAGTTGAACACCAGAAATAAAGGAAGATATGCCTCCAAATATGACCTTACAGACTGAGAAAGATGAGAGCAAAGCCTCGATGCATGTGCTCTACCAGTTGGCAAAGGGCCAATTTCTACAAAGGGCAGATGTTTCCCAGGCCATCAGAGAACTCATGCGTGTTCTATATCTGTTTCTTAGTAACTTCCATATGCCAAGAATTCTGATTGCCACTTAATTTAAGCTTACTTCAATAACTCAATTTTCGTCTTTCCAGGTGCTTTTCCAGAGCTTTCCCCTTCAGTCAATTTTACATGATCCATCATGGAAACTGCAGGATTGTATGCCAATTGCAATTCTTTTCCTTACTATATGTCAGAGTTTGCAGGTTGCCCGCAGTATCAATTCCTCCCTTTTCATTTAGTAATAAAACTCCAAATTTTGCTGGGATATAACTATCCATATATGATAAATGATAGCATTTCACAGCATCATTTGTGACTAGATGTGTCATATGGCTAAGCTATCATCAGTGGGAGATGTGCAGAAGGTGCATGGAAAACTTCTAGGTCTTGATCCTAAGGGGAGAGGTTTGTGTTCCACTGCTGCCTTTCCCTTTCCCAGTCTTTGGATGTGGATGCCATGGTGGGAGGTGGAGCTGTGACCTTTAGACTATGGGGTGGACTCCTGCCATGTCACATGTTGAGTGCAGCAGGAATATGAGCATGGAGGAGCATGGGTCCTCTGTACTATGGAACTGCTGTGGCATCCTGGGCTCCTTACACTAGCACAGTTGCCTGAGGGAGCAGGAGAATTCTATATCTACAGAAGCTATTTGTTTTTTGACTTTTATTCCTGCAGCTAAACCTCTGTCCTAAGGTTTACTTTGAACCATTTGAAATTGCCATTTTTTTGTGTGAATTAAAATTTGTCAAATATCAGCAATCTCATGCAGTTCAACTTAAGAATATACTTTCATTTGTAAACATTGAATTTTGCACCTACCGTCTGAGGCTGCATACCATGAAAGTGGAGAGCATTTTATGAAAGGTTCAGAGTTGATTCAGGCACGGTGGAGAAACACTCTCAGCTCAGAACAGGGGATAATGACCAGGTGCTTGATTGCTTAGAAATTATCCCGATTATCTGTTAAAAATATTGATCTCTTTAGTTAAGACCTCCTTGGAAGCATTGTCAGGTACTTTTCGTCTAATTAGTTGGAAGGCAGCCACCTCAATACAGAGCTTTACAATTTGGCCCCTGGGCGGTATTTCTACTTGAACTGTGAGGTGAAATTTCTACCTGTATTGTGTCCTATGCCATGGTAGGTGTGATGATGCTATAAGGGGACTATTTGGAGTTGGCCAAGACGTTTTAGAAAGGGTGACTTTGGTAAAATATAAGCCGTAGTGCTAGAATTACAGAAAGATTTTGGTACAATTTATTTTGGAAGCAGTTCAGAATAATAAGAAAAGCTTTGGAATGAGTCAATGAATCCATAAAAAATTATGGATTCAAATCCCGACCTTCTCACTTCTCAGCTGTGTGGTCTTGGGCAAGTCTCTCTGAATCAATGTTTCGATTTTAGCAAAATGCAGAAAATGATGCTATTTTTTTTTAGGTTGCAGTTACAGTCAGAGCTAATATTTTAAGTATTGGCACAGTGTGTAGTATTTCCATAGAATGTAAATGGTAGCTATTTTTATTTTCTTTGGATTTCAGTGTCTTTCTCAAGGTGGCAAATTAGGGCTGTATTTATATGCTTTTAACCTTCCTTTAGAATAGATGGCATAAACGAGGATCTAAATGTATAACCCATGTATCTATTTGAACCAAACGGGGAAGCACCTTGTTTAAACTGTGAACACCTAGCATACATCACATATTTCCTTTGGTCACACCCAAGAGTTCTAAAGAGGTGTCCCAGAACTGCAGTTGGAGACAGACCATTTGACATCATCTACTGGCTCTCAGGTACCCTCATCTTCAACCATGGGGAAACAGACCCATTGGACCTTTTGAAAAACCCTGATTCCCCTTCCTGCGGAGAACCATCTTTAGGTAAGACCAAGATAGAAAGCCATTTTCTCTCTGGCTCTTCTTTCATACAGATCATCTCTCCAAATCGATGCTTCTGAGGCCCTTTGAGAAAACAGTTTAAGCTGTAGGAAACGACTGTATTCTGTGGGTAAGATGTAAAAGACACCAGCCTTGCCCTCTATTTAAGCTCCAGAGCCCCCTGTGAAACTTCAGTGGCATTTTCACAGTGATATTTGTAAAATCACTTTGGGAGGCCGAGGCGCACAGATCACCTGAGGTCAGTAGTTCAAGACCAGCCTGACCAACATGGAAAAACCCTGTCTCTACTAAAAATACAGAATTAGCCAGGCATAGTGGCACATGCCGATAATCTCAGCTACTTGGGAGGCTGAGGCAGGAGAATCACTTGAACCTGGGAGGCAGAGGTTGCAGTGAGCTGAGATTGTGTGTGCCATTGCACTCCAGCCTGGGCAACAAGAGTGAAACTCCATCTCAAAAAAAAAAAAAAAAAAAAAAGACAAAAACAAAAATCAGTCTTATCAGTGTTTATTGAACTTAGAATGTTAGAGCTGGAACAGAAGTGAGCAATCAGAGGTGTGTCCTCAGACCTGGGTCATTTACTTAGCTCACTTACTAAGCTGTGTAGACAGACCCTGTAAGAGGATTGACACCCAAAGGTTCATCTCTTTTCCTGTGATTTAGCTATCTTGTCAGTAAAATCAAAGTTTTAATAATTAGCTCCTATTATTAACATTTATGGTATAGGGAATTAATGAAACCTTCTGAGTCCCATGCACCAAAAAAATATTTGAGACACCTGCAGGCAAGATGAGCTCATGTAAGCAGGAAAAGTTAGGTGTGAGGACCTGTGGCCAGTGGGTAGAACTCAATTCTTGGTTTAATTTCTCCTGGACTGCTGCAAATAGCAGGTGTGGAATTATTGTTCCAGCCAGGGTACAGAAGTCAAAAGAGTATTTCCTACTGTGGCTATGCCTTCCACAATGGAGACTGAATTTCAATTTAGCCATTAAGGCTGTACGTAGGGGTGAATCAGATATTCACAATCTTGGAGAACAAATATGATCTCACTGTCCAGATAAGAGATGTTTACCTCCTGTAAAAAAAAAATTATAGTGGTAAGAACACTTAACATGAGATTTGCCTCATATTAGATCTCTGGAACTTACTCATCTTGCTAAACTGAAACTTTATGCTCATTGAATAGCAACTCCCCATTTCCCCCCTGCATCTCCTGGCAGCCATCATTCTAATCTTTGATTCTATGAATTTGGCTGTTTTAGATACGTCATATGAATGGAATCATGCTGTATTTGTCTTTCTGTTTTCTGATGGGATTCTTTTGCTTAGCTTAATTTCAAGGTTCATCCATGTTCTTGCATATTGCTGAATTTTCTTAAAGGCAGAATCACATTCCATTGTACGTATGTATCACATTTTCTTTATCCATTTATCTATTGATGGACATCTCATTTGTTTGCACCTCTTGTCTATTGTGAATAATGCCGCAGTGAATATGCGAATGCTAATAGCTTTTCAAGGTTCTGTTTTCAGTTCTTTTGGATAAATACCCAGAGTGGGATTGCTGGATCATTAAACTTGATATTTGATCTAATGTCTGGGTACCATTCACTTCTCTGTTTTTCTTCCTTTCTACTCTCTCATTCTGCCGCTTTGTCCTTATACTCCTTAACTCTTGTCTCTATGAGCTCATAAGTTGAAATTAAATGGTATTTTTTGTTTGCTCTGTTACTAAATGTTTTACATTCCTTTTTGTTTATTTATAGGGCAAATCAAGATGGATAGACCCATGTTTAAAATGTGTCTCTTCCAATTACTTGTTATTTGGCAATGGAGCCTACCTAAATTTCACTTTCCTCATTTGTAACATTTGTAAAACACTTAACTTAAAGGATAACTGAAAGATTAGTAGATAGCATAAGTAAAAGTCTAGCATAGTGCCTGGGATATAGTAAGTTCTCAAAACATGGTAGGTTCTATTTTTTAAATAATCCACATCTAGTGTTTTATACTTTTATTAGAATAAAATGTCAACAAAATTGGTTTTTTATTTGTATGTGCCCCTCTGTGGATTTGTCTTTTCTGTAACTCACTGAGTTTCATTTCCTTTTCTTTTCTTTTCTTTCTTTCTTTTTTTTTTTTTGAGACGGAGTTTCACTTTTGTTGCCCAGGCTGGAGTGCAATGGCGCGATTTTGGCTCACTGCAACCTCTGCCCCTGTTCAAGCAATTCTCCTGCCTTAGCCTTCCGAGTAGCTGGGATTACAGGCATGTGCCACCACAGTCAGCTAGTTTTGTATTTTTAGTAGAGACGAGATTTCTCCATGTTGGTCAGGCTGGTCTCGAACTCCTGACCTCAGGTGATCCTCCCCCCTCGGCCTCCCACAGTGCTGGGATTGCAGGCATAAGCCACTGCGCCCAGCTGAGTTTCTTTTATATTACGTGCTTTCCCCCTTTTGCTGGTTTTTGAACAGAGTAAGTTTTTGAAAATGCTTCTGGAATGGATGAATTAATGATTATTGAGTGCTGTCTGTATGATCTGTAACTAAATTTCCATTTTTAGAAATAGATTCTTTTCAATTGTGAATGTAATACATATTGATTGACAAAAGCACCTGCAATCTATCACTCAGGGGTAACCACTCTTTAAATGTATATATACACTTTATACAGTATGGTCCCAATTTTGTTTTTTTTTTTAAAAAAAAAAAAAGAGAGAGAAATTTTACAAATTGAGATCATACAGTAGATAGCCTTAGATCCAGATCTTTCTGCTTAGCACCTCCTGGTTCGGTCCACTTGGAGAATGTGGTTTTTAATGGGTGTATTAAGGATGAACCATTGTTTGGACCCAATTCTTCACTGACTGCCCTTGTGGAATTCCTGGGGTGACCTCAGGCTCTCTATAGTGTGCCAGCAGTTTCTGACAAAATGTCTAAAGTGCTTCGAGCCAGTGGTCACTATGGCTGAAGGATTTCTAGATATAATCAAGCATGGCGGGGAGATTTAGCAGATGCCTTTCAGGGTGACTTCGAGGGCCTTTACTGGCACCCAAGTTAAACAGAAATAAAAGGAAACCTCCATCGAAGAAGAGAGCCTGTGCTTATCCAAAACCAGCTCTGCTCCTGCCCTCCCGTGTGCTGTGTGAATATTCCTGCTTGTGCTGACTTTGGTACTATTAGCTGGCTCTGAAAATAGTTCCTATTTATCTGAGACGAGCCTGAAAGCAGAGAGCTGATTTCAGCAGCCAGCCCCTCCCTCCGCCTTGTGATCTAATGATCACCATCTTCTCACAGTCATCTCACCTTTCCAGCAAATGGGACTGGGGCCAAGAGCCCACTGGGCTTTTACCAAAGTTCTGCTTTGGCTTAAAATATCACTGTTTGCCTCATGATGATTTATCATTGACTATGTAAAGCATGTTCATATAGCAACCAAAAGACACTAGCTCATTTAAACTGCCCGTTGTGTTGCTCAGAACACTCATATCTCCTTTGCCCCAATTCTTCTGTAGGAATATTCCTAATGTGGGCTTGCCTACGGGAAATGGACACGTTGAAGAACATGGTCATTGCATAGTTTCAGTTGCTGATGTGGACTGCACATGTGGGTTAAAATGACGAGTCATGCCACAGGTGACAGCGTCGGGGGACCAGGCCTTCCACGTCACTTACCTCCGCATGCAGCCCTCAGCTTTCTTTCTGCTGTTTGATGTCAGTATTGATTATTGGTGTCCATAGTGACGGTTATTGGCATCAATATATTGGAGGATTGGGGAGATACACAGCAAAGGCAAAATTATTAGCCTTTCTCCTTTCAAGTCAGGGTTTTTGGGGAGCTGACCAGAATAATAGGTGTGCTACAAAACCCCAAAAGCCTAGAGAGGGGTCAAAATAGTGTGTTAGGAAGACATGGAGCTCCCCAGTGAAAAGAAGGTGGAAGAAGGGGGCAGAGAGGAAAGGTGCCTTGCCAGGCAATTATCTTCACTGGGAGAGAGGGCACGTTGCCTTCAGTTTTACCCATGAGGACACCAGGAGCAGAGAGATAGAGGGCTGGATGGTCGGAGCCGCTGACAGTGATTATGAAGCCGCGCCTGGGAAAGCTGACAGGGAGCCGTGCTCAGACACTCACAATCCTGCATGCCACCCAGGCTGTGTCTTATGCGCAGCAACACCCATGGATGCTCTTACAGGGGTTCTATGAAGAGCCAGGTGTGGTGGCTCTTGCCTGCAATCCCAGCACTTTGGGAGGCTGAGTTAGAAGTTCGAGACCAGCCTGGACAACACAGTGAGACCTCATCTCTACTAAACATTAAAATTGAAAAAAACTTTAAAAAATTTTAAAGAAAGAAAAGAAGTAAAATCAACGTGACAAATTAAAAAAAGAAAAAGAAAATCACTGACTTATATCAGCCTTTTCGCCAAGGGGGAAACTAAAAGAAAATTCTATGTTTTAAGTAATTTTCATAAGGCTTTGTAAATGGAGTTTAACATCAGGAATTCATCCCACAAAGGCCTGGTTATTGGAAGTCTCAGGTCCTATTTTCAGTGCCTTCAGTGGTCTATGCAATTCAAATAAACTGGGAACATTGCGCAGCGTTCCTTTTGTTCACCCTTATAGCATCTGGACCCCTGTACTTTCATTTTATTGTGCGGTCATAGAAATCGATGAATTAGCAGATATTAATTAAACCATTTTCCAGTAGTACAAACAGAGCCTCTTCGTTTCTTTCCCTCAACTCCTTTCCTCCACTTACTGTGCCTCTGCCTTGCTTCACCGGGGGTCCTGAGGTCCCTGAAGGGGTTTGTCGCCTTCCTGCTCTTGACCACTGGAGCCTCTTTGATGATAACTAGAAAAATCATAAAGGGTATTTACCTTTTGCATTCCAAATTCCTTATACATTAATGGACATGCACCACTTATGTATAACCAAATAGACATTTAGCTATGTTAGCATTTTGCATGTTCTGCTTTGGAAAATTAGCTAAAGGGGAGCTTGTAATTAAGAAAATGAGGTGATTCGAAGTGCTGGTTAGTTGCTTTGGTATTGGGTGGATCTTCTATGAATATTTGCGACCTTTAGAAATTAGTACTGGAGTTGAGAAATTTTCAGTTGGTAGAATTTAGGGCATTTCTCTGAATGTGTCATTTCTAAGTCACCATCTCCATTAATAAATGCTTTTCTGAGCCTCCTTGGATCCCTCAAAGCTAGGTGGTTGTCATGGGAATTAGTCACATTTTGAAGAGCTTGGCACTGTAAGGATGAAAAACACGGGGATTTCTCAAAGGAATTGAAAACAAGTGTTCAAACAAAAACTTGCACTTGGATGTTCACAGCAGCATTATTTATAACAGTCAAAGGTAGAAACAACACAAATGTCCATTCACTGAAGAAAGATAAATAAAATGTGAAAATTCATACAGTGGAATATTATTTAGCTTTAAAAAGGAATGATTGGCCTGGCACAGTGGCTCATACCTGTAATCCTAGTGCTTTGGGAGGCCAAAGCGTGAGGAATGCTTGAGGCCAATAGTTCAAGAACAGCCTGGGCAACACAGCAAGACCCCATCTCTACAAAAAAGTTTTAAAAATTGGCCAGGCGTGGTGGCATGTGCCTGTGGCCCCAGCTACTCAGGAGGCTGAGGCAGGAGGATGGCTTGAGCCTAGGAATTTGAAGCAGTGAGCTGAGATTGCACCACTGCATTCTGTCCTGGGAGACAGAGTGATACCCTGTCTCAAAAAAAAAAAAAGGAGAGAATGATGTTCTGATATGTGCCATCTGTATGGATGAATGTAGAAAATATGCTAAGTGAAAGGAGTGGTCACCAAAGACCACATAATGTATTCTAGATATTCCACTTGTATGAAATATCTAGAATAGGCAAATCCATAAAGACAGAAAGCAGATTAGTGTTTGCCAGGAACTGTGGAGAGGGAGGAATAGGGACTCACTGCCTAATGAATACAGGGTTCTTTTTTGGGATGATGAAAATGTTCTGGAACTAGATAGTGGTGACAGTTGCACAACAGTGTGAATGCACTAAATACCCCTGAGTTACACATTTAAAAAGAGTTGCAATGGTGAATTTCATGTTATTTGAATTTCACCACAATTTTTTTAAAAAGCAAAAAGCAGAAAACAAACCCCTAAACCAAAGATACCCCAAAACCCAAAGCATGGGGACTGGGCTTGTACTGACCTAGTACAAGACCTAGGTTTGGGTCCCAGCTCTCCCATTTACTTACTGTGCAGGCTTGCTGGAGTTCCACGATCTCTCTGAGCACTTGTTTCTTGATTTGTAATGTAAGGACATGAGCGTTTTCTACACCACACAGTTGTGAGGAGTAAGTGAGGTCATGCATATGAGGGACTGCCATAGACTCGTGCTGAGTTTAGGCCTCTTGCACTCAAACTTACATTATAAAGGCCAGGCGTGGCAGCTCACCCCTGTAATGCCAGCACTTTGGGAGGTGGGTGGATTACCTGAGGTCAGGAATTTGAGACTAGCCTGGCCAACATGGTGAAACCCTGTCTCTACTTAAAATATTAAAAAAAAAAAAAAATTGGCTGGGCGTGGTGGCAGGCACCTGTAATCCCAGCTACTCGGGAGGCTGAGGCAGGTGAATCGCTTGAACTGAGGCGGTGGAGGTTGCAGTGAGCCCTCCCGCTTGGGTGACAAGAGCAAAACTTTGTCTCAAAAAAAAAAAGAAAAGAAAAAGAAAAAACAAATAAAAAAAAATCCATTATAAATCTCCATGAATATTGAATCAAAATTCTAAAATAAAAAGAAATATTAAATGGACTCTGCCTTATGTTTTCATAGAGAACCGAATGTGATCTCCACAAAAGCCTTAGAAAGTTCCAGAAGTCTCCGCTGAAGGTTCTCTAAAAGGGGCCCAAAGGGGAAGTACGTTGACTAATATACAGCGGAATGTTCTAGAGATGCTTTCCATCTCATCTCTTTTCCATCATTTCATGTGTCATGGCAGTGTAGCCCCCTAAAAACCCCTTTCTTCCTCTTGCCTTATCTCTCAATACCCAAACTTTAGCCCATGTTCCCCTCATCCTCTCACCTTTCCTTTCTTGTCCCCTTGTCCCACCCTTTCTGCTCTGAGTGGCTCTGCCTCCGTACTGCATATCAGTTTATCCTCTGTCTAGGCCTTTCTGGTTCTGTAGCTGTACTTACTATGGGATCAGCACCCCGAAAGGCTTCAGACTTCGCTGAAGAAAAGCTAATTGCTTTATCTTTGCCACAGAAATGTGTGTTTATGTGATAAACATCTTTCATTAATCTTCACTAACATCCAAATGAATCACCTTTTAATCCTTTGTCAGTTTTATGAAGGGTGGAGGGAATAAAAATGATAGTCTACTTTGACTAATCACCTTGTACCTCCAAATAAAGAAAACAATTAGGAAAAAAAAAGATGAAGGAAAATGCTATTCTTAGAGACAGCCTGAGAAGAAAAGGGTGAGAAAAAAGAACTTTGAATGGACCATCACTTGCTTTAGATGACAAAGTCAGTCCTCCCGAGGTGGAGGGGAGATTGAAGAGGGAATTTAGTTCATTTGGTATAGGGCTTTTTTGTAACAGGGTGGATTCCTGGTAATAAGAAGAGCTGGGTTTTTGGATGAAGGACTCTTCCAGTTCTCAGGAACCTTAGGAGGTAGTTATTGAGAAGCTGAGGCTCCATGGGGTGAAGTAATCTATTCTACTTATGTGAGCAAAACATGGCTGAGCCAGGATCCCAACCCAAGCTCATAGACTCATTCTAAGCTCTCAACTGCCCTGTGCAGGGTTGGGGCAGTGTGTGCTTATCCTCATTCTTGCGTATCTCCTTTCTCTACCCCACGTCAGCACACAAGCATTGCCCAGTTCACAGACATGCTGGACTTGCTGAAGTTGCAGAGACTCCGGGTTAGGGGATAAGAGGGTTTGTCACCTTGTCCTTTGATCTTGTTGCAATCTATCCTGCCATCATTGGATAGTCAAAATTTATCTGCCTGCACAATGTATGATTATTCTTCGTTTTCTAGATCTGTTACTATACGTTGTTTCTGTGTGTGCTTTGTTGGAGATAGTGCAGAAATCTCCTATTTACAAAGATCTTAGAGCACAGGTGAATGAGGACCACTCATCTTCCACAGATGTGGTTTTCATAAATGACCATGTCATCCCATCCCAGACAGGCACAATCACACTCGTGTGTCTATTTTTTGAAGCTTTCTGGAAATTCTCTCAACATCTTAATCAGTATAGGATATAATTCTCTTGCTGTAATTGTTTCTGCCATGTAACCTAAATCCTTTCTGCTCCATCCTGTGTTCACTAAAGAAAAAGGACATCACGTGTGATGAATTACACAGTCACATATTTGTCAGATTTGTCAAAATGTGCATCTCTTTTCTTATTTTTGCTTCCAGGATGAGAGCAGGGTCTGAATACAGTTTAGCTGGATTGGTAGCATTGTCCACTCTGGGAGTTAGTAATCCTTTGAGGCCTCAGGGGGGTGTCACATAAATGACCAGACTGCATGAGCAGGGAGGGCTGGAGCTGTGATGCTTGGTCTAGCAGTGAGCTGTCACACTGAATCTGACAAGCCCTTGGCGTGCTGGGTTTCAGAACCTCCGTGGAAGATAGATATGGAGGCCTGTCTCTTCTTGTGCACACTCCGTGTAACTCCATGTGCACAGTCTAGGGGCGTTAGAAACCAACCAGTTTTAAGCCACCATGGAAGCATGTAGCTTTATAGCTGTAGCTTATACCTAGCTAACTACCAAATATGGTTCAGCTGCTAGGAAGGATCTGGCACTTATGGAGTCCAAAGGAGCCTGAGAGAATAGAAAAGCATTTCAAAGCTGGTTCATGTAGCCTCGTTCTTTGCTTTGAAATTCTGAGAAATGAGGATTGTGTTTCTTAATGTGATTTCTATGTGATATTTTCTGCCTTGATTTTAGCTTTTTATTTTGGCTTTTTTTTTTCCTTTTTTTTTTTTTTTTTTGAGACAGAATCTCACTCTGTCAACAGGCTGGAGTACAGTGGCACGATCTTGACTCATTGCAACATCCAACTCCTGGTTCAAGTGATTCCCCTGTCTCAGCCTCCCAAATAGCTGGGATTACAAGTGCATGCCACCACGCCCAGTTAATTTTCATATTTTTAGTAGAGATGGGTTTTCGCTGTGTAACTAGGCTGGTCTGGAACTCCTGACCTCAAGTGATCTGCCTGCCATAAAGTAAGTTCAATATTTGCAATTAGGAAATAGATATAGTACTATTATCTCATCTCTAGACCTGATTCAGGTGTTGCCAGTTGTGCTCTTTACAACATCATATCCTTTTAGTTTAATCTCAGGCAATTCTCAGCCTTCCCTTGGGCTGGGATATTTACTTTTTGAAGATGATAGACCAGTAATTTTGTAGAATGTCCCTTAATTTGGCAGTCTGTTTCCTCACAATTCCATGATTCAGTCTACACAATTTCAGTGGGAATACCATAGAAGAGAAGCAGTGTTCTTGGTGCATCATTTCAGGTGTCACATCAAGGTCTTGAAAATTGTGGTGGGCAGAATAATGTAGCCTCAAAGATGTCTACATCCTAATTTCTGGAATTTTTAAATATCTTGGCTTACCTGGCAAAAGAGGCTTTGCAGATATAATTCAGTTCAGAGTCTTGAGATGGGGAGATTATTCTGGATTACTGGGGTAGACTCACTGTAACCATGGGGATTGCTACAAAAGCAAGAAGGAGGTACGTGAGTCAGAGAAGGAGATGTGACCATGAAGCAGAGGTCAGAGTGATGCAGGGTCATGCGCCAAGGAATGTGGGCAGCCTTTATAAACCAGAAAAGGCAACGGAATGATGCTCCTCTAGAGCTTCCAGAAGGAGCACAGTCCTGCTGACAGCTTGATGTTAGCCTGGTAAGACTCATTTCAAACTTCTGACCTCCAGAACAAATACTTTGTGTTGTTTCCAGCCACAAAGTCTGTGGTAAGTTGTTATAACAGCTGTGGGAAACAGACACAGAGATCAATTTAGAAAGCTGGGCTACTGAGCTAAGGTGGAGGAGGCTCTGAGAGAGGACTGCCAGGTGGTCAGCGTGGGACTCTGTGGTCCTTGTGACAAGGTGTCTCATCCTCCTTATTGGCATCTGTGGTGCTGCCCACTGTTGGCCAGTACAGTGTCCGGGCTGTCCTCAGATGGCTTGTGCCTAACATCCTCCATGGCATAGACAGGGTGAGATGACCAGTGGGCTTCAAGGACTTTTGTTTGCTGCCTTCCTTAGGGCATTTAGATCCACATAGAAAGTTTGCTAATGATTTTGCATTGATACCCACAGGTAGTTATGGTTTTGCTTTGGGGATCTGAGCAATACACAGGTCTTCTGTAGTTTTCTGGGGTTCTTTACAGGATATTACAATGACAGAGTAGAGAAGGTGAGGAGAGTGCTTGCTCTCCTCAAATATTATATAAATTATGTTTGCTTTCTTCTTGAGAGCTGCCAGCAATCTGATTAGTCCATATTGCAAAAGTGAAAACAGACACTCAGAGAGCTTGAGTCACTTGCACAAAGTTACACAGTGGAGCTGGGATTTCCAGGCAAATCGTTAGCATTTTGAGGTCCTAGACTTTCCATTCCATTACCTTACCTCTGAAAAATACGATTATGTTAATACTTTGAATCCATCCAGCATTTATTGAGCAGAACTGTGCTATAGATACTGGGAGAGCTTGAAATAATAAGATGATGAATAAGGCATAGCTTGGATTTTCAAATATCATAAATTTAATTATTAGAATACAGCTTTGAGTGTCCTAGATCATGAAAAAAGTAACTGACCTTAACGCCCCCTTCACAAAATGGAACTTGGATTAAGCAAAGAGAAAAAATAATTTAAGTGTGAAGTAAGACAGAGGTCTTTGGCCTCATCTCCCAAGGGAGGTTGCTTTTAATGAGATGCTATTTTAACAGATCTGGAAAAAAGGAGTGTAATCAGACACCTGCTTCTTGGGAATGAGGGCTTCCAATTAGTGTCAGAGTGAATTCTTGGGACAGCTGTTGCAATAGCGAAGAAGGGCCTGCCATGGTGGCTGTGGATGATGCCTTGGCATTTGGATACCTGGACATTCTCTCTTGATTTCTCTTGCAGAAGGGCAGGTTTTGGCTGGGCACAGCTGGTAAGGTGGCACTGCTCACTGACAATGGGAAAGGCTGCTTTGGAGCAGGAGAGGAGAACCCCTGGATAACAAGGACCTCAAGAGAGTTCAGTGTCTCTGTGCTAATGAGCGTCAAGGAAAAGATGTGAACTGGAGTAATGAGCAATCATTTGTAATGGTCTTTTGAGTACAGTTTCCTGTTTGGCAGAAGACAAGCTGTACCTGTGGCTCACTGCCAGCATGGTAGTGTTTGTGGTGGTACCTGTCACTTTATAACAGTGTCTTAATGTCTTATGCAAATTACCTTATAACAAAGATTGAATAAAGAACACCTAGCCAAAGCTAACTCATGAATGCAGACACAAAATCCCGTATAGAAACATTGACAAACTGAATCAAAAAGGGCACTGAAAGAACTAACCTCTATAACCAGGTACAAGTTGTCTCTTCAGTGCAAGGATGGTTTAATATCTAGCATATCATTTAATATGCTACATTTAACAATAGAAAATTATCATATTTTCTAGGTAAAAAATGATCAAAGATTGACATTTCCCTATGGTTCAGCATAAAAAATGTAGCCAATCAGTAGGTAATAATCTCAGTAGATATATAAAAGTTATGATAAAGTTCACCACTCATTCCTGTTTTAAAAGTAAAACCTTTTTCATGATAAAACTATTCATATTAATCTTACATGAACATCAGAGTATGCTGACACTTAAGTCATTGTATTTAAAAATCAGGAATATGAAGAGGATTCCACTATTAAATACTATTTTTTAATGTTAATCTGGCATTCTAAATGGAAGGAATATTATAATAGGAATGTGACATGATAAACAGATACAAAGAAAAATTTCAATGTTTGGTTAAAACTCATGATTGGCCTAGATTATTCTCAAAAGAAGCAACAAAAATAATTTAGAATGGTATGGGGAAAGGTCGGATTAATTAATAATAAAATAGATGCATTTAAGTTGGAATTTTATCTTTTATTTTATTAAACTATCACAAATAAAAATGTATTTAAAAAACCTTGTTACCTCTTGGTGAGGGCTGAATCCAAAGGCCACTCTCTCAGATTGTTGTTTGGGAGTGGTCCTTAAAGATGCTTACAACTTTTGATTCAGTGATTCCACTCTTAGGAATATTATAAGAAAATAAAGAGACAAGGATATTTTATATCACAGTGCTCTGTAGGAGTAGTTTCATAACAGTGGACTGTTGGAATAAATACTATTAGAAAGTAGGAGCTTTGTTAATTCATTTATATTGAATCTGTTTATTATTTTACTATTAAAATAATATTTACAATGCTTAAATATTTAAAATATTTCAAATGTATTTACTATTAATGTTAAAATATTAATACAAGCACATGCTACAGACCAAATACATATTTTTATGTATAAGAACATATCAGTTTATGTAGATGTAATATGTAGATACATATTTACAGTTGACCCTTTAACAATATGGGGGTTAGGGTGCCAACCCCACAATGTAGTCAAAAATCCACATATAATTTTTGACTCCCCCAAAACTTAATTACTAATAGCCTGTTGTTAACTGGAAACCATAACAATAGCACAAACAGTTGATTAGCACATATTTTGTATGCAATGTGTATTATATCCTGCATTCTTACAATAAAGTAAGCTAGTGAGAAGAAAATGTTATTAAGAAAACCATAAGGAAGAGAAAATATATTTACAATTCATTAAGTGGAAGTGGATCATGATAAAGTTCTTCATCCTCAACATCTTCACGTTGAGTAGGCTGAGGAGGATGAAGAAGAAGAGAGGTTGGTCTTACTGTCCTACAGGTGGCAGAGGCAGAAGAAAGTCCATGGACCGGTGCAGTTGAAACCTGTGTTGTTCAAGGGTCAACAGTATATAGAAACAATGAAGTTCATCTCATTACATTGCTAAAAGCAGAAATCACATAGACCATATTCTGTCCACAACTCAAAGAATTAGAAAACAATTAAAAAGGTTGATCACAATTTACTTGAAAAATTAGAAAGATTTATGTTAAGTAACTTAAGTTGATTGTGTTTGACTGCATCAGGCAAACATGAAATTATCAAATTACGACATGAAAACACAAGTTGGGGCATATTTATAATGTAGGGTCCCAGTTTAAGATTTGGGTGTGAATAATCCACTCTGCCCTCTGCCTTTCTCTTCTCCCACCTCTCAGTAGTGTCTCAACATACAGAACTTTTATTCTCTACTGCCTATGCTTCTTGCCTGATAGGACTAACAATTCCCTGGGCTCCTGATTTCTGTCTGAAGAGCCAATCCTGTGTGTGCCCAGGCTGGAACTGAGACAAGAGGCTGGAGGAAGCCTACCGTTGGTTCCTAGAAGCTGGTTGCTTGCAAGCAAGCTCTACCCCTCCACGGACTTATTCCTTCTCTCCCACAGGGCAAGTAATACCTCCTGTTTCCCAGCAATGTTCAAAACTTTCACACCAGTGACTGTTCTCTCACACTTGCTCACATCCAAGCTAAAGTTGGACTTTCTCAGTTTGGAGATTTCTCAAAAAAAATTAAAACAGAGCTACCATTTGACCCAGCAATCTTATTCCTGGGTATATACCCCAACGAAAATAGATCACCTTACCAAAAAGACACATGCACCCATATGTTCATCACAGTACTACTCAAAATAGCAAAGACATGGAATCAATCCAGGTGTCTATTAATGGTTGATTGGATAAAGAAAATGTAGTACAGATACTCTGTGGAATACTATGCAGGTATAGAAAAGAATGAAATAATGTCTTTTGCAGCAACATGGATGCAGCTGGAGGACATTACCCTAAAAGAATTAATGCAGGAACAGAAAAACAAATACTGCATGTTCTCGCATATAAGTAGGAGCTAAGCACTGAGCATACATTGGCATGAAGGTGGGAACAGTAGACCTTGGGGACTACTAGAGGTGGGGGAAGGAGCATGGGTTGAAAAACTACCAAATGGGTACTGTGTCACTAACTGGGTGATGGGCCCAATCATATCCCAAACCTTAGCATCATGCAATATGCCCATGTAACAAACCTGTGCATGTAACCCCTGAATCTAAAATTAAAAATTAGATAAAAAAATAAAGTTGGACTTTTCTGGACACCCTGATTGATATTTGTGCTAAATTCCTTTGGGAGGATTCTTGCACTTCTCCATAGCCTTTACTCTGTATTCGGGCTTCACTGGCCATTCTGATACACTTTATCTATGAGAGAAACATGGCAGGGACTATCCTACTGGCTGTAGAGTCCTCCAGCCCAGATTGCAGACACTATCTTTTCATACAGCCTAATTTCAGCATGACCTTCGTCTTCCCAGCACCTCCCATCTGTACAGCACGACCCCATGTACCTGGGCCCCTAATGCTGCCTCCTGCTGTGGGAAAGGGGGAGCTGTGATGTGTGGAGGAGAGGAAAGGAAGACACACAGGAGTGAAGCCCTGGGAAGCAGTTTGCTTGTGTTCCCAAAGCAGGGGTGGGGCAGTGTGTTACCAGGGCAACCAGGGCGCAACTCCACTCTGTCCCTCCATGGCCATGGAACTCAGAGCCCTGGCCCTTAGGAGACTCCTGTCCCTGTTTTCCTCTGGCAAGTTTCTCTCATGGAGGGCAAAGGCTGTTTGTGTTCTTTCTGGTACATTTCGCATGTAATGTACACCACAACAGTGGCCTAAGCATCCATCTTAAAATTCTTGCCTTTTTTTTCTTTTTTACTTACTTCTAATCTCTGCATTAGATTTAAAGGGTTTAATTGCCTTTGCATCACCTAAGATCATCATTTGAAAAAAATATTGCTTAAAAATTTAGAAATCATTTAGAATAAGCAGCATTGCTGTCTTTATCTTGCTAGGACGGGCTTCCTTTAGGGAAAATTTGGGACGCAGATTTGTTTGTTTGGCCCATATAATGTTAGTTTTTTTAAAAACTACATATTTAAATATCAGGAGAATCCACATGTAGTCTTGATTTCATAGTTCTCTAGAGAAATATGAAAATGTGGCAATACTGGCCTGGCTTTCCCTCTTGACAGCAAACTATTGGAGTGGAAGAGATGCCACCCCATTCAAATGTACCCCCTCTTCCCCAGATGAAGCCTTAGCAGGTCACCTACCTCTACTCAGTCTCAGGTCTCTTATCCATAAAACAGGACAATAACCATGACCTTGCAGGTTGTTAGTAGATCACATGGAATCAAAGCACCTTGCACAATGTCTCATACCAGGTAGGGAAGCAGTCTGTAGGTTTCTGTCCTCCAAACAGCTGGTATCCAGGGTTAGGAGGAGAGGGCGTGTTCTGGGAAAGTGTCTTCAGGACATCAGTAGAAGTTACTTGGAAGGAACTTGGAATTCACTGGGATCATTCATGTATATTGTATACAGACCTCGCAGAAACCTTGTCACTCTAAACTCCTTTCTTTCTTGCCCCACATCCATTCCATCAATAAATCATGGCAGCTCTACTTTCAGGAGATACCTGGAATTCGATCGCTCCTCACCACTCTGACTCAGGGCACCATTGTCTCTTACCTGGTTATGGAACTGGCCTCCCAGCTTGGCTTCCTGCTTCTTCCCATGACCCCCTGCAGCCTTACTCCACACGACCACCAGCATGCTAACGCCAGAGCTTGTCAGGCCTCCTCTCAAAGCCCTGGATGGCTCTCCGTGTCGTCCGGGTCAAAGCACTGCTCTCGCCATACCCCACTGGCCCTCATCACCTGGCTGCTTGTTCCCTCTTTGACCTCATTTCCCACCACCCTCCCGCCGGCTTTGTCTGCTCCTTTTCTCTCCTGTCTAGCTTCTTTCTTATACCCTGAGCCTTACTATCATCTCACACACTATGTGTTTTACGTACTTGTCTTGCTCTTTCTCTACCCAGTTGAATGCAAGCTCTGGGTGGGGATTTTTGACTGTGTGTTCACTACTGTATCCCCAGATCTCTGAACAGTATGCAGCATTTCAGTGCATGCCCCACACGTTTGTTGATGAAGGAATGAAGGTGAATCAAAGCAGGACCAAATGTGGCATTCTTCTTTGCAAAGCAATGCTATCAAGTAATGCAGCAAATTAACACTTGTTATTTTTATAGAGGCAGTTAGCTCCTGTGATGGAACTGAGAGCAATAAAGGGAAAATTACAGGTCCTTTAATATTTTCATTTGACTTAATGTAAGAGTCACTCAGGAATGCTGCTTGTTACCCTTTGGATGTAACCTCAGTTAATTCAGCCAGGCTTGCTCCCTTGAAACACACATTTGGTAGGGCGCACTGGAAGTTGCTTGAGCTTTTGTTTTTTTCTTTACTTTTTCTTTATTTTATTGTTTTTGAAGACTACCAAAGCAAATTAGTAGAAATGATTCTATACTGAAAGAATAGTTTCTGCTTCCCTAGAGTGAAGTAGATCCTTTCACAGATACAAAAATAAGTAAATGTTTACCCTAATGTTAAGATGCTTTATGGTTTCTTTCCTATAAAAAGGCTTTCATCTGTATCATGTAGCCAACAGATTTATTATGCCCCTACTGCGCGCCAAGTGCTTTGTAAGAAAAAAGAGAAGTAGTAACACAAAGTACTTGCATTGTTTCACTACTTGAATAACTTCAGTTGGATTTCAATTACAATTGGATCACTTGCAATTTAGTTGGAGAGATAATGCAGGTTCAGAAGAAGTTACAAGAGGAGGTGTGTCAGTACAATACCAGAGTCCCAACTTTAACAGTGGTGGGGGCTAGAATATTCCACAGGTTGTCCTAGGCTTCTCAAAGCAATGCTCTTATTTATTCAGCTGTGAAGCAGGTATTGCTATTTCCTCTTTATTGATTAGTGAAACGAGATGCAGCCTCAGTAGCTGGCCCAAGAGCACCAGGTGAGACCACACAGTGGGAGAAACTGATTTTTTTTTTTTGAGACAAAGTCTTGCTCTGTCGCCCAGGCTGGAGTGGAGTGATGCAATCTCGGCGCACTGCAACACCTGCCACCTGGGTTCAAGCAATTCTCCTGTCTCAGCCTCCTGAGTAGTTGGGACTACAAGTGCCCGCCACCACGCCTGGCTCATTTTTGTATTTTTAGTAGAGACCGGATTTCACCATATTTGTCAGGCTGGTCTCGAACTCCTGATCTTAGGTGATCCACCAGCCTTGGCCTCCCAAAGTGCTGGGATTACAGGCGTGAACCACTGCGCCTGGCCCAGAAACTGAATTTTAAATGAGATCATTGGACCCAAGATCATTTCTTTTTCCAATCAAACATGGCTCAGAAGGGGCCACGGTAGCCATGAAGAGGGAATGATCATAGCTGCAGTGAAAGATGTCAGAGAAATGTGAATGGCTTTACATAGACCTCAAGGGTTATAGATGGTTCCTTGGGACAAGTGTCAGGGCAGTGAACAGAATTAGGGAGGTGGTAAAGATGGCACGCTGAGGACAGCTGTGGGCTTGTCAGCAGTTTGGTATGAGTTTATTGTTACTGGTGGTGGAGGGATGATCAGGTTTGGGGAAACTTTGCAGAATCTTTCCACTTTTGGGACCCTTTCTAACTTATGAGAGTCGGTTTATAGAAAGGAGTTATTTGGGGCCAGGCGTGGTGGCTCACACCTATAATCCTAACACGTTGGGAGACCAAGGCGGGTGGATCACCTGAGGTCAGGAGTTCATGACCAGCCTGGCCAACATGGCAAAACCCTGTCTCTACTAAAAATACAGAATTAGCCAGGCATGGTGGTGCGTGCCTGGAATTCCAGCTACTAGGGAGGCTGAGGCAGGAAAATCACTTGAACATAGAAGATAGAGGTTGCAGTGAGCCGAGATCGTGCCAGTGCACTCCAGCCTGGGTGATAAGAGTGGAACTCTGTCTCAAAAAAAAAAAAAAAAAAAAAAAAAGGGAGAGAAAACAAAAGAAAGGAGGCATTGGGCTTCCAGGATTCTTAAATTATTCTCTCTTGGTTGAGAAGGACAAGTTGGCATAATTTATATTTGAAAATTGCCTTAGCGTTTGTGAGACGCTTGCCATGTGAGACGCTTGCCATTGGAGAGCTTGCCATGGGAGTCAGAAGAGACCTGGTAAGCTAGCCCTATGATAATGATATTTACCACATTCTCCTGAATATAAGACAACTGGTGAGAAGATTCCCTCTCAAAATATCCCTCCCATTTATAAATGAACTTTTAGGGCTACACTGCAAATGGTTGAATGCCAACTTATAATATTAGTGTATTAATTGGGGAACATTTTGAAATCTCTTATAATATAAAATTATATCTTACTTTTGAGGTGGGACCTTTTATTCTTACATTTTATGAAAGTTATATTGGTCTTTCACATGCGTCTATGGCCTTGTGGTCATTGTCCTCAATAGAGCCACCTCTTGAGTTATCCCACTCAGTCTTCCCGGGAACTTCAACACTCCATCAATGTCATTTCAGACAAAGCACTCTTCGAAGCCCTGTGTGATAGTGTCCCTTGAAATTTTATTTCGAGCAACAAGAACCCATTAAGACAGTTGACTGTTTTTATCCATTCTGTGATTGTTGGTGATTTCCACCCACTGAATTGTTTTAAGTGGTCTCTGAAATCTTGCCTATGACAAGGTCCAACATTTGCAATCATGTGTTCACAGGTGCCCTTTCTGGGCATACAAAACTGGCATTGACTGAGGATGTATCAGGTTGGTGTGTTTACCCCAAACTAAACTTTCTCATACTCAATTAATAATTGAGAGCTACGTAATATGAAATAACTGTGTCAGCAATCAGATGCAAAGCCTGTATTCTTAGAGATATAATTTTAATAAAACTTCATCTTCAGGTTGGGCAGAAACAGTATTCTACAAAATTGTTGTGATGAAATTACTCTAATAGTGGCAAGAATACATGACATTTTGTGTGACCATTATTGTTTGGATGCAGCTGTTTTGATGCTAGGGGTAGGTTGACATAGTCTGGAAGCCAAGCCATTAAACATTCCGCTATTTAAAAAAATTACCAACTAATGTGTGAGACAGGCAATCTCATCCAATATGTAAGCTTTATAGTCACATCAACCCTGAGATGAGGATTAAGGCAAAAGTAGGAATGAGAGATGGAATGAGGAATTCAGCGGGACTCAGAGATGGGGTAAGTGACGGTGTGAGAATTAGGTGCAATCTGGAAGTAAAGTCATACCTCATGAAGAGTTGTGTGTTGACCATATCATTTATTCTAGAAAAGGATATTGCTTGTTCTTTATGAAGTGTTCTGCTCACACTTGCAATTTTTATGGTCTGAATCTCTGGTTATCTTATTTCTACTTTAATGTTGGATAGTCAGACTTCAAGATCAATTAAATTTATTAATTGAAATTCGAATTTGATTGATAGGAATATGGTATTTTCTATTCTAAAGTACGGACTCACCTACTTTTTGTAGGTCTTTTACTATCCTTATATTTAATTATATGATTAAAATCATAATTATTCTTATAATTTCTTGTTAAATTATTGTTTTAATTGATTACATTTGTTTGACTGTGTAGTAGTCAGTGGTCGTTTGAGAGGCAGGAGAGGGTATGGAGGAGGGTGTTTGAACTTCAGATGCCCATTAAATATTCAATTAATTTTTAACAATTATGACCTCAATCCCAATAAAATGTATATTAAAGTTAATATTACAAGTCTTCTTTATAATGATAGTTTGGAGGTAATAATAACATTTAGAAACAAAGCCAATTTTAATGGGTTTTCTGAAAATATCTGGTTTTCCCCTGATTATCTGGATTTTTTTCTAATAAATACACATAGCTCTTAATCCAATTGGTGCCCCATAATTGGAGAGTTCAGAACAGAGACAGGGATGTGAGTAGTGCATATTGGCAAAAATTTAAAAAAGGAGTTTTACATCTTGACAGGCTTATTTTGATGTGGTGCCATTAACATGTCTGGCACATACAGTAGATATTTGGAAAATTTGAGTGCCCTTTGCTTTCCCAGATCAGTTCACCGAGAAAGGAAAAGCAGGATAGTGGTTATACCTATGCCTGGAGTTCCATAGCTTTCTTATGTCTAGGAAACCAAGAATTAATGGAGAAGATTCAAGATGATATGGAACCCCACTATGTACGGTTTATTGAGAGAGAATGCAGAACTAAAGTTCGGAGAAAATGACTATTTGGGATAAGATGGAAGATACTATCCCATCTTCCATCTTAATTAATAGTAATTAATAAGGCCAGGCATGGTAGCTCATGCCTGTAATCCTAGCACTTTGGGAGACCGAGGCAGCTGATCACTTGAGCTCAGGAGTTCAAGACCAGCCTGGGCAACATGGCCAAACCCTATCTCCAGAAAAAGATACAAAAAAATTAGCCAGGTGAGGTGGTGCACACCTGTAGTCCCAGTTACTTGGGAGGCAGAGGTGGGAGGATCGCTTGAGCCCAGGAGGTCAAGGCTGCAGTGAGCCGAGATCACGCCACTGCATTGTAGCCTGGGTGAAAAAGTAAGACTCGCTCTCTCTCTCAATCTCTCTGTCTCTCTGTCTCTCTGTCTCTCTCTCTGTCTCTCTCTCTCTCTCTCTCACACACACACACACACACACACACACACACAGAGAGAGAGAGAGAGAGAGAGAGAGAGAAATTAATAAGCTGTTTAAAGTTCAGCATTTTGAAGCTGTGGAGCCTAGCTGATCACCCACCATTATAGAGGGGATTAATATTAGAGTAAATAGTGTAGGTTAGGGTTAGAGAATGAGCACCATTGGCAGCACAACTATTATGACAGTTTTCTTTTGGAATGGACTGAAGACATTGGGATACACATGGTACAATGTTTTATTATATCAAATCAGGGCCATTCTTGCACCACCTTTTTGTACTATTTGAAAGTTTCTTCCATGATTTAAGATGTTTGCTAATTAAATATTTTCTTCAAAGAATTAAGTTCAGAGGACTTAGCTTTGCATTTCCCAGCCCCCTGTGAATACCTTAGCTTGTAACATAGTGCTTTCTCTTTTGCAAACTTTCATTATTTAACTGTCAAAATCTCCCCAAATACCCTTTCAGGTGATTTCAGTACAAAATGTGATCCAAACATCAGAGGACCTTTTATTACCTAGACTTAAACACCACAGATAACTCAGAGAGTTTAAGCTGACAGTTTTGCCTGAAACCACCTCTTCTGAAGCACGTTTAGATCGATGTCAGGATTGGTTTTTGGTGGCACCAGTCACAGCTGCCAAACCCCCTGACCCAACTGCCCCGGAAACATTAGCACCCAGAGGTGTTTCCTAATATTGAAGGTGCTCTGAAGTACAGTAAACAGTGTCGGCTCAGTGTCCAGATCAGCTTGGCTGCAGCTCCTTGATTTGTTTATTCTCTTCGGGAGTGAAAAAAAGTTATAAAATTGGTGAGAGTTCCACAGTCTCAGATTTTAACCACATATTGCACAGGTACTGGTCATTTTATTCATTAGCACACTAGAGATTCAGAATAAGTGTGGATTTTATATTTGCGTGTATATATGTGTATTTACATAATTCCTAATATTTGGGTCAATAATACTTGGGACCAAAAGTGTGTGATAGGAAAAATAATGCAGACCTCGAAGTTAGGACAACCTGGTTTCTAATCTAGACTCTGCTGAACAAGTCATAAAATCTCTCTAAACCTCTGTTTCTTCATCTGCAAGTTGAAGATAAAAAAGATCTATCCTGTTGGAGATCAAAGAGAAGACATATAAAGTGCTTAGCACAGGGTACAGGATAGCACAGGTTGTCAGTAAATAGTCAGGATGAGGATAATGATGAGAAGCAGACCTGCCTGGGACCTGTGTCCTCTACTTGGTGTGGCAAAATGTAGAATGTATGTACCTTTGTGTTTCTGGTTGGAGCCACCTGCTGTCACTTGTACTCTGCATCAGCTCTAGACCCCTCCTTCCATCTCAGACCTTGTATTTTCACATGAATGTGATATATATATCTATCTCTCTATATAGATTATATATATGAAAAGATCAGTCTGTGTTGCTTAGAACTAACTCACTAGCAATTGACTCTTTCATATCTTGATTTGTTGCAAGTGTGAGTTACTGTTTAGAGTAGTTGTTGAAATCGAGCAGATGCTGTTGAGTTGAGATACTCTGTGATTGGTACCACAAGGTAGAAGAGTCTATGTTATCATAGAAAATACAAAATTTGAGACACCACTGTAGTTCTGACGGAAGGCTTGTTTTGCTCAGAGAATGTTCTTTTAAAAATTCTGATGAGATTGACATGTGACACAAGAATGGCAGAATGTTGATAAGGGTTTGAAGCTGGGTGAAGGGTTTGTGGGGGTTCTTTATACTGTTCTCTTTACTTACGTGTTGGTTGGAAAATTTCCACAATGAAAATTTTCATATTTAAACAAATGCTGGGATGGTTGCCTTCCTATTGAAATATTTGGAAGTCCAGGCATATTTTAGTTCCATGTCTGGACTTCATGTGGCCATCTTTTAGGTGTCATTTAATGTAGCATGCCGTTATTTGTAGGATAAGATTATTTTCAAGGGTGAAAAAGGTGAAAGCTAAATTCAAAAGAAATGTGAGAAAATTATCTCAGTGCAAAGAGATGAAGCTTAGAAAAGAATCTCTCAGGCTAGCTGCTACTTCACTATCCCCTGGTTTAAGGATTATGTAAGTGAAATCTTCTGTGAATCCACAGCTATGCATACATTTATACTTAATGTTCCCATCAAAAGAAGTAATCAGTGCTGAAGCATTATTGAGATTTAGAAATTCCACTATATACCACACTTAAATGATGAAAAATGTTTCAAAAATAGCCCTTGCTGCTTTTAAAGAGCCTATTAGAGTAGACAGGAAAATTCCACTGGCACAGTGGACCATGAGGCTATTGGACACATCCATGTATTAAAAGCTTAGGCTAAATTTGGCTCTGTGGTGTGTAAAATAACAGCAGAACCTAGTATAAAGTGCTTTTTCTGCATTGTTTCCTCAAAGATTCATATGTGTAAAGGGAATGTATTTTTCTTAAGCCAGGCTTGTGTCGTCAGGACCTGGTACTACAGATGACTTTAGCGCTGCTGTCACCATCAAGTGACAGCATCTTCTTACTTTGCAAAAGCCCCTGTGAGTGCCCTAGTTAGCAGAGTTTATGCATCTCCACTCCCCATTAGCTGGGAGCTAGTGGCCAAGTTATATTCCCTATCTTACGTCCTGCCAACTGGAGAAAGGATGCTTGTTCTCTTCTTTCTCAGAGCAATGGCTAAGTGCATCCACCTTGAGTCAGACAGACCTGAGACTGGCACTGCCTCCTAATAGCTTTGAAACACATGGCCTCGTAGATTCTCAGAATCCTCACCGTAAAAATGGAATCATAGTGGCATCTATCACAAGGGGTTCTTGTGAGGGGAAATGAGATACTTCTTACTTAACTGGCACCCCGTAAATAAACAATTGTGTGAATTGTGATGGTGATTATGATGATGAATCATGGACTGAGAAGTCTGAGTGTTGGAACATGTAGCTTGCTCTTTCCCAAGGTTGGAAATTGCCACCTCTCTTGGTTGTCATGGAGAATTCAGAGACGAACTTCGTAATTCTTACTCAGAAGGGATAGGAAATTTTGGTCTAAAGCCTGAAGCACGTGGGAGAAATGTAGACCTGATGGCTATTTGACTGAAATACATACATGCCCTTGCACACTGGATTCAAGCCCGATATTTACGTAATGGCCATTTTATTTAGGTAGAATTTGCAAGGACTCAGCTCCATCTGCTCAGGTCTCTGCCATGGCAGTGATGGAATCAGGCTGTGTGCCCAAGAGAGTGCAGAGGGAAGATTTCCAGGAAGGTGATGCCTGGGAATGTTGATTCCCTAGTTCTCTCATCAGAAACTGGGCTTCCAAATCTCTAGGAGGTTCTTTTCCTTTTCTGCCACATGACGTGATTCATGGTAACATGCCAAGAATGACCTGCTAAGCTACCTACCTATCAGTACAGGAATGGCATATCTCTGTGGGGAGCTTTGATTTTTGGCAGAATAACTGCCTTCAGGGACATCCCCTCATGGACGGCATTGTCAGAAAAGGACAGTGTTAGGCGGTAGTAAATGACTAAGCTGACTGCAGCGACATCTCATGAACATGACCACATCTAGAATGATATTCAGGCCTCAAAGCAGTGATAGCCATGCAGCAGTGCCACATTTCTTACTAAAAGAAACCATATCCTACTAAAACTTCCTACTACCAGGGCTCTTTGCAGAAATAGCTGATTCCAGATGTGGGTAGGAAATGTATAAGATGCATCTGGAATAGCTTGTTATTCCCTGAAGCAAGGAAGCTGTCAAAGACTACCTGGAGTCACTTCAAAAGGAATAGAGGCCAACTTGAAGGTGCTTCCAGTAGCCCGAAATGCTACAGTAAGAGCATGAAAGGACAGTGACTAAAATGAATTGAAACAAGTCAAACATATAAAAACAAATGGGCTCTTAATGACCTTAATTTTTTTTTAAAGAAATGCACATGTAAAAATAAACTGGTTATAAACAAGTCTTTTCCATGGATTTAGATAGCTGCTAATCAAATTCTAAACCCTGGAAACACATGACCATCCTACCTCTCTCTAACCCTGTCATTATAGAGCAGAACTCAGAGATATGTCAATGGCAATGGTAGTAGCAGGGTTCCTTAGGGATATTTTTCAACGGTTGTTACTCACTTGAAATAATACTATAGGACTTGGTGGGTAGCAAGCAGTGCAGGGGCTGCTGGCCCCCCTCGCTCTGCCTCCAGGGCACCCAGCTGGATAAAGCTGACACAGTTTTATCCCTCTCTATTGCAGTTTTGTTCAGAATTTGTTTCCCTAGTGGGCTGTGAGTTTCCCTGGGGGCAGGGCCTCTGCTTTATTTTCTTTAGTATTCTTATTGTCCACCACAGTGCCTGGCACACAATAGCATTTAGGAAATAAATACCTGATAAAATATGTGTATCCTGTACAGAAGGGTTCATCCTCAAAATGAATGCAGAAGGCTTCACTGTGGATGTCTTACATGTAAGTATTGTCTCAACAAATCCTTTATTCTCTCTTGCTTTGAACAAGTGTTTTCATATTATTATTTCAGATTTAAGTATTAAAAGGTATGTGTCTTGTGCTTAGTTACTGAAATACTAAAAAATAAATAAATAAATAAATCCACCATTTATTGAATAGCTACTTTTTGCTAGGCTTTCTATTAGGTTCTTTGTATAGCATATTTTATTTGATTGTCACGAACTTATGAAATCTCTATTTGAAAGACTGAAGAATAAAGTCTCAGAGATGTCAAGTATGTTGCCAAAGTCACTGAACTAGGAAGTGGACAAGCCCAGGTCTGCTAACTCTAAAGTTCTATGGTCTTTTTACTACACTGAGATACAGAAATGTAATCTTGGGCTCTTCATATGTTTTGGGTGAAAGGGAGCTCTGATGCATATTATTCTTGAAAATGAATAAACGGGATGGTGGTGATTCTTTTAACCTTAATCTTTTATTAAAATAATTCCCTATTCCCATCAGTAATAAACCTTGAGATTGTCAATACATTGTCAACTCTTATGTATGGCAAACCATTCTAAAATAAATTTCCCCTTAGACAAAAAAGTAATAATGCTAAAGAGAATTTGAATCTATGGACCAAATTGTGCTTGAGTGAAGAATGGTCTTATTCATTTTGACATCCGGCCCTGAATAAATAAGGTTGTTTCAGGCTAGAGCTTTTCAGACAGTCACATATTGCACTGCATAGAATCAGCTTTTGACTAGGACCCTGTGCGTCCCCTGACGTGACTTCTGAGGCTAAAGCTTTGCTATAAGTATATGCATGCATGTCTGTCTGTCTACTCAGCCATTCTCAAACTTTTTGATCTCAGGACCTCTTTACAACTCTTAAAACTCTTTACAACTCTTAAAAACACCTCCAAAGAATTTTAGTTTATTTTGATTATATTCATTAGTATTTCCCATATTAGAAATTAAAAACATATAAAACATAATACACAAAGCACACATCTCATTAGTTGTCAGTGCAAGATGTCATCTATATGTCATGGAATCTTTGAACAACTCTGCCATAAACTTATGAAAGAATAAGAGTAGTTTTGACTCTGTTGATGCATGGAAAGCTCTTGAGAACCCCTCAGGGTGCCTGGAACACACTCTAATAATTGCTGATCTATACGCTTTTTTATTTCTCCTCTTCTCTCTTGAACCCACCTTAGTCAGGCTTTCTACATGACCATGACACTTAAACTGCTGTCAAGGTCGCCAGTGACCTCCACATTGTTTAATTAAGTGGTCAGTTCCCCATCTCTTAGAATTATTTGGCACAACATATCATTTACCCATCCTTGAACTATTTTCTTCATTTGGCTTCCAGGGTACCAGCCTCACTTCCTTTTTAGCTGGTTCCTCTTTATCTCTTTGACTTCTTAATGTTGGAGTTTCTCATGGCTCAGGCTTTGGTCTTCTTTTCTTTTTTTAATCTATGTTATTCACTCTTTGTGGACATCATTCAACCTCATGTTTTTATATACCAGGCATGTATTTCCAGCCTCAGCCTCTCTTCTGAACTTGAGACCTGTGTATCCAGCTGCCTACTTGACATCTCTTCTTAGGCATCTAATAGCATCTGAAACTTGGTGCATGAAAAAATGAGCACCCCATCTCTGTCTTCTGCAAACCTCTTACCCCTATAGTCTGTTTCACCTCAGCAAATTCCATCTTTCAGGTTGCTCAGTCCAGAAACATGGAGTCATTCTCGAGGCTTCTCTTTCATGCTTCTCATCTCGTCCATCAGCCAAGCTCATCTGCATCAAATTCTAAAATAGATGTAGAATGCTACCATTTTTACCATCTCCACAACTACCAACACCATGACATCCTGCCTGAGTTACTTCAGAGCCTCTTAACTGTCCCCTGTCCTTCCCTTGCTCCACCAGAATCTCTTCTTCACACAGCCATTAGACTGTTCCTGTTAAAAGGTGAGTGAGGCTCTCTTGTGTCCCAAACATACCAGCAACTTTTCATGTCACTCAGAAAGAAAGCCAAAGTCCTTTAAAATGTCCCACAAAACCCCATCTGACCTGATGCCTACTTCCATTACCTCTTATAACCCTTCCCTGACCAGTTTCTGTCTACCCACACTGATATCCTTGTGGGACCTCTGGGCTTTTGCACTTACAGTGTCATCCTCCTAGAGTGCCCGTCCCCATTTTTCTGGAGGGTTCACTCTGTTGTCGACCTTAGACCATTATTCAAATAACACCTTCTCAAGTGAGGCCTTCCCTTAATACCCTCTTTAATATTGCAATTCCTTCAACACTCTTTCCCCCTTTTCCTGCTTTATATTTCTCCCTGGCACTTTTTTGCCATTTAATTTATGATGTATTTTACTTATTGTTTAAAATAATTGCCTCTCATTTTCCAACCACAGCTGAGCAATCTATTATGACAGCCATTTCTTTTGTCTGTTCTTCTATTGCTCCTCAGCCTTGAGTGTGCCTGGTACCTACTAGAGTATTATTAAATATTCAAAATGAATGAATAAGTGGAAAGTAGACCATTTTATGTCTTCATGTTGATAAATCATTTATAAGCATATCAAAGAAATATGATAGGTTTAATCCATTCTAAACTCCAAGTTTTGCCAGAGTATGCAAAATAAGGTATAATTGAAAAAAATCTTTTATAATAAGATGTGACTAAGATGTGGCTTTGATCAAAGGAATGTCCTAATTTTATTTTGAAGTTAAAGTATAGACTTATACCTACAAAGTTAGGTGCTTTGGGCATAAACTGATTTTGTGGTAGAGGAACTTCAGTGTGGGGCTCTGCTTTGAGAACAAGGACAACTATTCCAGACTTTTCAGACCCTTGTCTTCATCATCATCATCATCATCACCATCATCATTATCATCCCATATCTCTTGGACTTCTCATCCTCAGGTCATAGCACTGATATGGAGGGTGAATATCACAGGCTGAGGGAAGTGGGCCAGCTACAGATCTGGTCCATTCATACAGAGCATCATGTCTAATACTCCTGGGGTTTGGCGACCCCAGGTTTAATATGGGAGGACATCCAACCTAGAGAGTGAGCCACAGGGGTTTGGTGATGTCAACAGATGTTATGCAAAAAGAGGTGAAGTTCAAGAGAAAATAATCTGGGAGGTAATCAGTTAAAGTTTCTGTTTTCCCAGGGTCTTTATTTTGCGATTGTGCATTACAGATCCCTAATAAGGAGACAAAGAATGCAGGGTTTCACACACCTAATGGAATTCAGAGCCTTTTGTTCTTGTAGCATCTCACTGGGGGAATTCAGGTATGTAATAATGAAGTTTTACTATTTATATTTGTTAATTTTTTCATCTTTCCTCTGGCCTCCAATATTAGGAAGAGAAAGACAAAAATTAAGTAGAAAGATCTTATAATTAAGCATTTTTTTCCTAGTTTGGGATCAAAATCTAGGAGGGTATTTTATGTACATAAAATTGACGTAGTACTCTGATGAGAATCTGTAAATGTATGTGAGCATCAGAAGTCGACTGGACATTTTGGAGGTTAACATTTTGGAGATTCATCAATGTTTTTATGTGGCAGTGCTTTTTACCTAAGTGTTTCTTCATGAGTCAGGGACTGGTGTGCATTTTCCGGCATACATTGTGTACATATTCTTGATCTTTTGTGCTTCTCTTTCCCTAGGCATAATTTACACAAAAGGTTTAGTGAGAGAGGAGCTAGCTCAATGTTACATTTAGGTTACCTAGGAATTAATATCAATACTTCAGATTTGGTGCAGATATAAAAGATATCTTCCCATGATCAATTTTGATTATTTCATTCTCCCCTAAGGAATTATTCTGGGAGTACAACAATTGACATAAATGTCATTGCACTTGTGACACAACTGTTGCCTCTTTTGTAAGAAGAGTTTTGGGCCAGGCATTTCTTAAGTCTTAGGACATCAAGTTATCTCTTAAGATTTCAGGTCATACCAACCAGTACCTGAACATAAGTCAAGATAATATACACTAACAATTGTAGCTATTGCTCTGGAGAAGATAGTCTATACTTGATGTATATTACATTATAAAGCAACTCAGGATTTGTGGGTTTGGAAATGAAGCTAACTTGATTGGTTTGTCACCCATACCTACATTGAAGCTTAAGAATACTGTTCTGTGAAGAATGGTGCTGGAAGGGAAAGTAAAGCCAACAGGTGGTAAAGAGAGTCTGGCCATGTTTCCATTGGACCAGCATCCCAGTGGAGAGTGGCCACTGGAGACAGCCCTGGACTGGGGCCAAGAATGGGTGTTTTGGTCTCTCCCCTTGTCAAAGACACTGCACACTGCACAACAGCTAGAAACCAGTGATGGACACCAACACAGCAGGTATAGAAATCTCTTCTGGGTGTTTTGTGGTCTTTCCATTTGTCCCTAGTTGACTTAGAGTTGTAGTTCTTGCATTTTGGTCTAGGGACTTCTGGGGCAGCCCAAGACCCTTTCAGGGACTTTGTGAGGCCAGCATTATTTTCATAATAACACTAAGATATGATTTGCTTTCATCACTCTCATTCTCTTACAAGTGTACAATGGAGTTTTCCAGAGGCTGTATGATATGCGATATCTCAACAGATTCAAAGCAGAAGTAAATAAAAGAATCTAGCTGTCTTTTTCTAGGCCAGAGAGGAAACAGTAAAGATATTTGTAAAAATGTAAGAAAAAAAACATTAAAATGTCATAAGATGTTATTCTATTGACATGTGATGAGTTTGTTAGGGGTTTTTTGGTTTATTTTTTGTGTTTTTTAGAAACAGGGTCTCAACCTGTAGCTCAAGCTGGAGTGCAGTGGTGTGATCATAACTCACTGCAGCCCAAACTCCTGGGCCTAAGTGATCCTCTCGCCTTAGCCTCCCAAGTAGCTAGGACTGCAGGCACGTGCCACAGCATATGGTTAATTTAAAAAATAATCGTTATTGTAGTGATGGGGGTCTTGCTACGTTACCCAGGCCCCTGGCTTCAAAACAATATTCCCACTTCAGCCTCCCTAAGGGTTGAGATTACAGATGTGAGGCTGTGCAGCTCACCTATTATGAGTTTAAATGATGCAATATTTAAAAAAAATTTTTTGTTAAAATCTAACATGATAAATACTAAGATATAACTTACATAAGCCAAAGTTCTTTGGGAATTGTTTTCAGCACATGTATTTCCCAAATATTGCATGCATTTTTATTTACTAAATCTGACAACATAACCTGCTCAGCCCTTGTATTTGCAGTAGGTTTTAACACCTGCTGTTTGGGGAGAGGGTGGAGACACTGCAATTCTTCTTACTGCCAGTTCAGTGGGCACTGGAACCAACTTTAAGAGCACACTTGATTATTCTTGATGTCTTTCTTTCTGACTTTGCAGTGGTATGATTTTCTCCTGGAAAAGGTTGGGCGCTACTGGAAGGGCATCACCTATAAGGGTGTGGCAGTATCAGCAACTGATTTCAGCCCAATCTCTGTCATTTATTACTAAGTACAGTGTAGTTGTGTGTTGTCACTTATAGCAGAGCCTGCACAGGTGGCACAGCTATTGTGTTTGTTTCCAGTGTTCAGCCCTTAGTATTTGCCAAGAGGGATGTAGAGATGACTTCCAAGAGGCTTCACGGGTATTATCTTGACTTCATTCATGCATTAATTCATTTCTCCTTTCCTCTTTTGTTTTCCTTCTTCCATCCTCCTTTCCTTCCTTTCTTCCCTTCCTCTTTCTCTTTTTCCCTCCCTTCCTCCTCTCTCTCTCTTCCTTCCTTCCTTTTTTCTTCCTTCCTTCTCTCCCTTTTGCCCTTTCTTCTTTTCTCCTTTCCTTCTGTTCTTCCCTCCCTCTTTCTCTTTTTTTCTTTCTTTCCTTCCTCCTTCCCTCTTCCTCTCTCTCCACCTCCCTCTCATTTGTTTAACAACTATTTGCTGCATTCATTCTGTGGCATGTGAGACACTATGATAAGTGCTGGTTTTTAGGAGAAAACAAAAAAGGTGATATTCTTGCCTTCATGAAACTTGGTCAGTATCCCAGAATTCTTTGCAGTCAACTTAAAATCACAAGGGAATAAAGAATCTAAACCACAATGGAAATGTGCTAGTTCACAGTGAGGTGGCATTCCAGTGGATACCCCTTCTTAGCATCTGCATATGGACAAGGGAAGACTGGTATGAGAACTTGTAACTGACAGGGCGTGGGCTGGAACTACAACCTAGGGATGAAGAGGGAGGTCTTGGGAGTAAGGTGATTTACCTCCACTGCATATAGTTTGGAGACCTGGCCACAGGTGTACATTTGTCCAGATGCTCCTCTTGTTATTCTGATTTTTTAAAATTAGTTTTTGGATGTCATTTGTTCAGCAGTTTTTAGAAAAATTATAATAAAGTAGCACATCCTCTGCCTATGCCTGCTACATAAACATCTATTTCTGAATTTCTGAATTACACACTGGTACCGTTGATTTGTATGTAGACTAGAAAAGAATAAGGTGGTTGGCCAGAGCCCCATAGAAATCCTCTTTAAGAAATAATAATAATCACTGCTAGCTATCAAAAGCATATCATGAACCTTAGATGTATTACTTCATTTGGTTTCTCAGAACAACCCTGCCAGGTAGATATTATCATTTCCTTTGTACAGATGGGAAAACTAATTTCAGGGAGCTTACGTGACTTGCCCAAGGTCACACAACTGTTGATTAGCAGGGTCCGGATTCTGACCTGTAAGTCCAGCTTTATAACCACATGCCTAGCACATTGTCCTTGTGTTAGACACAGTAAAGACTTAAGTGAGATCTCTCAGGCATGAGTCTGGGGGTTCTGTCTCATTTCTTTAGCCTTTTTTAAAAACATAAAAATAGAAAAGAATAATGAGCAACACTCATGCCCTATTTTTTTTGCCTTTGTCTTGTATATTCTGATAAATAAGACAAAGATCATGATTATCTGGCCATCTAATTCGCATTTTTCTCCAGTTTTCTCCTGAAAACCAGCACTTAGCATCTGATTTCCTGGAAGGCCTCAGATGGTTAATTCTAGGTATTCTCGGGTGGCTAAGTATGAAAACAAGAAAGATAGAGCAGCAATACATTATAATGAAAATTGCCGTAGTTTAGTACCTGAGGATATTAAATCAAACATGAAGGACTGTTGTGTAGAGAAGGGATTATTACTTCTGCCCTGGGGATATGAACTAGAAGGACCAATAAAAAGAATTATAAGCATGCGTCGTGGAGCTCAATATTAGGAAGTTGTTTTGTTTTGTTTGCTCATTTATTTGTTTTTTAATTAGACCTTTCCAAAGTGATATGGACTCCTTTGAAAGGTTTGAATTCTCCAGCAATGAATGGTCACATCAAAGGCATGTTGTGAAAGTGTTTTCGTTGTCAATTGTGTTCTTTATGGCCTGTGATTTTACATAGCACCACACCTCAATAGGTTGTTTAGGAACTCTAGTCTAGTGGCAGTCTATCCCAGAGGCTTATAAAATGTTTGCCAACTTAGAATTAGAAGGTTCGTTTTAAGAGAATAATTAGGGAAGCTAAATAAAAAATATAACAGTGATGGAGGAAGTTCCAGGGGGTGCCTTTGCCACCGTATCCCTACCAGGTTAGGAAAGGTAGGGCAACTGCTTCTCTGCTTGGCTCCTATCTCAGGTGAATTCCCCATAGGAATAGAATGAAGGTGAGTAGCAGAGCCTGGGCAGCGATTGAGAGGTGGAGATGAACAAAGTGGAAGGAGCATCAAGAGGGCTATATTAGTCCATTTTCATGCTGCTATAAAGAACTGCCCAAGACTGGGTAATTTACAGAGGAAAGAGGTTTAATTGACTCACAGATCAGCATGGCTGGGGAGGCCTCAGGACATTTATAATCATGGTGGAAGGAGAAGTAAACATGTCCTTCACATGATAGCAGGAAGGAGAGGTTTATATGAAGTGGGTTTGAGAGGTTTGAATGAAGTAGTTATAAAACCATCAGATCTTGTGAGAACTCACTCACTATCATGAGAACAGCCTGAGGGTAACTGCCACCATGATGCAATCACCTCCCATGAGGTCGCTCCCCCAACACATGGGGATTACAATTTAAGATGAGATTTGGATGGGGACATGGCCAAACCATATAAATGTCCTTTGGAGACTTCCCTTAGAATCCTTGCTTTGACATGTAATGCTCATTCTCCATTTCCTACATTCATAAACATTTTGAAAATTAGTATTTAATTATACCAATATTCATGACTATATTATCTAGGTTAAAAAAATTAAACTGTTATATATAAGACTAAATATTTTTTGGTACTATATACCCAGTACCAATGGAGGGTCTATACAGAGTAGAGTTGAAAGTACATATTTGTTCATGTTTGAAAGACGCAACAGGAAACTTGAGATCTGGATGTACTTACACTATTCTATCATTGTGAAATGTTTTAATAGTGATTTTTTTTTCCAGACAGAGTCTTGCACTGTTGCCAGGCTGGAGTGCAGTGGCACAGTCTTGGCTTACTACAAACTCTGCCTCCCAGGTTCAAGTGATACTCCTGCCTCAGCCATTCGAGTAGCTGGGACTATAGGTGTGTGCCGCCATGCCCAGCTAATTTTTGTATTTTTAGTAGAGACAGGGTTTCGCCATGTTGAACAGGATGGTCTTGACCTCTTCACCTCAAGATCCACCCACCTCGGCCTCCCAACGTGCTGGGATTATAGGCATGAGCCACGGTGCCTGGCCTTAATAGTGATTTTTATTAAGGTAATAGTATTGAATGATAAATTTGGAAGGCCTAGAAAAAAATAGAATAGAAGAATAAAAATCTCACCCATCATTCTACCACATGAACATAATGTTGATAATCACTCCTAATATTCTTTTATTTATCCCTAAATATTTATTCTTGTAATAAGTGTTCTTTGTTTGTTACATTTTTCAGGCCACCCGTTTTCTCTCCCTTGTAAGTGGCAGAGGCTGTGTGAACAGCAGCTGCAATGGCAAATCTCATTTCAGCTTCCTAAATCTTGTAATTAGAGGAAATCCTAATGAGGGAGCAATAGTTTGGCTGAAATTCTAATTTGCAGTGTTGTTCTGAGTGTTCATTTGTGTCTTGAGGATCCTGCTGTTTGAGAGGGGCCGCTGGAGAGGGTGACTCATGGTCTGCCGGTCAGATGCCGTGGGGAGCAGAAGTCTCCAGTGGAGAGGTTTTGATAAATCACCTCTCAGTTGTCTTAGTTATTGAATCTGTAAGTGTGCAATGGGAATAACAGACTGCTTCATCTCCGTCGTCTGGCACATATGTGATGTCAAGGAAAATAAGAATATATGTGATAAAGTTGGCATTACTCGTTGTGGGAAGTCAAGATGATTCAGTAATGTTGCTAGGGTTGTTAACTGACTATTCAGGATAGCAAAAAACAAAACTTTACATCTTTGCCTTATACTTAACATCAAAATCCATTGCAGAGGTAGCATGGCATTGTGTTTGGGCACTGAAATCTATGTAGAACCTGGACTCCAGTCCCAGCTGTGTCACTTACTAGCAAGTGGTCAAGTTACTTCACCTCTATAGGCCTCTATTTCCTCATCTGTAAAATGGGGGTGATAATAGTAGCTACTCCCTTAGGACAGTCATGAAAATTATATGAGTTACTACATTAGTTACTATTTAGCACTATAATCTAAAACAATATTTGACACAAAGCAGGTTCCATACAATTGTTTGATATTATTATTATTAAGTGCCTTAAGGCATTAACTATTTTATTGAAAGAAACCATAAAGTAATCGGAAGGAAATATAAATTAATCAGAAGGAAAAATAAATTCAGATCAGGAGAGTCTCTCTAAGCGTGCAGTCAGTGCAAAAAACCACAGAGGACTGATAGATTTGACTACATGAACATTAAAAGTCTGTATTGTATATGTCAAGGAAGTGAAGTATACATTTTACAATACTGAAAAGTAAATAAAGACACACAATAGTTACAACATGTCTGACAAACGTGGAGTTAATAGTTAGGCTTTAAACCCAATGTACTGTGACACCAAAGCTCACACATTGGATTCATGTTATATTCTGGTTGTCATTAGCCCGTGTTCAAAACTATGCATGTGTGCCACTCATAGGAGTGTATGTATGTGTGTATACTCGTATGTATTTCTTTCCTGCTTGATCCATAAATTGTTTAAGTCAGTTTACAATAATACAAAAGGTACAAAATAGCAAAAATTAAAAACAGGAGAAAAAGAAAAAGCAGAAAACATATAAGGAGGACTGAGGCTAAACCAGTTTGGCCATGATGGAGAGTGTGACAAGGGAAACCCGAGCAATGTCACAGCCCAATGTCCACAAGCCCCAGTCTTTGTAATTACATCGGGGGGTACAAATATATATATATATTTTTTGATATTGACAACAGCAGAACATTTCTTTTCAGAACCTTCAAAAGAGAGTACGGACTATGTAATGAATCAGAATCTTGACACCATTTTGTCAATAACACTAATTATGATGACGTATTTCATTCTCTGGGTGTAAGTGATGGCACCACACCAAGGCAGGGTACAGTAAGGCGCTTTTTGCAGTTGAGGACACTGATATTGTGCTGGAGCTTGGAGGCCACAGGCCTGGGCCTGCTTGTCTTCAGAGGCCATGCTCGCCCTTCCTCTGCCCTCTGTGTTGGAGGTGGGATGGACACTGCAGGCTGTTCATATCCCAGGCTCCCTGTTGGTTGGCTTCTTTGTTTCTGGCTGGGTTTGGCCAATGAGAGGTCCTGCTGGGAGACCAGAGGGTCAGTGGAAGTGAGAAAACAAGGTCTTCCTCGTGCTCCCACTTCACGCTGGGTGGCTGCTTTACCAGCAGCTTCCCATGGACTGGCTTCTGGTGCCAGCTTCTTTCAGGTGACCCTGGGCCTTGGGCTCATTAATAATATCACCTCCTCCCTGGGCCCTTCGGCTCAGGTATGGGAACAGCCTTCCACATTTGCTAATCTTTGGAATACCTGGCTCTTCCTTATTGGCTTCTCAGCTCCTGCATCCCCTGTACAGTCGTGTGTGGCATAATCATGGGGGTAAAATGAAGAGAAATACTTCGTTAGGCAATTTTATTGTTATGTGAGCATCATGGAGTGTACTTTAAGCAGACCTAGATGATAGCGCCTACTGTACACCAGGGCTGTATAGCATAGCCTGTTGCTCCTGGGGTACATACCTGTACCGCATGTTTCTGTACTGAATACTATAGGTAACTATAGCACAGTGGTAAGGATTTGTGTATCTAAACATAGAAAAGGCACAATAAAAATACGGTATAAAAGATCAAAAATGGTACACCTGGCTGCGCGTGGTGACTCACACCTGTAATCCCAGCACTTTGGGAGGGTGAAGTGGGCAGATCACCTGAGGTCGGGAGTTCGAGACCAGTCTGATCAACATGGAGAAACCCCGTCTCTACTAAAAATACAAAATTAGCTGGGCATGGTGGCGCATGTCTGTAATCCCAGCTACTCAGGAGGCTGAGGCAGGAGAATCACTTGAACCTGGGAGACAGAGGTTGCGGTGAGCTGAGATCACGCCATTGTACTCCAGCCTGGGCAACAAGAGCAAAACTCCATCTCAAAAAAAAAAAAAGGTACACATGTATAGGGTACTTATCGTGAGTGGAGCTTGCAGGACTGCAGGTTGCTCTGGGTGAGTAGTAAGTGAGCGGTGAGTGAATGTGAAGGCCTAGGGCATCACACAACTATAGATAATAAACACTGTACACTTAAGCTATGCTAAATTTATCAAAATCATACTTCTCTTTCTTCATTAATAAAGTAACCTTAGCTCACATTAACATTTTACTTTATACACATTTTAATTTTTAGAGGTTTTTTTGTAATAACAGCTCCAAACAAACACATTGTATAGCTGTATGAAAATATTTTCTTTCTTTATATCCTTATTCTATAAGCTTTTTTCTGGTTTTAAATTTATATATAAATAAGTATAAATATAAATGTGTATATATATAATTTTTTTGTTAAAAATTAAGACACACACACATTAGCCTAGGCCTACACAAGGTCAGGATCACCAATATCACTGTCTTCCACCTCCACACCTTGTCCTACTGGAGGGTTTTCAGGGCACTAACACACATAGAGCTGTCATCTCCTAGGATAACAATGCCTTCTTTTAGAAGGTACACCTCCTGAAGGACCTGCCCGAGGCTGACTTACAGTTATTTTTTTTTAATCGATGGGAATTCACACTAATGATAAGAAGTACAGTAAATATAGAAACCAGTAACATAGCCATTTATTATCACTATCATTATGTTCTGTACATAATTGCATATGCTAGACTTTTATATGCCTGGTAGCATAGCAGGTTTGTTTCCAACAGCATCACCACAAACACGTGGGTAAATGCATTGTGCCATGATATTGCTATGGCTGCAACATCACTAGGTGGTAAGAATTTTTCAGCTCCACTGTAATCCTATGGGAGTACCATTAGATATTTGGTCTGTCATTGACACAAAACATTGTTATGTGGCTCATGACTGTACTGTAAATGCTTGAAGTGGTTTCTGCTTTTCTGATTGATACAAACATCAGAACTCAATGAATTCAGGAGGTTTCTGGATGATCATATGTTGTCTCACTAATCCGCAAAATAAAACCAATGAGAAGCTTGAAGACTGGCCTCACCATCAAGTCTGCATTACTAATATAAGATTCACTACTTAGTTTAAAGTTGTTCTTTGTGCTACTTCTTTGAGTATTCTTTCCTCACCAAAAGGCTGCATTTGGGTTGAGATTGAGTCTTGCCAACAGACTTGGAGTCCTGGGCCTCCAATTTCAGGACTGGTTAAGGCAATTTCCAGGCAAGCTGCAGAATTATAATCTACTTGAACATCCATTTACACTCAGTACAGTGTTGTATAAGATTTTTGCTGTCATGGAGAATTACCATTTAGATTGAAAAAATGTAATTCATTTGTTTCAGTAATTTATTTCCAAGAAACTTATGACCTGACAAATGTAATGTAATTACGATATTTTGGTTTTCTGTTTTTATGAAAATTGCTTCAATTTCTATGTTAATAAGAAAGAACATATGCATAATATCTCAAAAGACCTATTAATGCCACTTTTCTATTGCCTCTAGGGCTGTGGTCAGCTTAATCAAAATGGTGCTCATAACCAACCTCTCACACGGATTACTCTGTTTATACCTCCCCACCTGTCAAAACCCTGACTGGGATTTGCTGTTCATCCTAAGACTTTCTGAATTCTAACCTCCTTGAAAATTTCTTTTAAAAAAGTGTTTTCATATTTTTATATATAGGTTTTATCAATTTATTATAAAATGGAAGCAGCCCTATTACAGCCATTATTTTTCTTTATGTTCTTTTTTTTTTTTTTTTTCTATTTCAGTTCTACTATGCTTTGCACTAACGACAAGTACTTCTATCAGGTGGATCTGTTTTTCATATAATGTTAGCTGGTGTTTGTTTGCTTTAAAACAAATGTATAATCACACAAATACTATATTTGTAATGTAGCTAGATAGGAATACATATATTAAAATTCTAGCTAGCACTAGAAATTATGTGTATAGTAATTTAAAACATACTTTTTATGATTGTAAATTGCATACTTAGCAGTTCACTAATTTGGGGGCATTTTTTTTTTTTACAATAGAAAAAGATGAGATAAGAGTATTTGTACAAAAGTCATTTCTGGGTTTTAGACTATTACTTTTAAGTAGCATAAATTATTTCCCAATTTTCATATGATGCAGGTTACATTTATCAGCAAAAATAGATGAGGGTTGGATTATATTATCATTTTTAAAGTGTAATGTTAAAACATGTAGCTTCTAATGGCAATATAGTTACAGCTAACAGCATGGACTTTGTTGTTGGAGGAACCTGGATTCTGAGTCTCATTCTGACCCAGGTGTTACCTTGTGCCTCTCTAAGCATCAGTTTTTATGTAACTCAACAATAATAGCATCTGTATCACCCATTATGTAGAGCTGTTACAAAATCATTGGATTTCCTTTGGGCAATTCTTACATGTTTATAGACCTGCCAGTGTCAGGGTTCAGCTCTCATTAATTCCATTCCCTTCCATTGGTCCCTGCTGCACACGTGGCCTAGTGCAAACCAGATGTCTTGCTGCTGGGCACAAGGTGTGGTAAGTCAGTCATGATCCTGGAGTTGGTGTGGGTATTAGGCACTGCCTGCGCTTCTGTGCCTGCCCCTATGCCTGTGACAGACATCAATAATCAAATATGGCACTCTTCCTGTTGCATCAAGGAGCAACTTCAGAATAATTAGTATAGTGATAGTAACTGTAATAATGCCTCTCAACCAGATCAGCAGCCATGTGTGATAACACTTATTTGTTTCAGAATTTGGGGAGATATTAGCTCAAACCCATTATAGAGTAGTCATAGCTTTAGAAGGAAGGATTCTTTACGTATTAGGAAATATACATTATGTAAATTGTGTACCTAAATTGGCTTAATTTGAATTTGCACATAATACCCCAATAGTAATAAGGAAAAATTGGTTTTGTTTTAGAGTTAGCATTTCTTAAAAGCTTGGGAAGCATGAAGACACTTGGAAAAGTTAATTTGGAATAACTTTTATTAAATATGTAAGATTTTAGGGGTATTGCCAATGAAATCTAGATCAAAATAATATGTAATAGGAAAATAGAAATACGAATAATAGAATATATAAATATTTTCATTTACACCTGTTATATTGTTACAGCTGCCTCATTAACTTTATATGCTATCAACATTTTCAAGATAGATTCAACTGGAGAGTCATAATAATCACATGGGTTGATTATTATTATTACTATTGAGGTTAGAGGGATGTTGTAAACACAAAACTCAATTTCCTGGCTTACAAACTATTGTAATTATTTTCAATTTGAGTTTTTCTGAACAGTGCAAAGCAGCTAAAACATAAGCTTTTCCTGCATGCAGTTGAAAGCTCAGGTTAGTAACATCCATTTGATGACAATATATTTCTGCATGGGCAGACAGGTACTCTTATAGAATATGATTTGAAGGATTTATGGATAGCAATGCATTGTGATAATAGTTTTATCCTTGTGTGTTTTGTTTTTATTTTTTAAAATTTTTATTATACTTTAAGTTCTAGGGTACATGTGCACAACGTGTAGGTTTGTTACATAGGTATATATGTGCCATGTTTGTTTGCTGCACCCATCAACTTGTCATTTATATTAGGTATTTCTCCTAATGCTATCCCTCCCCCAGCTCCCCACCCACTGACAGGCCCCAGTGTGTGATGTTCCCACCCTGTGTTCATGTGTTCTCATTGTTCATCTCCCACCTATGGGTGAGAACACGCAGTGTTTGGTTTTCTGTCCTTGTGATAGTTTGCTGAGAATGATGGTTTCCAGCTTTATCGATGTCTCTGCAAAGGACATGAACTCATCTTTTTTTATGGCTGCATAGTATTCTATGGTGTATATGTGCCACATTTTCTTTATCCAGTCTATCATTGATGAGCATTTGGGTTGGTTCCAAGTCTTTGCTATTGTGAATAGTGCTGCAATAAACATACATGTGCATATATCCTTATAGTAAAATGATTTATAATTCTTTGATTTTGTGTCCAGTAATGGGATTGCTGGGTCAAATGGTATTTCTAGTTCTAGATCCTTGAGGAATCACCACACTGTCCTCCACAACGGTTGAACTAATTTACACTCCCACCAACAGTGTGAAAGTGTTCTTATTTCTCCACATCCTCTCCAGCATCTGTTGCTGCCTGACTTATTAGTAATGATCGCCATTCTAACTGGCGTGAGATGTATCTCATGGTGGTTTTGATTTGCATTTCTCTGATGATCAGTGATGATGAGTATTTTTGCATATGTCTGTTGGCTGCATAAATGTCTTCTTTTGAGAAGTGTCTGTTCATATACTTTGCCCACTTTTTGATGGGGTTGTTTTCTTCTTGTAAATTTAAGTTCTTTGTAGATTCTGGATATTAGCCCTTTGTCAGATGGGTAGATTGCAAAACTTTGCTCCCATTCTGTAGGTTGCTTGTTCACTCTGATGGTAGTTTCTTTTGCCATGCAGAGGCTCTTTAGTTTAATTAGATCCCATTTGTCTATTTTGGCTTTTGTTGCCATTGCTTTTGGTGTTTTAGTCATGAAGTCTTTGCCTATGCCTATGTCCTGAATGGTATTGCCTAGGTTTTCTTCTAGGGTTTTTACGGTGTTGGGTCCTTGCATATTTTAATAACTAATGACTTGGGAGGCTGAGGCAGAAGGATCTCTTGAGCCCGGAGTTTGAGACCAGCTTGGGTAACACAGAGAGACTGTTTCAAAACAAAACAAAACAAAAAGCAAGACAAAAGAAAGACATTAATGAGTTTCAAGAGAGTTTGAGCTCCTTGATAGCCTGACAACATTAGGATGAGATGCTTTTGTCTCAAGGTGCTTTTCCCAAAATCATTACTACTGTTTTTGGTCATAGTGCTTAAGAAGTTTTACCTTTTAATAGGTAGAAAATACTACAAAAGCAAACAGGTCCCTGAAATAAAACAAAAACAAAAATTAAAAACAGAGAGTAAGGTAAAGGAGCAGGTGGTGGGGGACTTAGGAAGAAAGTTTTGAAAAAACACATTTCTTCTAAAGGTGGTCCCTGTTCATATTAATATTTTCATATGAAGCTTGTGACTCAGATATCTTTTCTTTGATTTTTAAATGGAAAGTGATAATTTTGTAAATGTTGCATTGACTATGATTTCAGTGTTTTTAGACTAGTAGCATTTTCTCTTTTAAACAGAACCGTTTTACAAAAAGCTGATAAAGGTAGGGGAAAAGATAAGAATGGGTGACGACTCGTTGAAAGGGAGAGATGGGTTGAAGGAGGTGAAGGACCCAGAACTCTTGCAGCTCAGCTTCCCTTTGCTTTCATCTCCCACTGACATGGGCTGAATTGTGACTCCCCACCCCCAAATTCATATGTTGAAACCGTAACCTCTAGTACCTCAGAATGTGACTGTATTCAGAGTTAGGGCCATGAAAGAGGTGATTAAGTTACAATGAGGTCGTTAGGGTGGGCACTAATCCAACATAATTGGTGTCCTTATAAAAAGAGATTAGGATTTAGACTTTACTCAGAAACTATGAGAGAGCACATGCACAGAAAAAAAGACCGTGTGAAGAGGCATCTAGGGAGTAGCCACCTGCAAGCCAAGGAGAGACCACCCTGAGGAAACAGTTGATGGCACCTCGATCTCAGACTTCCAGTCTGCAGAACTGTGAGAAAATACATGTTTGTGTTTTAAGCCACCCAGTCTATGGTATTTTGTTATGACATCCCTAGCAAACCATTATATACACTTCTTTGCTTGAGAAGCATAGCTCAGGAAAACAGGGGCTTGGAATAATATGGCTTGAAACTCTAAATAAAATTATAATAAATCATATTAAATTATTTAAAAGAATCATTTATGTGGACAAAGTAGGATTCATCCCAGGAAGGTTCTTTTCTTTTATAGTATGCATTTATAGATAAAACTTATATTCACCTTGATAAGGTTTTTTCAGCACCTCAACCCACAAATAGCCATTCTTAATTTAGAGGGGTGCCTGAGAACAGAGGCAGTGTATTAAGTATTGGGAAAGAGACTACTTCCTATAGATGGCAGTTCACTTTCCATCTATGAGGTAATTGGAGTAAGCTGAATAGCTGAGGATTTGGATCATCCCAGCATCTTTGAGGGTCTCCTGGTTTTGTGCTGTCCTTGGTTCATCATGGCGGCCCTGAGGCATGGCTTATTCCTCATGGTCTTTGGACACCAACTCTCTGGTCCCCAGGTTCACATGCTCGGTACCTTCTCTTCTCACCTGTGCTCTGTTCCTCTTACCTCACCGCCAGCCCTCTTACCAAGTCCAAGTGGCCACTGCCTTGCCGCTTGAGGACTTTGCTCTGCAGCTGCTTTTCTGTCAGGCTGTGCCACAGCCCTCCCATCTCTCACACTGCCCTGCAAGTGGGTCACAGTCTGTACAGTCCCTGATCCCCCTTTGATGTATGCAGGGGTTCTGTCTCCTCATCTCCACCTTATTCCCCGGGTGATGGTGATGGAGCCTCAGGCCCATCATCTGAAACTACATAGCATCTAAAATCTAGTTATGCCCTTGCTTTCACAGTTTGGGGAGATCTTTTACTTCACCTACACATTTAATTAAAAATGTTAGGGATTTGTTCTAATTCAAAAGAGAAACTATGAAAGAACTGTTGAGAATAACCCTAAAGAACTGTTTCATTATTGTAAAAAACTGGAAGCAACCTAAGCGTTTACCAACAGGGGAATGATTGATCACACCAGCTGGGGTCTATTCATGTGATAACATATTATGGAGTGATTAAAACTTAGATGCTTGAAAAATGTGTGGTGAGATGATACAATTATTAGGATATAATTTGAAGAAAAATAGGATTCCAGAAATGTAAAAATAAATAAATAACTGCAATAAAAGAACATAAGGAAATATGTCAAATGCTAATGGTAGTGTTTGGTGGAAGAAATTTTTGTTTTATTTAGGCTTTCCATGTTTTGGTAACAGATATCTAAATCAGAATTATTCCTAACACTTTTGGGATTTTTTTGTTTTCAAATATGATTCATTTAAAAATAATGTGTATTATTGCTCTTCTCAAGGTATTTGAAAGTCATGGATCATGTGTAAATCTTTCATTCCCCAAATATTTACTGAGCCCCCAAGAGAAAGACCGGAGCGTGCAGCTATTCAGGTCCTGGGAGCCAGATTCTTAGATTCAAAACCCAGTTGTGGTACTTTTTGGTTGTATGACTTTTGGAAAGTTACTCTAGTCGGGCCTTTCCTTTTGTGGAGCTTATAGTCTCCTAGGAAGTCGTGGTGTGAATACTCACGAAATACCATGGAATGAAATAATGTAATCATGATGTGTTTATTGAGGCATCTGATTTAATAGGTTCTCAAATAGAATTTGAGAATAGTATTTGAGAATAAGTGATTGAAATAAATAAATGAAAAAGAATTGGTTTAGAGAGTCTTCTCCCTACAGAAGATTGGTTGGTTCTATGGGGACATTTATGTGTGCAATTAATAGGTTGCCCCTGGGTGAACCATGGAAAGTACTTATCCATTCACTCATTCATTCATTCATTCATTCATCATTGAACACTTAACAAGTATCTGCATGTGTAGTGATAGGCCTGAAAAATCTCTTTCTAATGCCTTTTCCTTAGAAAGTACATTTTAATTCAAATAGGAAAACATAACATGCTTAACAATTGGTTTTCCAACTGGGTGCAAATGAAGTTGACTTCAAGATACTATGGTTGAATTCAGGTACTCATGGCTATGCTCAGTAAGGAGAACTTACAGAAACATTCAGGTAAGCTGCATCTGAGACTAATGATGGCTTGAAATTCTGTTTCAAGTTAAGCTTTACTCTTTTAAAGGAGAAGAAAAATAAGTATGAAGACACACTCCTTGCATTGCTGATTTTTTGTTTGTCCCTTTAGCTGCAGTATTAATAATGGCACATCACAAATAAAAGATGCTTTTGGGTTTTTTTTTCTTTCTTTTACGTTTTCATTCCCCTTTTCTCCATACCCCTCTCCTCTTCTTCCTCTCTTCTCCCTCTTTTTGTGTTCAAGTCATGATTTCTTTGAGTATTTTGTTACAAGTCCAATATTGCCTCAGAGGCTGAGACTGTGAGTCTTACCAGCCCCTCTAGACTTAGGATTCCTCAACTTTTGCCTTGGATCTGTCACTTTCATGGTGTGAAAGGCCTTTAAGTCTTTCTTCCCTTCTCTGCTGTGCCAGTAGGTGATAATACATATTTATGAACTAGTGATTCTTTCTTGATGCTGTCAGAGTATTATAAATGACATCACCCAATTTAAGACGTGCTTTAAAATTAATTGATTTAATTAGAAAAGGAAACTCTAAAGCAGTTAGCATGGACTCGCCCTGTCAGACAACTAACTGCTTAGTGCTGCCAGACAATGATGGCTTTCTCTTTTGAATGTCAGATTTATTGGAAAGAATGGAAAGTGTCAATGTGTTTTGCTTAGGATTAAACAAACCATTTTTTTTTTTACTTTCTCTGTCTAAGGAGGTTGCTCTGTGCTTACCTTGCTGACTTTTTTTCATTTTTCTCTTTTAGCCTCAGCTTTCCATCCGTGAAATGACTTTTTTCTTCTTCTCCTTCGTTTCCACCTATCTCACTTCCCCACCTTGTTTTCTACTTGGCCTTCATCTGAAGTCCCACTGTTTTTGGAAAAGTCTTCTGTCTTAGCCTGGGCTGCCATAACAAAAAACCATATAGACTGGGTAGTTTAAGCAACAACACTTTTTTTTTTTTTCCCCCTTAGGAGTCCAAGATCAAGGTGTCAGGAGATTCTGGGTCTGGTGAGAAGCCTCTTCCTGCTTTTGCAGATGGCCACCTTCTTGCTGTGTTTTCTTATGGCAGAGAGAGGAAACACTAGTGTCTGTTTCTCTCCTTATAAAGACATTAATCTCATCATGAGGTCTCCATCCCAAGGACCTCATCTAAACCTATTTGCCTCCCAAAGTACCATGGCATTGAAGATTAGGGTTTCAACAAATGAATTTCACTGGGATGCAAACACTCAGTTCTCAGCACCCTCCTTCATCTGAACCAGAAGTGGTTCCACCTTTCTCCTTCATTTAGGGTTCAATCAAGTGCCAGTCATGAAGCTCTCTGGTTTTATTTTTCTCTCTTCTACTTCTCTCTAAACACGATAAGCTCAGGAATACCAGCATTTTGCCCTCTCTCTGTCGTGCAGTGCCTAGCACAATGCTTGACACATGTTGGCACTCTGTTTCTTGACTGAGTCAGGGACTGATGCATGACCCATTGTGCTGGTACCTCTGGGCTGTACACATGATACTTTCTAGAGGATAAGACAGGGCTAGCAGTCTAACCTCATGAGAGGAACCAGGTATTGCTCATTTAGCTTGGAATGTTGATAACTATTAAACAGTCATACTTTCAGGGCTGGAGGGGAACTTCATGGTTCGTTATTCAACACCTACCTATTTCCAGATGGGAAAGATGAATATAGGAGAGGTTCAGTGACTTGCCTGAGATCTCACATGGCAGTGGCCATATGCCTGCCCTGTTAGTTTAACCATGTGCCTGCTGTGGGTCTTGGTTACTGGCCTTCAAATACTGACATGTAAGTGCTTCAGAAAAGGCTAAGCATCTGGTGATGCTTCATTAAAGATAACTTTTCCTAGTGAAAGAATTAACTTGCTTTAATTGAAAGGATGGGTTTTTGAAGTTTCCTGATAGCCCAAGTCTGAGAGAACAAGTAATATATATAACATATCATCTAGCCAATGCCAGAGCTATCACAGTCTGATTCTAGAGAATAAAATAGCCAGACTGCAGCCTCACCCCAGACCAGGGAAATCAGAATCCCTGAGGATGGACCTAGTGCATCGGTATTTTAGACGCTTCCCAGGTCATTGTGCTGTGCTGCAGCTAGCCTTGGGAACCACCCTAGGAGAAGTACTCAATTCAAAACTTTTGGGAATGAGGTAGGCTGCAAACAACGCAAAATAAAACAAACAAGCATGCATTGTGCTACTGGCCTGGATTTAGAACAAGTTCTCTTCTTGAACAGAAATAACCCATCTGACAGTGCTGTTTGGATGACAGGAGTGTGGCCCGAGTCAAGTTGCACTACTGATAATACTGCAAAGATGTCAGAGCTTTACTTTCTAAATGCTTGTGCCAGCTAGCTTGCACTGTGTAACAAACCATCCCAAAACTTAGTGGCTGAAAACAACAAATGTTTATCATTTCTCTCCATTCAATGGGCCAGGTGGGAAGTTCTCCTGGTCTGGGTTGCCTCAGCTAATATCAGCTGAGGTTGTGAGTGTCACAGCTGGGGCTGGATGGACTGATTGGGGTGGTTGATTTGTTATTGGCTGGGGCAGTTGGGATGACGTGGCTCTGTGTACTGCATCATCTAACAAACTAGCCTGGGTTTGTCCGCAGAGAGGAGGGCCCAGGATTCTTAAGCAAAAGAAAGTAGAATCATGAGTAGGGACTTTTCAAGCTTCAGCTTGCCTATAGTTTGTTAAATTCTCATTGGCCACAGAAAATCACTTGGCTAATTTCAAATTCAAGGATGGAGAGAGAGCCTTCACCTCTTCATGGGAGGAGCTGAAGGGTCACACTGCGAAGCAGACTACATACAGGAAATGAAAGATTTTGTGGGCATTTTTGTAACCACAGTATACCAATGAACAGAATTCCATATGAAACAGAAGAAATTATCTGTAGATGCACACTTATTTTATCATTTGCTTTGTGCTTCAAGTGGACTAGTTAGGTGATCCCAGCCACTAATCCATGGATACAGGCACCATAGGTGTCAGCTGTAAGAGGAGCACGACGGGGTCTCCTGACCTGAGGTGATCCATAAGCTTGGCATCCTGAAGCAGCAATAGGTTACTGAAAGCACAGATCTGGAATTCTAGTCCCAGTTCTATCACTTACTAATTATGTGACATTAGGCCAATTACTCCAACCTATAAGCCTCAGTTTTGTCATCTGTAAAATGGGACTAGTAATGGTACCTATGTTATAGGGTATTTATGAGGCTTCAGTGGAATAAAGCATACAGCACCGTTCTTGGCACAGCATAAGTATTCAGTAAGTGAGGTTGTGAAAATTAGACATCTCCAAGTGTCAGCAAGACAAGGTGGACCTTCCTTCATTTCTATACAGCCTGACTCAGGGATCCAGCTGGTCATGTGAGCCTGTTGTCAGTGAGAGCTGACTGGGGCATATTGCTGGGATCTCTGGCTCCCCATTCCGTCGGGAAACCCAGTGTGCCTGACTTTCTTCCAGGACATTCTGTAGAAACCACTGTCTGTTTTTCCCGAGCCTAAAAATTAGATTTACACGTCATCGTCCTTCATCTATATTCACCTTGTATGGGTGAGCTGTAAATGAGGCAGACCTTTGACTGCTCTGTTCTTTGCTGTTGCCATAATCAAGAGAGAAGCTGAAGAAATACGGCTGGGTAACTGGTTGTGATTTCATTAGTGGGCCTGCTGGGTTTGCCCATGGGCCATGTTACAAAATGCTGGCAGCTGGCAAGCTGTACACTTTGTGGGTCCCTAGGAACCTGAGAAGGCTGGAAAACACATGAATTATACAGTTCGACAATGTGAACAGTAAAAGGGCATGTCCTTTGTGACTTTAGTTTTTCATTAAATGAACTGTTCTTGGATTCAGAATCTATCTATAAATTTCCTTATGTCTCACTGTTTACTGTATGGTATGACGCTGCCAGTATAGATTAAAAGGAATGACTACAAATAGAATAATGCAAAATAAGCTTCTTTATGCAGGTCTGTTTCTTGCATAGGTGCCAATTGCAAAAACAGGGCACTGTTATTTTCTTTCATCAATTGTCACTCTAGATGCCTTTTGTCCAACCACATTGGTCGTCCTGGGTCACCGGAGTCCAGTGTGTCAGCAGGATGTGTCTCAGGACAAATGCTGAACCAGCACCAGTGTCTTTCTAAGGCAACTTCCTTCGAGATGGGGAAATTGTTACATAACATGTTGTTTTACATCTCTTAACCTACAAATATTCCATTAAAAGAAAATGCTTTATGTCTTTCTCAACCAGATGTTTACTAACTGCCTCCTCCCTCCTTCCCATCATTAATCCTGTCTTTCCCACCATCTTGCAGATGAAAAATAGCATTAATCAGCATTTAAAATTGTTCCTCAGATTTAACGTTTGGCATTGGAGACAACTTCTTAAGTCCAGAAGAGTTTCCATTCTCTGAGCGAGCCAGGATGCAGTATAAAACTAGACCCCTAATTTCAGAGCTCTGTTGCCAAAGGCTGTCTCTTTGAAATTCCAAGCAATGGATTTTGGTCAGGTGCACTCCACCTGCTTCTGTCGCCTGTGGATGGTGCAGAACCCCTGGTATATGGCAGCCCCAAACCATCAATACGTCGCCCTTGAGCTGTGTGTTGTGGAACCGGATCAAGAGCCATCTGTTACGTGCTCTTGATTAGATGGACTTTCTCTAGAAACTGTGCTTACAATGTTCAGGTAGATTCTTTACTTTAGCACTGAAGTCAAGATGATAGAACATTCTGAAAATTCATAGGCAGCTTTGTGGTTACATTGTCTTGCAGTTTTTACCTCTTAAATATTTCATGAATCTTTCTCTTTTTTCCTTTCCTGTATTTTTCTTCATATAACACGAAATACTTTTTTAGAAACAGGGCCTCATTGTCACCCAGGCTGGAATGCAATCCTTCTACCTCAGCCTCCAGAGTAGCTGGGGCTACAGTGTGTACCACCATGCCTGGCTAATTTTTTTTATTTTTAGTAGAGACTGGGTTTTGCTATGTTACCCAGCCTGGTCTCAAACTCCTAGTCTCAGGCAATCCATCTGCCTCGGCCTCCCAAAGTGCTGGGATGAATTACTTTTTAAAATTATTTTATTTAATTTTTTTTTAATGTCTCTCACAATAGAATATAAATTCCATAAAGGAGGGCCTTTGTCTTGTTCACAGCCGTATCTCCAGAGATTACAGCAGGGCCTGGTGTATTAGTCTGTTCTCATGCTGCTAATAAAGACATACCAGAGACTGGGAAATTTATAAAGGAAAGAGGTTTCATTGACTCACAGTTCAGCGGAGGCCTCAGAAAACTTACAACCATGGCGGAAGGGGAAGCAAACACATCCTTCTTTACATGGCAGCAGCAAGGAGAAGAACGAGTGCCCAGTGAAGGGGAAAGACCCTTATACAACCATCAGATCTTCGGAGAACTCACTCACTATCATGAGAACAGGGATAGTGGGAAACTGCCCTGATGATGCAATCATCTCCACCTTATCCCTCTGACAAAATGTGAGGATTATGGGAACTACAATTCAAGATGAGATTTGGGTGGGGACACAGCCAAACCACAACACCTGGGTTAGGAACTACTATACCCACGGCTGTGATAACTGCTATAGCTGTGTTGCTTTCATGTAATCATGTGTAGTTTAAGTAGTTGTGGGATGAATGAATGGGTATAGCTATGCCTGCCCCTTGGTTCAGTTTCTCTTTCTCTTTCTTGCCTACTGTTTTATCCCATGCTTTCCTTGTTTCCCACCCTGAATCAATTCCTCTACACAGCTGTCCTGGACCATATCATCCCCTTGTCCTCCTAAAAGGATCTGCATTGCTCTTGGGAATTTGGTGTTGTAGTCCAATGACAATGAACTGAAGCATAGTATTATTCTACGCCAATACTTCTCCTTCTGGCCTCTCATTCATTCATCCAAGTCAATTTGCTTGAGCATACGTATGCTCAGATATTGAGCATAGTACCCAAGACTTAGTTTTCCCCCCTTGCCGTCCGCTGTCTCTCCCGCTCTAGTAGTCCCCAGTGTCTGTTGCTGCCATCTTTATGCCTAGCACATAATGGGGATAGTGGTATACCAGACAAAGCCCTTTCCCTCTTGAAACTTACGGTGGAATTGGGAAACAGATAACAAATGAGGAAACAACTACATAAATAATGTAGTAACATTTGCTGTGACAAAAAATAAAGCAGAGCAGGGGGCAGAGAGTGCAGGAGTGGAAGGTGGTAAGAGTGATGTACTTTCTCCTTTGCTAGAAGCACCTTTTCCCTTCCCTTCTGCCTGAGTCGCTCCCAGTTATCCTTTAAGAAGGAGGCTGAAAGCCCTCCTTGACTGTGGGACTATGGTGAGCGAGGGCCTTCCCTGGTGTCTCCTTGTATCTGGTGAGTGAGCCCGTCCAGGCACACTGGGCTTTACACTTATTTCATTTCTGAAACCCCGTCTCAGCTGTGAGCTTCTGAAGGCCTGGGTGGTTTCTCATTCATTTTTTCTCTCTTATGCCTAGCAGAGTCTGGCATACAGCAGGTGTCTAATAACAGTAAAAGTTATTCAATGCTCACATCACTGCTTCGGCTAGTATTTTCTTTAGGGGAACCAAAAGATAGCAGGAATGAGATCACATTTTTTTTTAAAGGTTGGGATGTTCTTTACAAGGTTAAGTTTTGTTGAATAGCTTTCTTTTCCTCTGTTTTTCAAGTTAAAAAGCATTAATTTTATCTTCTTTTGATTTTTATTTTTAATATTTATTTTATTTATTCAAGTTTTATTTTAGATTCAGGAGATACACGTGCAGGTTTGTTGCCTGAGTATATTGTGTGATACTGAGGTTTAGGGTACAATGGATTCTGAGCATAGTACCCAATAGTTAGTTTAGCCTCCTCCCTCCCTCCTCCTTCCCTGCAGGCTCTAGGAGTCCCCATTGTCTATTGTTGCCATCTTTATGTCTATGTGTACCCAATGTTCAGCTCCCACTTATAAGTGAGAACATGTGGTATTTGGCTTTCTGAATAAAATTTTTTTTTCTAATTTCTAAAGTATATATGCTTATAGAACATTTGGAAAACACTATAAATTGTGAGAAAAAAGTGAGAAAACCCATAATTTGATCCCTGTTGACTTTAGGCAGTGGAAATATATTTGCTCCTAGCCTTCAGATCTATCTAATTTTTATAATTTTCTTATTATCATACAGAATTTTTCACATAGTAAAATACTGTGAATATTTTCCTCTGTTTATGAAGATTCTGGAAATGTATTTATTATTAAGCCTAGCATTCCTTATTATAATATTCCTTAAAACCTAACACATGGGAATTCTTTGACGATGGGGCTGAAGTTAAATTCCTCCAGAGGAGATTTTTGTTTGTCAAGGCCAGCCCTTGCAGGTACCATCAATGAGGGGACTATGTGGTAGGACTGCTTTATTATTTATGTATGTATGTATTTATTATCTTTAAAGACAGGGTCTCTCTCTGCCACCCAGGCTGGAGTATAGCGGCATGATGATAGCTTACGGCAGCCTCAAACTCCTGGGCTCAAGCAATCGTCCTACCTGTAGCTGGGACTACAGGTGTGAGCCTCCATGCTTGGCTAATGTTTTTTTAACTGTGTTAGAGACAAGTTCTCACTATGTTACCCAGGCTAGTCTTGAATACCTGGCCTCAAGTGATTGTTCACCGGTCTCCCAAAGAACTGCATTAAATGAAATTCTCCACTTGAGGTTCTAACTCATGCCCTGACATGGGACTGTGGACCTCAAATGCCGTGGCCAAGTTGTGCTCACCACTTCAAGGAAAGGATTTCTTTCCACTTCCCCCAAGAGCCAGGTCAAAACAGGCAACTCTTCTTTATGCTCTCCTTCTGGGGACAGGTATAATTCTAATTTACCATTTGCAGGTAAATTAATTCACACTGAAAGTATAGCCCCTTGGGTCTTAACCTTATGCAGGTTAAGGTTGGGGAGAAGAGGGTGTGCATCTCCTGGTAGACTTCTCACTCTGGCTTAGCAGTATCTAAACTTTATCTCTGGTTGGTACCACCAGTGCAGCTGTCAAAACAGTGGAAGATGCCCTCTGGGCTAAAGCCTCCCAGACCATGCTATTGGCCTTGCGGAATTCCTGACTTTCTGCTAGCTTAGCAATGCATTGAAAACAATGCTTATATTTTGTCTGGAAATTTTGAGTGGGAGGGTTGTTCTGGGTTTCTAACCCACTCATCATGTAAGAAGTGGAAATGCCAGTAATATATTTAACTAACTATTTTTGGATATTTAGTTGGTCATTACTGTTTTGCTATTATAAATAAAGTATTTATAATGAACATTTTTGTAGTCCTATCTTTGGGCATATCTTTGATTATTTTTTGAACATATTTATAGAAGTAGGATTGCTGGGTCAATAAGTATAGACGTTTTAAAAGATTTTGATAAACGCTGCCAAAGTATACGCCAGAAAGACTAAATCAAATTGACTTCACAAAAATGCTCATTTATTTATTTTATCCCTCAAGAGAACATGATTTTGAATTCTTCTGAGACTTACACATGGAGCAGACAGGAAGGCCCAGGATGCATTTGGAGTTATTTGAGTTTCAGATTTACCTAGTTATCTACTGAATTTGGGAAGCCACCAGAAATCATAATGTGCTCAAATCCAAGATTCTTCATGGGCTTCAAAGGGAATGAGGCTTGGGTGGACTTGATGAAAATGCCCAGAATGTGGCTCTCTGCATCTTCCTGGTGTCAGGAAGCTAGTCCCAGCCAGGCAGGGGAGGTGGAGCAGTGTGGACAATGGAATGTGATGTGGCAGAAAGGATGCAGCTGGGGCTGCGGGTCACTAAGGTCCCCAGCACCTTATGAGGAGTGCTTTTTTGGAGGCAGAGTCTAGTGGTGCTTGAAGAGCCCCAGCTATTTGGTTGTAAATTCTCTAATAAGCTCAATACTCTTAACCACTCTGGTGAAACCAGGAAATGATCTCTATTTTTCATCTGTGGCCAAAACCAAGCTCTTTTTTAGCCTACAGAGTTGGAGGATGAGACTCCAAGCATGTGATTCCAGCCCTGCCCAGAGGGCTTTGCTATGAAAACCACCAGGCTCCAATGGATATCAATTTGAGTTTTGGAGTTTTATTTTACATAAATCAAATTTTGGCAGTACTTAAGGCCCCATCAAGTGTAGTGAAAGCTCAAGAGGACAATATTTAATCTGAATAAATATCTATTGTCCTTCCTTGGGTGCAGGCTTGTTTTGCAATTAGAACTTTAGAACTTTGACTCAGTGTAATATACATTTAAATGCACACTGCTTGGTGTGCTTTAAAATGGCACGTGTGAACCCTCAGTAACCTATTTCCAGACATCATTTTTTAATTCTGTGACTATGTATATTTGCATATGTGTTTTAAAACTACACAAAGCCTGCCTGCAGCCCCGTTGGGTTCAGGATGGGTACACTGGAACAGTGATGATCCCCAGGGCCAGAGATTGTCTGGGACTCTATCAGCCAGAGCTTGGCAGGCAGGTAGCAGAGTTCATCACAGATGGTTCAAGAGGCTTTACTGCATGGACTGTTTGTGGAAGTATGGGAAGTGTTAAGGGAATCGGCAGTGGAGTTGAGGCCAATAACAAAGACCAATAACAATAGCACAAAGCTATAACCACTGCAAGGCCGGAAGAGGCAAGGAGAGAAAATAGTACGACTGGTCCCGGTGAGATCAGAAGTAATAAAGGAGAGGTCTCCAGACAGGTGTGAAGTGACCTAGGGACTGCCAGAAATAGTTCAAAGCAGGATGGAGCAGGGCCTGACATTTCCTCTCTTGCTGGTGTCTCTCCTGCCAGTTTACAGGAAGTTAAGATCAAGGGAACCTGGGGAATGCAGTCCATTGGGTCAGTGCCCCAGGGCAGAGGGAACAACAGAGATTGAATTTGGGGCTGGTGGAAGGTTGGATCTTTGTCTCTGGAAGGTCTCAATGTACATGTATTTCACAGATAGTTTTATTTAATTAGTTGTCATTTGCATCATGAAAGAGTGATAGAGAGAAGAGGAGGAGATGAGAAAACTTTAGCTTCTACTTAGCAGAGTGGGGTCAAGGTCATGAACCTTCTCCAAAGCTCTTTTCCTCCCTTATCTGAGCCTAGCTGATATTGAATTATTTACACAGGGAAATTAATGGTGCTGATGTATGCATCTCAGTAACCTGACGTACACCTGGCAGGGATTATAATGTAGAGATTGCGTTTGGGCACAAGTGGTCTTCAGGACCCTGATTGGAGATGCAGGTCAGTAAACAGAGGAGGAAAGGAGGCTCACAGAGCCTTGGTGACTTATTCCACGTGACAGAGCTTATACTTGGCCAAATCAAGACATCTAATTATTAGCTCATGTTGCTTACTTCTGGGTGTTGTATAAATTGAGTATTAAATTAAAATAATTACTCCTAAGGAATGTGCATAGGGATTTGCCCACATCTGACAAATGAGAGCAGTTCTGGTGCTCATCCAAATGATCTGTGCAGACCTTCTGCATCAGAAACCTGCCAGGTGGTCCTCATGCCAGCCAGGCCGAGGAGCTCTGTTTCTGAAGTGCAGGGGGTCCTGGGGTCTGGATCTCTATGGTGTGGCCGAGTTCCCTCCGAGTCCATTTGGTACAGATTAGTCTTGCAGGATACTCATTTTTGACAAAAGCGTTCTCTTGTCAGAAAAGAAAAATTGGAGAACACTACATTCTGCATCTTCCTCTTGGAGATTCAAAATGTACTTGATGTAGTAAGTCTATATGAAGTTTTCTAGTTTCCTGGATAATTTTCTTTGAGAGTGAATTATCTAAATTTACGCTTTTTATCTTTTGTTTTTCTAAGTACTTATGTAATCCTTTAATTTGGCCTTTAACTCTCAGGAGAGTGTATGTCCACTCCATATTCTAAATTACAGAGGCATTTAGGAATTTAAAAGGAAGGGCATTTCAATTGCTCACACACCCATGTTAATTCCTGAGTGTGATGCAGACATTTCTGTACTTTTCCAATTTTCTAACGGTTTGTTGCTTAACATTTCCTAGGCAGCCTACCTGGGATGTGCAGCCACAGATATTTCTCTCCCTCATTCTCTCTGTTTCTCTCTTCCTCTCTCTTCTTTCCTTAGCATCCCTTTGGCTCTTCACTCACATCCCTGGGTCCATGGGCCGTGGAGGAAGGTTTTTGCACTATTTAGGTCCTAGGCATCCTTGGAGGATGCGTAGCCCTTCAGACTATTTAGACAGACACACAAAATGAAACTTTCTCCTGCTAATACTGGCAACCTTTCACGGCATAATTTAAGTGTACTGTATGCTAACAAAGTCTGGGGACTCCTAATAAGAAGTAAGGAGGGAAAGGAAAAAAGAAAGAAGGCAATAAATGATGGGGAGAGAGAACCTGCTTTTACTTCAATTATAAATTTGAAAGAAGCATTGACTATTCTTCCTATTTGCAGATGCTCAGAACAGGGCAGACATGGTGCCTTGTTCACAGCCACGTGCTGAGGAGGGATTTGGTTGCTGATTGCTCCTTAGGTTTTGGAGGAAGAAGTGAAGATTGATTCAGTGTTAATGATGCTGTGGCACACAAAACAGGGTTAAAGCCTTTTTCTTATTTTATGTCAAAAGTCATCGTAGGAAATTTGACATAGATTTGCTGTTATTTATGACTATAATTGCCTGATGTTAAAAACCCCTGCTTGCAATCTGAGTTGCTTGAAACACTGTTTCTGAAATACAAAACTAGATGCAGCTCATCTGGTTTCAGTTGTTCTTTCCACATGAAAGGGCAGGATCATCCACGGGGGTTCTGAGCAAGCCACTGATGGCTTATCATTTGGGGTCATGGTCAGGAATAGCTTCATGTATGTTACTGTTTCATTTATGTGAAGTTGTTGAATGTCAATGAGCCAGAAATTCAAATTTAATTCACATTTTTAGGACAAAAATGTGACTAATCAGAGTGATTCCACTTCCTATGGAGATTTGCCGAATCATCTTTTTATAAAAATCTAATGGTGATGGCTTCATTAAAATGCAAATTAAACTACAAACACCCAAAACCCAGCCAACCATCCAAAACACTTAAACATTTGGAAATATTTCTGTCCTCTGCTTTAATAGACATTGGAGACATGGAAAGGTGAGTGGTGGGAGAGGGAGGAGGGATGATAAATTACCTAATGGGTACGATATACACTACTATCCAGGTGATGATTACACTGGAAGCCCAGACTTCACCACTATGCAATATGTAACAAAATGACACTTATATACCCAAAATCTATAAAAATATTTTTGAAAAAGAATGAGGGAAATGCTGAACATAGATCATGCATTTATTTTAATAACCAACATTTGTGGTGTATCCTGTGATCATTACAACTTCAATCAGATTATCTGATCTTTGTCTGCATCTACATCAAATGCCTGGAATAATGATGTTGGTTCTTCATTTACCTGTAGAGTTTGACCTTGAGTTTGTAATTTAGAACAGGCTTTCCAAACTTTAGTGCACAGATGAATTGCATGGGAATCTTGTTAAATTGCAGATTGTATTCTGCCATAGGGTTGTTAGATTCTGCATTTCTAGCAAGCTCTCTGGTGAGGCTGATGCTGGTGTGAGGGCCCACTTTTAAGTGTCAGGGATTTAGAGGAGAAAATGTAAGTGGATGAAAGGATTTCTTCAAATAAAGAATCAGCATACTTATTGCTTCATACATTCATCAAGATGACCAACTTATTCTTGGAAGCTATGCTATAACAAGAGTTGGAAGTGTTTACTCCTTTCAGATAACCAGGATGTTGTATTGGTCAGACTACAACATTCTTTCAACATTCTAACTAATCAAATATTACGTGTTGTAAATTATGGCTTTAACAGACACACAGGAGTGGAATAACAAAACCCAAAGTTTTAGAAAGCAAACACATCTCAATCACTTTAAATAGAAGGCAGAGAAATACTTCTATATTATTTCATATAATAAGTTGTGGAACCAGTATGTCTGGTGAATCTAAAGTAATTATCTTGTAAGAATGCAGTCTGTAGAGAGAAGTTTTGTCTTAATAACGTAGTCGGTCATTTTTCTGAAAACAGTCCAGCTTTTTTCTACACTGATTTTTATAATACCTTACAGCCCCTGTGATTTACGCCAAGACCACATGTGGGATTTGATTTCCCTGTGGACATGAAGTAAGGTTCATAGGAAATCAGTTGTTTGTTGTTATTTAGTTTTACTATGCTTAGTCTTTTCTAGGTACTAAGGTCAAAGGTTTTGAATGAAACTACCTTTTTAGCAGGGCAGAAATAACTCATCACATTTTCAGTTTTGTATTCTCTAAGTTGGGCTTTTCTGAAGAACTTTGGAGAGGGATGTAACATCCTTTCTTTATTATCCTTTTTTCCAAAAACTGTTTTGACTATTCTGCATCTTTTTCTTTTCCAGGTGATTTTGAGAATTAGCTTGTTAATTTCTTCAAAAGAGCCAGATCTTATGTACCTTGTCTGTTATGTACCTATGGTGTTGGTTGTGATTGCCTTGCATTCTCAGTGGAGGAAAATCAACATCTTACCAATAATGATGAAGCTATGTTGTGTAAACTTTTGTGATAAGTCTGCAATCATTAGAAGGGGAAAACAACTCCTGCCTTTTTGATCCAGCAGCTAGAAAGAAATTATTTAGGAAGATAGGGTAAAGGAGTCCTCAGCAAGCTTTCCATTTTAACAAAAAATAAAACTCCCAAATCATTTCTTTTCTAAAAAAGATCAGCCTGAAAAATCGAGCTGCCAACACAGATAAGCAAGCTGGAAGCTTGCACAGGTCTGCCAGCGGCTGTGCCAATCGAAAAGGGCTACCTGAGAGCCAGGCATGTTCAACATGGAGGATCCGTCTTCTGTTTCTTTGTCACCACAGTGAAAAAGCAGACAACATGGCACTGGCCACGTAGAGAACTCATCTGCATAATAAAAGATTAGGGTGAGGCAGCCAGCTTGTTTGTGCACTATGCAAAGGGCACACCTAGTCCTAACCAGTTCTTCACGTGTACAAATGGCACATCTGGTCCGACCAATCTTTTGTGCCCTGTGTAAATCAGACACTGCCTCCGCAAGCTCATCTATGAAATTTACACTTCACTGTGGACCAGAAGACCTGCTCAGGACCCCCTGTCTCTGCAGCAGAGAACTTTTCTCTTTCTTTCGCCTATTAAACCTCCTCTCTTAACCTCACTCCTTGTGTGTTCATAACCTTGATTTCCTTGGCGTGGGACAATGAACCTTGGATACTACCCCAGATGAATGATGTCACTTCATTTTAGATACCTTCAGTCAAAGGACACATAAAAGGAAAATTAATCTCGGGACCCCAAAATCACTAAGCCAAGGGAAGAGTCAAGTTGGGAACTGTGTCAGGCAAACTTACTTCCATTTTATTCCTAAATAACATAGCTATTTAACACAAAGATAAAAAGGCTGCATACCTCCCTCAAAATTTGCCCACAAGGAAATTCCTAGTAGGCAAAGGACAGACAGAACTCAAAGTCATCACCCTGAGGCTCACATGAGACAAATGCATATATATGATTGCTTCCTCTGCTCCATTGTTTCACTAAGCCAGTGAAAGCATAAGTGACTATTTCTGTAAATTGTATAGTCAGCGGAAGTCTAATCAGAAACTCAAAAGAATGCAACTGTTTGTCTCTTCTCTACCTATGATCTAGAAGCCCCCTTCTCCACCTCAAGTTGTCCTGCCTTTCCAGAGGAACCAGTGTACATATTACACATATTGATTGATGTCTCATGTCTCCCTAAAATGTATAGAGCCAAGCTGTGCCCCAACCACCTTGGGCACATGTCATTAGGACCTCCTGAGCCTGTGTCATGGCGTGTCCTTAACCTTGGCAAAATAAACTTTCTGAGTTGACTGAGACTTGTCTCAGATATTTTGGGTTCACAGCTGAAAACATCCTACTAAACACTTTTTAATAATTATCCTTTGTCAACTGCAGGGCTTATGTTCCTCAAAAGTGTGTGATTGGCAGACCCCATTGTTGTGGGATTAGTATACTCAGGCTTGCTTAGCATGCAAATTGTTTTTGGTCTGGTGAATTGTACTGGTTTGTTTCTGCACTGTAACGCACTGTGATGGTTTTTTAGAAGTGTGTTGGATTGTTTTAATTCATTATTTCTCATAGTTGAAGGGTGAAAGGCAGTGGAAGATTTTGAGCTAAGAATTTTGAGACCCAAACTCTATTTCTGGATTCCCTGTGGGGAGGGTTACGGGAAACCAGCAAGGGATCTAGGGGCAGTGGGGGCTGCTGGTGACAATTTTCCCCAGGTCTAAAAACAAGGGGAGGGAGTTTTTATCGAAACATACAGAGAGGAGATGCAATTGTTGGGGCCACCTGAAAGGCAAGGGAATGAGATGGCAGCTGGTGGTGGCTGGCTGGGAGATAGCCAGGGGAACCAGCACCCTACCCTCTCCCTCCTCCCACCTTTGCCCACCCTTGCATCTCTTGCTGACGCTTGCCATTGGTTGAGGCCAGAGGGAAGCCAGAGGACCTGGGCAGGATGCAGTTCTTAGAGATTAGCTTCCTGGAGCACCCAGCAGTGTGGAGAAGGGTGGATTATGGATCTGGAGGGGCAACTGGAGAGAATGCGGCATAGAAGTGTCTGCCAGTATTTACAGATGGTGTGAACAGCTAGCGAAATGCAATTCCAGTATCACCTTTTACTTTTCTGTATGCAAAGCTGCTAGGTGTGTCACCCAGGGTCACCGGAATAGAATTCTATGCTTCCCACCCATCTATCATGCAGTCATTCTTATACACCAAACACTGCGTCTTAAAATATCCCCCTCTGGTATACCCAAATAGCACACGAGAGAGTGTGATGATATTACCCAAAGCACATACTGGTAACACAGTATTTCTTTGAAGTCCCAATTTTATTTAAAAAATTCCTGCAGGTTTTGTATTTAGCTTTTTATTATAAAATATCCATGTTAATCATATGAACATGGAAATTTCAGTTTGAGAAGCTCAAATTAAATCTGAAACATAGGTCTCCTACAAAACAGTGTGTAATTTTTTTTTTTTAGAAATTCACTTCATGCAGATCAGACTTTAAAACGGCTGCATAAAATGGAAAATCAAAGCACAGATCAAAGTATAGAAATGTATACAAAAGTAGTGTTTCACAAATTCATTCATTTGTCCGTTTATTCATTTGTGTTGATTGCCTGTTCTGCTGGTGAGAAGTGTTTTCAGCTTTTGGTACCCAGAGCTGGAAGCTGTGTGCTCTGCCAGAGGCAGCCTCAGATAGCCAGAAGGGACAGCATCTCTCTGCTACCTTCCGTTACCTTCTGTCCAAGTTCTCAAGGAAGGTTATGAAGGCACTCAGAGTTCCTTCTTGAGCAATCTTTAGAAAACGACCACATGGACAAACTGAACTGAAAGTACCATGTCCAGCCTTCACCTAGGAGTCATTACCAGAGGAAGTAGGATTTGGTTTTTTGGTCTGTTAGCAATCATCTCCTTTTCCCTTTTTTTTTTTTTTTCCATTCAAACCTGCAATATATGTAGAGTTTGTTTTGTATCAGGTTATTTTTATTTTTGGATCAATAAACATTAAAGATAGAAACCATCGGTGAAATTGCTTTTGTGATCATGCACATTGCGTTGAATCTGTCTGAAATCCTTGGTAATTATGTCCTGGCATTTGGGGCATATTGCATGACTTTTGGGGGACCACTTAAGAACCTGGGGAATTCTGGTGGTACCTCACTCTGAGATTGTGCAGAACATCTCCCAATTTGAGATTATGCAGAATGTTTTTTCAAAAGTTATGTAAGTACCCTGTAGCCTATCTCTTTTTCTTCATTTGTGATGTGTTTGTGAGGCAAATTACCAAAAGGCGTCATTTAATAAAAACAGTAAAAACAGGAAGAAAGTTTGCTCAAAGAGGATAGGTGGCCTTCCTGATGTCACTCAGTGGCCCCAGCAGGACTGCGGTGGAAATTTTGGCGTGAGAATTCTGGTCACACTATTCTTCCCACCAAAACCAAACCAAATCAAAACAACCCCCTCCGCCCCAAACAAACTGAACTTTCAAATAGCTTTAAGTCTTGAAAATAAACCTTAAGGGGGAAAAATCAAGCTGTTCTTGGGGTCACGCCAGATCCATCCTTAGACCCCAGGCCCAGATTTTCCTGTTCAGGAAGAAAGGCATCAGCAGATCTGATGGGGGCATTTGGTCAGGTTTGAATGGGGTCACATGGAAGGATCCCATTTCCTGCTGCTACAAAAGTCTGCTCAAATGTGAGAAGCCACCAGTAAAGATGATTTCTAGAAATGTAGACTGCCACTCTAGGCTTTCTTGGTTGTGTTGGCAACATTGCTGGCACATGCATTGTTCTTGGAATTATAGAATTGCTCAAGAGACACTTACTGAACTGCACAAAGAGAGTTGCCAGCAAATAATTTTCTAAGCACAGATGTTTCCGTAGACTTTATAGTATCCCTTTAGCTCTAAAAGATCCATCTGTGTCATAGAAAGTCGAAGATGTGAGCTTGGCCAAACCCGTAAGAGTCTCTTCCATTGGATCTACTGGAAGATCTAAGTTCCCTGTCAGACCTTTGTTATTGCAACTTAAAGTGAAGTTTTTCTCCTTTTTTCAAGGAGAAAAGAAAGAATAAACCCTCAATAAACACTTTTCAGATCAGGCTAGGAGTTTTTGCTTGTGTTCTCACTTAGACTTTTTAGAGTTGGTATCCTCCCATTTCTAAAGATGAAGAAATTGAGTCTCAACAAAGTTAAACATTTGGCAAAGGTTTTCCACCTCTCAGAAGTGATCAAGTGAGGCCCAGTTTTGTCTGATTTTAGCACTTATTTTCTTTCCACTTGTACCCATGAAGTCTCTTAGAATTCAGTGGTTCTTCACCTTACAGAAACCAGGAGACCCTTCCTCCCCTCTTAATAAAAGGCACAGCCATATTATATTAGCCACAATTCCAGGCGATTCCTGGACATCTTGGGATCTGTTCTTGGACCCCAGATATAGAACCTGGTATCCAGAGAGAGGCCATGGTCATTTGTGTTTTCCTGATGCTCCTATGAGACCCCCTTGGTGGCCTGATCCATAATATCCTTACAAGGAGGAGATGTCCTCTGGCCTTTTGCTCATCAGAGGCTAATTTGGTTCCTCTAAGTGAAGACAGAGTAGGGAGAACATATATTTTGTATAACTTGCTTCCTCTCCTAGGGTATTTGAATTAATACAATAACCTATTTTGGGAGGGAGATGATGTCATATAGTTTCCATTTAATGAAAGTATGGATCAAGCAGTTATTATGTTTGAGTTCCTGACAATATGATATGGTTAGTCAGAGTAGAATCTAAAATAGAAAAAAATGACTTAATTGTCAAGGGGAAAGTAGAAGAGTATGGTCACCAGGCTGTGTTTCTTTCTCTGCTCCTGTTTTTACGGCATTGTAGTATAGTGGTTAGGATCTTACCAGTTTCCTCATTAATTAATGAGTACAAAAATAATCGATACATGTTCACATTGTACTTTACGGGTATTGCGATTTCTTCCTTTTTTTCTTTAACAATATTCTTTGAGACTCGGTAGATGGATATATAATCTTTGGTATTTTTCAAACAGAATTGCCCTTGGAATTTTTTTTGTAGAGATTCCTGAGATTATGTCCCAGAGAACACATTTTGGAAAACACTATTCCAGAAAGATCATGGTAAATCAGAAGGGTAGCTGAAAACCAAATCCTAGCCTTACATAAGCTTGGTTACATACCAGCTATATGACGGAGATCAATTACTTCACCTCTCTAATTTTCAATGTTCTCATGAGTAAAATGAACATAATCATAGCAACCTAACTATTGGGAGGATTAAATACATTTTTAGATATAGGACACTTAGATCTGTGCTTGATATATTGTAAATTTCCATAGGTGATAGCTAAAAAATTAGAGAATTATAGATTTAGTTAAGTGGGCATTTTTTATAAGAGGAAGAAAAGCAAGAACATGTCCTATCTATCTTCTTCATCTGTTTCATACCCATCACCACTAGCGGCCCCTTCCTGCCTTAGGGAACTTACAGCTCCCATTTGAAATCCTGGGTGGAGTTTTGTGGAATTTTTGTTCTACCTAAGTCAACATCTTCTTTAATATTTGTATGGCAGGTTAGTGTTTTTTCATATTTAATTTTTCATATTTTTTCATATTTAATTTTTTTGAAACAGGGTCTTGATCTCTCACCCAGGCTGAAGTGCAGCAATGTGATCATAGCTCACTGCAGCCTCGACCTCCTGGGTTCAAGCAATCCTCCTGCCTCAGCCTCCCAAGTAGCTGAGACCACAGGCACATGCCACCATGCCTGGCTAATTTCTTTCTTTCTTTCTTTCTTTCTTTCTTTCTTTCTTTCTTTCTTTCTTTCTTTCTTTCTTTCTTTCTTTCTTTCTTTCTTTCTTTCTTTCTTTTTTTTTTTTTTGAGACGGAGTCTTGCTCTGTCACCTGGGCTGCAGTGCAGTGGCACGATCTCGGCTCACTGCAACCTCCGCCTCCTGGGTTCAAGTGATTCTTCTGCCTCAGCCTCCCGAGTAGCTGGGATTACAGGTGTGTGCCACCATGCCTGGCTAATTTTTGTATTTTTAGTAGAGACAGGGTTTCACCAGATTGGCCAAGCTGGTCTTGAACTCCTGACCTCGTGATCTGCCTGCCTCAGCCTCCCAAAGTGCTGGGATTGCAGGTGTGAGCTACTGCACTCAGCCAATTTTTCTTTTTTAATTTTTGTAGAGATGAGGTCTCGCCATGTTGCTCAGGCTGTTCTCCGACTCCTGGGCTCAGGCAATTCTCCTGGCTTGGCCTCCCAAAGTGCTGGGATTACAGGAGATCAGTTTTTACATTGCTAACTCATCTTTTATTGGTCTAATGGGTAACTGACATGAAAACTGCCTGAAGAATCTGTATAAAGCAATAAGGAACAGACCTGTTCTCTGGTGAATTTCCCAAATGGAGAACCCTCTCTGACTTCTGCAGCCATGTGTGTTTACAGCAGCTCTGATGCAGGACTGGTTGCTACCAGTGTGGCAGATGTGAGCTTTCTCTCGAACATCTGGTTGGTAGTATATGGAGGATCCCTTTGCCTAGCTAAGGAACATGAGGACTAATTTACATGATCTAAAGAGGTTGGAGATTCATTGCATTATCCTGTGCAATAATGACATGAGACAGTGCTCTGTTTGTGAACGGGGCCACTGGAGAAGGAAAATCTGGTCTTTATCCAAGTCTCATGGGATGACTCGCAGGCTTTAGCAGACTCCCACTGGGTTTTGGTATAATTATTATACTCTAGGCTGCATCCTGAGGATATCAAGTTCATGAAAAAGTAATTCTGGGACAAGGTGACTCAATCTGGAGGGAGAGCCAGCAGGCACCAACTCCTGGAGAAGCGGATCATTTTGGATGCTAGGACTCAAATCTTTGCCAGGTCAATATTCCTCAAGCTGTTTTTCCCCACCAATATTTTTTTTTTCCTCTTGAAGTCAGAGGACTGAATGTCCTGAAATTGAAAGTATTAGGAAGGAGAGAAGAGAGCAGCATTCTGGAACACAATACCTTTTCAGGTAGATGTGTGATTGGAAAGCAGCCTTGGCGGGTGCTCACTGCACTGCCTTTTAGGGCCCCTTCTCACTTACCTCTGTTCCTGTCTAGGGACTAAATTTTCTTTTCTCCCTAGTTTTCTAATTCCCAGTTGCCTCTGTCCCACTTAGGATAAACCTACTCATGGATGAGACATGTAATTTCTCTACTCTATGTCATTCTCAACCTTTTAAAATCTGAAGACCATTCAGATGGAACAGAGGCTGTGAATATTCTCTCTTATCTATTGTTTACTTTCCCAGAAGTGTTTCCCAGAATTGGCAGGAAGGCTCATGCCAGCCTCAGAGGCTTTGATGACGTGATGGCTAATGCACTGTTAAAATCTACCAAGGTAAGAAGTAGATGTCGTAATGGTACAGAAATAAATCCCCCAGAGGGGAAGCTGGAGGGCAAAGTGAGGACCACGAAGGCCCATGAACCACACCAAAAGATGCATTTCTAGTGTTTCATCTCAGTCCTCTCACATTAGGGCAAATTAAATCTGCTTCCTTAAGTCCTGAAACACACTCGGAAAGAGGTCAAAGGACTAGTACCCTGAAGTTTGGGAAACAGTGTAGGACGTGCCCAGCAGGAAGCTTTAGGACAAGCAGCTACCCTGCACTTACCTTCCCTCTCCAGTCGTAAGCTATGGGACTTTGTAGTGTTAGGGTGAGAACAGGATAAGAACTCTTGATAGATAGGTGGGTATATGGACTGATGAATGAATGAATCATCTGGACATGGGCACAAGTGGAAGACCACCCCTCCATGTCCTGCCCAGAAGAGTCCATGGCCTTCTGATTTAGTTCACTCCTGATCAACAACATGGAGAATGTACACATTATTTTTTGTGCTCTTCTTCTTTTTTTTTGGTAAGAACAGAAAATGTGAAGAGAGGTATCTCGTTGTTAAAGAAGACTAATAAAATTGTATGATTTTCTTCTTGACTTTTAGAGTCTGGCTCAAGGAAGTGTGAGTAACCCAGAGTTGGAAATTTGTCTAGTTGGAGACTTCATCCAATGGATGTCACTAAGGCATCTTGGTGGCCAACCCTGCCGTCATTCTTGTCTCAGTAACAAACCATGCCTGGCCTTTGCCTGGAACTGCTTTGTGACCTGCAGCCTTTCCTCTCCTCAGCTGCCCCATTTCTGATTGTAGGACTAGCTTTTATTTTTTTTTGCTTGGGGTCACACCTTCTCATAGCTTGATTTTTCTTTGATCTTTTCTCCTGATTAACAGAAGTTATTTCTGTGTGGAATGGAAGATTGTGAACTTTATCTTTGACTTAAAATGCCAGTCACTGTTTTGAAAGCTGCCAACACAATATTCCACTCCTAATTTAAAATGGTAAGAGAAGGCAATTATTCTCTTACTATAGTAGGATTTAGTTTGTATTGGACTATGAAGACTTGAAACTTGATCAGAATTTTGGCTTTGTAGTATGGAGAAACTGCCCAAATCAAAGAGTTCTAAATTTTTAGGGACTTTACTTGGGCACTTTATACATGGGCAATTGCCCTAGAAGAAAATGTGAGACCTTGCAACCCAAGCTGAGGAACTAACTGTCTTAGGAGAGATTGAAAGGTGATTTAAGATGAAATATTCCAAGTTACCATATTCCTGCTTTTCCTTCCTATTTAATTTTTTACTTGCGTACGTCATGATGTCTTTTAGGACTAGGTCAGAACTTCTGAGCTTGGGGTGAGGGTTGGAGGAGGAGCACACATCCCTAACAGAATATGTCAGAATCTCACTGAAAGGAAGTGGAATTGGAAAAGCTTATTCAACGTAGTGTATTATTTTGCATTTGAAAAACAGCAGCACTAAAAGCAACAACAAAAATCTTACTGTTTCAAAATACTAAAGTGTCAATGTAGATGAAATTATCTTTGAAGGAAAAGATTCAAGTCTTAAGCCAAAATGCACGAGGCATTGAACTTTCTTCCTTTTGCCTGTAGGTGGAAGATGTGTCATGTTGATGTCAAAATCTGCATATCAAATACATAAATACATAGTAATCCTCCTGTAATATCAACAGTGCCACACTGTTCAGGTTTAATTGGTGTTTTCAACACTGCCAAAGGAGTGGCAAATGAGAGAGGTCATTTAAATTATCAGCTCACTGTCAAATACTCGTGACATAGAGCAAGGCAAAAAATGTTTTTAGTCATCTCAGTTCTAGGTTTCGCTGTCTTTGGTGCCTTAAGATCTTTTCTATATAGCAGATCAATCTTACCACCTCCATTGAGGCTGCTGGAGAAAAATCACAAAACTGCTTACATGTAGGCAACTGCGCATCATGGTCTTTGCCTCAGCGGGGCCTTCAGTTTCATCTAAAATTCATGTCATGTGTTTCTGGTTCTCATCTTTTCCAGTTCCACATCTGAATCACTCCCCTCTCCTCGGGACCTTTCCTGTGACCTCACCCCACTGCTGCTCAGCAGATGATCTGGTCGTTTACCTCACAGGAGAGATGGATCTGTCGTGCGTGCATTCCTTCCAATTTGGCCTTTGCACAGGCAATCTTCCCTGCCTTCTCAGAAATCCTACCTGTTTCTGAGGAATGGCTGTGCCTCTTCCTGAGCAAGATGGGTCCTTTCTGGTGAATCTGAGATGCCGCCATTTCCACCCCCTTTGAAACTTTTCTTACCGTATGACACCCTCGTAGCTCCTGCCTCCTTTCTTTGATCAGTTCTCTCTGGCCTAGAAACAGGGTCAGGAATTGCTCCTTTGATTCTTTATGCCCCCAAGTTCTGGAAAGAGTACCTGCACACTCTTCAGATTCCTCTCCTTCTATTTGCTCAATCTACTGTGATCTGTCTTCTGACTGCCATTCCACTCATAGCCCTTGGCAAGGACCCCAGGGACCTTCTGGTTCCTAAATCCAGTGGACACTTTCAGGGCTTTTGGTTTTTCAACTTGCTTGAGTTCTCTGTAGCAATTAAAACTGTCTCCTTTGGTTTCTATGAATTTGCTCCTGGTTTGACCATACCTCTGGGTCCCCAGGCTCCTGTCAAGGATTCTCCTCCTCTGCCCATTCTTTAAATAATGATTTTTCAGGACTGTCTTCGGCCTATTTCTTTCTGTACATCATAGTTTCTCTGGGCTTTTTCATACACTGTAGTAGCTTTACTGTCACCATACTCTGGTGATTTCCAAAGTCTAACTGTAGCTCAGAGCATCTCTCAGAACCTTGGCCCTATCATGCTATTTACCATATCTCTACCTGGATGCCACAGAGCTGTCTCAAACCCTGTATGTCCAAAATGATTTCTAATTTGTTTGAAGGAATCAATGCCTACTCAGTCTCTCCCGCAGAAATCTGAGGTCATCCTTCACTCTGTCCTTCATCCTTTTCATCTCACAAGCCATTATACACTGTGCATTATATTTCTTAAAGATTTATCTGTTTCCTAGCTCCAGTTCTGTCATTTATTGCTTGGACCATTAAAAAGCCTCTTAATTGGTCTCATTATTTCTATCTTGCCTTCTTCTAATCTGTCTCTAACATTGTCACCAAGGAGTGCAGACCTTTCCATGTGGCTCCCTCCAGAGAAACACTTCATTGGCTCTCCATGGTCTGTACAAGAAAATCAAAGTTCTGAGTCTTGCTGCCTAAGCCTTTCGGTAATCTGCCCTCTGTCTATCACGCCACCCTTGTCCACTTCAGTTCCACACCTCCAACCCTGGGTTTGAATACTATTGAAAAATCACAGTCCCTAGAATGTAGCCTGTTATTCCTGCAGCCCCTTAGCCCAGTGTTTGACACACAGTGTTTAGTAAACATGAAGAGGATTTCTTCTTTGCTACTGTTCATTGTGATTTGCATTCTTCACTAGGGAAAATGTCTAACATAATAAATGTATTATGGATTCTCAGATTGTGTTTGAAATGTGACTTAGTCTATTTACCTGTTTGATGAGTAAGTCTCTTCTCTGGGACCCTAACTATTGGTTAAGCTCATATGACTTCTAGAATGGTGAGCGCATTAACTCTAGCAATAAACTATTTTTAATTTCTATAAAACTATGATGAAAATTTTTTGTGAAAACAAATTTTTCATGCACTTTTTGCCTACTGATGTGAGTTTTGAGTCTTTCTGGCAGAGCAAGTTTGATCCTTCTTTATTGTGATGGTCCTTCCAGTGTTTGAGGATGGCTGTGCTCTTTTCCTTGGGTCTTCTCTTCTCCCTGCTAATATACCAAATCATATCAAGTGTTCTTCTCATTGCATAGTATCAACTCTCTTTGCCTTTTTGAGAGCTCCTTCTTTTGGCTCCAGATTTTCTGTGTATTTATGTGTTTACCAACTTGTTCACCTCTGAGAGCGTCCAGGACCACTTTCCTGATAGCTATTAAGCTTTGTTAGTGCAGACTGAGATTACATTAGATGCTTTGGCAGCAACATCACTTCATTGGCTCATATTGACTATCTGTTAAAGTCATCCCTTACTTCTACTTAAGGATGGAAACCACCCATTCCTAACATCTGTCTTGTTGCATTTTGGTTGAAAGTTGAATAATAAATCTGGTGCTAGTACAGTTATGTTTTTGTCCTAAATTTTATCCTTGTTGAATTTCATCTTGTTAAAGAAGGTCTTTTGTGAATCCTGATTCTGGTCATGTAAAATTTTCAACATTTTCTCTGGCTTTTTCTCAGTATAAGCTTATAAACTGGTGACGTTCAGTGGGGTTAGATAAAAATATCTATAAATAATAGATATTCTTTATTGAGCATTAACTATACGCTGGTCATCATAGCTTGGTATTTCCATGTGTATCCTTGGTGGTTTCATACAACACTGTGAAGTAGGCACTATTAATACCTTTATCTTACATGTGAGCCACTCAATCAGACATAGGTCCTTCATGGTTGCCTCTGGAAGTCTTATTTTCAGTTTATATTAATTTTCTTGTCAATATTTTTGATGGGAGTTTTTTTTTGATGGGAGTTTTTAACCAGCTACCAACACTCCACTTAACTTGTACTAAAATCTAGTATGTACATTTCTTATAAAAACTCTATAGTATGATAAACTCTTTTCTTGTTACTTTAACCATTGTTAGTGAATTTTCTTGTTACTTTAAACATTAAGAAAACTGTGGAAAATATAGAAAGTTATAAAGAAGAAAATAATGATCACCCTTAATCTTATCATCCAGAAATAGCCACTATTAACTTTTTAACATAGTTATAGTCTTTTTACATATATACCTAATTTCATGTTTCTTATGCTTATCAATTCTTCCCTAGTTATAATGCCCAATTCTTCAAAAAATGCAGTGTATTCTACTCCATCTTTCAAAGAAACTCTTATATAAGTGACAGGACAATATTAGTTAATACAGTAATTATATGTCCTTTAAATATTTATGATACTAGATTCCTCCAACTTTTGAAAAACAATACATTTACAATGAAAAATAACATATTTCCTATTACTTACATGTAGTATTGGTTTGTGAAATGAAATTGAATGATATTGAACAATTGGTAATACATGTGTGAATCTGTATACAATTTTATTTAAAACATATATCTTTGTTAATGACAGTGAAAAAGGAGAAATACTAGCACATTTTATGAACAACTAGTTTTAGAATAGAATAAAAAATCATTTTTCATTTAGAATAATTACTTTTGCTCCAAAGAAAATTTACCTCTTGAAGGAATCTGCATGGACTCTGACTTATTGGGTAACTACTTTGATACTTAGGTTTATTTATTAATATAACATTATAAATATATCTTGGGGAAATATATGAGCTATGAAAATGTCTAGTAAAGCAAGAGATGTGTATCATTTATTTTGTTACTCAGGAAAATGAGTTCTTCATATATTCCTAAAGTATATTAGTTATCTTCCTTCTGCCCTACTTTTTAAAGGCATCAAGTACAATTTGTTACTTATGTCCTCTGTCCCAAAGAGGCTGTATGCTGTGTCTTGTCTTTAACTTATTTTTGATTTGTTATTTGTGGACCTGGCTTGTCTATTCCGCTAAAAAATACATTTTTTAGGATCAAGTGTTGGGGCCTTGTTTTTTCGTATTTCTGGGTGACCCCTGTTTAGTATGGGGCCTGTGTATCCCATGATTTCTTTGAGTGTTTATTGAGTTGAAGGGAGTATCAGAAGATGGTTGAGATGGAACTTACCATCATCCTGGCTTCTAATACTGTCCCGATGAAGTAGATCAGGGGTCCCCAAACCCTGGCCTTGGACCAGTTTGTGGCCTGTGAGGAACCAAGCCACACAGCAGGAGGTGAGCAGCAGGCGAGGGAGCATTACCGCCTGAGCTCCGCCTCCTGTCAGATCAACAGCAGCATTAGGTTCTCATAGGAGAGCAAACCCTACTGTGAACTGAACATGCGAGGGATCTAAGTTGCAAACTCCTTATGAGAATATAATGCCTGATGATCTGTCACTGTCTCCCATCACTCCCAGACAGGACCATCTAGTTGCAGGAAAACAAGCTCAGGGTTCCCACTGATTCTACATTATGGGGAGTTGTATAATTATTTCATGATATATTACAATGTAATAATAATAAAGTGCACAATAAATGTAGTGTGCTTCAGTCATCCTGAAACCATTCCCCCCGCCACCCTCTGGTCAGTGGAAAAATTGTCTTCCATGAAACTGGTCCCTGGTGCCAAAAAGGTTGGGGACCACTGAAGTGGATGAATGCTTTAGTCAGACAGCTTTGGTCTACTGTTCACAAGCAGCTGAGTACCAATTATGCATTCAGCATTGTGCCAGATGCTTTGGACAAAAAGACAAATAAGGCATAGCTTCTGTCTCTAAGTCATGCACAGCCTGCTAAAGGAAACAGTTATATAAAGAAATAAGTGCAGTGTAGCACAACACTTGCTCAAAGCCACACAGCCTGTGAGGGGCAGGACTGGGATTCAGTTTTTTTTTGTTCAACTCCACAGCTGCCAAGCCAAGATGCTTCCAGAACAGAAAAACTAGGAGTGCTGATAGTTTTTGCTCTACTCCTCAGAGCAAAACATCAACCTTGCTCCATTAACAGAAAATGCGCATCTTTCTTTTAAAACATTATTAAATTAAACATTTTGTTTTATTTGCAAATTAGGTCCTCCAGAAACTGGGGAAAGCTGATGAGACAAAAGACGAACAGTTCGAAGAATATGTCCAGAACTTCAAACGGCAAGAAGTGAGTCCATTTGTTTCATTTCTGGAGTGGGAAATGGTTTAAATGTGTTTGTGTCTTAGCATATAAGCAAAATGCATTAAGATTTAAAAAAGAATAGGTGGAGTTGGCACTAACTTGAGAGTAACACTTGCTAATTCTGTAGAATTTCCTATGGAAGATGGTAAAAGGCCATAGACAGTAGATTTTGGAATTCCAGGAGATAAAGACTCTGCTGTCCTGGATTGCTTTAGTTTTTTATTATACTTTATTTTTTGAAACAGGGTCTCACTCAGATTGCCCAGGTTGGCGTGCAGTGACACAATTTTGGCTCACTGCAGCCTCAACATCCTTGGACTCAGGTGATCCTCCCACCTCAGCCTCCTGAGTAGCCGGGATTACAGGTGTACACCATCACATGTGGCTATTTTTTGTGTGTTTTTAGTGGAGATGGGGTTTCACCATGTTGCCTAGGATAGTCTTGAACTCCTGGACTCAAGCGATCTACCCACCTAGGCCTCCCAAAGTATTGGGATTATAGGTGTGAGCTACCAGGCCCAGTCTTGGACCACTTTAATACAGATGACAGGTCTATAGGAATGCTGGTGTTGCTGAAGATTTATATTTCATTGAACATTAGAAAAGCAGTAGTTTAACACTTCTGGTAAAATAACCTTAATTGTTGCATGCTTCAAGAGCATGCATTCGCAACAGGGAGTATACTAATACCTTCCCTAAGGGGCTGAAAATTGGTTCTTGGTGGGTGAAGAAAACTTTTTCAGTGTATAAAGCAAAGATAAACATACATTAGATAAACAGATATATAGTATACTTATGATATTAAAATTTTACAGGCGGTGTAATTAGGAAAAAACGTCTTAAAAGACTCCTTGGGAAGGTGACAATGAAAAAAAAAAAGGTTGAGAAACAGATTGTGATGTTTGTTCCTTTAGTGTATGTGTTTAACAGACATGTGAATATAGAAACTATTTTTAAACTATGTCTTGATCTCTAATGCTTGGATAATTGGCTAGAATATCTCTCTTTCGGTAACACACATAAGGGCTGGGGAGGGGAAGATAGGAGTGGGGCTGTCTGAGGTTAGAAGCCTCAAATCTAGAGATCATCTTAGAGATGGGGTGGGAAGAAGAAAGGCTGAGAAGGCTTTGGGAAATGGGGTTTGGGCATTATAATGTCTAATTATGTGGGGAACAATATAAGGACATGGATTTATTTTCCTGCTGTCATTGGAGCTACCAGTGTCCACAGAAGGAATTATGGCCTCAGGGATGACACCAACAATGGGAAATCATCACAGGTTTTATTTTGCCCCCTTTGCTCCTGACCTTGGAGGTTTCTTTCTTCCATTTGTGTATCAGGGTTCCTGCTGTTTCTCTCACCAAGACATTCTATTTCTTTTCCTCACCAAGAGGGATTATACATTTCAGCAGGTATGGAGCCAGGTAGATCAGTTTTGCCAAAACACATTCCTGAATGTCTCCAGTTTCATCCCAAGACTAAGGGTTGGCAGATGTGATAGGTAGTCAGTTTACCATGAATGGGATAGCAAACATATTCTATCTGAACATGAGAAAAGGGAGAGGGGAGCTGGAGAACAAACAGTAACAGAGAGAAAAACTGATCATGGCCAAATGAACAAATATTACAGAGAGCTTTGGCTTAATAAAGGTAGGAAAGAGAATTCCTAGGGAAATATTGGACTTGGGCCCACAGAATAAGCACTCTCCTACTCTCCTCCAGGAGAAAGGGTCTCCAAATCAACTTCTGTTCTCATCTGGTGATTTTTCACACATCTCCTGCATGTGGGTAACTCTCAAATAGATCATTGTCTTGGATCACAAGAACTTCCCATACACAAACTTGTCCGTCAGTGCCCTGTGACTTTGCAGGCAATCCCAAATGTCTGCTCTAAAAGATTGGATTTAGACTGAAGAAGTGATTCATGTTTACAGTTTTCCCTACCTATGGATTCACACTGTACCCTTCGAAACCTTGTTTTCCTGTCTGGCGTATCCCCATGGAGCTAATTGATTCTTTGCTCTTGGAGTTTTTCTCTATCACTTCTATGGCACTTTGATGTTGTTAGCACCCCAGAAGGTTAACTTTGGAAGCATCAGGTTTAGTAATGCAGTCATGCCCGGAAGCACTTTGCATTTTCCGATTACAGTGAATTTTCATTTTTTTTTTCAGCTTTCTTGACTGCCCCAGGTGAGGATTGTTTTTTGTCGAAGGTACCAGAAGGTACTAGAGAAATGTGCCATTGATTAAATCATCAACTACATTGGCAGAATGATCTGTGCCACTAGGAGCAGCAGAATGGGGTGACTTTAAACTGCTGTCCTGCTATGTATTTTGGTCACTACATACAATATTCATTTTCAAATGTTATGGGGCATAGTATATTAGCACCTGTGAAGATTACTACCTTAGTTCTCCCAAGAATATTAGCAGTATTTAAAACCTGTGTGAAACTTCAAAACTTGGGGAAATTTGAATAAGCAATCCTATTTCATAAGAGGAAGGCAAATAGACTATAAATCTAGGAAATGTTATTTCTCAGGGAGTTTCTTGACCCCATTTGGTTCACTTTGAAAACATTTTTGCATCTAAAACATCTTGCATTTTCATATTTCATTTTGATATTTTTTTATCAGAAAGTTTATAATCATTATAGTGGAGTGAGAAAGGAGAGTGCCTTACCCCTGTTTGTAAACAAGAGAGAGACAAGGAGAAAGGGAAGGAGGATAGAAGGAAGAGAAGGGGAGGGATTTACTTATTTTCTTTTGAAACATATTAAAGGTTGAGAAGTGTAGCCGAAGGCTGATTTTATTAATACTCTACCGAGAGAAGAATCCTCTTACCCCCAATATGTATTGGTGATCAATTTGTATGTGTTGCGTATGCTGAAAAAGGAGTGGTGCTTATGTAGAAACATTAACCTAGAAGGAAGGATCTGCCAAGATTATGGTTACATCTGCAAGGTCTATTATTCTTAGTATTAATGTGATGGTGAATCAGTAATCTGAAGAGAAAGTATTATCTAAAGGCTACATACTCTAAAGGCATTATCTAACCTAGGAAACCTAGATTCCACATTTTTTCTATGAGTATATATATTTTATATCCCAAAAGATACTATTGGTAGTATAAAATGAAACCATATTTGGATTTGTGCATTGTATTATAGTCCCCTGACCACACTCAAGTAGTGCTTAATAAAGAAGTAGACCATTCTAGGATGTTCTAGACTTATTCAAACATTTATGGGGGTTCGATTATCTTGCTTTTAGTTTCCTTTTACAAAATCATAAGATCCTTGTAGTTATTGATATATTCCTTGCTTGTTCATGTTGGAAACAAAAGTGGCTGAAAGGTCTGTGTTTGAACTCTGGCTTGGGGCTATGCTTTATTTTATCCCAACCCTAAGTTTTCCTTTTGATCTCAAACTTCTTTTCCTTCAACATGGTTTGTGTGAGGCTGAGAGCATCGATAAAGGGTCTGTACATACTTTCTTTTGTCCATTGGACTCCCAATTGCTGTTGCTTTTGTGGTCTATGTTTCATAAACTACTTAGTTAAAACAAGGAGAGCTTGGCACCGTGATACATGCCTGTAGTTCCAGCTACTCAGCAGGCTGAAGCTGGAGGATCACTTGAGCCCAGGAGTCCTGGGTTGTCATGTGCTATGCTGATTGGGTGCCCGTACTAATTTCAGCATCAATATGGTGACCTCCCAGGAGCAGGGAACCACCAGGTTGTCTAAGTAGGGGTGAACCTGCCCAGGTTGAAAATGGGGCAGGTAAAAACTCCACACCTGTGAATAGCCTCTGCACTGCAGTCTGGGCAACACGGTGAGAACTCATTTCAGAAGGGAGGAAGGGAAGAAGGGAGGAAGGGAAGGAAGGAAGGAGGGAGGAAGTAATTAGGAGTAGTGCATTAGGGAATAGAATGAACTCTTCTACAGAGAACTTGGAATTTTCCATGACAATGCATGCTAAGGAGAGCAAGGATTGTAGAAATCCAGCAGAAAGAACAAAATCTGATTTCATTTCCTCCTCAGAGGGCCTTTCTTCCCCGTTCTATTTTCCGTCTGTTATGAAAGCTGCTAACAAGTAGCAAAATTGACTGGTGTGAACATCACCTGCTTTCAGTTCTACCGGTTTTCTGCTGACAGGTCTGTTAATGAGCAGAAAAAAAGGTCCCCTGTGGGAGGAAGGTCCTTGGTTTCTTTCCCTCCTTCCTGCTAATAAACTCGCCCAGTAAGATGCTGCACCTGTGGCAAGTGTGCTAATTAAAAGATGATACATTGAGGGCTGGTTGAGTCTAGATAACCAACTATTTGGTCACATTTTAGTGAGTGCAGGTGTAAGCACCCTCATCTAGGTCCCGTCTAAGAACAATAGTTCAAATAAAGGAAAGAGAGCTTTGATTCTCCTTCTGGCATCTCCATAGGCTTCCATTCCCTCGTTGAAATACCATAGCAGTGTTGTGTGGCTCCTCCTGGCCATGGCTGAGTGATGGGCTAACTTTTGTGTAATATGATCCAATAAGAGAAGAAACCCTGGGACCTTGAAATCCTCTCCAGTGGTGAGAATTCAGACCAGCCTCCCATGGGTAGGATGCTCTAGCAGCTGTTTAAAGCTGGGCCATGTCTTCTCCTTACACTGAACTCACCCCTCTTGGGCACACGGATCCTGTTTTATTGCTTTCATGTTTTTATTTCCATGGGAGCTAGTGCTTTGCAAGTAAACTTAACAAATACTTGCTAAACTTGAAGCTGAACGAGTGGCAGAAATTATCACTTTGAATACATTCCTAGAGTACGTTTTTATTTCTGGGATGGAAGAGATGATGTATATGGTATGTATTTTTGTAAGCAGTTTCATGACATTTTCAAGAACCTAGTATATGTACATATAAATGACTAAAGAGAAAAATTTTAGAAGTTTTAAGAAAGAATAGGAAAATAAAGGTATACTGCCACTGTATATATGTTAATATGTGGATAAAATTTTAATTTATGAAAACTTATACTTACCTTAAGAAGCTTTTTGCAATTTGTTTGAGCAGATAGGCCTAGTATATACCTTAGAACATTTATTTTTCCCACAGATAACCATGATATGAGTATATTAATGTATCTACCTTTCATTAAATATTAATCTTGACCTTCTTGTGATATAGCTACTGCCTTGATTAAATGTGATCCCATAAGATCTGTTTCAAATAATGATCCAATTCCAAATGGCAGTGTGGAGAGCCTCATTTGGCCTACACAGCATCCTGTCAGGTTACTAGACCTTCTGGATTCTGAATAAGAACCTAAGTTGGCAAGTTTTGTGCCCTCCAGAGCAGTGTTTTTCAAACATTAGCTGCATTGAAGTTACCTAGAAGGTGTTGGTAGAGCAGGTCGCACCCAGCAGCCTGTGCTGTACCAATGCCTTCCAAGTGACTTCAATGCAAGTGATGTCTGGGGCAAGGCCTGAGAATCTGCATTTCTGACAAGTTCCTAAGTGATGCCAGTGATGCTGGTCCGGGGACAACACATTGAGGACCAATGCATTGTATCTATTCATGCAAATTTTTACAAGTGTTTCCTCTGGTTTGTCCTTAAAAATTCTAATTCTATGTTTGATGTCTATTTTTAGTGTCTATTATAAATATGGATAAAGATTTGGTGGCTATGTTCTGGATTATCTGCGATCTGCACAGATTAAATAAACTAAGATGATCTGATATTTAACAGCCATGATTTTTGAGTGCAGTGATGGAGCTCACTTCCTTCCAAGGTTGTAGAGCTGGGAGGCTGGATGCCCTGTTAAGAAATGAATGTCCCTGCTCACACCTTGATGAGAAGGAGTTTCATGAAGCTCTTTTAAGATAGTCTGGTTTAATAGGGGAAGTTATAGAAAGTATTAGAACTCTGGACGTAGGGTCCTGGGGAAAAAAAAAATGATTATCTGGGAAATCAGGTTTGGTGAATACAAGGCCTTGGAAATGAAATTGTCTGGTCCTGAAGCACCGAGGCAATGCTGGAAGGGAAATTTATAGCATTAAATGCTTACATTAGAAACAAGGAAAGGTCTCAAATCAATAATCTAATTTCCTACCTCAAGAAACTTGAAAGGGAAGAAAATAAACCCAAAGCAAGCAGAAGGAAGGAAATAAAAAAGAACAGAAATCATTGAAACTGAAAACAGGGAAACAACAGAGAAAATAAATGAAACAAAAGGCTGATTCTTTGAAAACAATCAATAAAATTAATAAACCTCTAGCAGGACTGACAGGAAGAAAAAAGACACAAATTACCCACATCAGAAATGAAACAAAGGCTATTACTATAGCTTCTGTAGCCATCTAAAGGATAATAAGGGAATTCTATGAGCAACGTTACACTGCAGATTCGACAACCACAAGGGATCAATTCCTTTACAATCACAAACTACCAAAACTTAATCAAGGTGAAGTAGACAATTTGAATAGTTTAATAAGTATTAAAGAAAGTGGATTTGTGATTTAAAATCTGAAAAAAATTTCCACACCCTCTGATAGTTTCACTGGAAAATTCTAGCATTTAAAGAATTAATATCAATTTTACATAATCTTTTTCAGAAAATAGAAGAGGAGGGAGCACTTCTCAACTGATTTTATGTGGGCTGTATTACCTTGATACCAAAACCAGACAAGAGTAGTATAAAAAGAGAAAACTGCAGACCAACATGTCTCATGAAGTTACATATAAGAATCCTTCAAATATCAGCAAATGAAGTCTAACAATGTATAAAAAGAATTACACAACTTTGCCAAGTAGGATTTATTCAGGATATGCGAGACTGGTTTAACATTCCAAAATCAATCAATGTAATTTACCATATAAACAGGGTAAGGAAAAAAATCATATGATTATATCAATTGATGTAGAAAAAAATTGTGACAAAATTCAACACCTATTCCACAATAAAAATGCTCAGCAAGTTATGAATAGAAGAGAATTACCTCATCTCAGTAAAGAACATCTACAAAGAAACCTACAGCTAATACAATTAATGGTAACAGACTGAATGCTTTTCTCCAAAAATTGGAAACAAGGCAGGGATGTCCATTCTCGCCAATGCTATGCAGTGTAGAAATGGAAGTCCTAGCCAGTACAAGAAGGAAAATGAAAGGAAACAAAAGGCGTACAGCTTATAAAGAAATTACACTCATTTTATCTGCAGATGACATAATTATGTACATAGAAAATCCCAAGACATCACCCAAAATACTACTGTAACAAATAAATGAGTTCAGTGAGGTCACAAGATATAAGATCAACACGTAAGTATCAATCACATTTCTATATACTAATAGTGAACATGTGGAAATCAAAATTTAAAACACAACATTTATAGTCACTCCAAAGAAAATGAAATATGTATGTACACACTAAACAAAACACATAGAGGATCTATATGCTTAAAATTATAAAATACTACTGAAATACATAAAAAAGAACTGAATATTTGGAAAGATATACTATATTCATGGATTTGAAGACTCAACACAGTGAACATGTCAGTTCTCACTAAATTAACCTATAGGTTTAATGCAATTCCTTGAAATTTCTATAGCACATAGTTTTATGATCATAGATAAACTTATTCTAAAATTTATATGGAAATGCACAGGCCCTATCATAATTAAAACAGTGACAAAGACAAAGTAGGAGGGAAAATTCTACTCAAATATTAAGACCTACTACATAGGTGAAATAATCAAGACATTGTATTGCCAGAGGGATAGACATGTAGATTAATAGAACAGAATAGGTGACCAAGAAATAGACCCACACAAATATGCTCAACTGATTTTTGACAAAGGTTTAAAAGCAATTGAATGGAAGAAAGATAACCTTTCAACAGATAATGCCATAGTAATTGGCATCCAGAGGCCAAAAAGATGAACTTTGACCTAAAACTAACCCTTATACAAAATTAACCTAAAATAGATCAAGAACTTAAATATAAAACATAAAGCTTTAAAACTTTTGGGAAAAATAGGAGAAAATCTTTGGGATCTAGGGTTAGGCAAAGAGTTCTTAGATTTGCTACCAAAAGCACAATACAAAAGAGGAAAATGTGATAAATTGGACCTCATGCAAATTAAAAACTTCCTTTGCAAAAGAGCTGTTAAGAGAATGAAAAGACAAGCTATGTACTGGGAGAAAATATTTGCAAACTACATATCCAAGAAAGGACTAGTATCCGGAATACGTAAAAGAAACTCTTAAAACTCCATAGTAAAAAAATTTAAACAGTTCCATTAGAAAATGGGCAAAAAATATGAATAGCAGCCGGGTGCAGTGGCTCATGCCTGTAATCCTAGAACTTTGGGAGGCTGAAGCAGGTGGATCACTTGAGGTCAGGAGTTCTAAACCAACCCAGTTAACATGACGAAACTCCGTCTCTACCGAAAATAAATAAATAAATAAAAATAGCCGGGCATGGTGGTGGGTGCCTGTAGTCCCACCTACTGAGGCTGAGGGGGAAGAATTGCTTGAACCCTGGAGGCAGAGGTTGCAGTGAGCTGAGATCATGCCACTGCAGTCTAGCCTGGGTGACGAAGTGAGATTCTGTCTCAGGGAAAAAAAAAAAAAAAAAAAGGAACCATGGATAGATATTTCATTGCAGTAGATATGTGGCTGCCAAAGAATAATATGAAAAAAATTTTAACACGTATTTAACCATCAGAGAAATGCAAATTAAAACCACACAAGAAATCACCATACACCTCTCAGGATGGCTAAAATAAAAACTAGTGACAGTGCTAAATGCTGGCAAGGATTTGGAGAAACTGAATCACTCATACATTATGTGAAATGACTCATAGCCACTGTGGGAAACAGTCTGGCTATTTCTTAAAAAATTAGACATGTATACCATACAATCCAACAACTGCACTCTTATACATTTATCCCATAGAAATGAAAACTTATGTTCTCACAAAAGATTGTTCACAAATGCTCATAGCAACTTTATTTATAGTAGCTCCAAATTGGCAACACCCCAGATGGCCTTCAAGGGGTGAATAGTTAAACAAACTGGAGTATATCCATACTATGGAATACTAGTAAACAATGAAAAAGAAATAACTACGGCCACACACCCAAGCCTGCTTGAATCTCCAGGGAATTATTCTGAGTGAAAAAATCCAATTCTAAAAGGTTGTATACTGTAGGATTCCACTTACGTAACTCTTTTGGCATGGCAGAATTGCAGAAGTGGAGTAAAGTTTGGTGGTTGCCAAGAATGAGTGATGGGGGTTGGGGTGGATGTGGTTATAAAAAGTCAATACGAGGGATTCTTGTCCTGACTAGAAAGTTCTGTATTCTGACTGTGGTGATGGATACATGAACCTACACATGTGGTAAAATTGCATAAAACTAAAGACATGCACACGCACACAAGCACAAATAATATGGGTAAAACTGGGAGAAGCTGAATAAGATGGGTAGATCGCATCTATGTTGTGACATTGTACAATAGTTTTACAAAATGTTGCTGTCAAGGAAGACTGAGTACAGGATGCAAAGTCTCTCTCTCTCTCTCTCACTATATATATATATATATATATATATATATATATATATATATACACACACACACACACACACACACTACACATATATACACAACTGTATATAGATTATATATATATAATTGTGTATAGTATATAGATTATATATATATAATTGTGTATATATACACACAACTCTATATACCCACACACAACTGCAAATGATTCCATAATTACATCATTAAAACGTCAATTAAAATATATCCCCTTTCACAGGCTTACCTAGAAAAGCATACTGCCTCACTACCTCTGTCAGAACAAACACACTTGAAGGCAGAAGCCACAGATTCATGTTCTTGCCGAGATGGGTCAGGGAACATACACGGGCTAAGTAGACAAGGTATAAAACAGTAAGGAGTGGTGAGGACTGTGCTGAAGCAGCTGTCAACTCCAGTGCACACAAGTCACAGGAGGATGTGGGCCCCACGTTGGTACATCAGATTTTCAAGAAAAGATTAAATTCATATTTTAATAAAATTTCCCAATTTTATTTTGTATATTTTAAATTTAGAAGTAATTTTAACCTTACAAAAAGCTATAATAATAGTATACAGAACTGCTGTGTACCATTCACCTAGACTTTCCAATTATTTTATCATTCTGTCTATACATGGATGCATCCATGCCTCCATGCCTCCATCCATCTATGCATCCATCCATTAGTATCCAAAAACGACACTATCCTACACAGCCATAGTTCCTTCTGTCAAAGTCAGTGAAATGCCATTGATCCCACATTACTGTCTAATTCACAGATCCTCAAATTTTGCCTATGACAAAACTTTTGCTGTGCGGAAGACGATGAAAAGACAAGTTAGAGGCCCAGAGAAAATGTTTGCAACATATGCCCTAATTGTGTTTTTTAAAGAGCCTGTATCCAATACAGGGTCATGTGTTGCCCCTAGTTGTCAGGTTTCATTAGTTTCTTTAAACTAACTCTCTTGGAAGAATGTTTCAGCGTTCTCTTGCCTTGTATGATCTTGACATTTCTGAGTACTGCCCAGTGTTTATTTGTAGAGTGTCCCTCACTCTGGATTTGCCCGATACTTTTCTCATAATTAGCTTCATGTTAATAATTAGCTTCTGGGAAGGTTACTACAAAAGTAAGTGATGCCCAGTGTATGCTGTCAGAACACACATCATGTTTATTTGTGCCACTGCTAGTGATGTTAACTTTTATCACTTTGTGATGGCACAGCTCAACAGATGATATGCCAGGTATCTCTAGTAAGATAAGATGATATCTGCCAGGTGTCTCTAGTATAGAGTTAATACATAAGTATTTTCTCTATTAAAATTAATAAATATTTAATGAGTAATATTAATAAATATTTTGCGGGGATTAGTTTGAGACTGTAAATGTCCTGTTTCTCATCAAACTGTCACCTACTAGTTTTATCCACTAATGCTTCTTCTTTAAATCAGCTATTACTCTGATGCTTGCTACATTGTGAATTATTTTGAATTCCTTTTAAACTTATTAATTAGCATTCTACTCAATGGTAACATTTTTGAGTATTGTGACGTTGTACAATCATTTTGCAAAATGTTGTTATCTCTGCCCTCACTCCTGGTAAAAATGTTTCTTTCTTAATTAATTAATTATATCAGCATGTGCTTATGGATTCCTACGTTATTTGTTGGGTTATAATTCATTATTATTGGTCGTTTTGGAGTGCAGTTGTGCCAAATTTAGCCAGTAGAAGCTCCTAGGAGTTGACTCCTTTGTCCTTTTGACAGATCTGCTTAATTCTCTGACGATATTTTTACCTTTTTGGTACTAGATGTTTCAGGATCTCATTGTGCTTCCCTTGCCCACATAGCTTGGAATCAGCTGTTTTTCCAAGAAAGCCTGGTTTCTTGGAAAAATCTTGGTGGAGATTGGGATTTAGAAACCAATATCTGGGTTCCAGGTGTATTCTTTGCTCCTAGGGTATCATGCTTCTAGGCCTTCTAAGTGGACAGAATATATATGTGTGTATACACACACACACATACATGTCTAAGAATACATATCTATATACAAGTATTTCTACACACAGACATCTATATTATCTATCTATCTGAAACCATGACCCTTCTAACTGCAGTTCAGTATCTCCTGCTTTATTTGGGCTCTCCCCTCCACTCCTTTATTTTTTATTTTTTATTTTTTTTGAGACGGAGTTTCACTCTTGTTGCCCAGGCTGGAGTGCAGTGGTGCGATCTCCGCTCACTGTGACCTCCGCCGCCCGGTTTCAAGCGATTCTCCTGCCTCAGCCTCCTGAGTAACTGGGATTACAGACGCCTGCCACTACGCCCGGCTAATTTTTGTATTTTTAGTAATGATGGGAGTTTCACTGTGTTGGCCAGGCTGGTCTCAAACTCCTGACCTTGTGATCCGCCTGCCTTGGCCTCCCAAAGTGCTGGGATTGCAGGCGTAAGCCAATGCGCCCGGCTGGGCCTTCCCCCTTTCTAGATTTATACCTTCCTCTTTGAGAGTGAGAAACCTGCTTTCATTATCTTCAATATATGTATATTTATTTGCACAGTCTCCTTTATGTAACCAGCCTCCTGACCATGTGGGCCATCTCTTTGTCTCCTGTGCTGCACCAGTCCAGGGTCTCCTGCTCTCTAGCTCTCTAGCTATGGGCTGATTCATACCCTACACTTTCATTCATACCTACACTTTCCCCTTCTCTCCCCTCTGGAGGCTTGCTGACCAAGAATCCCTGCCCACTTAGTGCCCTAGCCGAGTTCCCGCTTGCTGATGGTATGCCTGCTGCATTCTCTCTGCCCTCACTCCTTGCACCATGCCTTCTGAGAGTCTCCCTGCTATACTCACTCACTCTGACTGTGCATCACAGGAAGTATCCCGCTTATTTAAAATACTGGCACCTAAGTCAATTTCATGATGGAGTTTGTAAAATAAATCAATGTCTATAGAACACATTTGACCCGTGGGCTATATCCATACTAAACCTACAAACATTATTACACATATAAGTGTACTAAAGGATAAGCATTATTAATGTCCTGAGGAAAAGATAACAGTTAATATATGGCCATATTAACTTAGCGAGCAGTTTGCTTTTTAGACTTTAATAGGATGGCAGTTATCAATTTAAAATGTATGGTTTGTTTGCGTTTACTCTAAAAGAATTAAAATGTGGTTCTTGACTTTTGGAAGTACAAGATCCTTGCTTGAGGTCTCTTTTGTCGTTACCTCATGCAGTGACCCCACAGGTCCCAAGCAGCTCATTGTAACCAGTGTTACTCTACCTTATCAGGAATTTCCTATGGTAACTGTAGTAATAAACTTCATAGGGTGGTAGATTTGGCCTTAATTATCCCTGTTCCACTGTGGCCGCTGAGGGAAATCTCAGTAGAATTTTCAACACTGGGATAAGGGTCACCCATGCCATGGCAGTACAAATTACAGGTTTATTATATATGGAGCATTATTCTTTCTGTTGTTGATTTTTAATACTTTTATATAAAACAGGCATTATTCCAGTCATGTGTTTGAGAAAAGGAGGGTAGAAAAATAATATATTTAAGTCAATAGTGGCTTCACAGGGCTCTTTATAATCACAGTGGTCGAAGTATTTGAAATGCAGTGTCACAGTAGTCATTACATTCATTTAACGGTATGTCATTAAGTGTGGGATTAAATGGCTGGTTGTCTTCATGTTTAGTTTACTGTCCATTGTTAGACATCTTTTAGCAGAGCATAACAAGCCTAAAATTGGATCAGGCTTATCATTGGGTCCTTTATATAATGTGCAAGGGTGTTAAATGGAGAGAAAAGAAAATGTCTTGGTGCTGGTTTAAGACCCACCAAGGTCTTAAATAGACATGGCAAACCATAGGGACAGAATTCTGGTGACATTTCAGCAAAGATTGTATATGGGAAGCACCTACTGAATGTCTGGGTCTCAGATACACAGATACACAGCTACATTACTATCATGTAAGAAAACTGGATAATAAATAACGTACTACTGAAGTATACAGAGGAAGAGAGACTCCTGACTGAGGGGATGGGAATCCCTCCAACAGAGAGTGAAAAGTCTGTAGATCAAGAAAGCAACATAGAAATGGGGTGGAGGATAATATTTCCTTTCCTTTAATGAAGTATTAAGAAAAAAAGAGACGATGCATGGAGGGGTATGTTCTACTCAATCTGCACTTTTCCAAAAATCTCTCTCTACCTTTTTCCATTTGTTAAAAAATGTATCTGACTCCACACATACATTTTTTTTTTTTTTTTGAGATGGAGTCTCGCTCTGTCACTCAGGCTAGAGTGAAATAGCGCTGTCTCTGTTCACTGCAACCTCTGCCCCCTGGATTCAAGTGATTCTCCTGCCTCAGCCTCTGAGTAGGTGGGATTACAGGCACCTGCCACCATGCCTGGCTAATTTTTGTAGTTTTAGTAGAGACAGGGTTTCGTCACGTTGGCCAGGCTGGTCTCGAACTCCTGACCTCAACTGATCGACCTGCCTTGGCCTCCCAAAGTGCTGGGATTACAGGTGTGACCCACCACACCTGACCCACACATACATTTTAACACAGAAAAATCTCTGACCTCTTGTCTGGGGTAGTTTCCTTAAGATACTCTCTTAGGAATATATATTTACATGACTTGGAGCAAATTCTACTTGTTTGGAATTTTTCTTTATTCAGTGCCCACTCTATAGGACACAAATTATTTGTACCTAGAGATTGCTTTGGGCTTTCTCTCACATTCATAGCACTCAGTCTTTCTTTGGCCATCCATAAGGATTTGATCACACTTCCCCTTTTAGTTTTTGGCGGAACTCAACTGCCTAACAGCCAAATAAGTGGCTTTTCTCTTTAGGGATCCCGTTAAGGAGGTTGATATGAATTGAGATGCTCTGATGTAATTAAAAGCAGAAAAGAAGTTGCTACAATGAATAGTTGGTGGTCTATGTCTGTAATGTAATTTGGGGACTGAATTGCTGGCTTTCAAACTCTTTTCCACTTCCCTCACTGCAACTACTTCCTTATCATTTGAATGCCCTTCCTTCCTGGATCTCCCTTCTCCTTATGCTCAAGTCCCATCCTTCTTTAAGGTCAACTCACAAGGAATATTCTAGTGGTATTTTCCCCATCCCCTCAGTCAGGAGTCTCTTTTCCTCTGTATACTTCAGTAATATGTTATTTGTTATCCAGTTTTCTTACATGATAGTAATTTAACTGTGTATCTATGTTCTTATTAAATTGTGAAATATTTAAAGGAAGACTCAACATTTAGTCATTTTTACAAACCTTCAATGGCTTCTAGTACTTGCTAGGTACCTAATAAGTACATCCCAGTTTTGACTTGCCTGCTTGTCACACTTATTCTCTGTATTTACCCTTTGCTTTGTGTTATTATGTACTGCCTCACTCATTTAATATCAAAGCCCCTCTTTGTAAAAACTCTATGTAAACTTTATGACTATACATGCAAAACATTTATAAATGAAACATTGGAAGATTGAAGTCATCACTATATTAAGAGGATAATGTACTGTGACTAGGGAGAGTTTATTCCTGGAGTGTAGATGGTTTGATTCCCAGATGAATACTTTTTTCTGATAAGTTGACGTCTTGTAGAATTTAGGCTATATAAATCATAATTCCAACAGAATGTTTTATAGATATAGTTAAACTGATTCTAAGATTATATGCATATACATATATATATATATACACACACACACACACACACATCATACACACATACGGGGGGAGAGAGAAAAAGAGAGAGAGAGAAAGGCAAGGGAATTAGAAGAGCCAAGATGATTTTTTATTTTTAAAATTTTTATTTATTTTCAACTTCTTAGATTCAATTTTATTCCTTTTATGGCTGCATAGTATTCTGTGGTGTATATGTACCACTTTTTTTTTTAATCAAATTAACAACTGATAGGTACCTAGGTTGATTTCATAAATCTGCTATTGTCAATAGTACTGCAATGAACATGTGAGTGCATGTGTCAACACTCCTCTTTTTATATTGTCATTTATTATACCTCTTTTATCCAGGCCTGACATGGCCTGGGCTTGATCCTAACCTGGACTATGGAGACTAGAGCAAAGTTTTGGTCACTCCTGGTTCAAAAACTGCCCTAGTTCCTGTGGTATCTGTGGACACAGTATTTTTAGTCTTCTAAGAATTTTACACACATTTACAAACAATAAAATAAATAATTTTAATTTTGCCTAAGAATGTTTTTCTTGTCTTTAAGTCCAAGTTAGGTTCTTCAATTTGTACAATTTTAAAATATTTTTAATATACTGGGTTTTGGAGTAAGAGTATTCTCTTATAGGATAATGTTTTTACCAGAGAGCCTTAAAATATTTAATTGATATCAATCAATTGCTATGAGAAACTTTGTTTGTAATTATGAGTCTTGTTGCCTGAATTCATACGGGATTTCCATTGATCTTTAAACTCAATAGTTGCACAGTATTCTATAAGTGAATTGGTGCATGTCTGCATCTCTTTAAATAAAGTTTACCTAGAGATGCTAAGTCTGTTTTTTGCTGCTGTAGCAGAATACCACAGAATGTGTAATTTGTAAAGAAAGGAAATACATTTCTCACAGTTCTGGAGTCTGGGAAGTCCAAGGATGTGATGCCAGCATTGACTCTGCTATCTGATGAAGACCATCCCATGGCAGATGGGTGGAAAGTAGAAGCAAGTTAACATTACACAGAGGAAATTGGGTTGAACTTATCTTTTTTATCAGAAGCCCACTCCCATGATAACTAGCTCACTCCCATGATAATGACATTAATCCATTCATGAGTGTGAAACCCACATGACCTAATCATCTCTTAAAGATCCTGCCTCTCAACACTGTTGCAATGGTAATTAAATTTCAAGACGAGTTTTGGCAGGGATGTTCAAACCATGGAATTCCTCCCTGATCCCTCAAAACTCATGTCCTTCTCACAATTCAAAATACATTTATTCCATCCCAACAGCCCCAGAAGTCTTAACTTATTCCAACGTCAATTCAAAAGTTCAAAGCCCAGAGTCCTGTATAAATCATATGTGGATGAGACTGAATGCATGATTCATCCCGAGGCAAATTCCTTTCAGCCGTGAGCCTGTGAAATCAAAACAAGTTATCTACTTACAAAATACAATGGTGGAACAGGCATAGGACAGACATTCCTATTCTAAAGGGGATAAATAGATAAGAAGAAAGAGAAAACTGTTCCCAAGTAAGTCCAAAACCCAACAGAGAAAACATTAAACATTAAAGCTGGTGAATAATCACCTGTGACTCTATATCCCACTTATTGGATACACTGGGGCTGGGGTTGGGCCCCCATGGTCTCAGACAGCCCTGCCCCCATGACTTTGCTAGGCTCAGTTCACCCAGCTTTAATGGGTTAGAGTTCCATGCTGGTGGCCCTACAAGTTCTATGTTTTCTGTGGCAGCCCTGCCCCAAGGGTTTCACTATACATTGCCCTAGTAGAGATTCTGTGACACCTCTGCTTTTGTGGCAAGTTTCTGCCTGAGTTCCAAGCTTTTCATGAAATCCTTTGAAATCTCATGGGAAGAAGAAGCCATTTCCTCAAAGTTCTTCCATTCTGTGCACCTGCAGAATTATCACCATGTGGACACTACCAAGGCTTACCACTTGTACCATGTGGAGCAGTGGGTTGAGCTGCTCTTGGGACCACTTGAGCCACAGCTGGGCTGGCCAAAGAGTGCTGCACTGAGATGTAAGAAGCAGAGTCCCTTGGTTGTCCTGGGCAGTGAGCCTGTGGAGGGTACCCCAGGTCCATCTCCCAAAACCATTCTGCCCTTCTAGAGCTCTGAGACTGTGATGGGATGGGCAGCCTAGAAGATTTTCAGAATGATTGTGGGGTCTTTCATTGTCTTGATGAATACCACTTGGCTTCTTTTTGTTCATATTAATCTCTTTAACAAATGATACTTGGCTATACCCTTAGCATTGTTTCTCTGATATGCTTTTTATTCTTTACATAGTCAGGCTGTGAATTTTCAAATCTTTTTGTTCTGCTTTCCTTTGAATTATAAATTGCATATTTAAGTCATTTCTTTTCTCTGGCATCTCACTATATGTAGTTGAAAGTAATCACACAGCAACCTGAATGCTTTGCTGCTTAGATATTTCTTCTATCAGATATCCTAGTGCATCACTGTATTAGTCTCTCACACTGCTATAAAGACCTACCTAAGACTGGGTAATCTATAAAGAAATGAGGTTTAATTGGCTCATGGTTCCTCAGGCTGAATAGAAAGCATGGATGGAGCAGGGAGGCTCAGGAAATTTAAAATTATGGCAGAAAGTGAAGAGGAAGGAGGTAGATCTTACATGGCTGGAGCAGGAGGAAGAGAGTGAAGGGAGAAGTGCTTTATACTTTTAAACAGCCAGATCTCATGAGAATTCACTCACTATTATGAGAATGGCAAGAATGGCAAGGGGGAAGTCCACCCCCATGAACCAATCACCTCCTACTAGGTTCCTCCTCCAACACTTGGGATTACAATTTGACATGAGATTTGAGTCGGGACACAAATCCAAACCATATCATTCCTCCTCTGGCCCCTCCCAAATCTCATGTCCTTCTCACATTTTAAAATACAATAATTCCTTCTCAACAGTCCTCCAAGTCTTAACTCATTTCTGCTTTAACTGAAAAGTCTACAGTTCGAAGTCTCATCTGAGACAAAGCAAGACCCTTCCACCTATGAGTCTGTAAAAATAGAAAACAAGTTAATTATTTCCAAGGTACAATAGAGATACAGGCATTGGGTAAATACATCCATTCCAAAAGGGATAAATTGACCAAAAAAAAAAGGGGCTACAGGCCCTATGCAAGTCTGAAATGCAGAAAGGCAGTCATTAAATCAGAAAGGTCCAAGATCATCTCCCTGACCCCATGCCTCATATTCAGGTGACACTGACACAAGGGGTGAGCTCCCAAGGCCTTGGGCAGCTCTGCCTCTGTGGCTCTGCAGGGCACAGCCCCTGAGACTGCTTTCATCGGCTGGTGTTAAGTGCCTGCAGCTTTTGCAGGTGCAGGGTACAAGCTGTCAGTAGATCTACCATTCTGGGGTCTGGAGAACAGTGGCTCTCTTCTCACAGCACTAGGCAGTGCCTCAGTGGGGCATCTGTATAAGGGGTCCAATCCCATATTTCTTCTTGGCACTGCCCTAGTAGAGGTTCCCCATGAGGGCTTTGCTCCTATAGCAAAATTCTGCCTGGACCAGGTGTTTCCATACATCCTCTGAAATCTAGGCAGAGGCTCCCATGCCTCAGCTCTTGCCCTCTGCATACCTACAGGCGTAACACTGTGTGGAAGTCATCAAGTCTTACAGCTTACATCCTCTGGAGCAGTGACCTGAGACTTATCTGGGTCCCTTTTAACCATGACTGGAGCTGGAGTGGCTGGGATGCAGGGAGCGGTGTCCCAAGGCTTCTCAGGGCAGTAGGGCCCTGGGCCAGCCCACGAAACCATTCTTTCCTTCTAGGCCTCAGGGCCTGTGATGGAAGGGGCTGCCAAGAAGGTCTCTGAAAAAAATGCCTTCAAGGCATTTTCCCCATTGTCTTGGCTCCTTTTTACTTATGCAAATTTCTGCAGCTAACTTGAATTCCTCTCCAGAAAATGGGTTTTTCTTTTCTACCACATTATACTCTACTTCCCTTTTAAACATAAGTTCTAGCTTCAGGTCATTTCTTTGCTAATGAATATAAGCATAGGTTGCTAGAAGCAGCCAGGTCAAATCTTGAACATTTTGCTGCTTAGAAATTTCTTCCACCATCTCTAGGGCAGAGGCACAATGCCTCCCATCTCTTTGCTAACAAATTACACAAATGACCCTTGCTCCCATTCCTAATAAGTTCCTCATCTCTATCTGAGACCTCCTCAGCCTGGACTTCATTGACTATATCACTATCAGAATTTTGGTTACAACAATTTAATGAATCTCTAGGAAGTTCCAAACTTTCCCTCATCTTTTTGTCTTTTTCTGAGTCCTCCAAATTCTTCCAACCTCTACCCATTACCCAGTTCCAAAGTTACTTCCATATTTGCAGGTATCTTTATAGCAATGCCGCAGGGCTTGGTGCCAATTTTTCGTATTATTTCATTCTCTCACTGCTATGAAGGACTACCTGAGACTGGGTAATTTATAAAGAAAAGAGGTTAAGTTGGTTCACAGTTCCACAGTCTTTACAGGAAGCATGGATGGGGAGGCCTCTGGAAACTTACAATCATGGTGGAGAGTGAAAAGGAAGGACACATATCTTACTTGTCTGGAGCAGGAGGAAGAGAGTGAAGGAGGAAGTGCTACACACTTTTAAACAGTCAGATTTCACGAGAAGTCACTATTATCATGGGAATAGCAAAGGGGAAGTCCACTCCCATGATCCAGTCACCTCCCAACAGGTCCCTCCTCCAACACTGGGGATTATTGTTCAACATAAGATTTGGGTGTGGACAGAAATCCAAACCATATCAATCACCCTAAATTTCTACATTCCATAAAGACCACAGGGCATGGACACAATTCAGCTAAGGTCTTTGTTACTGTATAACAAGGATTCCCTTTTCTTCAGGTTCCAGTGCCTTGTTCCTCTTTTTTTGTCTGAGACATCACCAGAATGGCCTTTACTGTTCATATTTTTACCATAATTCTGGTCACAACCACATAAGTAATCTCTAGGGAGATTCAGGTTTTTCCTACAGCTCTCCTCTTCTGAGCCCTCACAAGAATCACCCTTAATGCTCCGTTCACAGTCATAAAGGCTCTTTTTAGCCTGCTCCAAACTCTTCCAGCCTCTATCCATTACCCAATTCTAAAGCTTCATCTGCATTTTCAGGTATTTTTTATAGCAACAGTCCCACTTTCTGGTATAAATTTTCTGTCTTAGTCTGCTGCTACAATAGAATACCACTGACTGGGTAATTTATAAAGAAAAATTTATTTCTCACAGTCTGGAGGCTAAGAAGACCAAGGGCATGACATCAGCATCTGCTCAGACATTGGTGGAAGGACAGAAGGTGAAACCAAGTGCACAAAACAGAGAATAAATCAGGCCAAACTCATCTTTCGTACCAGGAGCCCACTCCCATGATAACTAGACCACTCACATGATAATGGCATTAATCCATTCATGAAGGTGAAGCCATCATGGCCTAATCACCTCGTAAAAATCCTACCTCTCAACACTGTTACAACAGCAATTAAATTTCAATGTGAGTTTTGGCAAGGACATTGAAACCATAGCATATACTCTTAGTTGTAGCTATAATTTTCTGCAGGGGTTCTTTAATATTGAAAACCATCTTATTGTGTAAATAATTTCCAAATTTTAAAGTGTTTCATCTTAGTATTAACTTTTAAGGAAGTTTTTAGGTTATTTGATAGATGATATCATGTGCAGGCCCATTTAAAACAATAGCAGGTAACTACTGAGGCATGCATTTGCTATGGATTTACCGAGTGTGCGCTGCATACCAGGAATTGATCTAGGTATTCCAGAAACTTCAGTGAACAAGACAGACAAAGGTCATTACCATTGTGGATCTTACTTCCAAAACAGGGAGGTAGACAATAAATAGAGTACAATTAATAAGTAGATTATACTGTCTACTAGAAAATAATGAGAGCTATAGAAGGAAAATCAAGTAAGGCAAGAATAAGCAGAGCAAAGGGAATGGTTTTTAGAGGCCTGGAGGCAGCAATTTTCAAGTTTTGCCTTTTGAAGCAAAGTGCGGTCAAAGACCAAGACTATAGCTGGGAGAAGGAGTGAGGGTCAAAAGAACATTTTCTTAAGAAGGCAGAAATATCTGTGTACTAAAGGGACTCATTTAGTCCAGAATGAAAATGTGGTGATTCATCAGACAAAGGGGAGAACAGCTGATCTGTGTCCTCGAGTAGGCAGGAGGAGATGGTATCTAAAACACAACTGAGAAATTGACTTGAGCTAGGAGCAGGACACTTTATTTAAGGTAAGAGAGAATAAATTCCCTATAGACAAATCTTTACCAAAAGGATTCTTCACTGACTCAAGGCATTGTACAAAGCACTGAAATAAATGAACAATTTAGAGAAAAATTTCTGTTTTGGTCAAGCTTGTGGTCTAGTGCACAAAAGTCTTCTTTCTTTTGAAGCAATTAAAGTAGTAGGAAAAAGATACAGAATCTCTTGATGATGTCACTATACGTCTATAATTATCATATATTTTGATATCCTAGTTTCATCACTTATCATCAGTGCATGAGTATTCTCTCACCCCAATTGGTATTCTTAGAAGAAATGATTTCTATACCTTTCCACAATCCTATTTTCAGCTAGACTTCCCAGGTTCAATGGGTATCTCCTGTTCATTTCTGCAAAAATCATCACCCTGTAAAGCTGCTCACATAGCATGCTAAATAGTCATGAAATTGTTAGGTGATTGGCTATGAGATTCTTAGTTTAATTTAGATATAGTTGTATTCATTATATGGCAAAAAACAAGGGAATGTGGCCACTGAGCTCTTAGTCAAGACTGCCACTCTCCTTGGTAATATTATTCTTATGGGAAACATGTGTTTTGATTATACAATCTTGATTTAAAGTTTTTAAAATATAAGTATAAACCACTATGATTGCCAATAAAATTTACTTCTGTGGGAGGGAGCAGATAGTGGAAACCTGTAGGTGTCAAAAGAATGTAATGGCCCTTGCTTTTCAAACTGTTCTGCATTTATCTATAGTCTTTCTATTTATTTCATTTCCAACACATCCAATAAATCTCTTTGCTCACTGGCAAATAAGTCTGCCTACTTCATGGGAATGCTAGGGTGTTGCTGTCCATGGTGCCAGACATGAGGAAGAAAACTAAAACTTGTTACATTTGTTGAACTTGTTTATCTGTTAACCTCTTTATTCTTACTTATTTTATTTCATCAGTAAGAATATCTCTTCAGTTCTAGCCCATCTAAATGAAAAGCCTTAGTTCAAATGGAGCTAAAAATTGACCCAGTCAAATTGCAGATGTCACAGGCATTACTGTGCCATTTCCTATGAAGCTTGTCCCCAGTTTAAGAATCACTCCTAGAGGAAGCTCTTCATGTTATTTCTCTGATGGTTTCCTTTTATCTGTTCTATTCTGTTACCCACTTTAATTGCATTTTACTCTACAATATTAATTAACCATGCCAACTAGGGAGGGTTTAGAGTCCCATTCCTCAGCAATTATTTAGAGACTAATTCTATATGTTTTCCACTTCCCTTGTGAATTAAGCTCATTATTTAGTTTGGATGTATCTGTCTAAATGATTCCCAGGTTAACTGTACCATTCTGGTAATGGGATGCAGAGAATGAGGCATGTCTGTCATCCAAGCCCAGGGAGACTATTGGAAATGGTTTTGAAATCTGCAGAAATGAGCTACAGTTGTTTTTTAGATTTGCATGAGTTTTATTGGTTCCCATTGACGGTGATTCTCTCTTATAAGTCACCTTGTAAGCCTTACCATGGATTTTGCCATTAGCATAGCAATCTAAAGGAAGGACATACATTAGAAGGAATGTCTTATGGTGACTGACTGAAACATGGAACCAGACATATTTTTAAGTGTCTTTTTAGCAATCTCATACTAGAGCTATATACACACTTAAGTGTCCATTAAGTGACAGACACAGTGAAAAATTAAAGTTTCCCAATAACCATCACCTGGAGGATTTTAAAAAATACAGATTCCTGGGTCCTATTTCAGACTTATGAGTCAGGTCACATGTTTGACTTGTGTCTCTACAGAGTCATTCTATGATGTTAACCACTCGGTTATAAGCCTGAGATTGCACACATATAATAAAGATAATGCCTTCTTTGATTGCATATCTGCTCAAATATGTTCCCAAACCTGATTAGTTATAAGAATCTTCCAAGGAGCTTTAACAATTTCCAAATTTCCAAGCCTTATTTGACTGACTTAGGCAAAAGCAGTGACAAAGTGTTTTTATATTGAAGACTTTCTACAAGTAGGGCTTTGACATTTGGAAAGCGTTTTGGATATTAGCTACTTGATTCTCATGGCAATCCATAATTATAATTGTTTTACATGAGAAAACTGAGTATATGTCATAAAAGTTTTCATTTTGGAAATGAACTTAATGATTCTTTTTTCCTTTAGTATTCATGCTTTCTTGTTTCCTCAGGCAGTAGTTTATCGTATTGGGTTATTTTTCTCATATCCATTGTTAGTTGGTTCTTTTACATCTGCATAAATTATTCTTGTATACTCTGGGAGCCTCTATTACTGCAATATTCAAAGCTATAAAATAACTTTCTGAAAAACATAACTGTGTCTTTGATTCTTAAAACTACAAATGAAAAAACAAGGAAGCATTATAAATTCCCAAGTAGCTTGTTTTGGGAAGGTTTTTCATCATGCATCTTCCTCACGAAGATATTCATTTGCAATATGACATGTAGCAGAACGTAGGTCAATCAAGCATTTGTGAAACACCTATCCTTTGCATAATTTATCATTTACAAAGTGTTAGTGGAATGATAATAGTGTTATCCAGCATTTCCGGAGTGCATGATATGTGCCAGGCACTCAGCAGATACTTTATATAACTTGACTCCCTCAACCTTCATGATAGCTCTAGGTGGTGGGTATTGTTATCATCCTTATTTAATAGATGAGGAAATTGGAGGCCTAGAGAGATTAAGTAACTTGCCTCAAGTTGTATGGTTAGAAGTGGCAGAGCTCAGATTTTAAGGGCAGGAAGTGTGATCTCAGAGCCCGTAGACTTAACCACTATGTGATATGAATCACATCTAATAAACTCTGTGGAATTGTGGGCCTTTGAGAAAAACTAGTGAACAATTGATATCTTTATTTACAGATGAGTACTATATCCTGAGAGCATGGAGAATGGTGCATTTAGTTACCTTATCCTCATTTATCAACAGTTGCTTCTTGTTGGGCAGCTTTATCCTTCATCATCCTTTACACTCTGGAGCATAGAGGTGGGAGAGCAGGGATCAAGCTGGTGGGCTCTTGAGGTGGATCATAGGGCTAAAATAACTCAGCCTACCTGGATTCCAATTCTGGCTTGCCACCTATTAGATGTGTGACTTTGGGCAAGTTCTCAGCCTCTGTGCCTCCGTTTTCTCATAACAATATGCCAACCGTATGCAATTATTGTGAGGAGTATGAGCTAACAGAGTTGTGAAACTTAGAACAACGCCTGGATTAAAGTGGCCACTCAGTAGGTGTTAGACTTTGTGATTGTTTTGCCAGATCAAAAACTTTCACTGCTGCATCATGGACTGAATTGTGTTCTCCTCAGAGTCATTAGCTGAATTCCTAATCCCCACTACCTCAGAATGTCACTGTTTTGCCATTAAGGAGGTGATTAAGGTTGAGTGAGGTCATATACCTGAGCCCTAATCCAGCAGGACTGGTGTCCTCATAAGAAGAGGGAGAGGCAACAGGGACACATGTACACAGACAAAAAGTCACACAAGGACACAGCAAGAAGGTGGTCATCTGCGAGCCAAGGAGAGAGGCCATGGGGGGGAAATTGCACCTGCCAACATCTTGATCTTAGACTTTCAGCCTACAGAACTGTGAGAAAGCCACCTGGTCTGTGGTTGTGTGTTGTGGCAGCCCAAGCAAACTAATACAGACATCATAAATGGCAGTTTCAGAAATGTTCTGGCTGTTGATTAGGCCTGGAATAATGATAGCCAAGGCCCTTCCTTCTCTACCATCAGTGCATCTCTGTGCCTTGACACAGCAGTTGTTTTTCTAGTCCTTGTACTTGCTGTCTGATTTGGTCACGACAGAATGTTATAGATAGAGCTAGCATCTATACCCACAGCAGGGGACACTGAACAGCAAGTCACAGGAGGACTTGCTGCTGGAAGTGGAGCTCCTTTAAAGTCTCCCTTGATTTTTGGGTCAGCTCTCCATGCCCCTCCCCTACCAATATATTCAATACTGTGCTCTAGCTATTAAGGTGAAGGCTGAAAAGATTTTAAATCATGCCCGTGATGCACCTTGTAAGTCAAGTCTCCTCACACACACACACAGTGAGAAAAACAACTGAGTGGTTTTTCAAGGGTCACAAATTCAAGGCAATAAAGCAGATCTTCCAGCAATATCCAGTCTGCATGCTGTGATGATTTAATGGCAGTTTAACACAATATGGGTTAGCTTTTCCAGAAGATCTGAATGGAGATCTGCATACATTCAAAAAAGTTGACTGGCTTAAGGGAAATAAATTGAGAGATTGTACATGTGATTATGATGATGTCACTATACTTCCATAATTATGATATATTTTGATATAGAATAATTTGATATTGTTTTGTTGAAGCTAGAAAGTATGTGATAATCAGTTTTCAGATCGTAGATATTCTTGGAATTGGTGACAGGGATAGTCGGAAATTGGGCCACGAATCTTGGATAAAATTGTAGAAACCGAGATGTTCTCTTTGACATTTCTCTTCCTTCCATGCACTCCCTGCCTCATCATCCCAGGAATATGACTGCAAATATCCAGTCTTATTTCATCTCTATCTTGTAGCTTCTGCATTAATATCTGTGAAAATAAGAAATAAAAAAAGAGAAACTGTTTTATGAAGTCAGTGCTGGCTTCTTAATGACAGACAGCTCCAATAGTGCAAAGAGCTCAAAGCAAGGAAACAGAAATGTAAATTTCAGAGACCCTGGTGCTTTTACTGATGAAAAACTCTCATCTTCCCATTTAACAGCACCTGAACTTTTCATAGGGAGCGCTCTATTTCTTAACAAACCAGGAATGCCTGTAGTGCTCAGTGGCCTAATGTCTTTGATTGTAAGTGGATTCAGATATTATGTTATTAGTCATCTGTTAATCAAGGTGCTGATTATGGGCTCATTAAATCTCATATCCTTGATAATCTAATTTTCCTCTAAGCTTCAAAAATGATCAGCAAATTTATTATCATTGCTTTCAAGATTGAGTTAACCTGTCTGAACTCTGAGAAATTGAGCCAGTTTTAATTTTGATATGTTACTTCAGCCATTTTCAAGAGAAAAATGTCATCAAAGGCCAAAAATAATAATGCAACTCTGGGAATGTCTATAGGCTTATGATCACAGATGAGATGACAGGACTCACCTTTGTAAAATTACAACTTTATGAAGTTATGTCTCCTAAGATCCACCTTTCATGCAGATGTTAGTACTGCTGGCTTTCCACCTGAGCCCTTTTTAAAATGTCAGCTCACAATTTCTGGGTTGAAGAGGCAACTTAATGAAACATTTTTCTATACTGTGTGTGATATTTTCTTCCTCTTGTCTTTCTTTTTCTTTTTATAACAAAAGTTACTTATAAAGATAAGTCAGTGCTACACTGACCATATATTAACAAGCCAATTCAACAGGCTATTGCCTGTTTAATAGGTATTGAACTCCTATCATTTGAGGTATTTTCCAGACCTGCTTAACCTTACTAATAAAATCCACAGGGTTTGGTTTTTCTTGTGCAGTTGGGGCTACCGTGATGCACACCCCCACCCCGGGGTGTCATGCACATGGTAGTATGTGGGAATGGTGCCCCTAAATTGTGCAGTGGTTGCTGCTGCTCTAAGTTTAGTTCCTTAGGAATCACTAATTCATTCTATGAATTTTGTCCACAACCAAATTAAATTAATGCCTCAAGTATGGTTTCTTTCTTCTGGGCAGAAATAACTAGGTTAAAGGTAAACTAACAAAATTATACCTTTTTCAAGACTCTTGAAGTCTTGGAATATGTATTTACTAATATTAGTATATTGCAGGGCTTCAAAATTTAGTGTATGTAAACAAACAAACAAACAAAAAGCTTGACTCCGTAATTTCCCATACTCATTGCATCTTCATGCAGTTGGATCTTCTCCAAAGAGGAGTATTACTAGGCAATTCAGACAACTTAATCATAATAGACCCCCCTGCCCTCCTGTTGCCATGATCCCTGTGACCAGGACATAGAACAATCATTTCCTGATATCTTGTAGAAAACGATATAAAGAAACAAGAAGGGGAAAAACAGGCATATAATCTCAAGAGTGTAGAAAACTTTGTTTTCTGCACACACATGTGCAATACATAATTCACAGCTGAATTACTAAAATGATACTTTACAAAGGAATTTGGAATGAACTTCAAATTCAGTGAAATCTGAGCAATGTTATAAGAATTTGTTTACTTTCAAACATCTGCTATTCCTGCAGAATAATGATCTTAAGGAAATTTTGTTATGCAATAAGTTTTGTATAGAAGAAACTACTTTATGGCATATTGTAGGTGGAGGAGTTTTCTCCAGAGCTTTTTACCTTTTTGATTAAAGTAGAACTTGACATGAAATTAAGTGTGGCTATTACTGTGGTTCATGAAACCCAAATACTCATGGGGAAAATTAAGAATTTTAATAACTGGAAAAGAAGAAAGTCGTTTAAATCAGCCTTTAGTTTATCTGCTTAAATTGAACTCATTTATTAAGCAATTATCACACAATTTTGAACTTTGTTCCACTCTTATATAAAAAGTCTCTTCTGGATTTCTTATTTCATTAAAATAAAAAGTCTGCAGTGCTTCCCTTTGACAAGATGAATCCAGTATATGGATTGGAACCTGAATTATTTCACTTGATTTCTACTGAAGGAAAAGGCAATTAGTTCATTGTGGGGTTAATTTGACATAACTTTATTCCTTGAACATTTGAGAAAAGAATGCCCTTCACTGCTACTTTTTTGCTATTTCTGGATATTCTGAGCAATCCTAGTGACTCATAACCATCCCTTTTCATGGCTGGCTCTGTATAACTGAGGGAACACATCCTTCTGGGTGAGAAGTGAGCCTTGCTTAACTTGGTGTCCCTCACACATTTCCATGGAAGGACTACGACTGGTACAGCAGAATCCTAAAGCAGACAGCTGAAAGCAGCAGAAATCTGTGACGTTCTGTGTTTCATCCCCATGCTGGTTTTTTATTCGACTTCATAAGAGGTGGCTTAGTGGTTGTAAAATAATGGTTTCTCTTCCATTTCTTTCCCTTCACCTCAATAAACTGATGTTCCAGAGAGATCTTTTAGCTTTGTTTTGTGGATGTATGTGCCCTAGACAAACCACTAAATGCCCCCAGATTCTACAATTATATAGTTTGAGAAATGTGGCCTTAATGGATTCAAGCCCTCCTAATCGTACCTTTTAGGGGTTTTAGGCTTTAGATTGGTTTGGGTCTATATTTGTCTAAGTAAATTTCAGATATTATTCTCTCTTAAATTATCTGAAATATGATGGGACAAATGATTCTGGAGCTTGCTTCTCTTTCAGTACCATTCTATCTCTTTCCATTGCTTGACCACCACTTGGGCTTCCATTTGTGAACCATTCAGTTTGTCCTTAATCTTTCCAATTTGATTTTTCTGAAATGTTTCCGTAAATGCCATTAGTCCTTTTCTGTTCACTAACTTGATTGGGCTTTTTATTGTTGTGGTTAGATTTCAGCTTCTCTCCACATTTTGGCATTTCCTCTGTTGATGGTGAATCATTTTATCGGAAGTTTGGGCTAGGTTTATGCCATGGTAGCAATATCTCAGTGGCTTTCAACAACGGAGGTAGGTTTCTCACTCATGAAAATGCAGGTGGTGGCTGTGCTCTGTGGTCCCTTCACTCTGGGATCCAGATTGAAGAAACAAATTCTGTATGGGGAGAGGAAAGAAATGGCAGGAGCATGTGATGGCTCTTTTAGCTTCAGCTTGAAAGTAGGACATGTAACTTCCACTCATGTTTCATTGGCTAAGTCAAATCCTACAGCCAAGCCTGATGTTGCTGAGGCAGGAAGTATGATCTTTCTCCAATGACAGATCTGGTAGGGATGTGCAGCATAGATTGACAATAATAAAATCTACCAAAATTATTATATGACATTATACCAAAGCCATATTTTTCCCACTTTTTATATACTCCAAATGTGACACAATGCCCTCACATAATGGATATTTAGAAGGCGAAAGACCCACTTCTTTTGTTCCAATATACTTTTCTTGGTGGTTTTGAGGACTTCACCCTGACTTCTCTGGGTCCTCTTCATTGTCTACTTTTACTCAAGTGTTTATCATGAGCATTTTCTCTTTATTCTCCTCTTCCTCTCTCTGGAAATAGTTTTCTACTACACTTTGCTGTTTGGAACCCCACCATGATTTGCTTTATTTTCTCTAGCTGATGGAATTTGCCATCACACAAACTTCTGAGTGTTTCAACAAGAGAATAGAAAGCTTGAGTTTTGATTTTAAACCATGTTGAGACACTAGAAAGGGAGTCAATTGTTTAGTACTTTGATTTCTGCTTTGCCATTCTGAATAGAACCTTTGTGTTTGAAGTTCATACGTACCAGCAAACGGACTCATCCTAAGCTTTTGTCTGGTAGTAACTGGGTTTATAGAGCTACAAAAATAACCTGAGCTTGACTCAGATACAGAATACCTCACCTCAGTGTTGCATAGATTTCAAAGAAATAATGTCACTATACCTGCACAATGCAAGTGTTATACGGAAAATATCCTAATTCAGAATCCCTTTTGCCATCAAGCATAGTCTTAATTATTTCTTTTCAGTTTCTTTGTATTAATCATTATCTTTAAATGTGATGGGCATTTGTTTTTGTACTCCGACACTTTGAATAGTGGTTGCAATGCTAAATGTAATCTGCCTTGCAGTGCAATTGGTTTTTTTTTTTTTTTGCTTATATATTTTAGCTCCCCCACTAGATTATAATGAAGAAAGAGGGTCCCCCCACCACCACTCTTTTGGGCAAATACTAACAGTGTTTGTTAAATCAAACATAACTATTGAAATTATTGAGCTCAAGGTGGAGTCCTGTATGCTAGCCCTCTGCAATTTTGTTAAATGACTCTGCAATTAAAATGCATGCATGTTTTAAACAGATTTTCAGTTGTAAAGTCATAGAAGCTACTGTTGGTGCTCAGACATATGCCCCTAGTACCTCCTTTTTCTGAGCCCACCAGACTGACTTGCCAGCATTGGCAACCCTTTGCCTGAGGGCTTCTCTGGTTTCTGGAGCCCTCTCTGCCCCTATTTAGATATATTGGGGAATTAGTGTCCCCTAGGAGCACCTAGAAACATAGCTGACCGGAGATATTGGATAAATGCCTCAGCTTCCTTGCCTTTCCGTTAGGGTATCTATAGGGTGTTTCATTGACACTGTCTTCCAGAGTTCCCCAGAGGAACTGAGGTCCAGTTGCCCACAGTGGTAACTTGCTTGATAATGCTCCCTGTATCCACTGTCTTCCCTTCTTTTCCTCGCTTCTCTACTCTCCTATTGGCATTTCTTTGATTAACTCCAAATTAAACTATTTGCAGTCTCATCCTAGTTTCAGAGAGTCTCGGAGTTTCTAAAAAGGTATCCAAACCAAACCAGGCATTCATGTGTCAACATTTACAATTTAACAGTTTCTCTATTTCAGTGCAGTCCAATAAAAACATGATGCAAACTACATAGTTTAGAATTTTCTAGTGGCTACAACCTTAAAGTGAAAAGAAAGAGGTGAAATTTTAATAATGTACTTTAACTCAGTATACCCAAAATATTATCATTTTAACATGTAATCTGTATAAAATTAATGAGGTTTTTTTTTTTTTTGGTACTCAGTCTCTAAAATCTGTTGTATAAAATATACTTACACTGTAAATGTAAAATACCATTACAGTGTGTCTCAATTGCAAGTACTCATAGCCATATGTGGCTTGTGGCTACCATATTAGATAATGGTGATCACTTCCCTGCTATTATAACCCATGTATCAAAATCTAGAAATTTAATAGCTCTTGAATTAGAGGCTGTGTAATGAATTGTATTGTCTATTAGCAAAATCTTGCCTTCTCCTTTTGCTCTTTGAAGTGGAATGAAATTTCTATAAATATCTAGACTGATGGACATTATTGCCTTGTTTAGTCTGTGTCCACATATTTATGTTTTTTTCAAGAATGAGATTCTGGCAATAGTAAATTTGAGACTTAACACTTCTTAGATGTTTTCATGCAAAATATAGACTAGATGTTTAGCATCTGTGCTTGTGTTTTTTAGGCAGAGGGTACCAGACTTCAGCGAGAACTCCGAGGATATTTAGCAGCAATCAAAGGTAATGTGTATGAGTTGTTTACTGCATGTTACTAAGCACAGGTTGTTCTTGGAATTCGTGAGTGACAGGATTGAGTGTTAATTACAAAGCCATTTGGCTTCCTGGCAAGATGGGTGCTTGAACACAGGTGTTCCATTCCACCCACCCCCAAATTCCCATTGAAATGATAATCAGAATATATAAGGAAAAAATATGTGTGCCCTTATGCTGGAAACTAGAAATAAATGCCACCTACATGCCAGAGATTTCCAGGAAAATTTCTTAGAGTGAGCTTGAGACCTTGTTTAAGAAAAGCTGCAGTTGGCTTACCTCCTGAGGGAGACCACATCCCAAGAGTGGAGCACTCACAGACTCGCACCTAAGCCCTCTCACTGGAAGGGGCAAGACATGGTGGCAGAGGCAGGTGGAAGATGATCAGCAAACATGGCCCTGGACTGGCTGTGACTTGTGTGGACTAGCAGCACTTGCAGCCCTACCAACATGCAATGCACGGGCAGAGAGAGGCCCCGGCATGAGTTTCTGGGACTCAGCCATGTAAGGCAAGGAAATGAGGCCACTGGAGGAGGGGGAAGAGAGCAATAGGGAGGTGGGCTCAGCCTGTGCCTGCTATCCATCATCACGCTGCCTGCCCTGAGTCACAGCCAAGTGTGCCCATGGATATGATGTATCATAAGGCAGATTTTGTGGGGAAAGAATGGATCATCTGACAAGGAGTATTGGAAAACTGGCCAAACACTTAGAAAACAGTGAAATTCTCAACCTCACACTTTACTCCCTCCTTCCTAATTCCAGATATAGTAAAGATGTAAATATGTTGTACTGGACTCTATTAACTTCAGTAGGGATGGCACCAGGTTCAAAAGGCCGAAAAAGGGAACCAGAGTCAGCAAACAAGACACAGGATTTTATTAGTGGGAAACTTACATACAGAGTGGGCCCAGTCATGGCAGGGCTGGGCAGGAGTATCGCACCGCCAAGTGGTGGCAGGCTGGGCAGGAGAACTGCATCCATTTGCAAAAAGCAATGCAGTTTCTGTAACATTTTCGCTTAGCACCCTCTACCTAACAACCTCCACCTGGCAACCTTCGTTTAACCCAAAACACATGGCCTCAATCCCCTGTATGGCTTACCTTCCATGGGACAGGCTCAGGGCTCAGATGTTCCTTGTAGACAAGGAATGAATCTCTGGGTTGGCCACTCCCAGATTCCTTAGCTCAGAACTCTGAGCACATATTCAGGTGCATCTACCATACAGGGTGATTCTCAGGGTACGCTTAAGTTATCACTGTCAGGTGTGTCTGCCATGCATCACTATGCAAATAAATGTGCTAAAGTACTAGAATAAAATACAGTAAATTTAGTCTCCAGGCTGTAGAGGTCTTTATAAGGGTTACTCGCAAGTCAGAAACCCATAAATCTCTCCATAGAGAGGGAGAAATTTGACCTCATAAGTATGTAGAGTTTAATATGTTTTTTAAAAACACCATTTTGGCAACATAGTTAATGAAAGTAAATCAAGATATAAAGAGCTCAGTGAGTAGACTAAATGAAGGTCAATTGGTTAAATTAAAATTGGGCAGAAAACTCTAAGGAAAAATTAGCCAAAGAAGAACTATAGATGGGTGATAAACACGAAAAAGCCTTATCCTCATGAATAATCAAAGAATATTAAGTAGCATTGAAAAGAAGATTTTATCATTTTTCCTCCAAATGTTCAAAGACATTACAAATAAAATACTGCTGTATTTAGTACTGGTAAAGCTCTGGGAAGTGGACTCCATTCATGTATTGCCAGGAGGATAGCTTTTCTGGAGACCATTTAGTAAAAACTTTTATTCATTGATTTATTTATTTGGTATGCTTTTTGACATACCAGTTTCATTCTAAGAATTTATTCTCACAGTTTTAATGTGGATGTGTAAAACTGAATACAAACATGTTATTAAAATAATGAAATAATAAAAATATAATAATAAAATGGCCAAAATAATAAAAAATAGCAAAACTGATTTTTAAACTAAAATATATTTATGAATTTTATAGTCCAGGCATAGCATTTTAATTCTCATGACAGCTCTATAAGGCAGGTAGTTTTATTATCTTCATTTTATAGATAAGAAAAGTGAGTTCCTGCCAGGCACAGTGGCTCACACCACCTTTAATCTGAGCATTTTGGGAGGCCAAGGCGAGTGGCTCACTTTAGGCCAGGAGTTCAAGACCAGCCTGGGCAACATGGCAAAACAACATCTCTACTGAAAATACAAAAATTAGTCAGGTGTGGTGGCGCATGCCTGTAGTCCCAGCTACTCAGGAGGCTGAGGCAGGAGAATTGCTTGAACCAGGGTGAAGGTTGCAGTGAGTGGAGATCATGCCACTGCACTCCAGCCTGGGTGACAGAGTGAGACCCTGTCTCAAAAAAAAAAAAAAAAAAAAAAAAAAAAGAAAAAGAAAAGAAAAAAGAAAAAGTGATTTTTTAAACAGAGTTTAAATAGCTCATCCAAAGTTGCATGCCAAGGAAACAACAGGGCCAGATTGCATATTTCGTTCTGTTTCTCCAGAGCCCTGGTTTTATCTATTGTTTTACTGCCTTTGAACTACATGACCAATGGTAAGGCATCAGTTTCACAAGTCAGAGTTCATCTATACAATGGGATAATGGCAACCTACTACTATTACTTTTTCATGAGCACTTACTATGTGCTAGAGTCTGTGCTGAGCATTTTAGGCACATTACCTGTTTCTAACTTCCCAACATAGCCATATTATCAATGTCATTAACTTGATTTTATATTTGCAAAGAAGTAAGTCTCAGAGAATTTAACTTCCACAGTTTGATGGAGCTCATCATTAATTACTCCCAAATCAACCTTAAGTATTTGTAACAGTTCAGTCAGAAAACAGAAGCCACTCTAGGTATTTCTTTTATTATTGATTTAGGATTTGAACACAGAAGTCATATATTATTTCTAGCGCAGGACTTTCTCTGGGTAGTTGATTTTTTGGAAATGTGGATAAGTTTGTTGAATGAAAGAGTGAGTTCTCTTTCCCAAGTCTATTCAATTTGGTCTGTGCTGCTTATAAAGCGTGCTGCTTTATAAAGACTGGCATAATTATTTTCCTTAATGTGATCTAGAAGAATTACCTGAGGGTGAGGCTTGAGCTCCGGAGAAAAGCTGGGTAAAGCATCAAATAAGCCTTTTTGGCAGACTGCGCCTGCACTCCAGGGCTAGTGGCCATGGCTCCGTATGAAGGAGAAAGGAATTCTATCAGCTTTTCCCCACCTTGGGTTTGCTGATTGACTGTGTTAACAAGTGATGCTCCAAAAAAGAGATCTCTGTTTAAATTACTTTTTCCACAGCTGATTGGAATGAATTTTTAAACAGGCTACTACTGAGTTTCTCAGAGCCCTTAATATGCTAAAGTCAACTCCAGAAGTCCTGTGGGACAGGCAGGAATTCTGAGTTTTTTTGACTGCAGGACCCTCCTCTCTTCTCAAAGCCTTGTGAAGAATGAGTAGTGTTCCTGAGAACACATTTTGGGTTTTGGGACCAAACTTGAAAACAAGGTATATGCCTGTGTTAGTCCGTTCTCACACTGCTAATAAAGTCATGCCCCCAGACTGGGTAATTTATAAAGAAAAAGAGGTTTAATGGACTCACAGTTCCACATGGCTGGAGAGACCTCACAATCATGGCGGAAGGCGAAGGAGGGGCAAAGGCATGTCTTGCGTGGCAGCAGGCAAGAGAGAGTATGTACAGGGGAACTCCCTTTTATCAAACCATCAGATCTCATGAGACTTACTATCATGAGAACAGCACCAGAAAAACCCGCCCACATAATCAGTTACCTCCCACCAGGTCCCTCCCACAACACATGGAGATTATTAGAATTCAAGATGGGATTTGGGTAAGCACACAGAGCCAAACCATATCAATGCCTTAAGTAGATCATAATTTACATTTTCAAAGGTTTTCATGGGCAATTTTTCTTGTTTTCACAAGGACAACTCTGGCTAACTAACCCTGCTGTAATGCAGGTAGCATCAGGGCAGCATAGGAGAAAGTGATATCTAGCCCTGGAGAGTCATGGGTCCTGTGGCAATTGTGGGAAAATCATTAAGTCTCTTAGTTGCTTTGGGTTCCTTATCTATTAAGTGCTTCATTTCTCTCAGAAGCCCCCAAAGACCCCAAAACTGGGATTCTGTGAAGTTCGGTTAAATGGATTCTAATCATTTTATTATGACTGATTTCTGGATGGCTTCTCCTCTGTGGGTCTTTATGATTTCTGCTGATGCTTAGGCTTCGTGAGGCAGATCTTATGCTTGCATTCATTTTAGCAGCAAACACGTCTGGAGCACCATTTGTGCACCTGACACTGTTCTAGGACAGGGAGATGCAGAGATGAACAAGACATACTGCCTGCATGCAAGGAGCGCACAGCGGAGTGGGGAGACAGTTAAATAAAAAAGGCCAGATGGGCATAGTAATATGTATTTTAATAGATAACGTGCATTGAGTGCCATCATAACAGAGGACAGACTCCCACCTTAGGAGAGGCAAGAGACTGGGGCAGGAATGGTTCTTCCAAGGAACTTACATTTGAATGAACCCAAGAAGTGGGGTCATAGGTGGCCATCAAATGGTTAGGTTTTCTAGAGAAAGATAGATTTCAGAGGGACATTGCAGGTGGAAGAAGCAACCGGACCAGGAAGCAGAAGGAAGCATGGGTTCTTGAGGGAACAAACAGAGCAGTTAGATGCAAGCAGAAAATTGAGCTGGACGAAACACGGAAAGGCGGGCAGCATTTATATAAAGAAGTGCTTCATGTATCATATCATACGGGAATTTTATTCTATCAATAGACAGGAGAGTCATTGTTAGAGTTATTGTCGGCAAGGGAAAAAGTTCCATGATCAGATTAGCATTTTAGAAAAATAGTTATTGTGATTGTGTGGAATTCAGGCTACAGGAAGTGCAACTGCATGGAGATTTAGTAGAAGTCTAGTTCAATACTTCAATAATACTATTAGCTAACACTTACTGAGCACTTATGTGCTAGGCACTGAGATAAGCATTTGACATGCCTCAGTTTATGTAATTTTCTCTATAACCGTGTGGCAGGTATATTTATTGGTATTTTACACTTTGGAAAACTGGGGTTATAGGTGATTAATAATTTGCCTAAAATCACACAAATCACATGTAATGGAACCAATTTTTTAACAAAGGCTGATTAATTGCAAATAATAGTTTTAATTATTTTGTTATGTTGCCTCCAAAAATATTTTGTATTATGATGGCTGACAGTAACTTGTGCCAGCTACTTTGCTAATCCTGTTACGTGGATTATGTTATCTAATCTAAATCATAGGTGATGAGTACCTAATCCAGGGAAGGGCAGTGGGCAGGGAAGGAAGGGGCTGGGTTTGAGAATCAGGTGGAATTGGTGACTGAGCTTTGGGAGGATGAATCTGGGATGACTTCCAGTTTTCAAACTGGAGCAACTGGGTGGCATTCATGAGAACTAAGAAAAGGAGATGAAGCAGGTTTAGACAGGAAAATTTAAAGTTTGTTTTTGACATGTGAAGTTTGAGGTATTAATAAGACATCCAAGTGGAGATGTCCAGTAGGAATTTAGAATTGGGAGTCACTGGCATGCACGTGCAGCGGGGGCCAGACACATGGATGATGAACATGCCAGATCTTTCTCTAAATGGAGCACAGTGCAGGTGGTGTCATTAATAGTTTTTTGTTTATGTGTCTTATGTGTAGGCATAACTATGGGGTAGGGTTGACTATTCTTGAGTTACTTCACCAACTGCCTATTTTGTTCCAACTCTTGGTTCCATCCTTGTTCTCCTTGAGAATCTAAGAAAAAGATGCCCACTCTTGCTTTCCTTTGAGGCAGCTGCTGTCTTTTTACACAATTCTCTTCTAAACAATGGGACAAAGCTGCTAGATACTTGCAGTATTTTAGACGTTCTTTTAATGGTTTATCCTTGCTGCTGGTTATTTATTTTAACTGATGTTATTTTTAACTAAAACACATACTCTCAGGCTATTTTTAAGCAAGGAGTATGTATAAAGTAGTGCAATCTATGCAACAAGTCTTAAAGGATGAAAATAGAAGCTCATAAATTTGGCTGCGAATGGGAATAGACAACATTTTATGAAATGTCTTGGAGAAGGTCCAAAATTTTGAGGAGAGTGAAGTGATTCCCATCCAATAGTAAAATAATAATAATTCTTCTATATATGATGCTGGGCATTTGTCTTACAGTTTTAGAAATCACTAATCTTTTAAGAAAATTTGGATATTGTATATTATTCAACCCCAGAGGTAGCATTTAGCACCTATTCTGCTTTGATGTTGCCAAACTACTCTGAAGGGAATGTGTATTTTAGCTTTTATTTGCCCATCACACTCTGTCAGCAGAGTAATCCCTAAATCCCTAAAAGCTCTGCCAGTCTGGAGCTAGGCTTGCAGCCTCTCACCTGTGTATCCATTAAAGTGCATCCTATGGAGGAAATGTTCTCAAAACAATTTCCATGTCAAAATGGCTTCTGTCCAAATGATCCACCACCACTTATCCACCCTGTAATTAGTAGTTACTTTTGGCTGTTAATAGATATATTTACTGCAACATCGTGCTTTTAGTCTTGATGATTAAAGTCTTATATAATTTTATTTTAAGGTTATATTCATGATTTTATTTTTCATCACAAAGATTATTTGGCCTACAGTGCCAAATTTCTTTTTCTTCTCTTAAGACATTGTTAAAAAACCTATCTACACAGCTATGTATAGTTTCCGTCAGACTTAAGACAAAGATTTAAAGAAAATGCCAGAAGTCTTTTGGCATCTGGATTATAGAAGGGGGTCCACTAATGACTAACACTTGGTATGAATTTGAGGGATATATTTCTTGATCGAGATTTGCTTGTACTTGGGTGAGGGTGAATTTGGACACTTGGGATAATGTAGCTTCCGCCTCAGTGTTGACCATATCACGAGAGAACGCATCCCCCTTGCTTGGATTCAGAGTGCTAGGGGTCGGATTCAGGTTTTGTCTCTTGTTTGCTGTCCCTTCACCTGCACGACTGTGTTTCATCAGAGTCCCCAGAGTCTTGAGTCATACTGTTTTTTTCCTACCCCAGACTCTGCCAGGGCTTCATCTGATGGTGGTCAAGTCACTTCAGCTCATGTGGGCAGGATACCTCATTGTCAAGGGCTTCCTGGAATGTGCCCAGTGATGCTCTGAGGGAAGGGAGATGTTCTGTGTCTAAAGAGAACACAAGTGCGCTATGAAACTCCAAGTCACATGTAGACTTTTATACATACTTCTCAAGGATATACTTCTGTCATTTCAGACATCTTTTAGTTTGTTCTTTTCTCTCAGTTGAACCCAGAATTAGCTACCTCCAATCCAGCAAGGGTGTCGAGTTTTCAGTTTAACAACTGATTTTCATCTTAGGATTCACTGACCTTAAGTTTACAGGATGTGGTTTTTATTTCTCATGACAGTGCTCTGATTTTCCTCTCCTCTCCCTGTTTCCAGCCCCCTTTTATCCCCGTTAGTCCTCGCTAGGTGGGACCTGGCCACATTGATGTCTTGGCCTCAGCTTCCTGAGTAGCTGGGATTACAGGTGTGTGCCACCATGCCTGGCTAATATTTTTTGTATTTTTATTTCACTATTTTGGCCAGGCTGATCTCGAACTCCTGACCTCAGGCAATTCACCTGCCTCGACCTCCCAAAGTGTTGGGATTACAGGCGTTAGCAACCGTGCCTGGCCCATCTTCACTTTTCACTCTTTAAGTTTGGAATCATCAGGCAGCAGAACTGCACGGTGCCTTCTTAGCACACTGTCTCGCCTCATGATTAAAACTGTGAAGTGGGAAGAGCAAGTCAGGGGACAGGTGGACTGAGCAAGGCTCGTATCTACCTTTCCACTGTCAGGGAGAGTCTTCTGCCAGAGGCGTGTCTCCAAGTCCCCAGCTCTTCCTGGCACCTTGTTTTGCTCTCAGCCATGAACTGTCTTCGTGACTTTTCAGTACATACATTAACCTTTGTGCAGGGGGTCCTTGGAAGAGACTAAAAAGGACTGGGTGATACTTTATGTCACCATGTTGTGCTCAGAAGCATGTATCTTTAATGTTGTTCTTTAATGTTGCAAACCATAGTTTTGCAACATATCAAATGTATCCCTAATGAAAATTGAGACCCAAAGGCTTAGGAACCCTAAAATTTCTAAGAGTTTTGATTTAAAACTGCAGTCATAGTTTTAAATAATACAGCAGGTCTTCAAACAGCATCATTTCATTCAACATCATTTTGTTATAATAACGATGAGAAAAAAAAAAAATCTTGGCCAGGGCCACTGTCTGTGTGGAATTTGTACACCGGGTTTTCTCTCAGTACTTTGACTTCCTCCCACGTCCCAAAGATATACAGGTGAAGTTTACTGGCGTGTCAGTGAGTGTGGGTGAGTGAGTGCGTGCTGCAGTAATATGCATCTTGTCCAGGGCTGGTTCCCATCTTGTACTCTGAGCCTCTAGGAGAGGATCTGGTCACCCATGACCCTAAACTGGAGTAAGCAAGTAAATAATTATCCTACTTGTTTTTATTAATCTTTCTTAAATGTATGTACTGCTCTCATTTATTTCAATGTTCAATATTAGAAGTGTGTTGACCTTTAGTTAGAAGTTTTGTGATGTGTCTGTGAAAAATATGTCCCGGGAACTTAACTCTTATTTATATGAATTAGCCTTGGGTAAAATGGGTTTCATTATTCTTCATATCAATTAAAGTCACACTTTGCAAGAACCTATAGATGACATTAAGTAAGGACTTACTATACTGAAAAATGACAAACATTTTTTTCTTTGCTCTTTGTAAAAATTTTAGGTCACTTAAAACTTAACCATTTAACCACTCTAACCATGTTTACCATTTTAGGCCACTTAACCACTTTTGACTGTTATGCCCTATAATCCTATTCATTTTTACTTCTAGTCCCTTCTAAAAATGCTTTATGCCTTGTATTTAAATTCATTTAGGACTAATTTTAGTTTGAGAACTCTGCGGTTGTATGGACCAGTGTTCTTAGCATCCGACACCACTTGGCAAGTGATAGCACACATAATAGGACACATTATGATTATTGTGGTTTTCAGAGTAGGATATTTGTTGATTTTTCCCGAGACCCCATATCTATCAGTATCAAGTGAATAATAGAAAATGCACAATGTGATAAGTCTTAGAAACCCTCAAAGAAAGATACGACAGCAGATACAAGCAGCAACTGTGCCTTTATAATTTTTCCTTAAATGTTTAGCAAGTAGTCAATATTTTTCTCTCACTTAAAAAAGTGGAGGAAGGGAGAAGAGAATCCTCACCCATTTCTGTGTAACAGGAGTTGTTTCTCTCCGACACTAGGCATGCAAGAGGCCTCCATGAAGCTAACGGAGTCACTACATGAAGTCTATGAGCCGGATTGGTATGGGCGGGAAGATGTGAAAATGGTTGGCGAGGTAAGAACTGGGGTGGCTTCCATGAGGCTCCCAAGAGCCTTGCTCAGTCCACCTGTCCCCTGACTTGCTCTTCACACTTCACAGTCTTAATCATGAGGTGAGACAGTGTGCTAAGAAGGCACCGTGCAGTTCTGCTGCCTGATGATTCCAAACTTACAGTGAAAAGTGAAGATGGACCGGGCACGGTGGCTCACGCCTGTAATCCCAACACTTTGAGAGGCCGAGGCGGGTGAATTGCCTGAGGTCAGGAATTTGAGATCAGCCTGGCCAAAATAGTGAAATAAAAATACAGAAAGATTAGCCAGGCGTGGTGACACATGCCTGTAATCCCAGCTACTCAGAAGCTGAGGCAGAATTGCTTGACCCCAGGAGGCAGAGGTTGCAGTGAGCCAAGATCGCACCACTGCACTCCAGCCTGGGCAACAGAGCAAGACTCCATCTCGAAGAAAATAAAAGTGAAGATGATCATAAAACCACTTGGGTAGAGAGCAGTATTTTAAGATTCCTTTTTGCAAAATGACAATATCATTTTTCTGTCCTCTCTACAAGCCTTAGCAGCCCATTTCTAGCAGACATGGATCACAGTGTGAATTGTGTCCCAACTTCACCCCCTCATCTCAATCCCGCTATTGACTATCCTTCCCCAAATGCAGGGACAGGAGTTCAGAAGAGGGTCCATTCCACTTTAACACCAGCTAGTCCATTCACAGATATTCACTTCATGAAGACAAGCACAAAGTCAGAATGTTAAAAGGAATTTGATTTCAGGATGGCTTTGGCCCTAGACATGTCTTAACACCTGAAATCAGGTTTCTGGCTGGGGGCTGTCTGGCTGACGGGAAGTGAGTAAGTGGGTTTCACTTTGTCGAAAGCAGAATGGACCAGAGACTGAGTATCGCTGTGTGATGTTGGACTAGTTCTTTAATCTTCTTAGGCTTTAGTTTCCTCATCTACAAAATGAGAAAAACAATTGTACCCACTAATAGGACACTTATTGCCTTTGTGTGGATGTCCTCTACCTACTCAGTGTTTGGTACATGTTATGATTACTGATGTGAGACAACTGCCAGTCACAGATTGTCTCACATCCAAGTTCTTTGTTAAAACAAAGAGCAGTTGTTTGTCATGTCCGCTACTCCAGGTGAGTTATTGCAGCTCACTTAGGTACAGACAACCTAAGTTCGATGTGGCAGCCAGAGCTCAGGGGAAGGTCTGTTAGGTGATGCACTGAATGTCTGTGTGGCTTTGGAAAACAGGTGTTAACAGCAGAGTCCTAGGCTGCTCCATGACAATTCTGACATCCTGACATTAAGCTTCATAATCTTCTTATAACTGAGATACTAACAGAGACTTATTTATGAAGAAAGCGCTTGTTGGTTCTTTTACATCTTTCAAAAACTTTCAGGATGTAGGTTTGGCCAAACCAGACCGCACACATTACTTTCAGATGCAATTATTAAGTAATTGCATCTTCTCATATTTCTTCAATTAAAACACAGTATTTCAACATCATGTTGCTGACTGAACACTTTGTAAATTTCTAATTAGTGGTATAACTGAAAATTCATCGCGAAAGAAAAGAATTTTTAAGGGAATAATAGAAATTTGTGTTAATAACTTTTCAAAATACTGCATTACATTCTATGTATGGCAAAGGCCACTGTTGGCATTTCTTTTTTAGGAAATGGCTGTTATCCTACCTTGGTTCTTGCAGCTGCCAGGATTTTTGGAATCCTCAGTTGCAGATGCAAACATAGGCTCTTGTAATGATGAAGAAACTGAATACTGCGTGTTCAGAGGGTCTACTCACGTCAGCAGTTGAGCGTTTTTAAACAGTGGATTTGAATGTTTTGGTTTGCATAAAATTCTTGAATTGAGATTTGTAAAAATTAGGACTACTTTTCAAAGTGTGAAAAAGAAACAAAAGCAAATTTTAAAAGTGTGTGTGTGTTAACAAGATGAAAACTTATGTCTCACATAGAGGAATTTAAACGTCGGCAGTCCAGGCATTGCATATCGGCCCCACAAGTATGAGGGGCCCATGTTTGCCATTTTTAGTCTGGCTTCAGGGGCAAGGTACTCTCTGAGCACTGGCCATCAGCTCTTGTTTCTGCATGCCAGTTAGCAAGGAGGATGAAGTCTGGAAGACAGCCCACTCCTTCCTTCTTTTTCAGGACACTTCCTGAAAGTATATCCCATTGTCTAGAACACAGCCACATGACCGCACGTGGTTGCAAAGGAGTCTGGGAAGTAGAGTCTTTATCCTAGGTGGCCAAGTGCCCAGCTAAAATGGGAGGTTCAGTTAGTAGGAAGGAAGAAAGGATAGAGATTGGGTGACAAAGAGCAGACTCTGTCAAGAGACCCAGAATGTGCTAGTGAGAGAAAATTGAAGATGACATTCTTGAGTACCTGCTATTTGCCTGAAATTCTGTGAAGCACTTTACATTGCTAACTCATTTAACTGGGGAAATTGAAATTCAGGGAGGTCTAGGTCCCCGAAGTCACACAGCTGGGATTAAAAAGTCCCCTGGTGAGGCAGCCCGGTGTGATAGTCATATCATGACTTTCATATCATGGCTTTGAGTTCAAGGAGACAAATCTGAGTTGAAACCTGTGTCTGTCATTTATCAACTGCATAACCTTGGCCAAGTTATATGACATCTCTGGGCTTCCGTGTCCTCTTCTGTACTGTGGAAACAAAGTCTTTTCTCATAAAACAATTGTGAGAATGCCTTAACATAGTGGCAGTGGGAATACTAGTGTAATAATACTAATACCTAATATTCATTGTGTGTTTAACATAATTGATACTGCATAAATGGTAAGACCTTTCCCAATATGACTGTAACTTTTCTGTTTTCCCTGTGGAGGATTCAGAAATGATTTGTTGTTTATTTCAGTGTGGATTGTGTTCTAATTTCATGGAGTGCTTCAGAAGCAAATTGTCTTAGTGGAATTATTCTCTTAGCCCCAAAGTCCATCTATAGGGTTATGGGGATCTTTTGAAGTTTCTGCATTCTTTGGTAATTTAGAATCAGCAATACAATTTTAATGAGCTAGCCTGTTTTGCTAGCTAGAACCAGTGGCCAAATTGCTTTAAAATTTTATTGCATTATTAAATGATTCTCATTTTTCCCTAGCATCTCATATCTGGAAAAGTATTACTTGTCTAATTTTATAGTTTCAGATACGTTTTAGGAGTTTGGTGAAAGGTATCCAATTAAAATAACTCAGCAGTGGTCTCTTTATTTCTTTTAGAAATGTGATGTGCTGTGGGAAGACTTCCATCAAAAACTTGTGGATGGGTCCTTGCTAACACTGGATACCTACCTGGGGCAATTTCCTGACATAAAGGTATTTTACTCTGTATCTATAAAGAAAAGAGTTGAATGGGGTCATGTAGTTATTGAAACATGGGCAAGAAAAAAATTATTAAAGGTCCTCAAACTGACATCAAAGATACTTGGTAACTTTTCATTTATTTAAGCATGGGATTTTTATATTGTTCCTATCAGTTTGAAAAGAAATGTCATTACAGAAATCACATTTTGCCTTTAGTGAACTGCTTCAGCTTTTATTATTCTACAGAAGTCTTTTTAAACCTATAGATATAAAATCATAAACCAGAGCTGCCAAAAATTCCAATCTTCTTTATAATCAAAACTTTTTATTATATAGCATTTGACAAGGATTTCCATTAGAATAACCAGTGGTCACAAGGAAGGGAGAAATTCAATTGTAAATGTGAGAGCAAAATCTGATCTTTCCTTGTTTACTGTCTATTTTGCATGCATTTATAGTGAACCTGGATAGTTTTTCTCTCATTGAAATTTTCAGGTAGAAGTTAAAATGTTAAGATATAAGCATTTCAAATACATTTGCATCTGGACCTAAAAATTACTAGGTCTAAAACACTGATCTTATTTGACCCTTGAATCTATTACAGAGGTAAATGGACGAGTGAAGTATTGAATATTATAGATTTGGAATAGACTCTGGAGGTAAAGATGGCTTTTAAACTAACAGGGTTGGTACATGGTAAATGAACCTGAATAGATCAGACTAGATGTGTTAGACCTATTGACAAAATGCCACAGAAAGCAAATCCAAACAGTGGGTTTTCGATGATGTTACCGTATTAGGCAGCAAAGTGCTTTATTGAGTAGTTGGGCGAATGCAACCTCATTAACAGGTGTGAATTGGGTTTTAAAAATTCTCTGAGAAATTAAAAAATGAAATTGTTAAAAATTCTGTAAAACTGTGTGCACCAGGGAACATGTTTTGAGACATCCTCAGATAATTTTGATTAGTCACTCAATTTTTGCCTTGGGATTTGTAGTGTTTGTGGAGCAAACAGTCTCACAATAGTAAACACTTAAGAGTACTGCTTATTGCATTGCAATTTATTTTCAATGTTATTTTATTTTATTTATATTTTTTACTTTATGGCAGTAAGAACATTTAACATGAGATCTACCCTTTAAAAGATTTTGAACTGCACAATGCAGTATTGTTACTATTCATCTTACATAACTGAAATTTTATACCCATTAATTAGCAACTCTCATTTTCCAGCTCTCTCTAGCCCTTGGCAACCATCATTCTATGTATTGTTTGCTTCTCTGAGGTTGTTTGTAGGTCTTTGGATAAATGTCTGTTCTAGTCCACTGCCCTTTCTTAAGTCAGCTTATTAGTTTTTTTTCTATTGAGCTCTAGGTGTTCCTTTGTATATTTTGGAAATTAACTCCTCATCAAACATGTGGTTTCAGATCTTTTCTCCCTTTCCATAGCTTGCATTTTACTCTTCATTGTTTATTTTGCTGAGCAGAAGCTTTTTACTTTGATGTAGTTCCTCTTGTCTATTTTTGTTTTTGTTGCCTGTGTTTTTGGTGTCAAGTCCAAGAAACCATTGCTAACACCAATGTCTATTCTAAAACATCTTCATTTAGAAAATGAAGCCTTTCCCCCTCAGCTTTTCTTCTAGGAGTTTTACAGTTTCAGATCTTACAGTTCAGGTCTTTAATCCATTTTAAGTTGATTTTTTGTGTATGATATAAGATAAAGGTCCAATTTAATTTTTTGTCATGTAAATATCCAGTTTTCCCAGCAACATTTATTGAGGAGACTGCCTGTTCCCAATTGTGTATTCTTGGCACCCTTTTTGAAGATCAGTTGATTGAATATTTGTGGATTTACTTCTGGGCTTTATATTCTGTTCCAGAGGTCTATATAACTGTCTTTATGCCAGGACAATGCTGTTTTAATTACTGAGGTTTGTAACACATTTTGAAATAAGAAGTGTAATGCCTCTAGCTTTGTCTTTCTTCTTCAAAGTTGTTTTGGCTGTTTGGGGTCTTTTGTGCTTCCATGTGAATTTTAGAATTAAAAAAAAAACTTTCTGTTAAAAATTCTATTAAGATTTTGATAGGGATTGCATTCAATCTGTAGATCACTTTGGGTAGTATGGGCAGAAAGTCTTTCAGTCTGTGCACCCAGGATGCCATTACATTTGTTTGTGTCTTCTTTATTTAATCAATATTTTATAGTTCTCAGCGTACAAATCATTTCACTTCCACAGTTAGGTTTATTCTTAAGTATTTATCTTGGATGCTATTGTAATTGGTATTGCTCTCCTAACTTCTTTCTCAATTTGTTACTAGTGTATAGAAGGCAACTAATAATTTTTTAAATTATACTTTAAGTTCTGGGATACATGTGCAGAACGTGAAGGTTTGTTACATAGGTATACATGTGCCGTGGTGGTTTGCTGCACCCATCAACATGTCATCTATATCAGGTATTTCTCCTAATGCTATCCCTCCCCAGCTCCCCATCCCCCAACAGGCCCCAGTGTGTGATGTTCCACTCTGTGTCCATATTTTCATTGTTCAGCTCCCACTTATGAGTGAGAACATGTGGTGTTTGGCTTTCTGTTCCTGTGTTAGTTTGCTGAGAATGTTGGTTTCTAGCTTCATCCATGTCCCTGCAAAGACATGAACTCATCCTTTTATGGCTGCATAGTCTTCCATGGTGTATATGTGCCACATTTTCTTTAACCAGTTTATCATTGATGGGCATTTGGGTTGGTTCCAAGTCTTTGCTGTTGTGAATAGTACTGCAATAAACATATGTGTGCATGTGTCTTTATAGTAGAATGATTTTTAATCCTTTGGGTATATACCCAGTAATTGGATTGCTGGGCCAAATGTTCTTTCTGGTTCCCGATCCTTGAGGAATTTCCACACTGTCTTCCTGAATGGTTGAACTAATTTACACTCCCACCAACAGTGTAAAAGCGTTCCTATTTCTCCACATACTCTTCAGCATCTGTTGTTTCCTGACTTTTTACTGATCGCCATTCTAACTGGCGTGCGATGGTATCTCATTGTGGTTTTGATTTGCATGTCTCTAATGACCAGTGATGATGAGCTTTTTTTCATATGTTTGTTGGCCACATAAATGTCTTCTTTTGAGAAATGTCTGTTCATAGCCTTTGCCCCCTTTTTGATGGGGTTGTTTTTTTTTTTTTTTTCTTGTAAATTTGTTTAAGTTCTTTGCAGATTCTGGATATTAGCCCTTTGTCAGATGAGTAGATTGCAAAAATTTTCTCCCATTCTGTAGGTTGCCTGTTCACTCTGATGATAGTTTCTTTTGCTGTGCTAAAGCTCTTTAGTTTAATTAGATCCTATTCATCAATTTTGGTTTTTGTTGCAATTGCTTTTGGTGTTTTAGTCATGCAGTCTTTGCCCATGCCTATGTCCTGAATGGTATTGCATAGGTTTTCTTCTAGGGTTTTTATAGTTTTAGGTCTTACATTTAAGTCTTTAATCCATCTTGAGTTAATTTTTGTATAAGGTGTAAGGAAGGGGTCCAGTTTAAGTTTTCTGCATATAGCTAGCAAGTTTTCCCAACACTATTTACTATATAGGGAGTCCTTTCCTCATTGCTTGTTTTTGTCATATTTGTCCAAGATCAGATGGTTGTAGATGTGTGGCATTATTTCTGAGGCCTCTGTTCTGTTCCATTGGTCTATATATCTGTTTTGGTACCAGTATCATGCTGTTTTGGTTACAGTAGCCTTGTAGTGTAGTTTGAAGTCAGGTAGTATGATTAAAGGCAACTAATTACTTAATGTGGATTTTGTATCCGGAAACTTTTCTTATTTATTTACTAGTTCTGGCAGTTTTTTTGTGGAGCCTTTAGGGTTTTCCATGTAGAACATCACAGTATCTGCCAACAGGTACAATTTTACTTCTTGCTTTCCAATTTGGATGAATTGTATTTCTCTTTCTTGCCTAATTTTTTTCAATTGAAAAGAAATGATGAGAGTGGGCATCCTTGTCTTGTTTTTGATGTCAGTGGAAAGCTTTCAGTTTTCTCTATTGAATATGATGTTAACTGTAAGTTTTTCATATATGGCCTTTGATATGTTGGGGTAATATCCCTTCATTTCTAGTTTACTGAGCATTTTATCATGAGAGGGTAATGAATTTTATCAAATGCATTTTCTACATCTATTGAAAGGATTATGCAATTCTTATCTTTCATTATATTGATGTGGTGTATCACATTAATTGATTTTCATGTGTTAAACTATTCTTGCATCCCAGGAATGAATCCTACTTGGTTATGATGTATGATCCTTTTGATCTGCTGTTGAATTCAGTTTGCTAGTATTTTGTAGTGCTTTTTTGCATCGGTGTTAATCATGATATTGGTCTGTAGTTTTCTTTTCTTGTGGTGTCTTTGTCTGACTTTGATATCAGGGCCTCAGACAATGAGTTTTGAAGTGTTCTCTTCCTTGGAATCTTTTTGGAAGAGCTTGAGAATGATTGGCATTAATTCTTTTTTAAATGTTTCATGGAATTTGCCAATGAAGCCATCTGGTCTTGGTTTTGTTGTTGTTGGGAGGTATTTGGTTGCCTATTAAATCTCCTTACTACTTAAAGATGTGTTCAAGCCTTCCATTTATTCATGATTCAGTCTTTGTAGGTTGTATGTATCTAGTAATTTATCTGTCTCATCTATATTATTCAGTTTGGCAGTATATACTGTTCATATTAGTCTCTTAACCTTTTTATTTCTATGGCATCAGTTGTAATGTATCACCTTTCATTTCTGATTATATTTATTTGAGTCTTCTATCTTATTTAATTTAGATAAAAGTTTGTTAAATTTGTTTATCTGCTCAAAAAAACAACTTGTAGTTACCTTGATTTTTCCTATTGTTTTTCTAATCTTTATTTCACTTATTTCTACTCTAATCTTTATCTTTCCTTTTCTTTTGACAATTTGGAGTTTCATTTGTTCTTTTTCTAGTTCCTTGAGATGTAGAGTTAGGTTGTTTATTTGAGATCTTTCCTTTTAATGTATGCATTTATCACTAAAACTTTCCACTTAGTACTTCTTTTGCTGCTACTTGTTTTTGTTTTCATTTGTGCTGAGATACTTTTTAATATCCATTTTGATAGCTTTTTGGACCCATTGGTTGTTTAAAATTGTGTTCTTTAATTTCCAAACATTTGTGAGTTTTTCAGTTTTCTTTCTGCTATTGATTTCTAGTTTTATTTTACTGTGTTTGGAAAAGATACCTGGTATGATTTCGTCTTATTAAATTTGTTAAGACTTGTTTTGTGACCCAGCATACTTTCCATACTGAAGAATCTTCCATGTGCAACTTAAGAGTATGTGCATTCTGCTGTTGTTGTTTTGAATATTCTGTATATGTCTGTTAGGTCCATTTGATCTATAGTGTTGTTCAGGTCTACTGTTTCTTTGTTGATATTCTGTCTATAATTGAAATTGTAATCGAAATTGTGGTTCTATCTGCAATTGAAAGTGGGGTATTAAGGTTTTGTATTATTATCATATTGCTATCTGTTTCTTTCTTCAGTTTGTCAATGTTTGTTTTATATATATAGGTGCTTTGTATTTATAATTGCTATATCTTCTTGAGGGATTGACCTTTTTATCATTACATGGCCTTCTGTTTCTCTTGTGACAGTTTTGGAATTAAGGTTTATTTTGTCTGATAAGGACAGCCATCCCTAGTCTTTTCTGGTTACCATTTGCCTGGAATATCTTTTTCCATCTCTTTACTTTCAGCCTATGTGTGTCCTGTAATCTAAAGTGAGTCTCTTGTAGACAACAAATAATTGGATCTTTTTTTAAATTTAAATTCATTTAGCCACTCTATGTCTTTTGACTGGGAATTTAATCAACTTACATTTAAAGTAATTATTAGTAGGAAAGCATTTACTATTACAAATTTTTTCATTGTTTTCTGTTTGTCTTATTGTTCGTTTGTTCCTCTTTTCCTCTCTTGTTAATTTCTTTTGTATTTTGTTGTTTCTTTGTATTGATATGCTTTGATTTTTTTTCTCTTTTAATTTTGTGTACCTTCCATATGTATTTTTGTGGTTATGATAGAATTTAGATAAAATATTTTATAATTATTACAGTCTATTTTAAGCTAAAAACTAAATTAACATCAATCACCCCTAAAAACTCTACACTTTTATTTTCACTACATGTATAATTTATATTGTCAAAATTTGCATATGTTTATATTGTGTTTCCATAAATATATTTTTTAGATATAGTTATGCTTAGCATTTTTGTCTTTTTGACTTTTATACTAGAATTGAAAGTGATTCATCCATCACCGTTACGGTAATACAGTATTCTGTATTTGTCTATATATTTACACTTACCAACAAATATTATACTTTCTTATGCTATTGTTTGCTGTTTACTGTCCTTTAATTTCATGTTAAAGAAATCTGTTTAGCATTCTTTACAAGGTAGGCCTAATGGTGATGACCTCCTTCAGCTTTGGTTTGTCTAGCTATGTCTTTGTCTCTTCTTTAAGAATACAAGAAACAAGTACTCTTGTTTCACAATTTTTTCTTTCTTTCATCACTTTAAATATGTCATCTGACTCCCTTCTTGCTTGCTTCTGCTAAAAGTCCATTAATAGTATTACAGAGATTCCCTTGTATGTGAGCAAGTCACTTTTCTCTTGCTATTTTGAAATTCCATAGTTGTAATTGACAATTGAAATGATGTGTCTCTGTGTAGACTTTTAGGGGTTCATTTCATTTGGAGTTTTTGGGCTTCCTGAATTTGAATGAACATTTTCTTTCCCAGTCTTGGGAAGTTTTCAGCCATTATTTCTTTCAATAGCTTTATGATTATTTTTGTCTTCTCCTTCTGGGATTCCCATAGTGCATAAGTTGGTCCATGTAATGGTGTCCCATAAATCCCTTAAGCTTTTTTCACTATTTTTCATTTGTTTTTCTGTTCCTCTGACCAAATGATTCTTAATGACCTGTGTGAGTTTATTGATCCTCTTTTCTGCTTGATCTAATATTCTCTTAAACCCCCCTCCCCCAGTGAATTTTTCAGTTCACTTATTGTATTTTTCAGTTCTATCATTTCTGTTTGATATTTTCTATATCGCTTTGTTTAATTTCTCACTTTGTGTATACATTATTATCCTGATCTGAGTGACAGTTACTTTGAATTCTCTGTCAGGCACATCATATATCTCCATTACATTAGGGTTGATATTTGTAAATTAATTTTATTTCTTTGTTTGATACATATTTCCCTGTTTTTAAATTTACCTTGGATCTCTATGTTGGTATCTTCACATTAGACAAAACAGCCACATCTTTTAATCTTTGTGGATTAGCTCCATATAGGAGAAGACCTTCACCAATCATCCCAGTCATAGATTTTAGAAGCCTCTCAAACTTTTGACTATTCTGATTGCTTTCCTTGTTCTTAGCAACCCCTAGACATCTAAAGAATGCTAGGTCATTTCAGTGCTCTGAGACAAGCAAGACTCATTTTCTTTGGAAGCCATTTTCTTGGGAAGCCCACAAAAGTTGTATCATTGGATGCTTGTTTAACTCTTTCCCTGCATAGATAGAAGCAGGGACCTTGGTGTTTTTTACTGAGGGGAGGGGCTGTGGCAACTAGTTGTATGGTAGGCCATACTACCTAGAAGTGTGTTTTTATTTGTTAGTTTATTTCCTTCTGCTTGCTCTACACTGAGCCAGGGAGAGGAGCTATGGCAAGTGCCTGCATGCATGTTCAAACCTCTGTTTATTCTCTGTAGACCCAGGGACTAGTGTATGCTGGACCTGTCAGCTATCCAAGACAGGCAAGTAGAAGACACTCCCTGGGGTAGAAGTCAGAAAAGTTGGGATGCTAGATGTTCAGTCCTACTTATTCACTCTTCACTGAGAAGCAGGGAGCTGGAGGTTCCCTCTTGATTATATGGCACTGTGCTAGGGATAGCAAGAAGGTATCTCCCCTTTTCCTTCTTGTTTCAATGTGGCTGGATTTGCACTTGCCAAGGGTTCAGGAGCCATTCAACTAGTTTCTGGTGTCTCACAAACAAAAAATTGATTCATGTGTTGGTGTTAAATCTGTATGTTTGTTGGGAAGGAGAGTCCAGGGCTTCCTATTCTTCCCCCTTGCTACCATCACCTTTATTGCATGGTAATTTAATCTCCTTAAAAGCAATACTTAAGAAATCAGACAAGGTTATGGAAATATTGTATCTTCTTACTTGAAAATTCCAAAGCAGCTTACAACTTGTTCAAATTATTCGTATGATATATGTTCATAGTATGACTTAACTAAGCAAATAAAGGCTGTGTGACTGACTAGAGAAGCAAACATCTGAAAGTTTTTTGAGTTTCAGGAGCAAAAGCTTAGTATCATTAATAAAATTGGAAGATCTTAGTTATTGTACTGTATTTAGAAATTGGCCGCACTGTCTAGGAGCGTGTAATTTCTGAATACAAGCACATTCAGAATTACATTTATTGAAACACAGAAAGATTAAAATAAAATTATGACAGATTATGTTGGCTGGTCTTCTCAGTTTATTTCATGTCAGAAAGATGAAGAGCTCATTATAACTTTTCCTTGAGTAATTAGTTTTTTGGGATCCATGGTTGAGGTCACATACAAAGATGATCCTGCAGTTTCTGAACCATGTAAAGATTTGGAAACAATATCATCTAGATCTTTTGCTGGATGCCCTGAAGGTAAGGTAAATATATGTTAAGGGTTTATATGTATCATGGAAAAAGGCTGAATCTCTCTCTCTCTGTCTCCCTCAAGCCACATTTAGGAAACTGGAGCATACATAGAGGCTATCAACCAAGATAGATAATTGCAAAGCCATATAACACAACCAACAGTTGAGGAAATACCTATGCTATTAACTTGGAAAGGAAATAATTTGGAATTGGAGAGTGAGAATATAGCGGTATATAATATTTGAAAGACGTTTTTATGTGAAAATGGACTTGTTATTCTGCGTGCCTTTACTCAGTGAATGGAAGTTAGAAGTACGTATAGACTCCATCACTTTACAAAAGTAGTGTTGAGTGATTTTGTAATGAATGAGTTATTGATGGAAAGGAAGATTATGATTAAAAATATTCAATGGAGAATTTTTGAGGCATGTAACGCAGTTGACTTCTTTGCTTCCTATTGAAATCGACAGGCCATGTGCAGTTAAAACCTCACGCAAATTTCCAAATGTTTACTTGAGCCCATCAGTGAGGTCTATGAAGGACCATTCATGAGGGATGATGTTGCAGCTGTGATTGGCAGGATACCCTGTGTTATAGTTTCTGTTATGCAGCATTGACATCTGAAATCAATGTTATAAGAACCTGCTTGTCACCAACCCAGGCAAGCTTACAACTGTGAGCAGTTATTGTAAAATATAGTTTGGATTCTATCTTGGCAGCCATGCATGAGCAACTAAGCATGTATTTACTGCAGTGTACCAAAATGAATTCCAAATTGGAATTATTATAGAATTTTAAAAAATGTATACTAAATTATTTTTTAACTATAGAGGTTCAGTGCACAATGAGAAATCTCAAGATTTTTCTTTTATCAAGAAATGTCAGTTAAATTTATAATGTAATTTAATTAAGTTTCCTATTGGATGGTTAAATAAGAATTATGTAATTTTCTATTTAAGAAAGCTAATATGTGTCAACCTCACCCTTATTTAGGAGATTTGGGTTTTTGCCCCCAAGTTTCCCAAATATCAGATAGGTAAGAAAATAAGATAAATTTGTCTTTTCTAACCCCAAAATGTATGCATCAAAGTGAGTGATATTCTTCAAAATAGTCATTTCTACCATGGTAAGCTATCCTTGTAATTGACTTAAAAATTACATAAGAAAATGAGTCACATTATTTACTTTGCTTCTTATTTTTGAGCAAAAATAAGATTACCCAGTGTACTCTTCCATCGTATTCTAAGACTTAAAAGTTATTGATTCATAGCTGCTTCCAAAAATCAAATTTATCTTCAGAGAATCAAGATTTGCTACTTGGAAGATAATAAGGCAATGCCCAAGCTAGAAGGCAATTCCATAAGGAAGATCTTTATAAGAGTTTGCATATAGTTACACAGGCCACTGCTTCAAAGGATAACCTCCTTTGAAGGTAACAGATTTTTGCTAAAAGTAATGAGCCTTGTCACCTTATAGGCACATGGTGTTCACCATACCTAATTGAAGGGTTTCCACTCTGCCTGGGCTAACTCATTGCATCCTTTGAGTGACTGGGTGTGTATCTCCATGCTTTCTGCCAGTATCCTAGTTGGAAGTGGTAGGTGCAGGGAAAATGAAAGCAATTAGAAATAGCCAAAGAGGTTAACTGCCCCAACCCACCTCTCACCAGTCCTGAAGGGTGTGTAGAAGAATAGCATAGAGTGACAGGTTGTAGTTGACTCATAAAGTCTGTCAGAAAGATAGCGGGAGCTGTTGGAAGGAGCACTAACCAAGACTCAGAAGCAGGGATGAGATTGGATGAAGCGAGCAAAGAATCCGTGGTGCAAATTAGAAGGAGGCAGTTGCTAACCCTGAACTCACATGACCATGAGAGTAAGCGGCCTTCTTAAATTTTGTGCCCTGTCTCACCTGCCTCCCCCTACTCCTGGCGCTGGTCACTGGGGCCAACTTCTAATTCAGTTCACTTTTGCCACAGACTTGCTGAGCAATTTGGGACAAATTAGAGCTAATCTCATGCCGCTCCACATTTCCTAAAAGTAAAATGGAGGTAATCCCTGAAACACTCATTCTATAGGTTGCTAGAAGGATCCATCAGATGTGACAATGCCTTGTAAGCCATAACCATTTACATTATTATTGTGTTTTTTTTCTTTTTTCTACCATATCAAAAATTTTAAAGCATCTTCTCCTGGGTTAGTTCTTATTTTTCAAATAACTGGGCATAACTGGACTATGGGGAAGTTTTTTATAAAGTATAGATATCTAGGGCTTGCCTCAGTCTAATTAAATCAGAATCTCTTAGTGTAGGGCTCAGGAATCAGTATATTTTATGATACTTCCTTATTAGTTATACTTATTTTTACTTTTTTCTCATTTATTTGACATATAACAATTTATTTAATTGGCATATAATAATTGCTCATATTTTTGGGACACATAGATACTTCTTTATTAACTTATTTCTTCGTTGTTGCCTTACAGTATATAACATACATCTTTGATGTATTAGGTTTAACTTGAAATAATGTATATTACTTCATGTATTATTTAAGAACCGTGCAGCAGTACACTTTCATTTCCCACCTCCTTTCCTTTGCACTATTACTGTCATACATTTTTCTTTTACATATATTATAAACACCACAATATATTAGTTATGTTTTTTTGCTCTGAATAATCAGTTACCTTTTCAAGCAACTAAAGTAGGAAAACAAAATCTTTTATATTTTACATTGACTTTTATCATTTCTGGTACTCATTTTTCTGTGTAGCTCCACTTCATATTAAAATTCTTATGCTGGCAATCAATTTCCTCAGCCTTTGTTTGTCTGAAAAAAAAAACTATTTCACCTTCACTTTTGTAAGATATTTTCACTGGGTGTGGAATTCTGAGTTGGCAGATTTCTTTTAACTTTTATTTTTTAGTTCTATAAATATATCATCCAATGTGTTCTGGCTTGTGTGGTTTCTGAAGATTAGCAACCTGTAATTCTTACCTTTTTATTTTATGTTTTTCTTTTTTTCTTGATGTTAAGCAGTTTGACTATGATGTATTTAGATGTGTATTGTTTGGTATTTTTCCTTTTTGGGATTCTCTGAGTTTCTTGGATCTATACTTGGATGTCTTCATTATTTAAAAAAATTTTCCGTCATTATCTCTTTAAATATTGCTTCTTATTCTCTCATCTCTTTTTGAGACTTCAATTATATTATGTTAGACCATTTTATATTGCACTGTAGGTCTTATACGCTCAATTCTCTCTCTTTTTTTCTTCAATTCTTTCCTTTTTGTGTTTTAATGGAAATAATTTATTGTGACCTGTCTTCAACTACACTGTTTATTTCCTCAGCTTTTTCAAGTTTAGTGATGGGCCCACCGAATCAATTTTTCCTCTCTGATAGCACTTTTAAAATTTCTAGTGTTTCAATTTGATTTCTATTTGACCATTAAAGTTTCTATATCTCTTCTGAAATTCCCCATCTGATTATCATTGTTGTTGACTTTTTCAAACTAGATACTTGAACATATTAGTTATACTCATTTTAAAATTCCTGTTTGTTACTTCCAACATCTGGGTCATGTCTGAGTCTGTCTCTGTTGTTTGCTTTATCTTTTCTCATGGGTTTTTTTGTTTGTTTGTTTTTGTGTATTTTGTAATTTTTGATTGAATGCCAGACATCATGTATAGGATAGTGAGTACTGAAATCATATTTATGTCTGAAAATTGGCCAGCCTTTTTATCAGGCTGTTAATATGATAGCTGGAATCAATTAATCAGGACCCGAGCTGGATTGGGGCTTTATTTTTGCTATTGTTACTGCAGTGCACTACAGCTTTCAAATTCCTCCAGAATTAGACTGCTAATGCCTTGTACTTATATTTTAACGTCTGTAATATTTTCAAATTCTTAGGTTGAAGCCTGATTTTGGGGCCCTTAGGTGCTAGAGGGTTTTTCTCAGTGTGGCTGCTGCTTATTAGATTTTAGTTGTCTTTGTATGCCTGTATTGCCAAAGGGGTCTCTCTCCTTGCACTGTCCTCCTCCAGTGGTAGGCCACTATTGCTTGTTTTTTAGTGTTATAGCTTCTAGTGGAGTTAGGGCTTTTGGGTTTTTGTTTTGTTTTGTTTTATTTGTTTGTTTTAAATCCTTTCCCGGCCTTGTTTTAGGCAAAGTCAGCCTCATAACTGTGGTTGGATTTGAGCAAGTTTCCTTCCCTGCCCAAGTTGGAACAGTCCACTCCTTCCTAGGCCCAAGGAGTCAGGTCTTGGGCCTAGGAAGCTTTTATGCCCCTTGAGACTTTTTCTTTTACCCTTTTGCCTACAACAATTATTTTTGCCTAAAATCTAGAGGTCAGAAGGCTCTCCATCTCTACCGGAGCCACATTGGTTTTGCTTTGACTGCTTCCCCAGAAGCAGTAGATCTTTGCTTGCACCTGTGGGTAGAAGGGTTTGGTGCCCCCTCCTCAAGCAGCTTAAAGCTTTTTGTTGCTGTTGTTAAGAGGAAATGTTCCATAGAAATGAGCAGGGCTTTATGCCTATCCCCTAGCAGCCATATGTCACCTCATTTGCATCCACACTTCAAGGGAATGTCTTGTTCTCAGACTTTGTCATGGCTTCCAATGTTGACCCATGGGAAAGGGCTTGCCCACTAGCACAATCTGTGCCTTTGGCCCTGTGTCTTTGGCCACCAGCTATTCCAAATGACACATTAGTCTAAGGGATTCTAATGAACAAAGTATTGAGAATCACTTGTAGGAAAAGAGATTTCTTAGGAAGTAAATCTGTTTTTATAGAACTGCTGTTGGTGTGAGTGTTATTAGAATTATAAAACCAAATCTAACATAGTTTTCCACTATCTTCAGAATACAACATTTAAAGATTTAGACTAGAGAATAATGAGTATAGTTTTGCCTTCTCTCCCTGACCAATTCTGGGTTTTTTTCTGGTCATTGACTGCAAACTGCCCTCAGCTGCTCATGATTATCCTAATTATTATCAAAAGGGAAGATATTTATCTAATGGCTTCCACACAAAGGATTGGAGGCATTCATCTGATTTTCAGGGGTCACTTAGCTAGTGAAACTCCAGCTCTTCTTGATCTCCAGTCAAGATCCTCAGCAGCTCTGGACAAGGAAAGCATTTTTGGCACCTGGCTGTCAAAGGGAGACTCTATGTCCGTGCTTCTTTCTTAATGAGTGCATTTCCTGTTGACAGAATCGCATCGCCAAGCGCAGCAGGAAGCTGGTGGACTATGACAGTGCCCGCCACCATCTGGAAGCTCTGCAGAGCTCCAAGAGGAAGGATGAGAGTCGAATCTCTAAGGTAGGGATTGAGCCTAGGGTGAATAACACTCTCCATATTTTATGACCTGTTGCAGCTTTGCTTTTTAAAATTAAGTGCTTCCTCTGTAAAAGGAGATTGGAAACTGAACAGAATTTAAACTGAAACATAGTGCTTTTTATTATTTTTAATGGAAATAAGGCTTTTCATTATATTGTACAGTTCATATGGGGGACACTGACTCACACATTTTGATCAGAATGAACTTTGACCTGCAATGTTGCGGGATCAAAGAAAGTAGCGTGTCCGCACTTCCTTAGGTAGTTGTGGTCCACCCTCAGTGCTGAAATGCAGATGCAGATAGGACACCAAGCTGAAATTCTCAGAGGTGACTTTTGATTGTCTGAGAGTACAGACGTGTGGATTTGCATAAAACTATTTTTCTGTTAGAAAAGTTTTTATGTAACTTTCACCATGTATATCAGCAAGTTACAGATGCCGACTAACTGAAGTCATCTCCTAAGTACACCCTCTTCTTCCAGTTTTGCCTTTTCCTATGTGCCTACACACAGCTGTCTGAATGGTCTTTCTACATCAAAATATGTTTCTCACTGCTTAAATATTTTAATGGTTTCTATTACCTCTACGAAAAATGCTAAATTTCTTAGTACAGCATAGAAGACCCTCACAATTTGGCTGTAACTCACCTGTCCATCCTGATCAACTTTCAAGTCTCCTTTCCCCTCCTCGCCTTCTTCCATAAACATACCCCGAGCCAGAGCTACACAACAGTTTCTGAGCAGTTCACAATAATAAATGCCCTTCATGAGAGGCCTCCTAGATACCAGGCATCCTGTTCAACACTTCATCTACATTAACTTTCCTTAATACTCAAAACAACCTGTAAGGTACACAGTAGTAAAGCAGTATGACAAGTTCACATGGTAAGCTAGAATTCCATTTCAAGGCATTCCACCCTTATGTATTGTAATGTCTTTCCTACCCCCTCCCTTAGCAAACATTTTCTGATTCTCTAGGATTCAGCATCACCTTCCACATAGCATGCTCTATAACACATTGTAAGTCCCTTTTGTAAATACATCCTGTAATGTAATTATTTAGAGTTTCCACTAGACTGGGAATTTGCTGGGGATGCATTCATGTTCAGTATCCATAGCAGAGCTGTCTACATGGCAGGCAGCTAACACATTTTTGTAGAATAAATGATTCAGCCAGAAACTGCAAGAGCAACCATTGTAATCGATCCAGTTTCCAGTTTTAGGGATTCTTAGCATTTCCTGTTTAATTGAAAAACAAGGATATGCTTTTAACCAAATACTCTCCTTCTCAAAATGTTTCCAAGATGCCATAAAACTATTCTTATTTTATATTAAATGATGCTGTTGTGTATAGAAATGGTCTTTCTTAGTGTAAACGCATGTTATGTTTCATTCCTAGGCAGAAGAAGAATTTCAGAAAGCACAGAAAGTGTTTGAAGAGTTTAATGTTGACTTACAAGAAGAGTTACCATCATTATGGTCAAGGTAAAAATATTTCTCTACAGGTTGCACATGTTCCTTTTAGAAATTCAAGGTCAGTGAATATCCCTTATCTTGTCTTTGTTTTTACTGTGATACTTCAACACTGTCCAGTGGAAGTGTTCTTTATCTGTACTTTCCAGTATGGTAGCTACTTGTCACTAGTGGATGTTGATCACTTGGAATATGGCTAGGATTAAAAAGGAGGAACTAAATTTTAAACTTAATTTATTTGTTTTAATTTATTTGTATGTAAATAACCACCTGTGGCTAGTAGCTGCTGTATAGGATGACACAATTTTAGACCTCAATCCATTTCTTAAGTGAAGACCTAAATCTCAATTAGAGGCATTAGGAAGACTGTCCCTCATCTTGAAACTTACAATAATGTCCTTTTAGTCCTTTATTCCAAGAGCTCATCTAGTCATCTGGCTTAGATGGTAAGCTTCTACTTTCAGCCCTGACTTTTAAATCTGAACTGTATTCATATTTTGAGCACCAGATACTCTTATTTACACATTACTCTGCATTTCTCGTGGAATTAAGTGCATTTTTAAATAGTTGTTCTGTTTTTCCTACTCAGTGGTAGAACAAAGAAGTTGTTGGATGAAATAGTACCTTATGATCCTCAATCTCTGTCAGTATCCTCATGCTCCTACCCCAAATTATCCAGAATTGTACTTAAAATAATGCCACGTTATTTTAAATCAGGTCCTCTATTTCTAACTTCCAACTAGATGGGTGTGCCTCGAAAGCCTTCTTATATACAAATTCTAGAGCTTCTATTTACCCGCCAAAATTGTAAGCATTTTGAGGGTCTATACTAGAGTTCGCCCATTTTTGAGTTCATCTCTAGTGTTTTTAATTTTTGCCAATAAAAGGTACTCAGTGTTTCTCGCTGAACTGCTGAAATATCTGGATGAAATTTTGGCTGGTTTCTACCTCAATGTCCAGCCATCACCCAAAGTCCAACATGCGAAATTATGTCATTGTTCGTCTGAATTTACTCATTCTCTCTACATCTGCATTTCTTTCTTTTTGTGTGTGTGTGCCATTATTTCTGGGCTCCCAAGCCTCAAAGCTTTGGAATTGTTACCTACAGGAAACGAAAGAGCCATCAAAATAAACAATCCATCATTTTTTGGTGTGGGCTTCTGGATCGCTCTCCCTTTCTCTCGTCCCACTGTCCACACCCTAACCCTCATCATCCTGTTGTGGATTATGATAGTAGTCTTGCCTTTACATTTCTTTCTTTGACCTCTTCCTGTACACCTTTTCTTTCAGAAGCTCCACCTTGACATCTCTGTGGCCTGCTTAGGACCTCACTGTATGTGCCTAAAGAAGACCTCTTCTCTACCCCAGGGAGGATTTAAACAACCTGAATGTATACAACTTTTAGGGATAGAGATAAAACAAATATCTATTTATGATTTGAATTTATTTAGTTATTCGCATTTATTTAAAATCAAAAATTATATGATGCTATGGCTTTTTAAAAAATATAGATATTACTTTTTTGCTCTAACATTTCATGGAATACTTTTATTCAAAGTCTTTACATATATCTTTAGCATCAGTGTTTTTGTCCTCACTTAAGATACTCATCACCTCAACTAGTAGTTCTCCAGAGCTTATCTTCATCTGCAACAGATATTTACTTCCAAACATAAGTTGCCATTTACATACAATTAAGACAGTTATTCTTTTTATTTCTCCTGTAAAGGAATTTTTTATGATTTCTAATGTAATTGCCTGATTGCTTTTTAAACTGATCTTCAAAAAGACTTGGATACCACAGTGTTCAAGGCTTTCAATTATGAGATAATACCGTGGGAAGTTGCCAGTGCCAATTATGAAACTTTGGGGAAATTGCCAGAATTTTCAAGAGACAGATATTTATCATTTGCCTTATTATGGATTGGGTATATAACTAAGATTTTTCTAATGAGTTCTACTACATCCAATACTAGCATTGATGTTATTTCAGTCTTTTGTGCCCTTCCTAAATTGTATTTGGTTATTCAAAGTAAAGTAATTGTTGGAGTGTCTTGTAGCATGAAAGACTTTGTAGGGACTTAAAAACAAAGGGAATATCTGAGGGATAATTTTGGAAAGAAGCCTTTCCCCTTTTCTGGTCATACACAGTATAAATGTTTCAATGCTTTTGAAATCAATCTAATGTCTCACTCTGGCACTTAGGAAATAACATCAGTCAAAACTAGTTTTTCAATCCAGATCCTGCCTTTTGATCAAAACCTGACTTAAACCTTCCTTTCTATGTAGCATATTTCTTGATGAAATCCAGATTACTCAACCATAATAATTGTGTGCATTGTTTGTGCTGTGTACAAAAGATCATTTTTTGTAATACTTTGTATTTGCTAGGTGTCATTTTACATACTTTACATACATAACCTCTAATCATTACAATTACAGATCTCTCCATTTCACAGATGAGAAGCTAAAGATCATATTCATTAAATACCTTGCCTAAGATTGTTAAGCTTGTAAATCCTAAAGGTAGCATTTAAAAACACTTTGGTGTTTTGTTTTGTTTTCCTGTAAATCCTGCTGCTTTTATCTAGGGCCTCTTTATCTAAAATGAGATTGCATTCAGTCATAATTTTTCAAGTTATTCCATAAATACATATGTTCTTTAACAAGCCATATTACTCAACCTTGAAATTGAAATTAGTATTTTGTATCTTCTTTGCCTCCTTTGAGGAAATGCATATTACTGGGCATGGAGTAATAAACATATTACCTATTAGTTATTAATGCATGAAACTATTCATAATCCTTCAGAATGTTGAGTGGAATGTTCTATATATGCCTGTTAGGTTCAGGTCGACTATATGTTGTTCAAGTTTTCTATTTCCTTACTATCTTCTGCCTTGTTGAAGTCTCCCACCATTATTGGGCTTATTTCTGTCTTCATTTCTGTCAGCTTTTGCTTAATGTATTTTAGGGTTCTGTTGTTAGGTGTATATATGTTTATAACTGGTATATCTTCTTGATGGATTGACTATTTTATCTTTACAAACTGTCCTTTGTCTCTAATAATGTTGACTATTTTGTCTGATATTGGTATAGCCATTCAAGCTCTCTTTTCATTACTTTTCATGGAATATTCTTTTTTCCATTTTTAAACTTTCTACCTGTCTTGACTCTAAAGCATGTCTCTTGTGGGCAGTATTTAGTTGGATCATTTGTGTGTGCACATGTGTGTGTGTTTTATCCATTCTGCCAGCCTCTGCCTTTTGATTGCTGTGCTCAGTCCATTTGCCTTTATATAATTACCAATAATGTAAACTTTCTGTCTACTGTTTTGCTAATTGCTTTGTGTGCCTTATATCTTCTTTGTTTCTCTATTCCTCCATTACTGCCAAGTGTAGAAAACTTTCAAAATTTTGGATTTAAACTGATCTCCAGAAATTAGTAGTTCATGAAGGAGAAATGAACTGCTGCTTAGAGGGGGATGCAAGTTCAATTTTAAAAAAAGAAAATACTAGAATATGATTGCAGGTTTTAAAGGAGCTTATAGATTATATAAAGAGAGATGGAAAGAAGGAAGGACTCAAGAGAATTCTTGAGGTAAATCTTGTAAAATAAGTAAAGCCACCATTTAGTGAAAAGGATATGCCAGACTGACATAGAGCATGAATAAAGGCCTGTGTGTTGAAGCAGATATCTGGGTTCATGGAACTTTAATTGGTCTGATGTAACTCAAAGTCAGAGTGATAGTGTTTGGGAGGGGCTTGTGGTGATTGATGAAGCAGGAGAAAGACAGGGATCAGATACATTTATCATTCATTCAACAAATATTTATTGACCACCTACTGTGTGTGAAGAACTCTGTTAAATGCTAAAGATTCTGTACTGAAACTTTTTGTTTGCTTGGAGCTTGTATTGAAGGACAGGGAAAGGCAGTTACCTTTAAAAGAAATGAAAAATTTATCAGGCAATAAGTTCAATGCAGAAACATTTTTTTTTTTTAAAAAAGGATAATTTAGTAGAGAGTGACATGAGATGGGGTAACTCAGACTGTAGTTTGGATGTTTAGGGAAGTCATCTCTCAAAGAGATAGACAATATATAAAGAAAAGGAAATTTTGGCAAGATTGAATCTGGCTTATATATGTTGAGTTGAAGAATCGTTAGGAAATTCAAAAAGTTATGTCTTTTAAGCTAAGTCTAAAGCTTGAAGAAAGGTTTGGGAGTCATTACCATATGGGTGGTAATGATGCCATGAGAGTTGATGAAATAGATGATCAGATAGATCAAATGGCAAGATGAGGATCAAAGCAGAACCTTTGAGAGCACCAATATTTTATGGAATGTGCAAAAGAAGAGGAAACTGTGGAAAAGCCTTCCAAAAATTAATCAGAGATGTAGAAGGAGCCATGACAGAGGGATATCTCAAAAAGGCAAGAATGGAGAGAATTTTAAAAATGAGGAGTGCCAGGACTGTCATTTACAATAGAGGGGTCAAGCAGATGAGGACTAAAAAGGCATCACCTTCGGTAAACGTCCAGAGGGGTTTCAGTAGATGTTGGGATCGGAAGCTTGATTATAGGCATTGGAGACTCCGTTGGAGATGAGAAAGCAGCAACAGGTGATGGTGTCTGTTATTTTGAGGATTCTAACTATGATGGGCCTGAGGAATTGTGGCAGCTGGTATAGGGAAATTAGAGGGCAAGGGAAGCTTTCTAAAAACAACTTTTGTCATTTTGAGAAGATGGCATAGCTGTGGGAGAGGTGGAATAATTTAGGACTGAGGATACGTGGGGCAAACAGGGGATCAGGACAAGGAGGAAGGGTATTGATAGGACTGGCCAGAGAGTGTTGAGGGGTACACCACAGGGCCCAAGCTTGATAAAGCAGGATGTTCAACCTGATCAAGGGTAATGGCCTGGAAGAAAAGCGCATTGATCTCACAGAGGTTTTGAAAAAAGCAGGTGGAATGGAAATGAATGAATGAGGGAGCTCATGGCCCAGGAAAGTAGGTTAGTGGGTGGGCCACTGATCTGCCCCATTTCAGAGGTGAAATAGTTGTGAGTCATGGCAAGATCCAAGATGTCAGAGGCCAATGCAGAATGTGTATAAATAGGATGCTGGGGTCACTAGTTAGAGGGCTCATGTTTTGGCTGGATAGTCATATGGTTGTCAAGATCTACAGTGTTAGTGTTAGGATTTGGTGAGGGAGAGAGGGGAAACATGAGGCATGCCATTGTGGATTGTGGTTGAGGTTGAGGAGTGTTGCTGAGAGGTTGATATTAGGCTTTGAAGAGGTTGAATATGAGTGCCATTAATCCCAGAATGGAGTTAGAGGATCAGAAGAGAGCTAGGAAAAAACTCTTGCTCGTACTCTATCTCCATGGTAAGTGAGGGACAGCAGGGGATGCCTCCTCCACTGCAAGAGGGTCTGGGGGGAAGCACTGACACTCCCCTCCAGGGAGACAGATTTCCTTCGGGCATTGCAGAGGGGAGAGTGCTCAGGTCTGCAAACTGTAGCTGTGATAAGCTCAACTCCTTTATTTCTGAGAACAAAGAAACATCTTAATAAAGAAATTAAGTTGGTTTTGACAGATAATCAGAAGGGTCCTGAGGATGCCACATTTGGGGAAATGGTGATGTCTCAGAGTCCCTTGTTTATAAAGAACTTGCCAAATTAAACTTTTAAGCAGATAGTATCAGAATCAAGAGCCTGGTATTCTGGTACTTTGTGTCTGTATATTCTACTGCTGGTTACATTAGGTTTTTACAAGCTAGGGTCACATCAGAATGTGCTCTTGTAGTAGAATGAGTGCCAAGTTTCTTCATTCACTGGCTTATTCATTTATGGAGTTTATTCATTTATTCATGCCTCCTGTGTACTAGGTGCTGGGGCTGTAATAGTGAACTAGTTAAACGCATTCCCCTCTTTGCAGGATCTCTGACTTCATAAATTGGAGAAAATCACTATCAGTTGTATCAAAAATGTTGGACACTTTATCCTAATTAAATACATGCTAGTTAATTTAATTTCTAAATTAAAAAACAAAATATTAGAAAAGCATAGATGTTTAGTTATTCTAAATAAGATATTTCTGATACTACACCATTTTCTCAGGATAATAATTGATTTGACAACATAAGATACGCTGTATATCAGAAAACAAAATTGAAATATAGAAGAATGGGACTTCTTTTTTGTTTTTGCCTAATGCATCCAAAGTTAAATATGTTTAATAGAAGTGCCATTACATACTGATAAGAAAAACAATACTAAGAAATAACAAAAAAAATTGAATAGGTGATTCACAAAAGAAGGAATACAAATGAACAGTAAATAAATGAACAAAAGTGTTAACTTGAATTAAAGAAATAAAAACCTAAAAGTCAGTGAGATGCCAACTTTTGGCTGTTATATTTATAAAGGTCGTATGTAAAGTAATGTTCAATTACCACATATATAAGGTAATTGGGACTATAAGTGGCCCAGTCTGCTGGGAGCAGTTGAGCAATTTGACAGTGAACATCAGTGCTTATTTGGTTCACTCCTTTTACCAGCAAATACCTTCAAGAAATCTGTCCTAAGGAAATGAATAAGCTGTGTACTAAACCTTAATCATAGATATTCATTAGGGTTTTGTTTACCATAGAAAAAATTAATAAAAATAAAATAATACTCCCCAATGAAGTTCAACTTACACACCTCTTCCATCTGTACCCACCTTCTGTTTAAATTGGACCCTTCTTTCTGCAGCCCAAGTTTATCCTCTTAAGCAGGTGTTTGCAGCTATCACAGGGCCCATTTCTCTCCTCTCCTCTCAGTTTCTCTGTTTCTGCCCATATCCACTCACTTTTGATATTTAATCATGTATGCCTTCTTGTTGTAACTTAACATTCCCATGTGGTTTTATAATCTGCTTGTTTCAAATATATGTAAAATCTGCTTTTTTCTCTTACACACACACACACACACACACACACACACACACACATATATATTTCCATTGTAAATATAAATGGAGCATATATTCATCAAGCAACCCCTCTGGGTGCTTCTCTAACTGGCTTGTACGTTCCTAGAGACATGTTCACCTACCACTATGCATGTACCCAGAGTTGGATAGGTCCTTTGTTGAGTAATTGAAGGAAGAAAGGTGTTAAGAATTACTGTCTCAGTTGATTGGGGCCCTGGAGAAGGAGTCATGAGTTGCCACTCAAAGTGCCCCAGAAGACTTCTCTGCAAACTCTGAGAGTGGGGTCCCTCTGCATAATGTACAGGTAGCCTGTAGGGTCTCTCCTTGCCTGTCAAACTGCTGCCTTAATTAGCTTCCTCAAATACAGGTGCAAGTCTTCTCCTTTGCCCTATCTCAAACACTTCTAGGGGTTGCCCACTGCCTGCCAATAAATGTTGTGCTTCATGGTCTGGCAAGGACCTCTGCCCCAGTGAACCATCTGCTTCCTCACTAGGCTCTCCTCTCCCAGGCTCTGATCTGATCCTCCTGGGGGCTTACCATTTCCCAAATACACTGTGGAGGATTTTCTTTATTAATGAATAGATGTCTATATGCATGTGTATTTGTATGCATATGAATATATATATGTTCATGTATTTATGAATAAGTATATGATCTTTTAAAATCAATTAAAAGAAAAATATATGAAATCAGGGTCACATGATCACTGTAAGTATAGAAAATTAAGATTAAGTCAAATATGTTAGGGATGTAAGTAAAGATAAGCCATAGAAGAAGTTAATCTCGTTGCTATTATGAATGGGCAGCTTATGTTTTCATTTACTCAGTGATGACATGCTCTAATTTTTAATGAACAATTAGAATTAATTTATGTGTTTTTTATTTCCCTCTATGAAACAAATTTCAGAGTCCAAACACATAATAATAACTAGACCATTTATAGTTTATAAAAATTAATAATGAACTTCTCAAATCTCGAAAGCAAGAAACATTATCTAAAATATAAATAAGTTCTCAGGGCGGTGGTTCCATAAGCATTGTCTCTGAATCAGCAGCATCAGTTGTCATCTAGAAACTCACCAGAAATACAGATTCTCAGTCTCCATGCTCAGACCTACGGGATCAGAAACACACCCTTCAGATGGTTCTCATGCACACTAAGGTTTGAGAATCACTGTCTTAAGGCAGTAACTGAATTTTAGGAGAGGTCATGCTCTATGCCAAAAGATATTTGGTTTCGTTCATTAACAGACGAGGAAATGTTGGGCTTGCTTTGGGTTCAGTATTTTATTTAATCCAAAGTTATTCAACATGATGTAAAAGAAACCTGGGTTTTCATACATTTCGTTGCTATTAAAATTATTTTTGCTGACTGGTCTTTCCCTCTCTCTTCTTTCCTCTTTGTATTTCCACATGGCAGACGAGTTGGATTTTATGTTAATACTTTCAAAAACGTCTCCAGCCTTGAAGCCAAGTTTCATAAGGAAATTGCGGTGGTGAGTCATGGTGATTATTTTTGCATGTGGAATCTAAAGTAAAGGAAGGTTTATTTTGGAAGCAAATGAAATGGGATAGAATTATCCAAAGAATTCACTCTTTTGTATGTTTCTTTTAGTAGTGCGTTATTACCCTTGGTAACATTTCTACAGGTTTTCATAGTGATCACATAGTTCTTTGTATCTTTTGAAGATTTTGCCACAGTTTTACAGTGTTGTTTCTTTTACCAGGCAGTTTGTAAAGTTGGAATTCCCAATGGTATTTTAGGCTGATGAAAAATTGGTCTCAGAATATTTAGGTAATCAACAACTCTGTTGTTGATTGATTTTTGTTGTTGTTGTTCAAAAGGGTGGAGTCAATGTAAACAATAAGCTTTTGTTTTCTGCTCTGTCCTCTGATTAATAAATACGTATTTTTTTGTTTACTTGTGTTTCGTTTGTTTCAGTTTTGACATAGATTTTAAATTTGAACCATATACAGAATTTCAGTTATCCTGAGGCTATCCAAACTATAATAAAATTTATAGTTTCTCAATAAGCAATTTCTTTCTTGGGGAGAATAGCCTGAATTGGCACTAGGATGACATGTGACTAATAGACAAGTGGCCTCTGTCCCCTTAGCTTTGCCACAAACTGTATGAAGTAATGACGAAACTGGGTGACCAGCATGCCGACAAGGCCTTCACCATCCAAGGAGCGCCCAGGTAGGCCCCTGCTCGTTGGAGCTCCCATAATGTACTGCTCGTTAAAATTTCTGCAATCTCTGGGCCAGCCTATACTGTTTTATTTATCCTACAAAAGTCTCATGGGAGCCTTTTCACACTAGAAGCTGACACTAATTTTATTTCAGGGCTTTTACATTTACTTCTGGCCTTCAGTGACCCAACTAGGATTCTTCTTCTTGTCATAACAGCATTGACTCTCTGCCTCTCTGCCTCTCTCTGCTTTCCATGAGGCCTGATAGCAACAGTGTGAAATTTTAATAGATTATGTATATGCTTGTTGTAATATATAATTTGTTATGCACTTAATATTTTCTCTGGAGAAGAAAGGAATTCCTAAAGTTTATGACAGTTTGTCCTGATTCTTATCATTGATGCTGACATCTTTTATGAATCCATTTTGGGAAAGGAAAGAGGAAGTAGGTAAGATCTCATCTTCCTCTTACCTCCCAACTCTTGATCTGGTGAACACTGTACTGTTTTTGTTTTATTGCACGTTGCATTATGAGTATGCCAGTCAAATACCCCGGAGCCCCAGCGATCCGTAGGTGAACTGTCTACCTTGCCGGCATTCGGCTGCACACCAGCTTTCTCCGGTGATTCTGGAAACCTCTTTATTCCGTTCTTCGCAGACTTTATGTACTCAGAGAATGCAGGCTAGTGAGCTGGGAGTCAGAAGACCCAGCTTTCGGTTTCTGATTTTGCAGTTAACTTGCTTTGCCTTCCTTGAGTAAGTTCAAAACCTCTTTGGTTGAAGGTCTCAGTTTTTTAATTCAATAGAGAAAAAAAAGATACTATTGAACTACATGGTTCCCAAGGTAATATACAGTCCTGACATTCTATATTTGTCATTTTAATACAAACACTTATTTTCATACATTTATGAAAACACACATAGTCATACACATGAACCAACTTCTACATATATTAATGTTTGGATCCCTCTAGAGGTTGTTGATGTTCTTATTCCCTGCTCTTTGGATTAGCCCTACTTATACGTTCTGCTATGGTTTCTATACTATGTGAGCTGTAGTATATCTTCTCTTTCTAAGGGAAAGATATTGCCTGAACGAATACATAGGAGAGGCAGAGTTACTGCTTTTAGTATGGTTATTTCAGTATTAGGCACAAAGGAAGGATTGGAATAGGAATATCAGAAGGAAATTTGAGTGTTTTAAAAATGAAGTGCATGAGAAAATTAAGGGTTGGTCCCTTACCTGGAAATGAAAGGGACAAATTCATCTGAAAATTTTAATGTTGCCAAATCAGATACAGTGAAGAAAAAGCGGGGCCATGACCACTTAATGAATGTTCCTTTCATTTTTTTCGACATTCCTCTGCAGAATGAGGTGGTGAGTGAGCTCAGTGGCATCTCTATTAAGCTTAGATTGGGGCTATGTTTCCGTCTGAGGCCATGATTGCTGACATATGACCCCAATCATGCGGCGTGTCTGTGTTCTCGCTAAAGGACCCAGTTCCCTCAGCCCTTAGAATATGTAGACCATGCTGCTGTGTACATGCTCTTTTATTTTGGGGTACAGACTCTGTTTCTTTGAGCTGTAGACTTTAGAAATTCTTAGAGAGTAGGATGTGTCCCAAGTGCTTCTTAGTCATCACATTTGGGCTGTTCCTGAGCGTCTGGCCACATGCCGGGAACATGATGGGTTCTTAGTAAACGAAACTGAATCTTATCTGATTTTGTTGCACATTTCAAGATGCTTGAGTTGAGTAGTTATTTATAAGGTCTAGAAAGAGAAATAATTAGTGAGTTTATTTCCAAATGTTATTAGAAAGCACTTCTTCAGAATCCTTACTAACACTATCTTAAGGCTGCCTTTTAATATGTTACAATTTTCAGAGTAGTTTTTTTAATAGATTGTGACATGACAAGATTCTCTTGTAAATAGAAAGTGAAACTAGTAAAATCAATTCAGCTTATGTTTGGACCTGATTCTTGCAGAGCTTGTTTGAAAGAACAGAGGGCTTGCATTGCTAAGACCTGAATTCAGAGTCACTAAATTGCTGGGTGATTTTAGGGTTTTTATTTTTAAACTCTATATGCCCCACTTTACTACTTGTAAAGTGGGGACATTAAAGCGTGGCTACTGTGAAGACAAGAGATAATATATGAATGAGGCCTGTGTAGTGCAAATAAATGGTACCAGTTATCACCATCACTGTTGCGATTAACCAGAATTAACCTGGAAGTGGAGAGCAGGAGAACAGACAGTACCTGTAAGGCTTCAGGATTTCTCTGAGATGGAATAGTCCCTGATCAGATGAATACTGTTCTTTGGAAGGCCCCTTGCCTAATCTCTTGTGTTCCTCTAGTGATTCGGGTCCTCTCCGCATTGCAAAGACGCCATCACCACCTGAGGAGCCTTCACCACTCCCGAGCCCAACAGCAAGTCCAAATCATACATTAGCACCTGCATCTCCCGCACCAGCACGGCCTCGGTCGCCTTCACAGGTAGGAAGAGGTCAAATATATTCGGGGATGGAGCTCATGGTAAGGTGAAGGTGGCCCCATCTACGATAATCCCACGGTGCTAGGGCTTTAAGAGAAATTTCCAGTTAGGGAGACTGAGATGTGAGGCTTTAGGCATTGTGATTGTCGTGAAGGTATCCACCTGCTCTTCTTATTTGACTTGATATGTCCTCACATGCCATATATTCAAGTCTTTTGGGATTTCTTACCATGTTCTCTGCATGCTCGGGCTAGCATGCTCTCTCTTCTCCCATCTCTTGTTACAAAACTATTTTCTTTCAATGCTCCATTTAAATCCTTCCTCTGCATGAAACCTTCCCTCTCCTAATGATTTAGAGTTAGCAAGTTCTGCCAAGAAAAGCAGTTATGTTTATATGTCATTTCACATTTTTGGTACCTCTGGACATTTTTGGTGCACACATTTGCACACGAGTAGCCAATTACTAAAACTGTATTGAACAAGTAATTGAAAAGAAACAGTAAGGGCTGGGCAATGGTAACTGTAGAGCAGAACTGCCACCTTTATTCTCCCTATGTTGGGTGAAAATGAGAATTTCTGTGGAAAAACTTAAAGTCTCTAGTCCAGTTCAAGCTTTCTTGTACAGACGCTGCTTGCATTACAAAGGGGTTGTGTCCTGATAAACCCATCATAAGTAGAAAATATTGCAAGTCAAAATGCATTAAATACACCTAACCTATTGAGCATCATGGCTTAGCCCAGCCTACCTCAAACGTGCCAAGAACACTTAACGTTAGTCTACAGTTAGACAAAGTTATCTAACACAAAGCCTATTTTATAACCGTGCTGAATACCTTGTGTAATTTACTGATTATAGTACACTGTAGGACATAATGGCAATCATTTACCCTCGTGATCACAGGGCTAACAGAAGTGTGGTTCACTGCCACTGCCCAGCCTCATGAGAGAGTATCTTCACACTTTCTGCTGAATGCCTATTGCTTTCACACTTTCCTGAAATCCAAAAAAAATCATAGATTGAACCATTGTAAGTCGAGGACCATCTATATGTAGTTGAACTAAGGAAGGTCTTGGGAAGATACATGTATTAAACAGACCTTTAAAGTTTTCTACTTTTCGAAATCCGTGAATGGAAAGTGAAATGTAAGCTGCCTACCGCTGGTCTCACCAATTCAAATGAAAAGCTGCTTTAGTTTTGAAATTTTAATTTATTTCTGAAATGAGAAATTATTTTCAGTTTAGTTCAGAAGAGGGTATTGTCCTAGTTTAACCTTAAAAGTATATGTACCTGGCCCTGCAGTTCTGTGTATTGTACTTGAGTTGAGATGAATGGACTCTTATAGCCTCAGTTTTGTTTTTCCCCTGAACCATGGCTTATCAGGGCTCAGAGAGCCTCCCAAGTAGACAGCATTCTTTACCTGAATCAGATAGGCTTGCTGCTATATGCAGATATAAGTTTCGATCAGAGCTCAATCTGTCCACGTGGCTCTGTTCATGTAACCTGCCTTCATGTCTGACACATCGTCTTTGGCTGGATTAATGTTTGTATTTAATGCTTCCTAGACAAGGAAAGGGCCTCCTGTACCACCTCTACCTAAAGTCACCCCGACAAAGGAACTGCGGCAGGAGAACATCATCAGTTTCTTTGAGGACAACTTTGTTCCAGAAATCAGTGTGACGACACCTTCCCAGGTAAGTGCCTGGTTCAGGGCTGGGATATCCATGAAAGTCCCATGGTGGAAGGACTCTCAGGGGCTAGCCCTAAAGAAAGTGGCACCTGCCAGAACCAACAATATAATTTTAATTGTCATTCAGGATTGTTTTCATTACTTGATTAGTCTGAAGCATTCTAAATGGGAGATGTACAGTATTTGAAAATTATCTTTTTTTTAATTAAGGGTAGTATATACTTACAGAAAATTGAAAAAATATGAAAAGTATAAAATGAAGAATTTATTTTATTTTAAAAAATTTTTGTATTGATACCAAATATTTTACTTATTTATGGGACACATGTATTTGTTACATGCATAGGATGTGGAATGATCAAGTTAATGTATTTGGGGTATCCATCACCTTGAGTATTTATCATTTCTATGCATTAGTAACATTTCAAGTCATCTCTTCTAGCTACTTTGAAATACATAGTACATTGTTGCTGACTGTAGTCACCCTAATCTGCTATTGAATATTGGGTCTTATTTGTTCAATCTAACTGTACATTTGCATCCACTAATCAACCTCTCTTTATCTCCTCCTTCCACCCACACATCCTTCTCAGCCTCTGGTATCTATTATTCTATCCTCTATCTCCGTGAGATCGATTGTTCCTAAGCTCCCATATATTAGTATATGTGGCATCTGTCTTTTCTGTGCCTGTCTTATTTCACTTAACATAATGACCTCCAGTTCCATCCATATTATTGCAAACAATATTATTTCATTCTTTTTGGGTTCAATAGTATTCCATTGTGTTTATATACCACACTTTCTATATCCATTTGTCCATCAGTGGATGCTTAGGTTGATTCTCTATCTTTACTGTTATCAATAGTGCTGTGATAACCATGCAAGTGCAGGTATTCCTTTCATATACACATTTCTTTTCTTTGGGATAAATACCCAATAATGGGATTGATGGATCTTATGGTAGCTCTATTTTTAGTTTTTTTGAGGAATCTCCCTACTGTTTTCTGTAGTAGTTGTACCAATTCTATTCCCACCAACATTGTATAAGAGTTCCTTTTTCTCCACATCCTTGCCAGCATCTGTTATGTTTTGTTCTTTTAGGAATAGCCATTCTAACTGAGGTACGATGACATCTCAATTTGGTTTTGATTTAGATTTCCTTGATAGTGATGTTAAGCATGTTTTTTTTTGTTTGTTTGTTTGTTTGTTTGTTTGTTTTTTTCTTGAGATGGAGTCTCGCTCTGTCGCCCAGGCTGGAGTGCAGTGGCCGGATCTCAGCTCACTGCAAGCTCCGCCTCCCGGGTTCACGCCGTTCTCCTGCCTCAGCCTCCCGAGTAGCTGGGACTACAGGCGCCCGCCACCTCACCCGGCTAGTTTTTTGTATTTTTTAGTAGAGACGGGGTTTCACCGTGTTAGCCAGGATCGTCTCGATCTCCTGACCTCGTGATCCACCCGTCTCGGCCTCCCAAAGTGCTGGGATTACAGGCTTGAGCCACCGCGCCCGGCCAAGCATGTTTTTGTATACCTGTTGGCCATTTGTATGTTTTCTTTTGAGAAGTGTCTATTTGTGTCCTTAGCCCACTTTTTCATGGGATTATTTGTTTTTTTTAATTATTGAGTTGAGTTCCTTGTACCTTCAGAATATTATTCCCTTGTTGAATGAATAGTCTGTAAATATTTTCTCCCATTCAACAGGTTGTCTCTTCACCCTATTTATTGTTTCCTTTGTGTGCAGATGCCATTTAGTTTAATATAACCTCTTTTTTCTATTATTATTATAGTTATCTGTGCTTTTGAGGTCTTACCCATGCAGTCTTCCTTAAACTTATGTCTTGAGGTGTTTCCCTATGTCCTTTTCTAGTTGTTTTATAGTTTTGGGTCTTATATTTAAGCCTTTAATTCATCTTGAGTTGATTTTTATATATCAGGAGAGACAGGGATCCAGTTTCATTTTTCTGCATATGGATATCCAATTTTTCCAGCACTGTTTATTGAAGAAGGTGTCCTTTCCCCAGTATATGTTCTTGATACCTTTATTGAAAATCAGTTGGCTGTCAAAATGTGAATTTATTAGTGGACTCTGTATTTTGTTCCATTGGTCTACGTGTCTATTTTTATACTGATGTTATGCTGTTTGGGTTACTGTAGACTTGTAATATATTTAGAAGTCAGGTAATGTGACGCCTCCAGCTTTGTTCTTTTAGCTCAGAATTGCTTTGGCTATTTTGGCTCTTTTTTTGGTTTCATACAAATTTTATGATTTTTTTCTAATTCTGCTGAAAATGTTGTTGGTATTTTGGTAGGCATTGCATTGTACCTGTAGATTGCTTTGGGCATTATCATTATTTTTACAATATTAATTTTTCTGATCCTTGTCCTTTTGATTTTCTTTCATCAGTATTTTGTAGTTTTTCTTACACAGACCTTTCACTTCCTTGGCTAAATTTGTTCCTAGGTATTTTATTTTGTTGTAGCTCTTGTAAATGATCTTGCCATATTGATTTCTTTCTCTTCTAGCTCTTTATTGGTGTACAGAAATGCTACCAATTTTTGTATGTTGATTTTTTTTATATCCTGCAACTTTACTGAACTTATTTATCAAATTCAGGAGGTTTTTTTGGTGGATTCTTTTGTTTTTTCTAGCTATAAGGTCATACTGTCAGCAAAGAGGAATAGTTTGGCTTCTTCTTATCCAATTTGAATGCCTTTTATTTCTTTATCTTGCCTGATTGCTCTGGCTAGGACTTTCAGTGCTATATTGAATGGGAGAGGTGAAAGTGGGCATCCTTATCTTGTTCATAGAAGAATGGCTTTCAGCTTTTCCCCCATTCACTATGATGCTACCTGTGCTTTTGTCGTATATGGCCTTTGTTATTTTGAGGTCAGTTCTTTTTATTTCCTAGTTGATTGAGAGTTTTCATTATGAAGCAGTGTTGAATATTATCAAATACTTTTTCTCCATCTATTGAGATAATCATGTAGATTTGTGCTTAATTCTCTTGATGTGATGTATTAGGTTTATTGTTTTGCATAAGTTGAACTATCCTAATATCCCTGGTATAAATCCCACTTGGTCATGGTATGTCATCTGTTTGATGTGCTGTTGGATTTCGTTTGCTAGTATTTTGTTAAGGATTTTTGCATTTATGTTTATCATGAATATTTGCCTATAGTTTTCTTTTTGTTGTTGTGCTTCTGTTTGGTTTTGGTATTAAGATAGTGCTGGCCTTGTAGAATGAGTTAGGGAGAGTTCTTTCCTCTTCAGTTTTTTGGAATAGTTTTAGGAGGATTGATATCGATAGAGTTGGGCTGTGAATTCAACTAGTTCTAGGCTTCTGTTTGTTGGGAGACTTCTTTATTTTTATTTTATTATAGATTCGGGAGATACATGTGGAGTTTTGTAACATGGAGACATTGTGTGATGCGAGGTTTGAGCTTCTAATGATCTCAACACCCAGATAGTGAACATAGTCCCCAGTAGGTAGTATTTTACCTTTGCCCACCTCCCTCCATCCCTCCGCAATCCTTTTGTGAGACCAAACACACAAACAAGGAAGAGAAATGACTCAAGTGGTACTACTGCCGTATACTACCAAACCCTGGTGACATGTATGTCATTGTATGACATATAGATGTGACATGTATATGCACAAACACAAAATGACCAGAAAGCGATTAACATTATGACAGTCACAAAACCTCACATATTAGTAATAGCCTTGAGAGAAAACAGATTAAATTAAAAGATAAACTGACTAAATAAATAGATGCTTTTCTCTTGCCATTCTTAGTATTCTCTCTTTTATTTTTGCCTTAGTACATAGTTTGACTGTAATATAGCATTGAGAAGACCTTTTTGCATTATATCTGTTTAAAGATATTTGGGCTTCCTATATCTGGATGGCTAGGTCTCTTGCTAGACTTGGGATGTTTTCAATCTAATACTTCATTAAATAGATTTTCTGGCCCATTTGTTCTCTCTTGGCCCTCAAGTACACCAATAATTCAAATATTTCATTGTATTATATTGTCCCAAATGTCAGGAAGGCTTTGTCCATTCTTTTTTATTGATTTTTGTCTCACTGGAGTATTTCAAAGACCTGTCTTCACGTTCTGAGGTGCTTTCTTCTGTTTTATCTAGTCTCTGGTTGAAGCTTTCAAATGTATTTTGTATTTCAGTCAATAAATTCTTCAGTTCCAGAATTTCTATTTGTTTCTTTTAAAAAATATCTCTTTGGTAAATTTTTCATTCATATGCTAAAATGTTTTTCTGATTTCTTTGTTTTTCAAAATTTTCTTGTATCTCACTGAGCTTCTTTAAAAGCAGTATTTTGAATTCTTTGTCTTGTTTCTTTGGAAGTGTCATATTTCCTTGCCGTTTTATGTTTCTGTTTCATTGTGTTGATATCTGTGCATCTGGTATAACTTCCAATTTTCAATTTCCAATCTGGTTGCTTCTTCCAATTCTTTGAAATTGGTTTTTGTAGGGGAGGGCTTTTCTCTGAAGATGTATATATGTTGTTGGTTGGGTCGGATATTTTGGCTTTGATTTTGGCCACATGTAGTAGTGTGATCTTTGTATGATTTATTTGGCTATAAATAGTGTCAGTTGTACTTGTAATTTCCTCAATGACTTAGGGTGCATTTGCTAGCGGGGGGCCAGAGTAAAGTTTTGCTGAGGACAAGGATGCCAGGTTGACCAGTCTTTGGGCCCCTGTGGTGGCAGTGGTAGGCTGAGCATGCTTGTGCTTGGCCCCAGTGTGGGTTACATTAGCTCCAGTGTTAGTGAGTCCAGACAGGCTGATTCTTGGGCTCCAGGTGGCTTGCTCAGATATTGGTAGTGGCAGCAGTGGGATGAGTGTGTGGTCGGGTTCTCAAATCTCTGGGCAGCTAATGTGATGTGGGTGATGTCAGTAGTGGTGGTGGAATAACCCACGGGAACCCAAGTGGTCCACTCTGGTGTTGGTGGTAGCTGTGACAGGTTGGGTGTGCCAGTCCCTTGGCCTGCTGGTGGTGCATTCTGATGGGTGCCACCTGTGGTAGCTTTGGCAGGTTGGGCTGGCCCAATCTCAGACCCAGGAGGAATATTCAGGTGCCAACAGTGGTAGACTGGGCTGGGAGATTTCTGGGACCCTGAACAGGATGCTGAAGTACTGGGGTGACAAGATTGATTCAGTAGCTTGTCCTACGGTCAAGCTGCATTGACACTGGTTGTGACAGGCTAGGTAGGATGGTTTCCAGCCTGCTGACACAATGTTCAGGTGTAGGAGGCACCACACTGCCCTGTGGATCTGCTAATAGGGAGGTCAAAGCCTCTCATGGTGGGATCAGTGTAGGGAGGTAGCTGTGGGACAAGTAGTTTCTTCGTGCCTTAGTCCTACTTCAGCCTGCAGCAGCAGCAGTGGGATTTGTCCACAAAGTGTCTGAAAGTACCTGGCTTCCCCTCTCCCTCTTTGGCCCAGTGGTGGCAGCAGTAGCATCAGACTTGGCCCCAGGGAGGGATGCAGACCTTTGGAAGCTAGGATCTCAGAACGGCACCCACTGCCACTGGGGAGGGTGGGGCCACTCTAAGGTGGTGTAGTAGGCAGGTACCTGCAGGTCTGTGGGGAGTGCAGTTTTCTCATTTTTTGGTTCCACAGCAGCCCTCAGAGGTGCATAGGATTTCTCCTAGCAGTACATGAAAGTACGAGGCCTCCCCTCTCCCTTCTTGGCCTGGCCATGGCAGCAGCAGTATCTGCCCCAGAGCAGAATGCAGTCCTTTGGGGGCTTAGCTCAGAATACCTACAAGCTGCAGCCACTCAGGACATGGTTGCCTATGGAGCTCCTTGTGAGTTCTCTCTCTGGAACAATGTCTCTGTGTGGTCCCTGGGCAGCTACCCATGTAAATCTTGAAGCCCACATCAGTTGAGGGGTTCTCCCATAGCTAGGATTGTAAAAGATGGTGGTGGGTATGTGGAGTCCTGGGGATTCTCACTTTTCCTTTCCTCCCATCTGGGAGCTTCTCCTGGATCCCAGCTGAGGAAAGCCTTGCTGTCCTCTCCTTGCTTGCTTTCAGTGCTTCCCATCACTTCTCTGTTGAGTCCCAGTGTTCTCTCTTAGGTGATCTATTCACAGTGTGAATATCTACTTGCTATTTTGCTTCTGCTCTGTGGAAGAGGCATGTACTAGTTTTCTTCAGTCAGTCATCTTGAGCCAGTCTCCCAGAATAAAGAATTTTAGTCCGGGCACGGTGGCTCACAACTGTAATCCCAGCACTTTGGGAGGCCAAGGCAGGCAGACCACCTGAGGTTGAGAGTTCGAGACAAGCCTGACCAACATGGAGAAACCCCATCTCTACTAAAAATACAAAAGTTAGCGTGGTAGTGCATGCCTGTAATCCCAGCCACTCGAGAGGCTGAGGCAGGAGAATCGCTTGAACCTGGGAGGCGGAGGTTGCAGTGAGCCGAGATTGTGCCATTGCACTCCAACCTGGGCACAAGAGCAAAACTGCATCTCAGAAAAAAAAAAAAAAAGAATTTTAATAATCACTTTAATAATCACTTCAATCATACCACTCTGACATGACCACTAGTACACATTGGTCTGTCTTCTTTTAGTCTTCCCAAATCACTGAGTATATATCAATTTTGCACTATAAAATTGAGATTGTACTATCATGTATTTCTGACCTTTCTACTTAATTTTATTGAGCATATTTTCATGTCATAATATTATCTTTGCAAAAACATATTCACCCATAGTATTCTATCAGTTGGTTGTACCAACCCCTGATTACTGGCCGCAGGTTGCTTTCAACTTTTTTGTTGCTCCACCAGCACTTCAGTAAACATCTTTTTATATGTTATTTCATGTTTATGTCTTCTATTATTGCCTTTATATTGATTCTTAGTAGAGAATAGGAAATGAAATTGAAAGAGGTGAATAATTTTAAGTCTTTTGTCCTTCAACAGGGGCATATTATTGACATGAATTGGCAAATGAAAGTCAATGTTCCTACTGATTTTGAAGATACCTGGGTTCACGTAGCTACTTCCAGGCCTGTTCCTGCTAGTGGCTGTGTTTTTATTTTTGTTTTTAATTGACTCGAGAATTATCATGACTTCCGGAGCTGCCTCTAATGTCACTGGAACCATTTCTTTTTTCTACAAGTAAAAGACCATACAGAAGTCATGGTGATACTATTTCCTCTCAGTGTTCTCAGGGTCTGGAATAATATTTACATTTTACAAGAGGTACTAATGCAGTACTATAATTACTGAGCACATCAATAACTACAATATGCATAATATCCCAATTATAATCACATCCTACTGATAATGGCAGAGATGGTGTATTGATAATAATAGGGACCTCAGAAAATAAAAACTCAGACACAATGCAGTGGCAAATCATGATTTTTCATCCTTTTCAAGCACACTTATCAATAGGCAAAATGCTTTGAGCTATTGTTTTGTTTCTTGTGTTGTATGCATAAGATGCTGAGTTTGATAAAATTAACTGGGGCTTGAGATGTGATTTAGCAGCTCCTTTGAGAAGGGGAAATGGTGTTTATCAGTGCATGGCCAGATTGTATGTCTGTGGATACAGAGATGCCACCAGGGACAGTTGTCTTAGCACCAAAGGATCTTACCCAGCATCTGCCAGTTGCCCTGGGACAAACTTGAGCAATTCTAATTTCCAAAATTGTACAGTCCCTTTGCATTTGCTACTGCCCAGCTTCATTCTCTTTGTTCTCTACTTGAATTTTCGAACCGGGAGTGTTTTAAGGCAACAATACCCTTACTCAGTTGCTTTGACCTGGACCCTCCAAGAGCATCCTGTCAGTTCCATCACAAATAGAGACTTTGGTCACCTAGAAGCCTTGTGTGCTTAGCTGAGGACATCCCCATTTGGTAGATAAGGCAACTGAAGTAGAGACAACATGACATGCAGACTCATCGTGAAGTAAAGATGAGGTTCAGAAGTGTTCTTTCTTTTTCAATGTTTTTTCTTTTTATTTGTAATGTGCTGGCTCATAGGTCAGGACACTTGATGGTGTGGGGAAAAAGAATCAAAGCACTTTTGAAAATTACAGATGCCAGGAGAGTCCCTTAAGTACTTAAAAGAGCATTAACTTTTGCTGATACTGTTGAGTGAGAGTGATGGGAAAAGTCAAGAACTGGGGGAGAGGAAGTGCCTTTCCAAATAGAAGCATGTTCCATCTGCAGTTCCTGCGAGGACACTATTCCCGGGTCCGCTTGCCTAGGCTTTGCTAGTGCTGTATGCATAACCCCAAGGCTGCTGGGAAAGGAATTTGGGAGCTTTCAGCGTCTCTCCATCAATACCTCCTATATCTCACTGGCTGTGTGTCACATCCTTCAATCTTCCAGGCAATTCTGGAATAACTAAGCATGAGAGACATTATAGGAGTGCATTTTGGGGGAAACAGCCTTGTTTATATTGTTTTCTTTTAATCAGAGGAGGAGTCAGAAAGGAGTTTCTGCCATTTTTCTAAATCTGAAAAGCAACATGGCTCTAGCAGCTGGACCACAGAGTATGACTTGGAGTGTTTCCATGGACTAAATGACCATTTGTCTCAGGTTAAGATATCAAAAGAGGGAGTGAAACGGGGATTTATATTTCTGTCTGCTTTCTGGTTTATTGAGTGACATAATCTGGCTTTAATTAAAAATATACAGATGCTCTCTCTTCCTGAAGCATCTTGGCAATTTCTTAAGTGGCTCGTTCCTCTGTAGATATAAATAGCCATTTTGTGTTACTTCAGCCCATCCAGCAGTTTCTGATTTGGCAGGTCTGGGATGAGGTCAGGAATCTGCATTTCCTAGGAAAATGCTGCTGATGCTGCTGGTGTTGGCACCACACTCTGGGAGCCACTGTTTTAAGCTGTCAGGATTCCACATGGCACAAGTCAGTGACCATTAACAAAGCACCACAGTGAATTAACAGATTTCTTCCAGGGAAATACCCAGCTGAGTCAAGTGTGTGCTATGATTAACCATTCATAACTGCTCCCTTCAAAACTAGTGTGACTCAAAGTCTTCCATATTTAGGGCGGTTGGACACATACACATACACATGTGTGCTTATAACATTAGATGTGTTGATCAGATTGTAGGTCGAGCTGCATATTATAAGTGAAATGAACTGTATCATCCAGACAATAATGTGTTTGACAATCTACAGATAAATAGATAAAAGAGAATAAATAACAATACCTGGAAAAAACGAGATGCTAACTGCAAGGAAGTAGAGCATTGAAAACTAGACAGCTTAGACGTACCTGAAAAGGTTTTCTCTGACACATATAACAATATAGGATGATCCGTCTACATTTATTTTAATATTAATTTTTTAAACGAGTCATTTACATTTAGAAGATTGATTTATGTCCGCAGCTTGCTATTTTTATCATGCCCTTAATGGGGGAAGAAAAGCATTTGTGTTAATCCTGCCCAGAAGCTCAAAGTGTAGTGACTGAAATGTACCCAGTCTCGGATGGATTTGTATGTCTCCTCCATCAAGCACCATCACGGTGATGATTCTCTCCTGAATGTGTCCTGGGATTGAAGACAGAAATCCATTAGGTCTGGAGAGCCCTCTAATGGCCCAAACTGTAAATGTAGCATAGAATTTTCTTTGGTAAATGTCCTTATCTGCTTGTAGGGAGATGCCCCATGGTTATGACCCAATGGTTTATCTTACTTTTCTGGTTCTGTGTTTACAAAAATGGATCTTCCAAAGATTCAAAAAATTGTTTCCTATTTTTCCCTCCTAAGAACTTAGAAATCCATTCTCTCTCTCTCTTTTTCTTTCCCTCCCTCTTTGTGTGTTTGTGTCCCTACATCATTCTTTTGAAATAGCATTTTCCAAAGTATGTTTTTGAGGAAAACTAGTATCATTAGATGCTTTGAAAAGGGAGTCTCTGTTTACATGAGACTTGGGGGCTACATCCCTTTTGATTTTTCACAGTTTACATCGGCACGTTTAAGGCTCTGAAAAGTTCTGTAACAAAACTCCATTCAACTTTGTTTAGGGCAGAATTTCTCAGACAGTCTCTCCTTCACCCCCAAAATATGCTTTCCTAGGAGATGGTATTTGGTAAAACACTTTAAGAAATAAAGATTTAAAAGATATTTTGTCCCTGGAAATCAAATCTATTCCATATAAATATGATTCTAACAAGAGATCAAGACAAAAAATAAAGCAATCATGTATGTGTGTATGTGTGTATATGTATATATATGTGTGTATATATGTATATATGTGTATGTGTGTGTGTATATATATGTGTATACATACAAACGTATGTGTGTACGTGCAAGGTTATTTCTCTCTCTTTTTCAATTCTTGTCCTCAGAAAATGTTTTGGGGCCAGGTATGGTGGCTCACATCGGTAATCTCAACACTTTGGGAGGCCAAGGCAGGAGGATTGCTTGAGGCCAGGTGTTTGGGACCAGCCTAGGCAACACAGTGAGACCCTGTCTGTACAAAAAAAAAAAAAAATAGCTGGGCATGGCGGTATATGTCTGTAGTCCCAGCTGCTCAGAAGGCTGAGAGGCAGGTGGATCTCTTGAGCCCAGGAAGTCGAGGTTACAGTGAGCTATGATCACAGTACTGTATTCCAGCATAGGTGACAGAGCGAGACCCTGTCTCAAAAAAAAACAAAAACTGTTTTGGATTGGCTTTTATTACAACTTGATGACTTGATTTTAAATCCAGTGGTCACCCTCCCTTTAGGATTATGACCCTGAGCAAATATTTTTGGCTGGGGACCTCTTCTATATAAAAACTTGGAGTCACTTGAAATAAGCTTATCAGCACCATTCTGATGGTCAGTCTCAGGGGTTTCTATAAGCGAAATGCCAAGCTGACCAAAAAGAACAGTCTCACCATCTCACCCCTCACCCTCCTGCAAACAGGCCCCATCTTCATTCTCACAACGCCTTTGTGAATAGGAGCCCCAGAGTGCCAGAAGCATATAATTGACCTTACACATGGAGTAGGGTTGGGGAGTTCTCCAAAGAGGAGATATGGCAACCGAAGCCCAGTCCTTGTACGGGCTCAGGATGCCCTGACCAGATGGCACTGCAGCTGCAGCTGGTCCCTTCTGCCAGAGGAAGACTTAGGAAACTTTAAGAAAGGTGCTCAAAAACATGAGGGTCACCTTAGATTCAGGGCTTGGAGCAGGGCCCCTCTTTGCCAGGGACTCTATCTTTGTGTCCATTGGCAGAAAGGAAGAAAATATTGCCTGTCTCAGGATTTTTTCATAGCAGATACCCCCAACTATTTTTCCTAAATCTTTTCCCAACTATGATATTGCATATTTTCTCTGATAAGAGTTCCCCTTTACAAATCCAGAAGGATTATCCCTTGAACATCCACGCTTATTTCTCTCAGCTCTGCTCATCACCCCATAGGATGCCTACCATGCTCCCAGGCAGACATGAGTGCAGCCTTTCAATCCTGTGTGTTGGGGCCAATTGAGCACCATTGGCTTTTCTACTCTTATGTCTCTGTTTTCCAGCCTGATACTGCATCTTACTTTTTAAGTTCATTAAATCATGCTGTTTTCCCTAGCCAATTGAACTGAAATAGAACTCACTTGCAGAATCAGTCCATCAGATGGCTTTTTCACCCATGTAATCCTGATGGGGCCAGCCTTCAGTTATGAACATATGCATCTCTCACTTACTGGGTAACTGTAACCTGGTTCTAAATACCACACTGGCTTTTCAACATAACATATTTTTGGACCAGCTGCCTCTTCTTTCCCTTGCTATTTTTCAAAGTAAACACGTTAACATTATTTTAAGACAGAAAGAATTAGTAAGATGAAAATTAGAAGGAAGAAAAACTACACAGTGCATGTCAAGCCCAAATTTAGTCAGTTCGTTGCCCTGGTGGATTACCAACATCATTGTTCCATTCCTTGAGCAGGAGTAACCAAGCAATGCAGTTTATGTGTCATCTGATATTCTGAAAATATTTTAAAATCATTGGGTCATTAGGCCTCACTATCTTTCAAGGTTCTGACTCCAGAGCCACTAACAGTGCCTAGCCTTTTTCTGTCTACAGAACAGAGAAAGTTACTAAATATCTTTCTGCAAGGTCTCACTCAATTTAACCTTGACATCAATCCTGTGATTTACACGTCATTAGTCCTACTTTCTAGAAGAGCAAACCTCTCGTCTTTCTGCTGAACCATGCCTCTCCTAGTGCAGAAGTGGAAAGCAGAATGCTGTAGGCTGTGTGTGACCGCATTGTAAGCACCCAAAAGAGAGCAGTACCAGGCATTCAGTAAATGAACAAATCGATATCATTCTTTCTATCCTTAGTGTCCAGAATGCAGGTTCTCTAGAACTTGTCTGGGTTTTGATATTAGCAAAGTTCTTCAGGTTGCTACACATCAGTGACATTATTGGTAAATACCATGATATAGTGGTAGGAGGGCCTTCACTCAACCAGTTTAGCCGTCTGTCTTTCCACTAGTCACAGCAGAACCTTATTGTAAGCACAGGCCCTATCCCTCTTCCTTGCTGACTCTATTCTCTTGACTGTCAGCTTTTATACTATTAGTCATAATATACATAAAAACAATGGACAAAACCCACATGCTACACTAAGAATGATTTTGCAACCTACCAACTTGTTCTGATAAAAAACGAAGTCAAAACAAAACAAAGTAGGAAAACAGTTTCCTGGAAGGTCTAGTTTATTGTGTGTCAACTCATTCCTAGAGCATTTCAGGATTATGTAAATATAGGTATGCACATAAAGCAAATGTGAGAGAGCAATCTATAGGTCCAGATTGTGAGTAAAGCGATCTGCATTATACCGTCCTTTTAATTCTCTGTACAGCAGTCCTCCCTTATCCACAGTTTCACTTTCCATGGTTTCAGTTACCCATGGTTAACATGATCCAAAAATACTACATAACGGTAAGATATTTGGAGAGAGCGAGAGACTATATTCACATTCACACTACATTCACCTTTATTACAGTATATTGTTATCATTGTCCTATTTTACTATTAGCTATTGTTGTCAATCTCTTACTCTGCCTAATTGATAACTTCAACTTTATCATAGGTATGTATGTATAGGAAAAAACATAGCGTGTATAGGGTTCAGTACTATCTGTACCATTTGTGGTTTCAGGCATCCCCTGGGGGTCTTGGAACATATCTCCTGCAAATAAGGAAGGACTAGTATACTACAATAAACTCTGTGGAACAAATACTTGGCAACCTCATTTTAAATGACTGAAAGATTTTCCATTCTAAGACTGCAATATAAAGCACTTGAACCCTGTCCATGTGCTATATGACTCATGTTAACTGTAATGTACCAATCTGGAGCAATCCTGTTATAGGCTTCTAACCACGAAGGTAAACTTTCCTAGGCCACTGCTTCATTGTAATTATGGATGAAATCCTAAAACTTTACTCACTGTTATAAATTGTAAATTGTGACTTTTACGTGAAAAGTATTTCTATTACATAAAAGATAACTTCTGACTGGCCTTGTTCCTAAAGATTTTATTTCACCTCTCCGTTTAAGCTTCCTACTCCGCCTCTTTTGCCTCATTGGGAAGTTACAAGTGTCCAGCACAATACCTAGGATATAGTAAAGGTTTTCAAAATATGTTTAATGAAAGAATAAAAGATGAAAATCTCTAGGAGATGAAAAGATGAAAATCTCTATGCCCTCATGGTAATCTGGCTTACTATAATACTGTGTTGATTAAAGAAATTTTGTGTATGGGTGTGTGTGTGTGTGTGTGTGTGTGCATGTGTGTTTCTCTGTCTGTTTGTCTGCATGCAGCCATGAGGATGGTTTAGAGACCATGTGTTTTACTTCTAAATGGTTTTTTTGAGGTGTTTACAGATTTTATACATTTTATTCAAATTCTAAAGGTTAAGATCCTCAGAAAATATGTTGTGTGTTTGCTCTGGAGGCTAGATTTCTGGGTCAATCAAATAATTGCAAACTACATACAGATGTATCACTACTAAATGTTTTATGGCTATAGTTATATATTGAAATCTCTTTTACCTGATAGGCTTATAAAAATAATGCCCAAAAGGATGCATAGTTAATGTAAAAAAAATAGTAAATTACAGAGAAGCAAAAAGTAAAACTTCAAAAGTAAAAGTCTATTCCCCAGGAAAACTCACTTTTACTAATTTTGTGTGTAAAATGCCACTTTTTTCCATTTAAATAGTAACTGAAATGTGGCCAGGTGCAGTGACTCATGCCTGTAATCCCATCTCTTTGGGAGGCCGAGGTGGGTGGATCACCTGAGGTCAGGAGTTCAAGACCAGCCTGGCCAACATGGAGAAATTCTGTCTCTACTAAAACTACAAAATTGGCTGGGCATGGTGGTGTATGCCTGTAATCCAAGCTACTTGGGAGGCTTAGGCAGGAGAATCACTTGAACCCAGGAGGCGGAGGTTGCGGTGTGCCAAGATCACGCCATTGCACTCCAGCCTGGGCAACAAGAGTGAAACTCCATCTCAAAAGACAAAACAAAAAAAAAGTAACTGAAATGTGTATTTTTGGAAATGTGATCATTCTATGTCAATTTTTTAATTTATGATTTTTTAATACAAATATAACAAAAGTATTTCCATGTCAATTTAGTATTTATTTTATTATTTTAAATAGCAGCAGAGCACTGTGTTAAGAGAATGTAGGTTTAACCCATCTCCCACTATTAGATTCCTTTTAATGTTATTAGTAAGCTTCATTGATGTATGATTTATCCACAATTAACTGTACATATTTATATATGCACATATTTGATGAGTTTGCACATATGTATATGCCATTAAACCATTACCAGAATCAAGATAATGAATATATGTCACTCCAAGAAGTTTTCTGAGCCACTTTTTAATTTCTGTTGCTCCTCCCCATGGGCACCAGCATCTCTAGGCAAACACTCATCTTTCTGTTGCTATACATTAGTTTGCATTTTCTAGAATTTTATATAAATGGAATCATACAGAATAAAAAAAATACTTTTTGAATGATGAAATTAATTCATGTTGTAGCACATATCAGTAGCTCATTCCTTCTTATTGAGTAGTATTCCATTGTATGGAATTATCACAATTTATCTTTCCCTCTGATGGATATTTGAGTTGTTTCCAATTTCTGATTGTTATAAATAAAGGCACCATAAGCACTTGTATACAAATCTTTGTGTGATGCATGCTTTCATTTCTCTTGGGTGAATACCTAGGGATAAACTAGCTAGATCATACTTTAGGAATAAATTTAACTTTTTAAAAAAATTGACAGATTTTCAGAAGTGTTTGTACCATTTTATATTTTCATCAACATTACATAAGAGTTCTAGTTCTTCCATATTTTTGCCAACTGTTGGCATGGTTAGTGTATTAGGCCATTCTCACATGGCTATAAAGAAATACCTGAGACTGGGTAATTTATAAAGAAAAGAAATTTAATTGGCTTATGTTTCTGCAGGCTTTACATGAAGCATGGCAGCATTTGCTTCTGGGGAGGCCTCAGGGAGCTTTTATTCATGGCGAAGGCAAAGCAGGAGCAGCTGTCTCACACGGCAGGAGCAGGAGGAAGAGAGAGGAGGGAGGCGTAACACACTTTTAAACAACCAGATCTCTTGACGCTCACTATACAGTACCAAGGGGGATGGTGCTAAACCATTCATGAAAACTCCACCCCCATGATCCAGTCACCTCCCACCAGGCCCTACCTCTAACACTGGGATAACAAGTTGACATGAGATTTGAGAGGGGACACAAATCCAAACCATATCAGTCAGTATTTTTAATTTTAGCTATTCTAGTAAGTGATAGTGGTATTTCATTTTGATTTAATTTCCTTTTCCCAAATGACTAGTGGTGTTAAGTATTTTTTCATGTACTTATTTAACACCCATTTATCTTCTTTAGTGAAGTGCCTGTTAAAAACTTTTGCTTGTGTATTTATTTTTTAATTGAGTTTTGGGACCTCTTTATCCATTCTGTATACAAGTCCCTCATTAGATAAGATTTGCAAATACTTTCTTCCAATATGTGGCTTTCTTTTCATTCTCTTGGCAGTGTCATTTGAACAGTAGTACATTTTTATTTTGATGAAATCCAATTTATCCATTTTTAATGGATTATATATTTCATTTAATGTCTAAAAGGTATTTGCCTAACCCAAGATAAAAATCGCAAGGTTTTCTCTTAATAATTTTTAGAAGTTTTATCTTCAGGTGTTACATTTAGGCCTGTGACTAATTTGGAGTTAATTTTTTTATGTAATACAAAGTATGTGTTGGAATTTATTTCTTTAGAAATGAATATTCCATTGTTGAAAAGTACTCTTACTCTACTGAGTTGCCTTTGTACCTTTGTGGAAAATTAGACAACTAATAGCTATCTATTTATCATATATATATAGAGAGAGAGCTATATTTCTGGACTATATGATTATCCATTGATCTTTTTGCCTGCCTTTGTGCCAGTTGCATGCTATGTTGATTATTGTCATGTTGTAATATCTTGAAATCAGGGTCAGTAGGGTTAGTCTTTCAACTTTGTTCTTTTTCAGAGTTGTTTTGGCTATTCTAGGTACGTTGAATTTCCGTATGAACTTCAGAATCAACTGTAAGTTGATACTGCATTATTTCCTGGGCTGCTGTACCACAAATGAATGGCTTAAATACAAAACCCCCCCACCCCCGAAAAAAAAAATGTTCTCTAACAGTTTTGGCGGCTAGATGTCTGAGATCAAGGTGTCAGTGGGGACATGCTCTCTCTGAAGGCTCTAGGGGAGGATCAATCCTTTCTTCTCTCCTAGCTGCCGGTGGTTGCTGAAAGTCCTTGGGGTTCCTTGGCTTGCAGATACATCACTCCAGTATGCACCTTGGTCATCACATGGCATTTTCCCTGTGTGTCTGTGTGCTCTGTGTCTTCACATGGCATTCTTCTTGCGTCTACATATCCAACTGTTGGCATGGTTAGTGTATTAGGCCATTCTCACATGGCTATAAAGAAATACCTGAGACTGGGTAATTTACAGGGCCACCAGTCACTGGATTAGGACCCACTCTAATCAGTATGACCTCATCTTTATTTTATTGTATTGGTTCAGACCCTGTTGTCAATTAAGGACACACGGGTGCCAGATAGGCATGAAATTTGGGCGGGGGGTACTACTCAAAGCAGTATAGATATTAAATCATGTTGTACTGAGTCTATAGATCAATGATATCTGAGTCATCTGATGCATAGACACAATATATCTCTCCCTTTATTAATGATCTTCTCTAATTTCTCTCTGCCATGTTTTACAGTTTGCAATGTACAGACATTACACATCTTTTGTTGGATTTATCCCTAAGTATTTTATATTTTTATTGTTATTATAAATCATGTTTTTAAATTTGTTTTTTTCTGGATGTTCACACTATTGTGTGTAAGTACAACTGATTTTTGTATATTGATGCTGTATCTGCAGTTTTGGTAAACTGAATTATTAGTTTCGATAGCTTTTTTGTAGATTTCATTGGATTTTTCTATATATATTATATCTTTTATGGATAAAGAAAGTTTACTTTTCTCTTTGCAGTCTAGGTGCCTTTTATTTCTTTTTCCTACCTTATTTCATTCTTGTACTACCAGAAAAATATTGAGTAAAAGCAGTAAAGCAGTCATCCTTGTCTTGATCTTAGAGGAAGAACATGTAGTATTTCACTTTTGAACACAGTGTTTGTTACTTGTAGGTTTCATTAGCTGGCTTTTATCAGATTGAGGAAGCAGCCTTTTATTCCCACTTAGAGAGTTTTAAACAGGAATTAATGTGGATTTTCTCAAATGCTCTGCTGCATCTCTTAAGATGATCATATGAGTTTTCTTTATAGTTTGTTAATATGGTGAATTATACTTATTGGTTTTCCAATGGTAAACCAACCATGAAGTCCTAGGATGAACCCCATTTGGTGATGGTTTGTTATCCTTTTAATCTATATATCTTTTAGTCTGCTTGCTAAAGCTTGGTCTAGAATTTTTAGATTCCTGTTCTTGGGGAATATTAGTTTTTAAGGTTTTTTTTTAAGAAAAGGGTTTTTATGATTTATTACCAGGGTAATGGTATTGAATGAATTGAACTGAAAATCAATTGCTCCCCTTCAGTGTACTGGTTAAATTTGTGTTGGTATTATTTGTTGCCTAAAGGTTTGATAGAATTCATCAGAGAACTCATCTGGGCTCTGTTTTGTTATGTTTTCTTTTGTTTTGATATATTTCTATATGATAGATATAGAGCAGTTCAGGGTATCTATTTTTCTTGAGTGAGATCTTTGTATTTGTAGTTTGTGTTTCTCACGGAATCTGTCCATTCCATCTAAATTGTCAAATGTATTTGGAATAAAGTGGTTCATCATATTTCCTTATTTTTATTTTTTAATATCTCTAATATCTATTATGATGCTCCCCTATCTCATTCCTAATATTGGTAATATACATCCTTTTTCACTCTCTCTCTTTTTTGTCCCAATTAGACTGGCTAAATGTTCATTAATTTTATTGATCTTCTCAAATAACTAGCCCTTGGTCTTATTGATTCTCTCTTTTTCTTGTTCTCACTTTATCTTTTGTTTTCTGTTTCATTGATTTCCACTCTAATCTATATAATTTCCAGTTTCTACTTTGGGTTTTATTGCTCTGTTTATATTTTTTTCTAGTATTTAGGGTAAAAAGAAGGTGAGGTTAATGATTTCAGACCTTTTTTGTTTTCTTATATTGGAGTTTAGTGCTATAAATTTTCCCATAAGTACTGCTTTAGTAGCATCCCATATATTTTGATATTTTGTTTTCATTTCCATTCAGGTTTCTAATTTCCACTTTGATTTCTTTTTTGACTTAATGGGTTATTTAGAAGAGTATTATTTGTGGATTTTGCAGAGATCATTCTGGATGATTAAAATAGTTGTGGATTTTCTAGAGACCATTCTGTTAACGATTTCCAATTTAATTCCAGTGGAGTCAGAGACCATACTTCGTGTGACTTGAATGTTTTTAAATTAGTTGAAGGCAGAAGTGATTCAGTGACAGTTTTTTCCACGTGGGACACATGGGGTCTTAAAACAGAAGATAGACTGCCAGGGAGAGGAAGAAGGCTGCATCTCACTTGATGAGGCCACTAGGACAAGAGTGGACTGAGTATGCATATGGCAGCCACCTTCATGCTGTGCTCTGGAAAAGGGCAAGTTTTTATTAAACTTTTATTTCAAGTTCATGGGTGTAAGTGCAGGTTTGTTACATAAGATAAACTTGTGTCATGGGCCTTGTTGTACAGATCATTTCCTCACCCAGGTATTAAGCCTAGTACCCATTAGCTATTTTTTCTGATCCTCTCCCTCCTCCTGCCTTCCACTTCCAATAGGCCCCAGTGTGTGTTGTTTCCCTCTATGTGTCCATGTTTTCTCAACCTTTAGCTCTCACTTGTGAGAACACGTGGTATTTGGTTTTCTGTTCCTGTGTTAGTTTGCTAAGGATAATGGCTTCCAACTCCATCCATGTCCCTGCAAAGGACATGATCTCATTCTTTTTATGGCTGCACAGTATTCCATGATATATGTGTGTGTGTGTGTGTGTGTGTGTGTGTGTGTGTGTGTATCATGTTTACTTTACCCAGGCTTTCATTGATAGGTAGTTAGGTTGATTCCATGTCTTTGCTGTTGTGAATATTACTTCAATGAACACACACATGCATGTGTCTTTTTTTATTATTATTATACTTTAAGTTATAGGGTACATGTGCACAACGTGCAGGTTTGTTGCATATGTATACATGTGCCATGTTGGTGTACTGTACCCATTAACTCGTCATTTACATTAGGTATATCTCCTAATGCTATCCCTCCCCCATCCCCCAGCACCACAATAGGTCCCAGTGTGTGATGTTTCTCTTCCTGTGTCCAAGTGATCTCATTGTTCAGTTCCCACCTATGAGTGAGAACATACAGTGTTTGGTTTTTTGTCCTTGCAATAGTTTGCTGAGAATGATGGTTTCCAGCTTCATCCATGTCCCTACAAAGGACATGAACTCATCCTTTTTTATGGCTGCATAGTATTCCATGGTGTATATGTGCCACATTTTCTTAATCCAGTCTATCATTGATGGACATTTGGGTTGGTTCCAAGTCTTTGCTCTTGTGAATAGTGCCACAATAAACATACAGTGCATGTGTCTTTATAGCAGCATGATTTATAATCCTTTGAGTATATACCCAGTAATGAGATGGCTGGGTCAAATGGTATTTCTAGTTCTAGATCCTTGAGGAATCGCCACACTGTCTTCCACAATGGCTGAACCAGTTTACAGTGCCACCAACAGTGTAAAAGTGTTCCTATTTCTTCACATCCTCTCCAGCACCTGTTGTTTCCTGACTTTGTAATGATCGCCATTCTAACTGGTATGAGATGGTATCTCATGGTAGTTTTGATTTGCATTTCTCTGATGGCCAGTGATGATGAGCATTTTTTCATGTGTCTCTTGGCTGCATAAATGTCTTCTTTTGATAAGAAGTGTCTGTTCATATCCTTTGCCCACCTTTTGATGGGATTGTTTGTTTTTTTCCTGTAAATTTATTTGAGTTCTTTGTAGATTCTGGATATTAGCCCTTTGTCAGATGAGTGGATAGCAAAAATGTTCTCCCGTTCTGTAGGTTGCCTATTCACTCTGATGGTAGTTTCTTTTGCCATGCAGAAGCTCTTTAGTTTAATTAGATCCCATTTGTCAATTTTGGCTTTTATTGCTGTTGCTTTCGGTGTTTTAGACATGGTCCTTGCCCATGCCCACGTCCTGAATGGTATTGTGTAGGTTTTCTTCTAGGGTTTTTACGATTTTAGGTCTAACATTTAAGTCTTTAATCCATCTTGAATTAATTTTTGTATAAGGTGTAAGGAAAGGATGCAGTTTCAGCTTTCTACATATGGCTAGCCAGTTTTCACAGCACCATTTATTAAATAGGGAATCTTTTCCCCATTTCTTGTTTTTGTCAGGTTTGTCAAAGATCAGATTGTTATAGATGTGTGGTATTATTTCTGAGGACTCTGTTCTGTTCCATTGGTCTATATCTCTGTTTTGGTACCAGTACCATGCTGTTTTGGTTACTGTAGCCTTGTAGTGTAGTTTGAAGTCAGGTAGCATGATGCTTCCAGCTTTGTTCTTTTTGCTTAGGATAGGCTTGGCAATGTGGGCTCTTTTTTGGTTCCATGTGGACTTTAAAGTACTTTTTTCCAATTCTGTGAAGAAAGTCATTGGTAGCTTGATGAGGATGGCATTGAATCTATAAATTACTTTGGGCAGTATGGCCATTTTCATGATATTGATTCTTCCTATCCATGAGCATGGTATGTTCTTCCATTTGTTTGTGTCCTCTTTTATTTTGTTGAGCAGTGGTTTGTAGTTCTCCTTTAAGAGGTCCTTCACATCCCCTGTAAGCTGGATTCCTAGGTATTTTATTCTCTTTGAAGCAATTGTGAATGGGAGTTCACTCATGATTTAGCTCTCTGTTTGTCTGTTATTGGTGTATAAGAATGTTTGTGATTTTTGCACATTGATTTTGTATCCTAAGACTTTGCTGACGTTGCTTATCAGCTTAAGGAAATTTTGGGCTGAGACAATGGGGTTTTCTAAATATACAATCATGTCATCTGCAAACAGGGACAATTTGACTTCCTCTTTTCCTAATTGAATGCCCTTTATTTCTTTCTCCTGCCTGATTGCCCTGGCCAGAACTTCCAACACTATACTGAATAGGAGTGGTGAGAGAGGACATCCCTGTCTTGTGCCAGTTTTCAAAGGGAATACTTCCAGTTTTTGCCTATTCAGTATGATATTGGCTGTGGGTTTGTCATAAATAGCTCTTATTATTTTGAGATACATCCCATCAATACCTAATTTATTGAGAGTTTTTAGCATGAAGGGCTGTTGAATTTTGTCAAAGGCCTTTTCTGCATCTATTGAGATAATCATGTGGTTTTTGTCTTTGGTTCTGTTTATATGCTGGATTACGTTTATTGATTTGCGTATGTTGAACCAGCCTTGCATCCCAGTGATGAAGCCCACTTGATCATGGCGGATAAGCTTTTTGATGTGTTGCTGGATTTGTTTTGCCAGTATTTTATTGAGGATTTTTGCATTGGTGTTCATCAGGGATATTGGTCTAAAATTCTCTTTTTTTGTTGTGTCTTTGTTAGGCTTTGGTATCAGAATGATGCTGGCCTCATAAAATGAGTTAGGGAGGATCCCCTCTTTTTTTATTGATTGGAATAGTTTCAGAAGGAATGGTACCAGCTCCTCCTTGTACCTCTGGTAGAATTCGGCTGTGAATCCATCTGGTCCTGGACTTTTTTTGGTTGGTAGGCTATTAATTATTGCCTCAATTTCAGAGCCTGTTATTGGTCTACTCAGGGGTTCAACTTCTTCCTGGTTTAGTCTTGGGAGGGTGTATGTGTCCAGGAATTTATTCACTTCTTCTAGATTTTCTAGTTTATTTGCATAGAGGTGTTTATAGTGTTCTCTGATGGTGATTTGTATTTCTGTGGGATTGGTGGTGATATCCCCTTTATCATTTCTTATTGCATCTATTTGATTCTTCTCTGTTTTCTTCTTTATTAGTCTTGCTAGTGGTCTATCAATTTTGTTGCTCTTTTCAAAAAACCAGCTCCTGGATTCACTGATTTTTTGAACGGTTTTTTGTGTCTCTATCTCTTTCAGTTCTGCTCTGATCTTAAGTTATTTCTTGCTGCTAGCTTTTGAATGTGTTCACTCTAACTTCTCTAGTTCTTTTAATTGTGATGTTAGGGTGTCAATTTTAGATCTTTCCTGCTTTCTCCTGTGGGCATTTAGTGCTATAAATTTCCCTCTACACATTGCTTTAAATGTGTCCTGGAGATTCTGGTATGTCATGTCTTTGTTCTCATTGCTTTCAAAGAACATCTTTATTTCTGCCTTCATTTTGTTATGTACCCAGTAGTCATTCAGGAGCAGGTTGTTCAGATTCCATGTAGTTGAGTGGTTTTGAGTGAGTTTCTTAATCCTGAGTTCTACTTTGATTGTGCTGTGGTCTGAGAGACAGTTTGTTATAATTTCTGTTCTTTTACATTTGCTGAGGAGTTTTTTACTTCCAACTATTTGGTCAGTTTTGGAATAAGTGCGATGTGGTGCTGAGAAGAACGTATATTCTGTTGATTTGGGGTGGAGAGTTCTGTAGATGTCTATTAGGTCCGCTTGGTGCAGAACTGAGTTCAATTCCTGGATATCCTTGTTAACTTTCTGTCTCATTGATCTGTCTAATGTTGACAGTGGGGTGTTAAAGTCTCCCATTATAATTGTGTGGGGGTCTAAGTTTCTTTGTAGGTCTCTAAGGACTCGCTTTATGAATCTGGGCACTCATGATTTGGTGCATATATATTTAGGATAGTTAGCTCTTCTTGTTGAATTGATCCCTTTACCATTATGTAATGGCCTTCTTTGTCTCTTTTGATCTTAGTTGGTTTAAAGTCTGTTTTATCAGAGACTAGGATTGCAACCCCTACTGTTTTTTGTTTTTCATTTGCTTGGCAGATCTTCCTCCATCCCTTTATTTTGAGCCTATATGTGTCTCTGCATGTGAGATGGGTCTCCTGAATACAGCATACTGATGGGTCTTGACTCTTTATCCAATTTGCCAGTCTGTCTTTTAGTTGGAGCATTCAGCCCATTTATATTTAACGTTAATATTGTTATGTGTGAATTTGATCCTGTCATTATGATGTTAGCTGGTCATTTTCCTCATTAGTTGATGCAGTTTCTTCCTAGCATTGATGGTCATTACAATTTGGCATGTTTTTGCAGTGGCTGGTACCAGTTGCTCCTTTCCATGTTTAGTGCTTCCTTCAGGAGCTCTTGTAGGGCAGCCTAGTGGTGACAGAATCTCTCAGCATTTGCTTGTCTGTAGAGGATTTTATTTCTCCTTCACTTATGAAGCTTAGTTTGGCTGGATATGAAATTCTGGGTTGAAAGTTCTTTTCTTTAAGAATGTTGAATATTGTCACCCACTCTCTTCTGGCTTGGAGAGTTTCTGCCGAGAGATCTGCTATTAGTCTGATGGGCTTCCCTTTGTGGGTAACCCAACCTTTCTCTCTGGCTGTCCTTAACATTTTTTCCTTCATTTCAACTTTGGTGAATCTGACAACTATGTGTCTTGGAGTTGCTCTTCTCGAGGAGTATGTTTGTGGTGTTCTCTGTGTTTCCTGAATTTGAATGTTTGCCTGCCTTGCTATGTTGGGCAAGTTCTCCTGGATAATATCCTGCAGAGTGTTTTCCAACTTGGTTCCATTCTCCCTGTCACTTTCAGGTGCACCAATCAGACATAGATTTGGTCTTTTCACATAGTCCCATATTTCTTGGAGGCTTTGTTCATTTCTTTTTACTCTTTTTTCTAAACTTCTCTTCTCACTTCATTTCATTCACTTGAGCTTCAATCACTGATACCCTTTCTTCCACTTGATCGAATTGGCTACTGAAGCTTGTGCATTCATCACATAGTTCTCATGCCACAGTTTTCAGCTCCATCAGGTCATTTAAGGACTTCTCTACACTGGTTATTTGAGTTAGCCATTCGTTTCATCTTTTTTCAAGGTTTTTAGCTTTTTTTGCTGTGAGTTCCAACTTCCTCCTTTAGCTCGGAGAAGTTTGAACATCTGACGACTTCTTCTGTCAACCCGTCAAAGTCATTCTCCGTCCAGCTTTGTTCCATTGCTGGTGAGGAGCTGTGTTCTTTTGGAGGGGGAGAGGCACTCTGATTTTTAGAATTTTCAGCTTTTCTGTTCTGTTTTTTCCCCATCTTTGTGATTTTATCTACCTTTGGTCTTTGGTAATGGTGATGCACAGATGGAGTTTTGGTGTGGACGTCCTTTCTGTTTGTTAGTTTTCCTTCTAACAGTCACGACCCTCAGCTGCAGGTCTGTTGGAGTTTGCTGGAGGTCCACTCCAGACCGTTTGCCTGGGTATCAGCAGTGGAGGCCGCAGAACAGCAAATATTGCTGAACAGCAAATGTTGCTGCCTGATTGTTCCTCTGGAAGCTTCGTCTCAGAGGGGTACCCAGCCGTGTGAGGTGTCAGTCTGCCCCTACTGTGGGGTGCCTCCCAGTTAGGCTACTCAGGGGTCAGAGACCCACTTGAGGAGGCAGTCTGTCTGTTCTCAGATCTCAAACTCTGTGCTGAGAGAACCACTACTCTCTTCAAAGCTGTCAGACAGGGACATTTAAGTCTGCAGAGATTTCTGTTGCCTTTTGTTTGGCTATGCCCTGACCCCAGAGATGGAGTCTACAGAGGCAGGCAGGCCTCCTTGAGCTGCATTGGGTTCCACCCAGTTCCAGCTACCCAACCACTTTGTTTACCTACTCAAGCCTCAGCAATGGTGGGTACCCCTCCCCCAGGCTCACTGCCACCTTGCAGTTTGATCTCAGACTGCTGTCCTAGCAATGAGTGAGGCTCCGTGGGCGTGGGACCCTCTGAGCCAGGCGTGGGATATAATCTCCTGCTGTGCCATTTGCTAAGACCATTGGAAAAGCACAGTATTAGGTTGGGAGTGACCTAATTTTCCAGGTGCCATCTGTCACAGCTTCCCTTGGCTAGGAAAGGGAATTCCCTGACCCCTTGCACTTCCCAGATGAGGCGATGCCTCGCCCTGCTTCAGCTCACGCTCTGTTGGCTGCACCCACTGTCCGACAAGCACCAGTGAGATGAACCTCGTACCTCAGTTGGAAATGCAGAAATCAACCGTCTTCTGTGATCCTCATGCTGGGACCTGTAGATTGGAACTGTTCCTATTCGGCCATCTTGGAACCCCTGCGTATGTCTTTATAATAAAGTTATACTGGGAACTTTTTAGCATTGTATTTGGTATCTATGCAAGAAAGAGGTTCCATTTTGTTTATTTGTTCATTTGTTTGTTTGTTTTTAGAAGTAAAATCACAGATAGGGCCTTTAAAAAAGAATTAGTTGAGACCTATTTAATGTCTTAGAATACTGCTTATCATGTTACATTTCCATGTACACTTGAAAAGAATTTATATTCTGCTGTTATTGGACAGAATGTTATAAGTATAAATTAGGTCAAATTTAGTCATAGTGTTATCTAAATCTTTTATACCATTGCTCATTTTCTCTCCATTTGTTCTTTCAATTATTGAAAGGGGAACATTGAAGTCTTTCCTATAAAAGTGTGTGTGCTTTTTAATTTTTTTTTTTTTACAGCTCTCTTGGTTTTTGCTTTATGTTGAAGCTGTGTAATTGAGTGCATAAATGTTTAGGCAATGATCCTCTTTATCCATGATAATATTCTTTGATTTGAAATCTACTTTTTTATTGTTAATGTAATTATTACAGCTTTTTTTTTGGTTAGATTGGCATGGTGTATCCTTTATGTCCTTTTACTTTGAACCTATTTGTGTCTACATATTTCAAATTAGTTTCTTCTGGACAGTATCTAGTTGGGTCTTGCTTTTCTGTATAATTAGATAATCTCTGCCTTTTAATTGCATGATTTAGACCATTTTCATTTAAGGTTATTATTCATACGATGAAGTTTAACTCTAGCATATTGATCACTTGTTTTCCATTTTCTCCCTGCTCATTTAACCTTCTTTTTCTGCTTTCTTTTGTATTAATTGAATATTTTTATTATTATCTTTAATTTTCTTTATTTGCTTATTAGCTATACATTGTTTTATCATTTTAGTGGTTACTTTAGGGTTTTAGTATATATTTTAATTTATCACAGTCTAACTTTCAATTATGTAAAGTCATTTAAGGTACAGTATAAAAATCTAATAATAATATACTCTCATTTCCCCACTTCTGTTTTTGTGCAATTGTTTTTCATGGATTTTATTTTATCTACATTATAAACTTCACATTACTTTGTTATGATTTTTGTATAAGCAGCCAATTATCTTTTTAAAAGATTTAAATAATAAAAACTCATATATAGTTACCTAGGCAGTTAGTATTTCTGGTTCTCTTCCTTTGTGTAGATGCATATTTCTGTTATCGTTTTCTCTTGCCTGAAAGATATCTTTCATATTAGTTGTAGTGTATATATAATGGTGATGTATTCTTTCTGATTTTGTTTGTCTGAAAATCTTCATTGAATTTTTATTTTAAAAAGTATTATCAAGAGGCATATAATTCTAAGTTGACAGTTTCTTTTTCTTAGTACTTTCCTCACTGTCTTTTTGCTTCATTATTTCTGGTGAGAAATCTACTGCTACCTTCATGTTGTTCCTCTGTCAGTGAAATGTCTTCTTTTCTCTGGTTCTTTTTATGAATTTGTCTTCAACACTGATTAGAAAATTATATTATGATTGGCCCACATGTGCTGCATGTGTCTCATTCTTTTCGGACTAGCAGCTACACAAGGCTGTACTTTTCATGGTGAATGGCAGGAATGCAAACCAACCAACCAACTATGAAAGCATATTTCCAGCCTTGGTTTGCATTACATTAACTAATATCCATTAGCTAAAGCATGACATATGGTCAACCCCACATAAGGGATGGGGAAGTAAAATCCATCTATCAAGAAGCTTTGGCAAGGCTAGGCATATAGATTATGCTCAAATTGCACATCTGCGCTGGAAGAGGTCCACTACCTTGCTAATAAACTTAGATGTCCCAAGTAGAAGACACCTCATGAAACATAGCACAGATTATTACAATTGGCAATATTTTCCTATTGGAAGATTTTTCACTACTGTGGTTTCCACAGCTGGTCTCCTTTCTTAGGAGCACATTCCAAGTCACCCCTTGTAGATTTCTGATGGTAAAGCAGTACTTATGATCAAGTTCCTAAAAAGCTAAGAACGTTGAGACCATACCATATGTACTCTAATTGTGATGAAGGTGTACAGGATTCATTTGTCTTGTTAAGGAAAATTATACTTTACTGTGTTTCAACATGTAGTGACAGAGTTGTGAGTACATTCTTGCCCTTTTAAAAAAGAATACTACGTAAATAGGCAAAATCCTTTTGCTATTTTTGTAGCTTTACCAGAATATTCTTTGACATGAGTACTTTAAGGGATAATTCTCAAGATTAAGAGGGCAAAGCTAAGTAGAAGTTGAGTCTGAAAAAACCAGCTACATATTTTGAAGGCAGTCAAATTGGCATTATGGATATTTGATGACAGTAATTTTATGTATTCACATGTTGTATTAGTCCATTTTCACACTGCTATAAAGAATCACCTGAGACTGGGTCATTTACAAAGAAAAAAGGTTTAATTGACTCACAGTTCCGCATGACTGGGGAGGCGTCCGGAAACTTTCAATCATGGCAGAAGGTGAAAGGGAAGCAAGGCACATCTTAAATGGTGGCAGGAGAGAGACAGCAAGGGGGGAAGTGCCACACTTTAAAACCATCAACTCTCACAAGAACTCACTCACTATTGTGAGAACAACATCGGGAAAACTACCCCCATGATCCAGTCACCTCCCACCAGGTCCCTCCCTTCACACAAGGGGATTACAATTTGAGATGATATTTGGGTGGGGACACAGAGCCAAACCATAATCACATGTATGCATTGTTGCTAATGATAATAACATTAGCTTCCATTTCCATTTTGAGTATTTCCTATCTATTATGTACATATACATTTATCATCTTTATTACTCATGGTAATCCTATTAGGTCTTATTAATCCCATTTTATTCACGAAGAAACCAAGGCTCAAAGAAGCTCAATTAATTGGCCAGGGAGAGACAGCTAGCAAGTGGTAATATTGGGGTATAGACACAGATTGATCTCAATCAAAGTCTGAGCATAGCCCATTATAGTCTGATGCCTCATTTCATCCTTCATCTCTAAATTCCCATTTGAGCTTCCTTAAGGGGATTCATTCGGCTTAAAGGGAAATAATGAATATATTCACATGACCTAAAATTTTATGGAGAACTTGCAGAACTTTGAGAATTCCTCTGCGGATTCTTGGGGTTCCTAATTGAGAAACTTGGGTCTGAGGCATCAGCAGCAGCCTGGCAGGCCTTGGAGTCAGAGGCACCAGCTGCAGTCTTACCTCTGCTGCATGGCAGCTGGGGGCCATGACAACAGATTACCATTCAGCCAATTCTATTCATTCTCCCAAATGGGGAATTGCTGCCATATCTCCCTCAATTTTTTGTAAGGATTATATTTGAAAAGGCAAGTACAATGCAGTTTGGAGAAGATGGCAAGATAAATGCTTTAAAGGCAATAAAGTGTTGTCAACATTAGACTGCACCAAAGTGTGTTGTTAACTTGAGCTAATGTCCATATGTGTAAAGTTCTTCAAACAGTGCCTATCATATTTCAAGTAGAATACATTTACTAAATTTTAAAAATATAATTTGTACCAACATAAAAGTTGGGGAAAAACAAAGCTTATGCAGATTTTGAATAGGAAATCGGTTGATAGTTTTGTGATTGTAATTAGTGAAGAAAGTGTAGCTCTCAGAAGGGCATTATCCTTGTGAAATTTTTTTAAAAGTATATATGGGGAGTTACTATGCTGCAAAATAGAAAACACAAGGCTAATAGCATGATATATTAGCAGCTTTCTTCTGCAATAAGTACGGATATGCTAAGGAAAGTATTTAGGTTATACCACTTCGCTGTTCTTTATTTATTTTTTATTTTTGGGAGGGAATGGAGCCTCGGTCCGTCACCCATACTAGAGTGCAGTGGCGCGATCTCAGCTCACTGCGACATTCGCCTCCCAGGTTCAAGCTATTCTCCTGCCTTAGCCTCCCAAGTAGCTGGGACTATGGGCATGCACCACCATGCCCAACTAATTTTTCTTTTTTCTTTTCTTTTCTTTTTTTGCATTTTTACTAGAGACAGGGTTTCACCATGTTAGCCAGGATGGTCTCAATCTCTTGACCTCCTGATCTGCCCACCTTGGCCTCCCAAAGTGCTGGGATTACAGGCGTGAGCCACTTGTCTGGCCCTCACTTTTCATACATTTCTCAGTTTTTAATGTCTGTGATGAATATTAATTAAAATAACTCCTGTTCTTCAAAAATCAGTCTCCAAAAATCTGTTTTTATGTAATACTTTACCCATTGATTTGACATTTCAATTTCTAGGCAACAGAGTTTTTTTTAAAAAGAATTTTATATTGAATGCTAAACACATATAATTTAAATTGTATGAAAACTGACACCAACCCCCTTTTCTGTGTTATACTTTATGGGACTTTGTCTTAGTCTGGCCCTTTACTGTGTAACTTGAGCCTGGGTTATGCCGATTTCAAGCCCACATGGTTTTCATGTGTTATGATACCAGAAATAAATGAACAAATGATAATGTTTAGTATTACAGATTTTTTTTTATTATCCGAGCAGGACTTTTGTCCTATGTCTTATTTGGCTTACCTTCTTTCTAATTCAAAAATATTATTAATGGGAGCTCATTTTGCAGCAAATGTTGGGAGGCATGGCTGTCTCCTCTCTCCCTCCCGTTCACCCTCACTCATACACATACACAACTGAAACTAACAATACTATGGATGAAGACTGGATCAAATGATAACCAAATCAAGGGATAGGGTGCCAATGAGGGAATGAGGCAGTTGGGATGTGGTCAGCAGTACACAATGGCACCTTCCTTTTAAAATTTTAGCTTCCCAGAATAACATCAGCAGTATTGCTGTAGTAAGTCCAGATCTTGACCCATTTTATCGATTGGGTCATCTGTAATTTCTTGATCTGAGTTCTCTGAGCTGACAGAAGAGACTCCTTGCATCTTAGTACATTAGGATGCATCTTTGGAACATTCTCTTTGTTGACTGGACTTGGAACTAGACAAAGGACAAGAGCTAGAGCCTGGAACACATTCCAGAGCAACTTAGGTTATACTTGGCCAGAGGTAGTTATTTCCTTCTCACTGTGTTTAGCTGAGTGACTGGGCACATATTGGTGAGCCACCATGCTTATAAAAGTGTGTTTTGGGGATACCCAATAATAATATTAGAGAGAGTATACATGGGCTATATCATGGTCTTATCAGATTCAAGCTAATACATGTTTTGTTTTGTTTTGTTGTTTGTTTTAACAGAACGAAGTCCCTGAGGTGAAGAAAGAGGAGACTTTGCTGGATCTGGACTTCGATCCTTTCAAGCCCGAGGTGACACCTGCAGGTTCTGCTGGAGTGACCCACTCACCCATGTCTCAGGTATCAGGTGCTTTTTGGATATTTGGAGATATTTCGTAAACCTCAATAATTCAGTGTGGTAAACAATGATCCCTATACCTTTCATGACTACTATCTATTTTTAATTTTGGTCGACAGATATTTCCTAATAGGAAAGAGGGGTAGAAAGGGGACCTTATCGATATTAGTTATTCTAAGCCTCCCATGCCATCAGCTTTCTCTACCCATAGAGCTGGCATAACCATACATTCCTGTTTTCTCTCCCAGAGTAATTGTTACCAGTGTCCACTTTGCACTCAGAACTGTTCAGGTTTACAGGATACATTTTATGGCTTCCCTGGATGAAGCTCTTTCTTTTGGCTTTGGGTTTACTCTTCTTGCTGTTTTCTCTACTTCCCTTCCTCATACTTTGCAAGTTAAGGTGTGTTTGCAATGACCATGAGAGCATGGCCCAGCAGAAGCCGTTTTCAGTGTTGATAGTTCTGAACTTGATGATGCTGTGTTCATCCTCCACATTGAAGAAGCTCCCTTCCTGTGATCATGATTATGGTTTGATGGAGAGTTGCCTTGCTTCCCCAAGCCTTTTTGCTCACCACTCCCTCCCTCTCCACATTTCTTCCTTTCTGATAGTTACTGTCGTTACATTTTCTGTCAGAGGATACTGGTGGTAGATGCCGTAATGACCTGTGGGTAGGTCCTCTGAAATATAGTTAGTTTACAGCTCTCTATGCTAATAGAAGGAAGTTAACTCAAAATTTGATGAAACAGAAACTGTTTATATGAGTACTTTGCATATGGTTGGAGCCCCACATTTGAATTTAGGCAAAACCAAAGTTGCTAGAGTATGCTTCAAATGAATTAGTGAAAGAGTATTGTAACATTCACCCTAGGAATTGAGACCTAGCTTGATTCCCTGGTCTTGAAGCCTTCTTGGTATATCACAGTAAACTACTAGGGAATAAATAGCTCAATATGAACCCCAATAAATAAGGATCATGTCTATTCCATGCTTTATTCTAGAATGTGATTGGACTTCTAAAGGCCTTCCTGTTGTAAAATATGAACAATAAATGTCTAAGGTGTTAATAAAGTAGGAAATTAATAGTCTAGACACTAGCCTTAAAGATGCTTTGCAAAAAATAAATGGGTCTCTTAGGTGAATGTTCCAGGAAGCCTCCTGTATTAACTCTCTTCTAGAAGATTCATGATGTGCATTATGAATATTAAAGACTGAGAATACTAAAGACTGAGAAGTTCTGCAATTAAAAAAACTGTTTATGTTTGTTTAACTTAGAGTTTCCCAAATATGTTTGACCACAGAAATTTATGTTAACCATACTTGTCTTAATATTCATTGGAATGTTCTCTAAAACAATATTTTGAGAAGTATTGTCAGCAAGTTTGAGGATTCCACCTTGGTGACCAAGAAAAGTACAAAGTGAATATACATATAATCGAATATACTTCCTTCTCAGAGCTCTCTCATTGTATAGACAGCCTTCAGAATTCACGGGATTTTCTCTGCCTTACGCTCCATGTTTTTTTGTTTTTTTTGTTTTTTTTGTTTTTTTTTTTTGAGGCAGAGTCTTACTCTGTCACCCAGGCTGGAGTGCAGCGGTGCGATCTTGGCTCACTGGAAGCTTTGCCTCTTGGGTTCACGTCATTCTCCTGCCTCAGCCTCCTGAGTTGCTGGGACTGCAGGTGTCCACCGCCACACCTGGCTAATTTTTTGTATTTTTAGTAGAGATGGGGTTTCACCATGTTTGCCAAGATGGTCTCGATCTCCTGACCTCGTGGTCCACCTGCCTTGGCCTCCCAAAGTGCTGGGATTACAGGCATGAGTCACCATGCCTGGCCCATGCTTCACTTCTTTTGTGGCAGAAGCAAAGTTTCTGCAGTGGATGCTAGAATGATTAGTGGGTAAGATTTCGTAGCATTTCTGTCTACAAGTTTGAATCAGGAGAGAAACCTCTTTCATGTTAATTCATGGTTACATTAATCCATAAATCATGAAACTGTGTGTGGCCTCATGACTAAGAGATTCTTCAAAATTAAACAAAAATGACCTGGTTTAATCTTCAAAATCTTAGTTCTGAAGGACATATATCACCGCAGTGAGGGCAAGCTGTGTGTGTCCCTGTGCTCTTCGTCATGGCCAGGTAATAAAACCCTCTAGCCTCCTGGTGGCCATAACTGAGTCACTACACTATCGTTGTCCTACAATTCAGCTTTGATCATACCTCTCCTCTCTTGCTAAGAACAAAAGTCTTGACTGAATGACAAAAAAAGCACAGCACTGTTAGGTCTGCCTGGTTTCTTTCCTCTTCACTCAAAATGACCTCCTTTACTCATCACCTGACCCCATGTTTTCAAGTGATGTTCTTGCTGCTAGCAGAACACCTCATCTTGTGATCTCTGCAGTATCTGTGCACACTAACGCATCCTTTCATGATCCTGAGGATTGATAAACATGACATTTCACATTTCCTGCCTTCCTTTTAAAGAAAATACTGGTGATGTGTGCATAATGCAGAGACATGTACTAGCTTTTATGATCTTTGATTCTTAAGGGGCTGTGAAGCAATGAAATGCAAATCATCTAGATAATCAGAAAACATATATTAGATCCATGTACAGAAAATTGTGGCTTTCCATGGAGCTGTTCTCTCCTGTCTTAGTCGTCCTACAAGAAGATGCTAAGCAAGAGACCAGGCAGGCTGCATGGAGATAGATGCAAGGCGGGCAGTGCAGAGCGGTTAGAATGGGTCCGAACCAGGTGGGTGGGTGTCAGTTAGAACTCAGGGCCCGCTTTCTATAATACAGAACCCAAATGAGGCCTCTGCAATCTCTACTGGAAACCATCGTATTTTTAAGGTGGGAATGCCAGGCTCTCTAGTTTGCTGTTCACATTTAGTGATTCAAAATAAGTACACAAACATGGATCCATTCTAATGACAAAGACATGGGCATAACACGATGTGGCTTTAGCAGCAATTCTCAATCATAAAGGAAATAAAGAGAAGTCTCCCCTACTCCCCTCAGCCATAGTGGAAGTCATTTGAACCATCTGGCCTCACTCCCCAGGATTCATAAGCTTTATAAATAAAATAGCAGTAGTAAGTGTAATTCATTCATGTCTTAGGGGGTGCTCTGCCAATTTGTATGATTACCAATTCATTGAGCAGTGTGTTATCATCTAATTTAACATATTGAAGAACTATTTTTCTGGGGCTCATTTACCATCAAACTGGTCATCCTATATCCTCTCAAATGAGATGAGAAGGAAATAGCATTAGCAGTGATTAGCGCCTGCATTTCCTCAAAGATGTGATAAGCTCTAAAATTTGGACACCTCGTTTACTTCATTTTAATGAGGTATGTGTGTGTATGTGTGTGTGTTAAAGTAACCTCATTCATGTTTCAAATATAGTTTTCTACTCACATAGTGAAAGGTGAGATTGATTAGACCTGTGCTATCCAAAGCTAAATGCCATTTAAGCTTATATTAAGTATAATAAAATTATGTAAAATTTAAAATGTGCTTTTGTTACCCTAGCACATTTCAAGTGCTCAATAGCCACATGTGACCAGGGCTACCGTACTGGATAAGTACAGATATGGATCATTTCCATCACCAAAAAAAGTTCTATTGAACAGTGCCGTATGAAATGCTTAAAAAATGCTTATAATTTCAAGAACTTTTGTCACGTCAGCTTTTTTTTACATTTTAGATTTGTATAACTAACAATATTTTTGTTTATTTGCTTTCAGACATTGCCCTGGGACCTATGGACGGTAAGCCACTAATAACTCTGTTTTCATGTATCTTGATCCCCAGAAATTTGGAAACCTTGTTATATTTTATTTCATTTGCAACAGAAAGAAGACTCATACAATTTAATGATGATGTAGACCCCTAGGGTGGTCATTAGGCCACTGAAAGTCTTGAGCATTATGAGAACCTGAAGATGATGGTGAAGGAAGAGTACAGTGGACCAGATTCCTGGATGAATAATGGTCAATAATTTGAATAATGGTCAATAAATTGGCCCTTTGTTTCTTTCTGTGGTGGTTGATGGCAAAAGGAGCTATTGTAGTGAAGGACACACACACTTAAATAGAAGACAAGGAAAGTGTGAATGAGAAAATGGAAGAGATGGGCTACTTGGCACATGGAATCATTTTTTAAAAATTATTATATTTAATGAAGCTTGAGTTAATAAGAACTTGAGCTTTACAGCCAGATGGCCCTGGATTTTAGTCCAAACTCTTCTACTTATAACCTTGAGACTTTGGGCAATTTCTAAAACTCTCTAAGCATCATTTTTTCTCATTTATAAAATAAGGGTAACAATGCCTACCTCAGAAGGTTGTGTGAGGTTTAAATAAGATAATTGTAGAGTATGTAGCCTGGTGTCTGGTATGTGTCAATAAAAGGTAGATATTATTATTGATGTTTATTCAGCTAATCTGACGTGTAAGGATAACTACTCCATAATTTAGACTTGGGAAAGTGTCACAAACAGAGCTTTGTGGTGGTCTCATTGGTGCTGTGAAATTAGGTGACTGGTCACACACCTCTACAGCCTCATATCCCTTGCAGCAGAGTCTTTGTTTTAGAAAAGCCCTGGTGATGTGGTCTTAAGAACCCAACTTAAGTTGTATGTTTTCTTCTTTTATAGTGAGGCAAAAAATGGAAAGTTTAATAGATCTAGATCTAGCTATTCCTGGGCAATGCCACTTCTGGATTGACTTTGCCACTTTCTTTCTCCCTTCAAAACAAAAAGATGTCTGTCCCTTCTTTCTGCAGTTGCAGGGCTTATACTGCAGTCTTTAAGATCCTTGGATCATCAAGGAAGGTGCTCAAGAAGAGAGATTAAAAATGTCGATTGAAACTACCAATGACTAAGTTATATCTTTTCTAGTGAAAAGTTTTACTCATATATTCACAAAAAGGCATGCATGGATTGATGCTCAAGTCATTTGAATTCTAACTTCAACTCTGTGTTAATTTTCTTGGAGATTAAAAAGACAAAGCTTTTTTTTTTGTTATTCCAATATTTGTATCTTTAGTGGAACTGTAACACATTTTCCTTCCCTAGCTGGGAGGGTATGGAGAGGGTGAAGGTATCATCTAGAAACAGCTATTGAACATTTCAGAGGACAAACTTGCTAGGAATGGTACCAATAACAAGAATGCAAAACAACAGCTTTCTGAACATAATTGCTCACAGCTATTAATCGTCTCAACTTTGCAAGATTTTTTTGTTATGTGGAGAAAATGGCTGCTAATTTGGAGGAATGACATCAAGAGAACTCTCCAGGCAGTCAGACTGGTTAATATCAGACCATTCTCCATCTAAACATCCACCTCAAAGACAGAGCCAAGTATAGGATGAGTTTGGGGAATATTTTCTTCTGATACTGTGTCAGAGTGTGTGCTACTGTGTAATTTCTTGACCTCGAGTGCTTGATCTTATTCCGATGTTCTCAAACTTGCTTATGTGTTTGAAACTTTACATTTCAGAGTCTGCTAAAGCAGAAGTCATGTACTGGCCATAAAACATCCTTGTTGATGCTACAAAATGACAGAGGCTTTCTTTGGGTTTTAGTTGTACCTTTTCTACAGTGGTCTTAAACAATTTTGGAACAAAAATCATTCCCATCACAAAACAAGTTGTAAAGTTTGTTCCTAAGCCAGTAAAAGCTATAGCCTTCAGCAGAATGTTGACTCTAGACACCATAGGATTAGTGTTAGTGTGTTAGTGAATTTTCTTCTCTTGCCTTATTGTTACTATTTTCTTTACCTATACAGACAAGCGCTGATTTGGTACAGCCGGTAGGTAAATATCCAGAACATTCTGGATTTTTTTGGTATTTGATATGCATTACATACATAGCATATTTTCTAGAGTGAACTGTTTCCCCATGTCATTGCTAGTCATAGATTTAAACCTTAAGCCAATGAATGTAATCACTTTCCAATTTGGTTTTACTGGTGCTACCTGCCTGAAGAGCTTTGTGTTTCTCATCAAATCTTGCCATGATCTGTTTCATCTTTTGTTTTTGTTTTTGTTTTTGTTTTTTCCTTTGCTCTTCTGCATACTTTAAAGACTGACTCTTCAGAAAGTCTTTCCTTGTGTAACGTGATCATGGAGGAAACTCCAGACAGTGGGTTGGCCGAAGAAATTCAAAGATCTCAAAATGATATAGGTGCATTTACTTGGGGCCCTGACGCTAGTACAGACAGGGTCAGCCAGGAAATTACCTCAGGCGGGTTTGGAGAAGACTCTGCATGTCTCTCCGAAGCAGAGCAAGACATAAGATTATCCACCAGGCTGCTTTCGTCTGCTGACTGGCCCACTGTAGCTGAACAGGGTGAGCATGCCCCGGGGCCAGCCCTTCCAGGTGGAAATGAACAACTGCCCCCAAAGCCTGCGCCTGAGGCTGGAGTTACCTTTGCTCCTTGTGTGGAGATGGAGCAGCCGTATGACCCACTTGACTCAGACATGCCAGCCGTGGACACAGCTGGCCTGTTCAAAGAAAGTCATGAAGATGTGAAGAAGTCAGATGAAGAGGAAGAGAAACAGAAGATAGAAGATTCTCTGTGGGCAGGTGTGGAGACATGTCAAAAGGTAGACACTGGAGCTATTGATATCAAGACACTAGAAGGTACAGAGGAATTTGAAGAGAAAGCATGTGAAAGGACAGGAAACAGAGTGGTAGATCTTAATACCATAGGAAAGGAAGCACATAAGACCTTAAAAATTAATGAAGTGGAAACTAGAAAAGATGTAAGAGCAGGGTATAAGGAAAGTATAAACACCAATGAAAATTATTTTGAGAAAACTGACCTATTAGAAAAGGACATGGAAAGAGGAGATATGGCAAAAGAACTTAGTGACAGAGACCAAGGTCTACATGATGGAATTCAAAAGGTAATCAAAAATTGTGAGATGATAGGCGGCTTTGGAGCCAAACCTGCCAATCACCCAGATATCTTGAATCCATCTCTCCAGACCTACTCTGTATCTAAGATTAAAGATGGCAGCCCTGAGGGATGGGATTTCACTAGAGAAGACATAAAGAAAAATGCAATAGACACTCCCAACCATGATATGATATATTACCCAGCACAAGACAGTACAGATGCTGAAGAAACTCAGTGTGAGACTGTGTTAAATGCTCTTGTAGGTGACAGTGATAAAAATCAGGCTGTTTTATCAATAAAACTTGAAGTAGAAGCTCAGTCTAGGACTGACCTTAATTATTCTCTGGGAAGGGATGCAAACAGAAGAGATTTATGTTCATGTAAGGCAGAAAGTTCACTAATAGAAGGGTCTGAAAGAACAGTAACTGAGAACTGTAGTCATACTGTTAACTTGCCAAGAATTGCAGAGATAGACTCTTGGGGAACAGATCCAGGTCAAATCTGGCAGCCAAGCTTGGATTCAGCATTGAATAATTTGGATATAACAGGATTCTCTGGTATACCAGATGGCCAAGCAAGTGGATTTGCCAATTGTCTGGATTCTATTAACCATGGGCCTATCAGAGATACAGAAGGCTTAGATAATAGCTGGACACATTTAGATGTAGTTGAGCACAAGGAAGAACTGGAGGTGGACTTACTAGCAGGTGTATGTAGGAAACAAGCCATTGCTAGCTGCTGGGAACAAAGCCAGGAGATAGCAAGACCATTGATTTTGGGGACCTCCCGGAATGCTAGCACTGAGAGTTCTGCTAGTTCCCGAGACCAGGACATCAACAACTCAGATTTATCTGAAGATGAAATTGCTAACCAGAGATATGGATTGTTGTACCAAGAAATAGAGGCTGACAAAGACGAGGTACTTACCCTGGTCTGTAGCATAGACTAGCCAAAAACTTCTGTAGGTTCTGTTTTTCCTCATGTCTCTCACCTACTTCATTATCCATCACTATCTTCTAGGAGGCCTAATCTCTCTAACAGATTGTCATGTACTTCTTGAAATCTGTGCAAACCGAACACAAATAGGTTGACCAAAAAAAAAAAAAAAAAAAAAAAAAAGGCAGCAGCATCAACAACAACAAAAAACCCAACAACATAGGCACATACACACACAAAGCAGAATGATTGTGTTGGGAATTAATGAGAATCTATGTTACCATTTCATTTTCTGAGTTGATTCTCTCTACTTTCACTTTTACTATTCAAGAACTAAAAATGTGCTAAACCAAGAGCAGCACAGACTAATTTACTGTTCCTAAAATGGTTCTGCTCCAATAAGAACACATGAAATGTTTCAACCCAGGCCCACTGAAACTGTAAAATATCATAATTGCTGTTCATCAAAATGATGCATTGTAGAAACACTGGAAAAGCTTCTTCCAGATTCTATCAATGGCCTGAAAACAAGCACCTTAACTCCTAATGGCCTTTTTCCGGAATCATCTTCTCATAGAGAAAGTGGGTTTGGGTCGGCACCAAGCAATAATGCAGCAGCAATCATTGTAAAATTAACCTTTCTTTTTTTGTCAGCCTATTTAAAATCATGCAGTGTGGCCTTTTGCATTTCCTAAGTTATTTCATGCACAGCAACCTTTTGTATGATTTTAAAACTTGTGATAGTCTTTACTTTCCAACTTGTCTAATGGATATTTACTGGTCCTACAAAAATGATAATGAAAAAAATAACACAATCTGATTTTCGTTTCTGTTTAGGCTTCTGGTGGTTCATTTAATGGATTCACACAGGTAAGGAATCTATTTTGTTACAAGATCCATCTGCTGAGCATGATGCACATTTTTTTCAATGTGGTTTGGTTCTCTGTGCCACTAATACAGCATAATGATTAAGAATGTCAGCACAAAATTGGACCCCACTACTTACAAACTGAGTAATGGAAACAGAATAGTAGCAACAATGTATGATTATTGTGAAGATTAAATGAGATATGCAACAGAGTGTTTAGCCCAGCAGGCTAGCACACACTAAGTTCTCCCTGACTTTAGGTTAGCTTTTATTAATATGATTAGCTATACCATGGGCTTCTACCTTCTACCGATTCCTCTACTAGAAATGAGAAGTTGTTCTGATCTGAGAGATCCACTGGATTCAGCTGTTCTAAAGAAGAGCTAGGATTGTTTTGAACTAATGAGATGGATCTTTAGAAAATGTGAGAGGGTTTTAGGAGCTTCCTTCTAGAGATTTCTATAGGAACCCCACTGCACAGAGCCTTGCCTCTTCAGCAGTTCTCCAGGAAGGATCTGTTGGAAGCTCAGAAACCATATGCTGGTTGTGTCCAATAAGGCAGTATTTTCCTTGGGAGTCTGTGAAAGAGAAACCACAAGATGAATTGTCCCATTAGGACAGTGTATGTGTATGTCCCAACAGGTAGGCAGGTGTAACATATGTAAAAGGCTGGCCACATGGCTCTCAGGCTCCTGGATCAGTTCGGACAACCTCTTCAACGGAGACCTCAAACAGGCTCGTCTGTGATGCCTGCTTTGTCTCAGAATGTCAGACGTGAACAGTTTCTAATAATTTAGCACTTAGAATTCTCTAAATACATATTCACAATATATTCATAAATAGAATTCGCTATTTAAAGGTTTCATTATTTTTCCATGTTACCTATAAAAAGATAAAAACTCACTGATATTCCTACATCCAAATACAGATACACACAAACACAAAGAGAGATGTTAATGCATCTCTTCCATCTTCAGATAATTCTTTTGAAAGGTTATCATAGGCATTGTCATAAATTTCTCATTCTTTTCAGGTTTGTATTTCTATCAGAGTTATGAATGCACATAATTTTAAAAGTAACAACTTTTATAAGGGCTTTTATTTTAAAACTTCAGACCATCATACACTCCCTTCATTTCCTTTTCTTAGAGGTGAATAGTTTCACTTCCTTCAACAAATTCTGTTTCCGCCCTATATGTGTGCATGGGTTTCTTATTATGCTGCTTTTTGATTTCTAAAGTATTATCTATTGACTCATCCCTCTGGAAGGCGAAGACTTAAAGTATTTTCCACCTCCTACCCACCCAATTCGCCCCCTCTTCTGCTTCCTGCCCTTCCTCTGATAGAGTTCCATCAGAGCCATCCAGGCAATCTGTGGTAATGGAACAGTGATGAAAATGCTATTAGTAGCCAAGTCATGAAGTTCACATTTTGTTTCATGCCAATTTTTTTGTTTTCCTTTGTGGTTATAATTGTGGGTCTTATTTATTTGCCTGTTGGTTGATCCACTTAGTTTTCTAGGTACTTATCGCATATTCAACCCCATACTCTGTAGTTATATAAATCTCCTATTCTGCTGAAAACATTAGACATTCGATCAGTTTCATCTTCTTGAAGAAATTGCCTATCTGTCCTCCTGGGCTGCTCTGGTCTGAACCTGGTACCCTATGCCTGTGACTTGCTGCAGAGCTGTTCTCTGGCTCTTCCATCCTGTTGATCATGGGAGCTACCTTCACCTCTCTCTCCTGTCCTTCCACTGTTTTCTGATGCAAGTTTCCTCATTTGTGGTTTAATCATTCACTTGGGTGGAGCACAACCTCCAGTAGCTTTCTGAAAAAAGTGTACACGGAAGGTGAATATTTGTGACCTTACCCATCTGAACATGTCCTACGTATATATTAATATAATGGACTGCTAGTTTGGGTATTATATTTGAAGCTGTAAATCATTTTCCCTTAGAATTTTAAAGCCATCACTCCACTCAATCCTACCACCTAGTGTTGCCTTCAAGAAATTGTAATTTTGAGTCTTGATATTTTGTAAGAAACCTTCTTCCCACTCCTCATTCTTTCTCTCTCTCTCCCTCCTCCTACTTCTTTCATCTTCCTTTTCTCTCTTTCTCTGTGGAACTTTGTAGCATCTTCTTTTTACTTCAGTGTTTCTGAAATGTTTCAATGATGGGCTATGGTCTGAGTCTCTTTTCATCCACTGTATAAGCCTTTTTAATCTCAAAATTTATGGGTTTTGATTTGGGAGAATTGTAAAAAAATAATCATGGCTTTATCTTTTTTTTCCTTTGTTCTCTCATTCCATAACACTTCTCTTTTTCATATGTTAACTTCCTGACTAGTATTCTATTATTTTTTCTTTGCTGTTTCCTTTTCTCTGTTGTCTTTCTCTACTTTCTCTGTTTGCCAATTATTCTAACAGGTTTTTCACCCCTATAATTTTTTCAATTTCCAATAACTCTTTTTATTTACTGCATATTTATTTTCCAACAGCGTCTTCTTCTTGTGTCATGAATGATTCTCTTCCTTTATATCTCTAAAATATTAATAATCAGTTTTGATTTTTTTTTGCAAAGTCTTTGTTTCTTCCACTTGCTTTCTATTCCATTTCTCTCTTTTGTATTTGAGACTTATCAAATGTTTGGTGATCTTGACTGAATACTCATATTTAAAAGTGGGAATCTGAAAAGCTGACTGGAAAGTTGTACAGGTAGATAGAGTTCATTGACTGTGGGCATTGTTGCAGGACTTTCTGGCTCATCTTTTCTGTTGGCGAGCCACTGAGGTCAGATTCTTTAGGCATTTTTTTTTTTTTTTTCGTTTGGGCTGGCCAGATTTCCCAAGGAAGATTTATTTTGTCTCCTGTCTGCAAAGTTCAGGTCTGACTACTAGTGTAATGGAGGTGATTGGGGAAAAAATGGGAGCAGAGTAGTGAGAGAGGGGTGCATGGTCTCAGTATTTATTATGTAAATACTCAGTGCTTCTACCTTCCTGATGTGCCTGTGTGTTCCCCAGTCCAGGGACCCTGTTTCAGCCTCTGTATAATTAATCTCAAGTCTTCTGCTAGGGTAGGCAAGGATGTTGCTTGGTGTTCTTAGTAGGTAAGAATATCTTGAGGTCTGACAACTTTGTAATAGACTTTTACAAAGTCTATTACATTTACAAAGTCTATTATATTTTTCTGTTGTTACCACCGCCCTCACTCCTGTTTCCTATGGCTCTTTATGCTTCTAATTCTTCATCACTGGGAGTTCTAAGGAACAAATCAGACTGATTTTCAGCATTTCTAACATCACCTTAGGATACAGATTTCTCTGATCCACCAAGTTACTACTCTTTCATCTGCTTTTCAATTGCAACATTTTGTTGTTTCTGTCTTTCTTCTCATTCTTTTCGTTCTTACAGGTTTATGCCTTTAAAAAAATCCCTTTATTGTTGTTTAGTTTGGATTCAGGAGGTAACAGAGGTAACTGCATGTGTTCAAAACACCATCTTCATCCAAAAGTCACTGACTCATCTTTTCTGTTAGGCGTCCCCTGGATGTCATTTCTTCAGGCATTTTGTTTTTTCCCTTGAGCTAGCAGATTTCCCAGGAAAGGCAATTGGGTCTCCTGTTTGGAGGGTGCAAGCCTGGCTACCAATGTAATGAGAGATGAAGGTTCCTTTAGAGGTTAATTTTCCTTTAGATTTCCTCCAGCTTGATTTGTTTAGGTCAATGAACATATTTTATGAAATTTTAACATGTGGCTCATACATAACCCATTAGAAAGAACACTTAAGTAATATAGTGAGATTGAATTCACAACATTTAAAAAGTTTGAATTTTGGAACTTCAACCATTAACTTCCGATTTGGTATCAACAGCCAGAAGAGAAGCTGTGGACTAAAGATGCCCCTGAAGCCAGTGGCCTCTGTTTAATGACTCTCGTAGTATTCTGCTAGCAGAGACTTATATTAAAACTTACTTTTGCATGTTTTGACTTAATGATTTAAAATAAAAGGGGACTTTAACATGTTTAAAATAATATTTATTGAGGCCAGGCATGGTGGCTGCCATCTCTAATCCTAGTACTCTGGGAGGCCAAGCTGGCAGATTGCTTGAGCTGAGAAATTCAAGACCAGCTTGGGCAACATGATGAAACCCTGTCTATACAAAAAAAAAAAAAAATACAAAAATTAGCCAGGCGTGGTGATGTGCACCTGTACTTCTAGCTACTCAGGAGGTTGAGGTGGATCACCTGAGCCCAGGGAGGTGGAAAATGCAGTGAGCATGATCATACCACTATACTCCAGCCTGGAGGACAGAGGAGACCCTTTCTCCAAAAAAAAAAAGAAAAAAAAAGAAAAAAAAATTAGAGTCTATATATATGTGTGTGTGTGTGTCTGTATATATATATATATATATATATAGAGAGAGAGAGAGAGAGAGAGAGAGAGAGAGAGAATTGATGGTAGCTAATTTAAATATCTTTTCAAAACATCTTCTATTTTTATCCTTGATTGTCAGCCCCAGGATACTTCATTATTCGCAATGCAGACAGACCAGAGTATGATCTGCAACTTGGTAAGTTGATTTGGGTTTGTGCTCTCGGGAGGTTGTTAGTTATCCCTGCATCTAGAGTTTTAATATCCAGAATGTGGTTTCTGGATCCTGTGCTTTTCTAGAAGACAGGAGAGAACGTGTCTGTAAAACCTCAGTGTGACTTTGCATTTAGTTATTTCTATTCACACAGGCACAGTCATTCCAGCAAAAACCAGTCTCCTAATTATGAACCCCAGCAGAACACAGTGAATCCATTAAGGATATGTATATTTCCATATGAATATAACTTAAGCTCCAGTATTTAAAGTGAAATTGCCTCAAGAATCCATGTTTCAAAAGAAATCCTTGTTTGTTTCTTGAACCTGAAACTACCCCATTTCTCATCTCATCCCTCCACTCTGTGAGAGGTAGAAAGCAGTAATGCATAGTAGAGTTGTGATTTCTAATTTGATACCAAATGAGAGGAGAGACAAAAGCTTAGTTAGGGGATGAGTAAGAAATAGAAATAGTTACTCCTGGTGTTAGAGGAGATTCTTAAAAGATCAGTGTTGCAGTTACGATGGAAAACGTTTTTAGCAACAGCTTAAAGCTTACTAGTAAAGATGAATGAAGAGACCTTAAGAGATGTCGCTTTTGAGCATGTCATTGCTACATTTCAGAGGATTTGGGCTCTTTGAGGACTAGGTCATGAGGGTTATTTGTAGCACTGTGGTTTTCTTATGGGAGTAGTGCATACTTATCCCAGCTTCTGCCTTTCATATTGGATACTTGGAATTAAGATTAAATACAATGAATTTTTTAAAACTATTTTATTTGTAAGTAAGGAATTCTGTTCTGGAGGGTTTGTCTTCAAGGCTGGTTTGATATATTTTCAAAGGCAGGTGTGTCTCTCATACCTTGTCAATAGATTGTCACGCTTTTGCCTTTTGGACAACCAGCTGAAAGACAGAGTCTCTCTGGCCTGCAAATAAATATTTAAATGTTTCAAATACAAATTATACTTGTGTTAGTCATGGAGCCAGTGAAACTCATTCTTCATGTTCATTGGTGATTCTCCAGCTGGGTGATGGAGATGGAGAATGGAATTTTTAATTATCAACCGTGAATGGTTTATGAGAAATGGAGAAATACCAGTATAAAAGGAAAGGCAATTGGTTATAATTAAACTCACACCTACTACACTGATGCAAAACATTCAGGTCTAGAATTCAGTGGTTTTTAAGTTTTGGTGAGCCTTTCCATATCATCCCTGGCTGGTCCTAGGAGCTTCCATGCTTGTCTTTCTCTTCTCTTTGTATGTATTCTCTGAAGCAGACATCTTGCCCCTTCTTTCCATGGGGAACTTAGCTTTGTCATGTTCAGCATTGCAAATGCTGCTAACATTGGCCCTGCCCTCTGATCTAGGAAATCACAGTGAACCGATGTCTCCCAGTGAGTCCTGATTGTACACGATCTTCCCAGGAGCAAGAAAACTTCCCAGTGTTTGGCTCATTGACTATTCTGAGCGAAGTAGGAGATGAAGTTGATAATCAGCTGTACATCTTCCAGTCTGCATCATACAGCCCCACAGGACATCTTTTGAGTACAGGTTTAAACCCTTTTGAATCAGCAACTCTTGCTCAGAGCTCAGAGCTGCCTCTAAAGCCCTCTGCAGTTCTCACTAAATTAGCTCTCTCAGGATTGGAGAAACTGGATACAAGGCCACATTGGATGTGACTAGACTTCTGCCCCTGCTCTCCCAACCCATCTCCTTTTCCTCTGTGTTGACCCGCCTTTCATCTTATCACAAAGGATACCAGAAAAGGTGCTGCAAGGCTATACTCCTTATTTTATTCTAAAGGAAGAATTCGTTTATGGTCCTCAGAGTTCAACCATTGTGGTATCTACTGCCACCAATATCTGTAAAGGATGCACCTCTTCTCTGAATGTGTAATGACTGCTACTGAAACAAACAATAGGAAATCATTCTCAGCACTCCAAAATAGGTGTGGCAGGGGATCAGCCTATTTGCAATGTCTCTCGAGGGAGACATCTTATAGAAAAAAATGGTGAAGGTAGGGCACAATTCCCACAGGACTATATTGAATCTCTCCACAAGAGGTTGCTCACATTTTATCTTAGTTTTTCCCTCTTTCTTGACAAAACACTTATAATTTTGCATTATCTTGGAAAAGAAAGGTGGCTTCTATTTCTAAATTTAGGTAGCTGATTTTATATACAACCAGGCTTCATTGTTACTCATCATTTAGTGAGTTATACTATCCTCCTGGAATTTAGGTTAAGTTGTAATGCCTTACTGTGAAATTTCATGTGTTATTGTCGTATGTGAAACATCTTGTGACTTGTGGGGACATAAGCAATCCTATGTTCTCCTGATACTAGACCACAGTCACACTGTCAAATTTCAACAAGCAAATGCAATTAGACTCATGTATAGAATCACCCTAGCTATTTATTCTTGCCTTATAAAAAATGTCAGAATTTCTTGAGACTTCTAAGAAACCTAGACTCTGATGCAAATATTTTTTGCATTTTGAGATATCTTTGCATTTTGTAAAATATATGATGATATATTTCTTTGACTCATGTTTTAAAACATCTCTTGGCTTCTCATCTGGCTTCAATCTAACTTCTTCCGTAGCATAGACTCAGCTTGCAGTGAACAGCATCTACTTGTGGATTTCTTGGTGTTTTCTCAAATTGCCCTTTTATCCTTCATTGTGAAGGTCATTTGATACCAGGCTGTCATAGCAAATCACCTTGACTTCCTAAATGGTAAGATCATTCCCTGAGCGCTTACAGTATCTGTTTGCTGTTATGAAAACTTGTTCCATTATGAAGATAATTCTTTTCGAACAATAAAAGTGAAGTATTTTTCCATAAAGGACTCCTGAGAGCATATTCGTGTGAATTTTATCTCATTCTTTCCTAAAAATTATGTCAGGCCACCTCTTAAAGCTTAAAAAAGCCCATAAAAAATCAAATGTCTATACACCTGTCTACCAGTCCTTTGAATTTATTATGCCCTTTGAAAAGAATGGTCGTGTGATCCTGGCATGCATAAAAATGGAATGATTTGGTGGGAGACATAAGACAAATAGTTTGTGTGTTTGTCCAACACTAGGCTATTCATATTCATTTTGTATTACCTCAGCATAACTTTTCCATCACTTCTCTGGGGAACTTGCCATGTGCACTGACTCAGATAAATGTACAGGACAAATAGAGGTGGGTTTTGATTGCTTATGGTGAGTTGGATAGAAGTTGCTGATTTCTCCAATCACAGCATTAATTAGAGACTTCTTACTCCACTGGGAAATCACTTTTCAGCTTTTTTTTTACAGTTTAAGTGATGATAGAAAAGGATCTTATGAGCCCTCTAATGGCCATCCATTTAGTGAAAGAATCATGCTAGATAAATATGTGTATTTATATTAATAAGAATGGAAAAAGAAGGAATATTTTCAGTAGTTGTAGTGACATGCACTGGCTGTGGTGCTTTTAATGGCTTGTTGTTAGTTGATATCGCTAATTTTAAAACTAAAAAGGCCTTGATCTAAGAGATGCCAGAAGCCTGATTTAGCATATATGTAATTGAAATCAGGATGATGTTTATGTGTTGTGTTGGGACAAAAAGACCTCACCCCGCCTACACAATTCAGCGGGTGTAATTGAACCACATGGAGAATACTGTCCTGTGGTTCTTTAAACAACTATTATATGAAGTAAATGCATTACTAAGGATTTTGTCGGAGGGAGAAAGGGAACAAGGAACTGAACAGGAATTTACAACAAGGCAGTAAAGTATCTATGATTGTGGTAGCGAATAGCCAGGTAGCTGGTTCTGTTCCTCCCAGCCTTGGAAGTGGAACACTAGCATCGTGGTGACCTGTTGAGTCAAATGAATGCATTTTAGTCTGACTATTAGAATGACTCTTTGATTTTTTTGGTGCAATGCATATTCATAAAACTGAAAGGCCCTGGAACTGTGTGCCCTGCGATTTCTTCCTTACTCCTTCCCACTGGCAAATAATTGTGGGTCCTCCTAGAATTCTCTCTCTCTCTCTCTCTCTCTCTGGAAAATAGCAGAACCTTTTATAGCTATCATAGGTAAGTAGGTATTCAAAATGTTGCAAGTAAGTAAAATGGGTAGGTAAAACTTGGTAAGTCTTGCCTGACTTCAAGGGAAATGACAGTCTTGATGATGGTAAAGCAGAAGTTTAATAAGATTTTATTTCTAGTCTTTTCCGTTCTCTAAAAGCCTATGATGTCAAACAGGGGGCTTTTCTCCAGCACGGATTTCATGAAGCTAGTTGCCTGTGGGATGACAAAGAAAATCTTAATTGTCCAGTATTCTGTAATGTTATCTATTTACCTGTTGAATCTTTTTCCTCTAACCCTCAAAACAAACACTCCAAGGCTGAATCTGAACAGGCTCCACCCACAGAGCCAAAAGCAGAGGAGCCCCTGGCTGCTGTCACACCTGGCGTTGGGCTGGACCTTGGAATGGACACTCGGGCTGAGGAGCCAGTGGAGGAGGCAGTGGTGAGCGCTACCTCCCTCTCACCCTCTATCTGCCTCGCTGCCACAGCCATGCTCATCTCATGACCCCATGCATCACTCTCATCTTTGCCTCACTTGGGCCAAACATGCTCCATATCTGTTGTAGCTCCCAGGTTCAAATAGCCTTCATTCCTGTTCTCTTTCATTTTTTAATGACTGATCTTATGATCTAAAGAAAACTGTGCACAGCCACAGGTTTAGCACAGTAGAAGGGTTGTAGAACTTGCAAGTAATCAGAACTGTTAATGCATTGTTCTATCTGTGACAGCTGGAGACGTACCTTTATTAGGGATGTGACAAACAGAATAATAACTTTGTTCATTGTGTGTACATATTGATTACTTACAATGTTCATTTTGTAGGTTGGTTAAGGTCCAATGAGGTGCTGAAATCCCCTATCACAACTCCATGAATCTATAAGGATTCACCATTTGCTCACAATTAAGTCTGCTGATGACTCTTATAATAATATGGACCTTGAGGATGTTGTGTTTCTGTGCTGGGATGGAGATCCATTTGTCTGCCTGGAAACCTGCTCTTACCCTAATCCATGCAGCCATAAAGAACACCACATTGCAAACTGGGCTGAGCTCTGATATGTACCAAGTAGAATTGGACATTGTAATACCCATGAAAGTGTAGAGTACAAAATACCCATGGTGAGTGAAAAGTCATTTATTTATGAAATGAAGAAAAATGTCTTCCAACAGTTTCAATCAGGGTACCATTTACTACAGCCTTCATAGACTGTATAAATAGGAAAACCAATTTCTCTATTACCAAAAATAACATTCCCTAGATTAGATACCTAGAGAAATAAGGCTTACTTCATGTCGTTGGTGCCTTAAGTCATTTTACAGGGAAAATGGTAGGTCATCTGTCACATCAACAGTTTATTAATCAAGTAGAAAAATAAATAATAGTGCAAGATAGTAATGGAACTACTTAAAGTGGGACTGAATCTCTCCTAGAGGCGTTGCTTGCAGGGACTTTAGACCAGGGAGTGCTGTGTCCAGGGCCGCTCCCAGATTTGCTGGAGATTTCAGCAAGTCCATGCAGACAGTGCTTTTTCATTTGGTGTCCAATGGTGATCTGTCTACTCACCTTAGCTTTAAGATTATTTAAATAACAAAGGAAGGGAAAAATAGAATTTAATTTTTCACTACTGTTATAATTAAGAAGATAATTGATTTTTAAAGGAATGTGGATGATGCCAGGGAGTTAAAAAGATATTGATTTAGGTTTTGAGGGAAATCGTTTCAATTCTGAAAAGCTCTCATCAAATCCCTATTTTGAACAGCAGAACCAACTTCACCTTCACCAATGTTTTAAAACTAGTTCATTGATTTTATGCCCAAGACTATTCAGTGTAAGGCTTAATGCCATCATGCCCATGTGTTTGAGCACGGGCAGCATTGGATGTTGTGCGATAGATTGGAAATGTGGAATAGACGAGCTACTGTGTTCAATACAGGCTGAACGTTGATTCTCCACGATCCCTTCTAAGAATGCCATGTCCATATACCTCCCACACCCCCATCCTCATTTCAACAAACCAATCTAAGAAGGCTTTTGTTTTTTTCAGAATCCAGGTTTATGGTTTCCCAGTGGACAATATTAGTGGCCACAAATTATTAAGTACCTACTATGTAATAGCTAATATATATGCATATGTTTGATAATTGTTTAAACTAAGGGTAATATGAAAAATATTCAACACCCTGTGGCACAGGCACCAACCGTCACTCAAACCGGCTTCCCTCATGTTGGGTAAGCAGCTCTTTGGAAGAATGCTTCATTCTGAAAATACCTTTTCTCCTAAAGCTCATAGGTGAAATGTAAAGAATCAAAAATTGTGATTCCTTATAAAATATAAGGCAATTTACAGTCTTATGAAGGATTTAGGCACCTCCTGAGATCCACAGGTGATGCAAGAATCGCAGGTGCAGAGCTCGCAGTGTGATCCACGCTTTCCACAGAGAAAAAATTCAAGTTCACTTCTCCATATGGACTGAAAAATAACAGTAACAATGTTAACTAAGAGGAGACAGTTTACAGCAATTCAGTTTGCCTAATGCTCATCAGTAGTGGCTGCCTTCCATGTTTTTAACATGGACATACTTGGATGAAATCAATTCTTCCCGTCATTCTCCCTTCTCCTTAGGAAAACAGAATCAGATAAAATGTATTTTTGTTTCCTAAAGTAGATTTATAGCTTGTTCCTTCTGGTCGTAATAATCTAACATAATATTAGGGTTATATTTCTCTGGAGAAGTGTCTATTAGGTTGCTAGATATGTGATATTAATTGTAAAAACAAAAATCCCCATTGTGTCCCTAGCATTAATTAATAGGCTGGTTGTGGTTGTCATTAGTCAGCATTGAGTTGACATGACCTTTTGAGGTAATCCCTTTCACTGCTGAAATGTCACCATAATTATTAGTTCAGGTTTTGACAAAATGCATTTCATCTGAGATGAAGTTTGTGATTGTTCTTTTTTTTTTTTTTTTTTTTTTTTAAGAGGCAAGTATAATTTCAAACATGGGAAATTTTAACAGTGTTTTCCAAAGGGCTTTTAAGAAAAGTTTAATTATTACATTTTAGTTTGTTGTTTTATTTCTCATATAGCTAGTGTTGTTGATGGTTTTTCCAATAATATCAAATTTTACTAGTATGTCTACAGGATGCATTTACAAAAACAACACTGTTGTCTTTCCTTTTCCAGATGTTTCTATGTTATGTAAATAATGAAAATATTTGTTAGAAAAAAATGATTTGGGGCCGGGGGCGGTGGTTCACGCCTGTAATCCCAGCACTTTGGGAGGGTGAGGTGGGCAAATCACGTGAGGTCAGGAGTTCAAGACCAGCCTGGCCAACATGGTGAAACCCCATCTCTACAAAAATACAAAAATTAGCCTGGCATGATGGCGGGTGCCTGTAATCCCAGCTACTTGGGAGGCTGAGGCAGGAGAATCGCTTGAACCCGGGCGGCAGAGGTTGCAGTGAGCTGAGATCTTAACCATTGCACTCCAACCAGGGTGACAGACTGAGACTCTGTCTCAAAAAAAAAAAAAAAGTTCAATACGATTTCAATTCGTTTCAATGTATTTTAGAGAATTAGGTTGAAAAGCAGGTAAAGATGAGCACAGAGTCAATTCATAATGAATTATTTGGTTACAATTAATTATGGTTAAATTTTTACCCACATTTGTTCCATTTATTTCTAGAGAGGCCCCTTCTAATTTTCTCTAAATTTCTGTCAGTGCCTGTATTTTGCTTAAATTATGTGAATTATACCACTGTTGGTGTTTTTTGCCTATTATTTTTTCAAAATAATGCCATGTAATTAAATTTAGAGTTAGCATAGTTTTTAAAACATATAAATGTAAGAAAGACTGGTAAAGACGTTTTTAAAATTGTTGGGGAATCCTGGATTATGAAACATTATTGACCCATTATTCTGGGGACAACTTTGGTTTTTGCTGTGTTTTGTTTTTTAAAAACTTTACCACTTAACTGGTCAAGACCAATTTAAACCAACAAATATATACATATCAGAATTGCCAGACTATAGTCTATCAGCTTCATCTTGCTAGGAATATTTCTGTCTGAACAGAATGCATGTGTTCACTTCCTCTTTTACTCAGTTGACAGATATATTTGAGTCCTCTGTAGGTGTCAGGCTCTATTCTGGATCTGGAGAATACAGGGATGCGATAAATAGATATGGCTCCTGCCTCCTAGTTTCCACAGACTGGTGGTTGAGATGCACGTTACACGGAGGTTGAGGTGTCCTTCAGTGACACTCATGTTCGTGGGAAACAGCATTTGGGTTTTCTCCTTTTGCAGGGTAAACATGAGAGCTAGCGTTTCCCCTGTGCCTCTAGATGTCATCTCCCAGTAAGTCAGAGGAAGACATTGAAGATCAGAGGAAGCCAGGGAGCTTGAATTATTGCCTGCCCTTATAAATATAGAATGATCTTCCAACTCCAAGTGCTCATACTGAAGCATGCTTTAAGATGTCAACAAACATACGTATGTATATATTTTTCTTTTTTTTATGAGAACCTTGGAGATGGATGTTCCTATTTACATTTCGTAGAAAAAAAATCACAGAATTGGTTGTTTTCTGAGTTTGACTGTATTCCCATTAGCAAATAATTACATTTTCAGGGCCCCTCAAGCTAAACAAGTGTCTGTTTCTCTCTTGTTCACGATACCAAGCACACAGCAGAGTATATAATACATGCCCATCAAATTCTAAGTCATTGAGTTGTTAATTGGTTGACACTGTAGTCTTGGGGTCCTTAAAGGGGCTGCAGTTTGATTTCTTAAAGTACTGATATTTATATGGTCGTTTTCCTTGTCTTTTTTTTTCATTCAGACATTTTGGCTTTTTTATATTTAGGAAAAGCAAGCCAGTTATGATGATCAAAAGCAATGTCAGTTTTTTCATTCTGCCCCACAGCTCTGTGACACCTAAGCCCCACTTACCTCAAATATAAAATGGAGTTAATGATAATCACCTTAAAAGTTTTCTATGAGGGCTTAGAAATAATACATATTGTCAGTTTCAGCATCTGTCATGCAGAAGTTATTAATGACAGTTTGGTGATATCATTATTGTTACCATCCTCATGAAAAGTTGTTGAGAAGGAAATAAGCAGAAGCAGGGGAAATATGTACTCTGGGGAGGAGAAAGCAGCAGAGGCAAAGGATAACAGCCCCCTCTTCCAGTGTTGCCTCGTGTCAGAAATGGCAAAGGATCCAGTCCCTGCTAGATCTCCATCAACACAAATTTCCATGTGGTTTCCAAACAAGCTGTGTCCCATCAAAATTCTTTGTCCTTTCTAAGAAGACTTTCTGTTTTCTAGGCACCTTCATACTCAGTGAATGAATAGGGATTTTTTCTATCTTCATTGCCAAGGAGATATGAGTATTCAGAGAACTGGCAGTGCCCTCTCAGCTGCGTCCTCTTTCAATGTGGTTGTAGAAGGAAAAAGAAGGGCAGATGATCTATAAATATGATACATCCAAATCCGATACAAGTAACTGAACTTAGATCTTTCTCTCTGTCTTTGCAGGAAGTCATAGGGAAGAGATAAAGTTAGCCAAGAGTAAAGTGAAAGTAACAACACGGTGATCAGTTCCCCCAAACTCACAGAGCAGGTTGATCTGGATTGGTAGGTGGCCATCTCTGATGTTTTGAGATGTGGCTGATATTAAGTATTCATTAACCACCTACCAACTGCTAGTAGCAGCATACACACACCATTTTCCCTGCCTTCTGGAGTGTGATTTCCAAAGCCCTATTGCAGACAGGCCCAAGTGAGACTTTTGAAATGTCATTGTTTATTCAGAGTGTGGTTATAAATCTATGTGAACACGAACTCAGGATTCAGGTTGTTCTTCCACTGTTGAGGAGCCATTTTTAGGTGATAGATGCCCAGTGGCTTTTAAGTATTACTTTTGGCATGTACTTTTCTTCTGAGGTGAAATTCACATAAAATAAAATTAACCATTTTCAAGTGAGCAATTAAGTGGCACTTAGTACATTCACAGTGTTGTACAATCATCACCTCTATCTCGTTCCAAAACATTTTCATCACTTCAAATCACAGCCCATAGCCATTAAGCAGTGACTCCCATCTTCCCCTCCCCAGGCCCTTGGTACCTGCCAATCTGCTATGAATTTATCTAACTAGAGAGCTGATATAAATGGAACCAGACAACACATGAGTATAAGATGATTTTGTGTCTGCCTTGGTGTATACTTTTTGTCACATACTAACTCTAGAGCTTTAGCTTGAAATATTTAATGTGACTTGTTATCATTAGCTTCAGGATAAGAAACTCTTATTCTCTCTTCTGAATATGTATTGGACCCAGTTCATAATCCCTCATTGAAACGATTCCTGGTCATCAACACAATTGGGTAGCCTATGTAAGACCAGACCCATTCAGAGGTTAAAAAGACAACTCTGTTGAGATAATAAAGCCCCACCCCAATATGAAGCCCAATCCCATTCCAGAAATCAGAATTTAGACCTACAAGAGCCTTACAGATGTGTTCTACCTACTGGCTCACCCCTCTTCGCCTACCGGTGGCAGTGCTGGGATTTGTTTAGTCCATGGATGATGTGGAACCAACCCCCCAGACCATGTGTGCTGAGTTCTCGTCCGCTTCTTGCCTGTTCCTATTCTGTCCATCCCTCATCTCCAGGAGTGAAAAGCCCTTGCATGAATCCCTCCTGCTAGCCCTCCAGAGACATGAGCTGGAACCCTAAATATGATCAGGAAAAAGTGCTTGATTTGAGATCAGAGATCCCTTCCTTTTCTCTGGACAGTTGCCTTTTGTTCCAGCATCAGTGCCCAAGCAGCTCAGATACTGCCTTTAAGGACTACTGTGTGTGTCCTGAAGTGAAGGAGTATGATCGAAGAGAGTAAGGTGATAGTAAAGAAGGCCATACTGTGATAAGAGATACTAGGGAGCACTAGCATTGTCATGCATTCTCTCACAGCAGTCCCATGAAATAGGATTATTTAGGCATCAGGATCCCCATTTTACAGATTAAGAAAACGGACACAGAGAGATTATTTGCTTAACCAAGATCGCACACCTACAAAGTAGTGACCTGTGATTCAAAACCTGCTCTTTTAATCCATGGCTGTCCATCTCCTGACTACTCCAGGTGCTTTTAAAAAGAGCGGGTTTTATAAAAATATATTATCAACACATTTCATATCACGTCTAACTAAAGCCATTAGGTTCACAACTTAGGGTCCAAGCTGACACAAAGACTTCCTACAACGAATGCTTAGACTTGATACATGTTCCTGGTTTGTGGTTGAGGAGTTGAACTGAAACAGAAACTCTGTGTAGCCTCAACCTTGAGCTTCTCAGAGGTAATGTATATTCTAATTCTCCACTTTGGCTGCAAAGCAATTTCAGAGGGGATGTATTTGAAAGACCCTGAATTAGGAATATGGGGGAACTGACTCCATGGCCAACCAGTGAGGTGGCCTTGGGGAAATAATTTTACCCTCCATGCCAGTTTTCTCATCCTCCTTTAAGAGCGTTGTACACGATAACCTCTTCCTGCTCCCCAAAATCAAAATGTATTACTTTAAAAATTCATTGTAGTAACAATTCCTTGTAGTAACAAGAGCACCCTGTGTTTATGGCTTTTTTCCAGCCTCTGTTTGCTAGGCCTTTGGGATGACATATCATTGCGGAGTGGCTTTTACTTACTAATGCCATGGCCAGTTCAAAGGCTGTGAACTCAAAGGTTGGCAGTCAGGCCTTCCAAGTGTGACTTTCAGCTGCCTACCCCTCCTCAAGCTTCAGGCCCCACACTGCCATCTGGGTTGGGTCCCAGGTTGCACACTGAGATATATGTCGTGCTTTACAGGGTCAGGTTTGGGAGTTTTGCCAACAAAGTGTAATGACATTCAGGTGATTTGCAGATCACTGTTTATCAGTCTAGTCTCCGGATGTGTCTGGCAGCCTTCCTTCTGCCTTCTGCCAACCTGAGCCTGGGCCTGCTTAGGAGAAGGCAGTTTGAGCGGTAACAGCAGGCACTTTACATACCATTCAAAGATGACATAGCCAGCCATGGGAAAATGCTTATTGTACCATGAAAGTGTCTTCCTTAAGCAACCTCTTTAACAAACTATTTGCAATCCCTGTTGAAGCTGTCCATGGTGACTGCTCCAAAAACTAGTGTGTGCTCATTTCCTCGTCTCTGAGAGAGAACAATCCATGGTATTTACATTTGCATTAAAAGATAAGTCCCCTTTTCCTATCCACTTGTCCCCTACATGTTGCAGATAAATCACTAATTAAAACTTTAAATACTGATCTGTATTATTATTGGATATTCTGACACAAACTTAAAGGCCAAATTAACCAAAATGTGTTAACTTTGAGATCTCTGTAGAAGACTTTAATTTTTAAAGAAAGTGATGGAGCTAGTTCTAACAGACATTGCCATGGCAACAGTGCTGCCTGCAGTTGAGTTGCTCTGGGACCCAGCTGCTGAGGGTTCATGATGGGACTGCAGGCAATACCTGGAGAGCAGACTGAAAAAGATGATTGAGCTGAACGTTGTGAGGGGGACACCACTAAATTCCTTTATTAGAAAGGAAGCACATAAATATGTCAAATGAAATTTGCGATACCAAGTGCCAGCTTTGAAAGGAACACTACTGGGGACACGGGGTACCATGAGAGAGCTTGCCCCTGCAGTCACACCGAAGGAAAATTATGACCCAGATTGTTTTAAATATAGTTCACGCAAAGAGATTTACCAGTCACCAGCCCGTGCCATAGTTCAGTCATCTTCTATTTGGGGCCATAATGATGATCTAGAGACTCTACCTACCTCTTGGGCTTTTCTTTAAAATGGATTCTGAAGAAAATGCTGTATTTTCATTAAAATGCCAAGGATCTTCAGACAAGTCAAGAGCTCAAGTTGGATCTAGAATTAGAGATAGTCAAGAAAAGGCAATGGTGCCCTGCAGCCAGGATTCCCACTGTATTTGTCTTCCTTTGTTACTTTTCCCCATGAGTTTACACAGCCAGGCCCAAAGGGACTTCCTCCAGCTCCATAGTGAATTAGTGGAAGAGTCAAAACTAAAACCCAGTCTCCAGTCTATCTCTAGTGCTGCTTCTACTTTATAATAGTTCCTCCCTTGTAAAATGAGAACATTAGGCCCTGTGGTCCTTCCAGCCATGGGATCAGATTAATCTCTAACTTGTGAACATACTTATAAACGAAAGGCAAAATGTCCAACTTCTAAATGTTCTCAGTTGTAGTTCTGTAGTGCAATGGATCAATTGGTCATCTTTTCCACTTTTCCAGCCTGTACATATCTTAACGATGAAATCTACAGGACGAAATGAAATCTATAGGACAACTACAGGACAAAATAATGTAGAACAATAATGTAGGCAAAAGTAATGTAGAGAAATTCTATCAAACCAACCTCTTCTTGATATCTTTTTATTGCATAATTCACTATTGATTAAGAGGGATTTTGTGATATGTTTGCTTTGGTGCCCGGGTAGTATGTGTGCATGAATAAAGAAAAAATTTATAATCTATGCATCTCACTTTAAAGAGTAGCATTCCAACAACTTAAGTGAATGTATCAACTGTTTATAAGAATACACTCACATTCTTTGTCAGACATTACTTGGGAACCAAAAATTATTTAGGAGGTCTCAGAATTTCTGTGGAACTCCCTGACTTGAGAGGTGTGTGGTCTTCTTGGTTATGGGATGGTGTGAGAAAATACAGAGTTTAGAGTTAGACAAACTGTTTCAGTCCTTGTTTCTGAATGTAAGATAATGTTGTTGGTGAACAGAGATAATTTGACTTCCTCTTTTCCAATTTGGATGCCTTTTATTTCTTTCTCCTGCCTGATTGCTCTGGCTAGGATTTCCAGTACTTTTTTGAATAGGAGTGGGGAGAGTAGACATCCTTGTCTTGTTCTAGTTCATAGGAGGAATGCTTTCAACTTTTTCCCATTCAATACAATGTTGGCTGTGAGTTTGTCATAGATGGTTCTTATTATTTTAAGGTATGTTTCTATGATGCCTGCTTTGTTGGGAGTTTTTATGATGAAGGGATGTCAGATATGTTAAAAAAAATTTTGCATCTATTGAGGTGATCATTGGTTTTTGTTTTAAATTCTGTCTATACGGTGAATCACATTTCTTGATTTATGTGTGTTGAACAATCCTTGAATCCCTGAAGTAAAACTCATCTGATCATGGTGGATTATGTCTTTGATAGGCTGTGAGATTCAGCTGCTAGTATTTGGTTGAGGATTTTTGCATCTATGTTCATCAAGAATGTTTTCTTTCTTTGTTATGTCCTTGCCAGATTTTGGTATCAGAATGACACTGGTTTTGTAGAATGAAGTAGGGAGGAATCCCTCCTCGTTGATTTTTTTTTTTTTTTTTTGGAATAGTTTTAGTAAAATTGTTACTAGGTCATCTTTGTACATCTGGTGAAATTCTACTGTGAATTCGATCTGATACTGGGCCTTTTTTGTTGGTGGTAGATTTTTTATTACTGATGCAATTTCATTACTCATTATTGTCTGTTCAGGTTTTCTGCTTCTTCCTGGTTCAATCTTGGTAGGTTTTATGTTTCTAGGAATGTATTCATTTCCTTTAGGTTTTCTAATTTGTACGCAGAGATAGTCATAATAGTGTCTGATGACCTTTTGTATTTCTGTGGTATCAGTTGTAATGTCATGTTTATCATTTCTGATTATATTTATTGAATCATCCTTTTTGGTTAATCTAGTTAGCAGTTGTATAGTCAGGGTTCTACAGAGAGACAGAGCCCATTGGGGAGATATCTATCTATCTATCTGGAGAGAGAGAGAGAGAGAGAGTTTCCCTAACAGAATCTTATCTCTCTGTCTCTCTCTATATATAGATATAGGCATAGATAGATAGAGAAGACATCTCTCTCTCTATATATATATATGGAGAGAGAGAGAGACAGAGACAGAGAGAGAGGAGTTTACTAGGGAAAATTGGCTTATGCAATTACAAGGTGAAGTCCTACGACTGGCCACCTGCAAAGCTGGGCACAGAGAGAAACCAGTAGCATGGCTCAGTCTAAGTCTGAAAGCTTCAAACCAGGGAAGCTGACAATGCACCTCTGTGTGACACCAAAGGCCTGAGAGCCCACAAGAGGCCACTGGTGTAAGTCCCAAAGGCCGAAAAACCTTGAGTCTGATATTCAAGGGCAATAGGAGAGAAAGCAAGCATCCAGCATGAGAGAGAGAGAGAGAGAAGACTTAGAGCAAGCAAGCTTATCCCCCTCTTCTACATGGTGGTCCAGCCATCCTGGCAGCTGATTGGATGGTGCCCGTTCACATTGAGGAGGGGTCTTCCCTCTCCCAGTCCACTGACTCAAATGTGAGTCTCCTCTGGCAACAACCTCTCAGACACACCTAGAAACAATACTTCACCAACCATCTAGGCATCCCTCAATCCAGTCAAGTTGACACCTAATATTAATTATTAAGGCAGTCTATAAATTGTATTTATCCTTTTAAATAACCAACTGGCTGTTTTGTTGATCCTTCATAAGATTTTTTTTTTTAATTTTCAATTGCATTTAGTTCTGCTCTGATCTTTGTTATGTCTTTTCTTCTGCTAGCTTTAGGTTTGGTTTTTCTTATTTTTCTAGTTCCTTGATATGACGTTAGATTGTTAATTTGAGATCTTTATATCTTTTTGGTGTAGGTATTTAACAGTATAAACTTTCCTCTTAGCATTGCTTTTGCTGTATGCCAGAAGTTTTGATATGTTGTATCTCTGTTTTCATTTGTTTCAATTTTTTTATTTTTACCTTAATTTCTTATTTACTCAAAAGTTATTCAGGAGCAAGTTGTTTAATTCCCAAATACTTGTGTGGTTTTTAGAGTTTCTCTTGGTATTTATTTTTAACTTTATTCCACTGTGGTCTGAGAAGTTGCTTGGTATGATTTCAGGGTTTTGGATTTATTGAGACTTGCTTTATGGCTAAGCATATGGTTGATTTCAGAGAATGTTCCATGTACAGATTAAAAAAAAAAAGTACATTCTGCAGTTTCTGAGTGGAATGTTCTATAGATATCTATTAAGTCCATTTGGTCAAAAGTACATTTATGTCCAGAGTTTCTTCTTTAGTTTTCTGCCTTGGTCATCAATCTGGTGCTATCAATGGGGTATTGAAGTCCTCCATTATTACTGTAGTGATGGCTATCTCTTTTCTCAGGGCTAGTAGCATTTGTTTTATAAATCTGGGTGCTCTGGTGTTGGATATATATATACACACACACATATATATATACACACATATATATGCACATTTATATATATATTTATATATATATAAAATAGCTAAATCTTGTTGAATTGAACTCTTGTTATGACATAATGCTGTCTTTGTCTTTCTTTTTAATGTTATTGGCTTAAAGTCTGTTTTATCTCATATAAAGATAGCAACTCCTGCTCTTTTTGTTTCCAGTTACATAATACGTCATTTCCAGCCCCTTTACTTGGAGCCTGTGGGTGTCATTACATGTTAGATGGGTGTCTTGTAGGCAGCAGGTGGCTGGGTTTGGGTTTTGTTTTTCTTAATCCAATTTTCCAATCTGTAAGTGGAACATTAAGGCTATTTATGCTCAAGTTTAATATTGACATGTGAGATTTTGTTCCTATCATAGTGTTATCAGCTAGTTGCATTACAATCTCAGTTGTGTAATTGCTTTATAGGATATGTGAACTTTGTACTTATGTGTGCTTTTATGGTGGTATCATCCTTCCCCTTCCATGTTTAGAATTCCTTTCAGCATTTCTTGTATGAGCAGTCTAGTGGTGACAAATTCCTTTAGCATTTGTTTGTCTGGGAAAGACTTTATTTCTCCTTCGTTCATGAAGCTTAGTTTGACAAGATATGAAATTCTTGGCTGGCATTTTTTTTTCTTTAGGAAGGCTAAAAATAGGCCCCAAATCTCTTCTGGCCTATAAGGTTTCTGCTGAGAAGTCGACTGTTAGTCTGTTGGTTCCTTTGTAGGTAAATTTGACACTTCTCTCTAGCTCCCTTTAAGATTTTTTTCTTTAGTGTTGATCTTGGATACTCTGTTGATTATATTTCTTGATGATGTTAATCTCATATAGTACCCCCCAAGTGTTCTCTGAATTTTTTGTATCTGGATAAATACTTCTCTATCAAGATCAGGAAAACTTTTTCTGAATCATTCCCTCAAATATGTTTAAGGGAACATACTGCACTCCTTTGGAGGTGTCAAAACACTTTGTCTTTTTGTATTGCCAGAGTTCTGCTGATTCTTTCTCATGTGAAGAAGCTGTCACTTCTTATGTTTAAATTAGTCATCCTTTCATGGGACATTTAAATTTTTTATTCTTTTTTCCCTTGAGGATATGGCTGTGGGGTTTGTTGTATATGATTATTTGGCTTTGTTTCTAGGTGCATTCAGGAGGCCAAGGCTCTACATGGGTTCCTTGGTTATGGATATCTGTTGTGTGGTGGCTTTCTCAAATGCTGCTTGTTGTAGCAATATATTGGGTATATGAGTTGATACACTGTCTTCTGTGGGGGCTGGGAGTGTGGAGGTTTCAAGAAGTTTATGTCATACATTAGCACTATGCCCTTCTGCAGCAGGTTTTTTATTTGGTCTTCAGTCTCCAGTCCAGTAGGTGGCATTTAAGGATGAGAGCTGGCTTACCCTTGGGTAGCTGGATGATGAATGGAGGCACCTACCCTGACAAGAGTGACAGGAGGATTTGTATTGGGATGTGCTGAGCTCTTGGGGATAAGCGTTAGGGGGCTGCGCCAGCTTCTCATCCTAGATAGGCAGGAATGTGATCCACTTTACTGTTGCAGGACTCGTGACCTTCAGTTCAATAGATGCTGTCCTTTGACTCCAGTCTGCAGTGTGACTGAGGTCTGTGAAAGGACCTGTCTGGTGGCTATCAGCAAAATGGCCTTGGGGCAGAGCTTCTTCCCCCAATCCAGAGCAGATAGCTCTGTGACTTGTCTGTCCTCTGTTGCCACCATGCTGCCCACTCTGTTTAGGGAGGGGAAGATGGGCTCTGCCCTTTGTGCAAACCCAAATGGCATAGGCTCACTTTCACTGGGGATGCGGCCATCTGGAAATGCACTGAAAAGGCTTTCTCCGAGTGCACTGGCACCAGCCCCCAGCAGAGAAAATCTGCTCTGCATCCACAACAGTGGGTGGGGGAGGTGGGAAATGGCCCCTTTTCCATGATCTTTCCCAGCCACTAGTCCTGCCCCTTGCAGAAATCAGCACCATGCCTGCATTTCCTTTGTTCCAAGGGGCACTTTGACAGGCCGTATTCCCCCTTCCCTCAGGGTGGCCTGTGCCAAGAGCTAGCTCTCTGGAGTACCCACAACTTCCCAGCATCCTCCCTATCAGTCACCTATCAATGCCAAATCAGAGTGGGTTCTGAGGTATGTTTGCAGGGGGTCTGGTGATACAGCTGCACAAAGGCCGAGGTTCCTCAGGCAGGCAGTGACCTACACTGTGCGCACAGCTGGTATGGCACCTGCCGTTTCAGTGCAGGCCTGAGGGGAGTGCGAGTACACCTGGAGGAGCTGACCACCGCTGCTCTGTCCTCAGGAAGTTCAGAGGTTGCTACCAGCAGCATTGCCCAAGGCCACAAGGGCAGAGGCGCTCTCTGACAATTTAGTGGTCAGCAGTCTGTCACAGAAGAGAGGGGAGTAGAGAAACACCCCCACCTATCCTTACTACCGAATTCTAAGTTCCTTAAGGGTCAGTCTCTGCCAGACTTTTGTAGCTTTCCTTTTCTACACCCCAGCTTATTTCCATGGGAACTCCAACAGGTCCTGGCTCTCCTCTCTCAGCTTTCCATTCAGATCATGGCCACTCATCTGTAACTTTGATCCCCTTTCTGAAGAGAACTGGCATCTGACGTCTCCAGTCAGCCATCTTGGGAGGAAAAAAAAATCCTTGGAGCATTTTTTTTTAAAATGAAATTTATCATTGGGATGTATAAATGAAGATTCATGAGAAAGCTGAAAACACTTAAAAATCACTCAAAAAATCAGATTCATTATTACCAGTTTTTTTTGTTTGTTTGTTTTCATTTTAATGATTTTACTCTTAAACAAAAAAACCCAGCATATAGAAAAAGAAAGTCAACATTTCAAAAGTATATTTTAGAAATGTTAGCTAAACCCAAGAGAATTTTCTATAAAACAAAGTATAAATGGATCCCTGAAGCATAATACCTGAGCCAGGCAAGGGAAAATATCTGAGAGTGTCATCCATCTCCACCCTCAATCAGAGACAACTTGCATCTACCCCGCCATGAGTATGGGATTCCTTTCTGAAGCATCCAGGCCATTTGGGGCCTGCTGCTACTCTCACACAAGTATATCCTTTGACACATATATTTGGGGGATTTATGTAACAGATGATTCTGTGTAAAGACTTGATAAATCCCTCTCCAGCTCCTGTTCTGAAAAGGATATCTAAGAGTCCCCAGATAATGAGTAAAATGGAACAAAGAAAATGTTTCCACATCTACTGTAAACATCAAGCCTATAGAGATTTCCCCTGATTTGAGAAAACTAAGCAAATAAATACGTTTTAAGATTAGCAAACACCTAAAGAGCAATACAAAAGAAAAAATAATGATTGCATGCCAGAGTTAAAAGTTTCTTTAGAGAATATGCAACAATAACAAAAATTACCTGACATACAAAGACAAAATTTGAAAATTGCCTTCCTTTTTGTTGTCAGTAGTACTCAAGATGACCTCGATAGGTGAAACAAAAGATGAAGGGTGAGATGATAAGGCAACCATATTGAGAAGAAAAGAAAGTCACTTTGAAAGGCAGATGAAAACGGAACTCAATAACATGGGTAAAGATTTTAAGGGGAGGAAATGTAATATTAGAATTAAAATTTGCATGAGATGTGGTAAAGATGAGAAGCAACACTATAGAGAATTGATTTAGTGATATGAGGACAAGCTGGAGGAGTTCTCCCAACACATAAAGAGAAGCACAAGTAAAGGTGATGGATTTAGGGCCAAGGAGTGAAGATACAGCTCATGGGTAGAAGTTCATCCTGAAGAAGAGACTATAAGAATGTTACAGAAGCAGAAGTGGCCAGTATAATAGAAGAAAACATGCTCGAGCAGAAATTTTCCTAGTTGATGGAATTAATGCATGTGGATCATAAGAAATCACCCAAAAAAACAAACTTAATGGAGAGAGACTACATTGAAATGTATGATTTTAAATATTTAAGTTCAGAGTTTAAAGAAAAAAGTCCTGCAAGCATCTAGATCAGAAATAAGAAAGCACTACAAGTGAACAACAATTAGGTTGTTCTCTGACTTATCCATATCAATACTAAAGGTCAGAAGCTATTAGAATAACATACAGATTTTGAGCACAAAGAAACACAACATAGTAATTCTACCCCAAGTCAATAGTTGGCCATGTAGGAAAGCAGCAGAAAGACATTACCAATTACATAAGGTGCTAGAGACTTTCCATAGAATTCCTAAAAAGCATTTTGTGAAGATACATTGCAGTTGACCAAAAGATGGCTCAAATCAAGGCAGATAGGTGGGAAGACATGTGATAAAGCAAATGTGGTGACATGTCTGTTGAAGATCCTAGGTGGTGGGCACTTAGAAGTTCATTGTATTCTATGTTTTTGAAATTTTTTTTAAAAAATTTGTTATTATGTTGAGCAGAAACCCCAAAAACATGTTTAATGAAAATATCATAAATAAATAAAGAGAGCAGTATTTAGTATTTAAATTATTGAAATATGTAACCTAAATAATTGTTGGGTTACAAACCAAAGATCTTTCTCACAGTGTTAGAGTAACATTTAAAAATGAAACCAACTAGTGTTTAATTCTAATAGAACTGTTAAATAACTTGTTAAATAGAATAAGCAATAAATTATTACATATCCATTACTATAACTTTTCTAAGAAACATGACTCATGTTTTGCAAAATAAACCTTGTATGATTAGAAAATGAATACAACTAAATATATCAAAATGTTGCCATAAATTATCTTTTATTATTTTAAAATTTGTTAGAAAAAATATTTTAATTGCTTTATTAGAAAAATGCCTATGATCACTTACAATAACCTGCTTGATAAATAAGTATGGAATTTCATGGGCAGAAGGAGAATCAAAGTATCTTCTTCAATTGTCTCATCCAGACCAATTGCGTGATTGACAAACTACTTTCAGGCATTGTTCAGAGCTAATATTACCAAGAAAACAAGCAAATAAATAAACGAGTGAATGAATGTACGAATGCATGACATAAACCTCAGAGACGACAAGTTCTCTTGAGCCTATCACTACTCTGACATGTTTGGGAGTCTTGGTCCTTGTTGGCCTGCTTTTACGGCACCATCTCATAGCAGGACTGGCTAGTTTCTGTCACCTGGTTGTGTTTGGCTATTTTACATGATTGATAACCTAGGCTATTGTTGTATTTTGTTCATGTCATTACATTTCCAGACAATTTTGCTAAAGCAACTTTAAACTGGTGTTTAGAGGACCCTGGCATGAATACCATAATTATATGGCTTTCCACCAAGGAGATGATTGAGGCAGAATATTAGAAAGCAATGAGGGGCCGGGCGCGGTGGCTCATGCCTGTAATCCCAGCACTTTGGGAGGCTAAGGCAGGTGGATCGCCTGAGGCCAGGAGTTCGAGACCAGCCTGGCCAACATGGTGAAACCCTGTCTCCACTCAAAATACAAAAAAATTAGCCGGATGTGGTGGCAGGTGCCTGTAATCCCAGCAACTCGGGAGACTGAGGCAGGAGAATCTCTTGAATCCAGGAGACAGAGGTTGCAGTGAGCCAAGATCGTGCCATTGCACTCCAGCCTGGGCAACAAGAGTGAGATTTCATTTCAAAAAAGAAAAAGAGAAAGCAATGAGGTATGTATGGTGCAGAGACCCACCACCTACTCTCTCCAGAAGGTTCTGTGCTGGTCGCTGTGATTTCTGTGTGATATATAGGAGGGTTAGCAATACTCCTAGTTTCTGCACCTCATAGACCTCATAGATAAAGTAAATATGTGCCCAAGGTCAAGGAGAACCTTTTTAGTCTCTCTTTGCAATAGCTGTTTCCCCCATAAATATATTTGACCAATAAATAGTATAGTTTGGGCAGAAGATAGGATAATTGTGTTTTTCTGAACATTTAGAGTGAAGAGAAGCATTTGATAGCACTGGGTATGAAAGGCTTGAAATACTTTCAGCAGGTTCAGTCCTCTGGTCTTCCTGGGTAACATTTTTTAAAAAGCAAATAGCAGTCATTTATCATTGTGGTTTTTCCTAGCAGATATAACATGTACTGTAGCAAGCAAAGCATAGAAAATGGTTTTTTTCTTTTATAGCTCTACAAATAGCTAACAAATTGAAATGCATAACAACAACAATAATAATAAGAGGTATAACTTTCGTCAATGAAAACCTTTTCACTCTTTTCTTGATTTTGTCTACAGCTAACACCTAATCTGAACAAATGGGTTCCTGTTTTCCATTGTATTTTTATGTTGTTCTATTCTTGCGGTCAGTAAATAGGGCATTGGAAATATTTTGGTAAGAGCAAAAAATCTGGACCAGATTCCAGACATGAAGGGAGGATTGAGGCACCCCTGATCATCAGACCGGTGTCAGAAACAGAAAGCTGTAAGGATACGCAGATAGTGGATGATCCTTCTCTGTTTAAGTAACGATTTTAAGCTCTGTAAAATCAACGTGTTAAGTAAACAGCAGCTGGAGAAGTGGCAATTCATTACTAATGGACTCAGAGATAGGGTGTAGAAGTGTTAATTGTTTGTTTTCCAAGCAGATCATTCAAATTGTTTGGCTTCCCTTTATAGTCTAAAGTGCCAATTCCTTAGCACCTTACTTTTGCCAGAATTTTTAATTTCAGTATTTTCCTGATATTTATTTATTATTCTTAAAATCAGTTTTCTGCATGCTGCAGTTCTTTTTTATATGACAGAAATGAGGTAAATTGCTGAGGTGCTGAGGCTGAGGTATTTGCTCCTGCAAGGTCAGGAACGTCAGAGCAGTCAGGTAGAGCCTTTAGCCGCCACCTGCTGGTAGTTGGTGTTACAGCAGCTAATACCTGTTTTTTTTTTTTTAATTATTTTATTTTATGTTTACTTTTAATTTTTGTGGGTACATAGGGGGTGTATATATTTATGAGGTACATGAGATATTTTGATACAGATATACAACGTGTAGTAATTACATCAGGGTAGATATCTATCACCTCCTCAAGCATTTATCCTTTTTTTTGCATTATAATCCAATAATATTCTTTTAGTTATTTTAAAATGTACAATAAGTTATTGTTGACTGTAGTCACCCTGTTTGTGTTATGAAATACTAGGTCTTATTTATTCTTTCTAACTTTTTTGTGCCCATTAACCATCTCCCCTACTTCCTCACTACCCTTCCTAGCCTCTGGTTAGCATCCTTCTACTCTCTCTCCATGAATTCAATTGTTTTAATTTTTAGCACCTACAAACAAGTAAGAACATTCAAAGTTTGTCTTTCTGTACCTGAATTTTTTCCCTTAACACAATGACCTCCAGTTCAATCCATGTTGTTGCAAACGACAAGATCTCATTCTTTTCTATGGCTGAATAGTACTCCATTGTGTATAGGTACCACATTTTCTTTATCCATTCATCTGTTGATGGACCCTTAGGTTGCTTCCAAATCTTGGCTATTGTGAATAGTGCTGCAACAAACATGGGAGTGCAGATACCTCCTTGATATATTGATTTCCTTTTTGGGGGGTATATACCTAGCAGTGGGATTGCTGGATCATATGGTATCTCTACTTTTAGTTTTTGTCCTTTGTTTTGTTTTGTTTTGTTTTTGAGGAACTTCCAAACTGTTCACCATAATATTTGCACTAATTTCCATTTCCACCAGCAGTATATGAGTTTTCTTTTTTCTATACTTCCTCGTCAGCATTTGTTATTGCCTGTGTTTTGGATAAAAGCCATTTTAACTGGGGTGAGTGACATCTCATTGTAGTTTTGATTTGCATTTCTCTGATGATCAATGAGATTGAGCACCTTTTCACATACTTGTTTGCTGTTGATGTCTTCTTTTGTGAAATGTCTATTCAGATCTTTTGCCCATTTTTTGATTGTATTATTAGATTTTTTTTCCCCATAGAGTTGTTTGAGCTCCTTATGTATTCTGGTTATTAATCCCTTGTCAGATGGGTAGTTTGCAAATATTTTCTCCCATTATGCAGGTCATTTTTGTTGATTGTTCCCTTGGCGGTGCAGAAGCTTTTTAATGTGACGTAATCCTATTTGTCCATTTTTTCTTTGCATGCCTGTGCTTTTGGAGTATTATTCAAGATATCTTTGCCCAGTCCAGTGTCCTAGAGAGTTTTCTCAATGTTTCCTTTTGGTAGTTTCATGGTTTGAAGCCTTAGATTTAAGCCTTTAATCCATTTTTATTTAATTTTTGTATATGGCAAAAGATAGGAGTCTAGTTTCATTGCCTGCTTAAATTATCTAGCAAAGGAAAGGTGATAACATGCATATTTAGTGATGGTAAAATCTTATACAACCAAATTGATAGATCTCTAGAGGTAAGTTACAGGTTAATAATAAACATGTTTGTATGGAACAAGTTTAAAAAATTACCTGTGGCAACACCATCTATAGGTCACAGAAGTATATTCTGTCCCAGAGATGTAGGATCAATTCAACTGAGACTAAAAGCCAATTACTAATAATGTGTAGTTGCAACAGATGTGTATAAAAGGATTTATGCATAACCACTGGGAGAGTAGCCCATGAAATAACATCCTGTCTGCGTTCTCATCTGTAGCAGTGCCTCTGCTGCATGTGTGTGTAGTGGTGGTGTCTGCTGCTCTGTTTGTCCATACCGTCTGCATGTAGATAGAGTCCATCTGCTTCCAAGCTGTTGAAACTAGTGGGATAGTCATAGGTGTGATTTTCCAGGCAGATGGAGAGAATAAGCTTATAATCATGACACAACTTATTTTCTACATTTGAGCTCATAAGTTTATTGCATGCACATTTTCTTTCAGGATAGTTTTTAATATGGAAGAAACTTTGTTAGGTCCTTAGTATCCTAGAGAAACCCTGTTAATGTCTCCAACAATAAAGCTATGAGCAATTGCTCATTGTTCTTCTTGGGATTAAGATACCCTACTAATTTATGTTCTGATTACTATTCTCTTGACAACAGTAACAATAGCATCCATAAAAAGGTCGATGCTTATTTAAAACAGAGATGAAATTCTATTTGATTTCAAAATAAACTTTTTATTATAGGAATTTTCAGCCATTTGCCAAAATATAAACCCTCATGTACTTTTTACCCCACTTAAATAACCATCAGCATTTATAATTCACTTTAAATAAGTGTCTGTTACAATTCATGAGAAAGCATTACTTTTGTGAACCCATAATGTATTAGTCCATTTTCATGCTGCTGATAAAGCCATACCTGAGACTGAGCAATTTGCAAAAGAGGTTTATTGAACTTACAGTTCCACATAGCTGGGGAGGCCTCACAATCATGGCAAGGAGGAGCAAGTCACATCTTACATGGATGGCAGCAGGCAATAACAGAGCTTGTGCAGGGAAACTCTCATTTTTAAAACCATCAAAACTGGCGAGACCCATTCACTGTCACGAGAAGAGCATGGGAAAGACCCACCCCCATGATTCAATCATCTCCCACTGAGTCCCTCCTACAACACACGGGAATTATGGGAGCTACAAGATGAGATTTGGGTGGGGACACAGAGCCAAACCATGTCACATATACTTTCATGACAGGGCAGGAAGAAGGAAGTAAGTCATGGCTAGGGATTGTATTTTAAATCATTGTACACCCTGTGTGGAGAGCCACATCCTCATAATACGAGATTCTCATAAGAGAGGGAAATAAATTTCTAAAAATATGAGGAATACTTGGACATATAATGAGTAGTATAGCTGTTAACATTTCTTTTTCATTCCCAAATAAAATATTATCTTGTAGAAAAATGTACTGTATATATTCTGTAACAGGCATTTTTATTTAAACTATTACCTATAGCTTTGAGCCAGCAGAAACGTTTTTAAAACTGCTTTGTTATAAGTGTAGGTGTATGGTTCATGTTCTTCATCTCCAATTTCTGATGCCCACTCGGAGGTACTCTTCATTATCCTTTTCTGTTTTCTGAGTTTGAAAGTTAATATTTGCAACATTAGGGCCTTCCTAACTTAAGATGTTGAACTGGGTAGAATGTATTCAACATGGAAAAAGTAGTTAATCCTAATCACATCAGATAGTAAGAGCCACTTTTGAAATATGTGTCCTGGATATATTATATAAGATCAACCTGAGATTCTTCTTCCGTAGTCGTTCTCATGTGAACCTCTCAAATCAAGTCTGTCAAGCTGATGTTGTCAGAATCCTGTTTAAAGAGTTGGACTCCAACCCATTTGTTCAAAACTGAAACTTCTGATTGCACTTCCTTTATTTCATTATCTCAAATTTTAAATACTACTTAAAACTCTTCTTCTGACTGTGTTTCTACCTTAGAAAGAAAATTCTGACTTTTTTCTATTTCACTTCTCCTTACTGGACCTAAACTGTGATTTTGGTATTTTGCCTGTAATGGGCTCTGCAGCTATTTGGAGCATTACCATGCATATTTGATTACAAAAATTATTTCCCCTTCATTCCTGAGGGTTCATTGAGAAAGCTTCCTTATTTTTTTTTTTTCCTATGAAAGTGATTTGGCTTTTGGAACCTTCCTCACAAAGATTTGAAAGTTTATACTAAAATGCAATTTTTCGAAATGTGGACTTTGTGCGATGAGGATGCTTTTCTGATATGGCTTTTCTTTCTGACCCAGGTCACTTCCATCCTCTGACCCAGATGTTCTATGTAAATCAAAAAGTGAGCAAGGCAGGTCTCAGTCATGGAAAGGCTTATTTAGCCAAGGTTAAGGATGCACCTGGAAAAAGAGACATGAGTCAAAGGAGGATCTGTAACCGGTGCTTTTTCTGAAGAGAGTTTTGAGAACTTCAGTATTTAAAGGGGAAATAGCAAGCAAGAAGGGAATAAATTTTTAAAAGGAAGGTGGGTAGGCAATGAGGCAAGTGTCACATTCTTGTGAGGCTCTAATTAGTGCTCAGTGAATCTACATTTCACATATAAAAAGGGGGAGTGGGCACACAGTCACTCATGCCTTCATCTCACGCTCTGTAGTTCTGCATGTTACATAAGATGAAGGAAGCATGTGAAATTACAGCTCTGTGTTTGGGAATGAAAGGAAGGTTGTTTTTGTGTGACTCTGTTCCCAAGCTTAGCTTTCCTTTGGCATGGTGAGTTTAAGGTCTCGAGATTCAATTATATTTCTTTTATTCCCTTAAGGCCTCATTTGTTGCTTCCAGCCAATAAAAATGGAAATAGCTTGTGGAGAGGACCACCTACACCTTAAAAGCCGTGTTTTTGGAATAGTATATGTCACTTCCATTCCAATCCCATTTGCCACACCTGACAGCAAGGAAAGCTAAGGAGTGTAGAATTGTTGGGAGCTCAGGAGAAGAGAAGTCAGAGTGTTGATGAATACATGGCAGACTCTGCTGTACCTAAATCCTGGGAGTGCAAAGAATGTTCCAAATCTGAATAGCCTCCGCAGAGGAGAGATTAGAAATAGGCTTGAGTTTGACTCCTGGCGGAGGCCCATGGAGATGCAGACGTGACCTGTTGGATTCTGCCCTGCAGATCATACCTGGAGCTGATGCTGATGCAGCTGTTGGAACCTTGGTGTCAGCAGCTGAGGGGGCCCCAGGAGAGGAAGCAGAGGCAGAGAAGGCCACTCTCCCTGCCGGGGAAGGAGTAAGTTTAGAGGAGGCCAAAATTGGAACTGAAACCGAGGGTGCAGAGAGTGCCCAAGCTGAAGCAGAGGAGCTGGCAGCAACAGTGCCTCAGGTGAGTGTCCCATGTCGCAGCCAGGGTAGCTCCTGGGAGGTGGCGTGGGCTGGGTGCTCTGTTGGTTGGTCCATGGTGATAACTCTTTGGATGTAAAATAGGTTTGTAGCAATTTTGTGACTCCACCAAATAACATTATTATCAGATTCTCAGAAAGAGTAATCCCAGCTGCTCAGTATCAGCATCGCAATGTTGCGTGGCTGACTGGGCCTAAGCATGGAAAGGGGAAGGGGGAGCTCTGGGGTGACGTGGAGAAAGGAATGAAGCAGGACAGTGAAAAAGATGAGAATGGAGCTGGGAGAAAGAGAATGTGATGAAGTGAGCACTTAGCCCAGGGAGAACTCAATAGTATTTAGATCTTATTATTCTTATTACTGTTTGGTGGTTATTATCATCATCAGAGTGTCCCAAATTCACCATCAGGCCCCTTTCACCAAGAGCCCACCACTGTGTGGTACTTTGAGAAGGGAAACAAAGGGACCTGGGCCATTAGGTCTGTGCATGAGGCTGGAGCGGGCCCTGCTCGGCACTGCCTCAGAGCAGCATTGAGAGGCCACAAAGCCACATACTCTACCGCTGCAGGGGCCTCCAACCCCAGGGCCTGCCTCCACTGTCTGGTTCTTCTGTATTCTAGAAGGCAATGTTAAGAGGGGCCTTAATGGTATGTATTGTTTTCTCCTGATGATTTTACTCCCAATAAATTTTCAAAAATTTCTCCAGGGTTGCTTAAAACTTGAAACTGAATTATCCCTTTCATTATCCCTTTTTGGGCTGGGGGCTGAGGCAGATAGCAGTGTTGTGGGAGAAGGAACTTAAAAGAATATTCCTTTTTCCCCTTAGATTTTCTCATCACAGTTCCCAGAGTGTTTTTGCGTATATTGTTGTACTCATGGAAAGACGGTATTATCTCTCTAAGTTGACGAATGTTACTGCTCTAGTCCGCTGATAGCAGAGGGAATATAGAAAGACTCCTGTTTTGCTGATGAAACTCCCCTCCATGCTCATCTTTGTTAAACAAATGAAAGCGTGGTCCTAATCCTTTCGTTCAGACACTAGAGTACCTGGAGTGGATTGTGGGAGGTGTGGTCCCTGCAGCGGCCACAGCAGTGGGGGGCTGGAATCACAAGCGAAGGACTGGTGGATAATCTCCAAACCCCGGCTGGATCTTCACCAGCAAGCATGGTTCAGGCACTGGGGGCCTCCTGGGACTGGGGGAGGGGAGGAAGGGGCTCATAGGAGGTGAACTGCCAGCGGCAAGAGTTAGGGCTCCATGGGACAAGAACCAGGCCGGCCTGTGGGGCCGGGTGCGGCAGCTCACGCCTGTAATCCCAGCACTTTGGGAGGCCGAAGCGGGCGGATCCCGAGGTCAGGAGATCGAGACCATCCTGGTTCACATGGTGAAACCCCGCCTCTACTAAAAATACAAAAAATTAGCTGGGCGTGGTGGCGGGCACCTGTAGTCCCAGCTACTCGGGAGGCTGAGGCAGGAGAATGGCGTGAACCCAGGAGGGAGACTTTGCAGTGAGCCGAGATTGCACCACTGCACTCCAGCCTGGACGACAGAGCGAGACTCCGTCTCAAAAAAAAAAAAAAAAAAAAAAAAAGAACCAGGCCGGCCTGCACTGACTCCTGCAATCCCTCTCAGGATGGTTTCCCTCACCCTTCAAGACTCAGTCTCCCATCCCCTATGCCTCCTCCCAATTTCCACGGAAACCTCATGCTTACCAAACTGCCTGGCTATTCAAGGATCCAGAAGTTAATTCCACTAAGGGTTTAGGCCTCAGGAGGAACAGAAGGAGGCTGTGTGGCACAGCAGAAGACCCGGAGCCTGACTCTGGCTGATGGGGAATTATGGAAGTGGCAGCCCCAGCTTTGGGCTGGGGGCTGAGGCAGGTTGTGCAGGACAAGGAGGTTCTGTTTTCCAGGCCCTGCTGGGCACTGCCACGGGTTTTCTTCCCCCAGGAGAAGGTCATCCCTTCAGTGGTCATAGAGCCTGCCTCCAATCATGAAGAGGAGGGAGAACACGAAATAACTATAGGTGCAGAGCCCGAGGAGACCACCGAGGACACGGCTCCTCTGGGCCCCACCAGTGAGACGCCAGAGCTGGCTACGGAGCCGAAGCCCCTGCAGGACCCTCAGCCAATGCCTTCTGCACCAGCCTTGGGGACTGCTGACCAGCTAGCATCTGTAAGGGAGGCCTCTCAGGAATTGCCTCCTGGCTTTCTCTACAAGGTATTCTTATTTTTTAACTCTCATTTGTCCTTTTTTTGCTTTGAGTCCCTTTTGCTTAAGCCTTTGGTTTTCCAGTGTTTACTTTTACTTTTTGCAATTATTATTTCTCTGAACTGCTTTCCCTTCACCACAACATCACTTGGACAAGCCAGGTCGACAGTAATAGATTTTCATATTTTAACAAAGAATAACTAAAGGGAAGCTCACCACAGGGCAAACAGTATGCCCCTGGGTAATGAATGAGAGAGTCTCTTCCAGCCCTCCCTCCTCTCTACTCCCCCCGGGTGCCTGTGAATCTGTGGAGCCTGGCTCAGACCAGGCCTTCGAATCACCAAGAGCTCCTGACTGGGCTATACCCGCTGGGGGTCAGGCAGCAATCCTTCAGTCAACTCTGGCACTTTGTAGGGTGCATGACACAGAGTAGGAAGCCCATAAATATTTTGTAAATTAGTGGATACATATATGAATAAACTTGCACCAAAAGGCAGAAAAAAAAGGTGGCTAAGTTAATGGGAGGAAGGTTTTGCTCAGACAGGCTGCTTAGAGCCTTCATAAACCAAAGCGTTCTTACCGAAAAACTTAGTAAATACCTGAAAACACTGGCCTAACCCAAGTGTTTCCTGTCTCAGATGTTTCCTAATAGAATCTGAAAAGGAATTTTAAGTTTTTAAATTTGATTTTACATTTCAAAATTCAGCTCTTTTTCTTCTAAAGCGTAAAATGTCATATCATTCTCTCTCTGTCTCTCTCTCTCTCTGTGTGTGTGTGTGTGTGTGTGTGTGTGTGTGTGTGTGTGTGTCTTTATCTCTCTCCACTAGAAAGTAACTACTACCTTGCTACCTCTTGTGGGGACAGGGTCAGCTATAATGGATTTATGAATGATTAATTTAGAGAAAAAATTAAACCTGTAGATGGGGGGTTGTTTCTTGCCAGGTTCTGTTTTAATTGGAGCACAAGGAGTCTAAGAAGCCTTGTGCCAAGCATGGCCAGAGCTTGCTTGGCCCATTCTGGCCTCCTCACTAACTGTAGAGTAAGCTAAGGCACCCCTATAGATCCTCTCTCTGGGTATCAGTTCTCCCATCAGAGAAATTAATTTAGGGATAACATAATCCATTTCCAACTCTGACAATTTATGATTCTATGAATATGCCCAATGGCAAAATATACACTTTAAAAGCCGATGTTTACTCTCAGGGGTGGAGTTGAGGGAAAGGTGGAAAAATAAAATCAGCCATGATGGTAGAGTGACTCAGACTGGGTGACGGATGCATGGAGGTTCATTACGTTATTTCTTCTGCTTTAAAATATTTTCCTATAATAACATTTTAAGGAAATCTTTTTCAAAATGGGAAAGGAAAAGAAACTGGTTGCCATTGTATATAAGGTAGGATAGGGAAGAAAGGAAATATATTTACACGGAAATTGATCACAGAGTTTTATTTCGTAGTAATTACTGTATAACCTACAAGTGGTGGTTTTCCTGATTATCATTTGACAGAAGCTGGGGTTAGAGGAGCTTTAGACATTTTTGGTTCCAGTTAAACAACAAACAGTAATAAAGCATCAGTGATAATAAAATGCAAATCTCTAACAAAAATAAGATGAAATAAAATTTGATTAATATAGTACTTTTCCCTGTTGTAGAGGGCATTGCATTACTATTAATAAATATACATATGAATGGCCTCATATCAGAGAATAGGACTTCTCTTCTGGCTTTAGAGGCCTTCTTCTTCCTTGGCATATGGCAAATATCTTCATCTTTTCATCCAGCTTGGAGAGTGCTTGTAAGAGTGTCTGCTTATAATCTGGCTGGGAAATTGATTTTTATATATTCTTCTTATCTTCTGCAGGTGGAAACACTGCATGATTTTGAGGCAGCAAATTCTGATGAACTTACCTTACAAAGGGGTGACGTGGTGCTGGTGGTCCCCTCAGATTCAGAAGCTGATCAGGTAAAAGATAAAGATTGGAAGATGCTTTGTGCTACATTGATTTTTTCTGAGGACACAATCACTTCCTAAAGATGTTTCTATTTTCTGAGATGCTACAAGCCATCTAAAAAGGGGTTAAGGGCTTGTGACAGCCTAGATCATTAACCAGGTTTCTAGGACACCCTTTTGGGATGCTGTTGCATTTTTTTTTAATGTAATACAAACAGTTGACCATTTCTTAATCATGTAACCACTTTCTAGGAATGTTGTCTCTGTAACACCTGTCTTCAGGAAATGCAGACACTATGAATGTGAACTAAAAGACCCCTTCAAAAGTGGTTGCCTCTGGGTGTGTGGATATTGATTAGGAAAGAACCTGGGGAACACTCTGGAGTGATGGAAATGCTTTGTATCTTGAGAGGGATATCTGCATGTATTTGTCCAAACTCATTGAGCTATATACCTAACCATCTCTGCATTATACAGTATTCAAGTTATACCTCAATTTAAAGAGATTCTTTAAAAATATCACTTCCTAAAAGAGTCATCTGATGTAAGGTACTGAGAACTCCATCTTGTTCTCGTTCATAAAATGTGTGAACCCTTGAAATGGTATGCAACACAAGTAAATGTATCTGCAAACATATTTTTCTGGAGAGAAAAGCTCTAACTTCCATACTATTCTCAAAGAGATTCATGAGCTCTCCCCTTAAAAAAATAAAGTCAAGCATCACTGCCTTTGAGGTTAAGACTTAACATGTTCAACATTTTGTTCTTTCTTTTGACAATACACTTACCAAGATACATCAGGTGTTGGGTCAAACAGTCTCTACCACAATAAAATTAGGTTTGAAATTTATGTAACAATAATCTGCTGAGCAGGATGGCTCATGCCTGTAATCCCAGGACTTTGGAAGGCCAAGGCAGGAGGATCACTTGAGGCCAGGAGTTCCAGACCAGTCTGGTCAACATAGCAAGACCTCATCTCTACAAAATTTTTTTTTTTAATTAGCTGGGTGCAGCAGTGTACACCTGTAGTCCCAGCTACTCAAAAAGCTGACATTGGAGGATCGCTTCAGCCCAGGAATTCAAGGCTGCAGTGAGCCATGATCACGCCACTGCACTCCGGCCTGGGCAACAGAGCAAGACCCTGTCTCAAAAAAAACCTTAATAACAATAATGTATCTTTAAAAGCCCCCAAAGATTTAAAAAATTTTAAAATACACTTCTAAATAACCCCTGGGTCAAAGAAATCATAGTGTGAGTTAAAAATATTTCATAATGATCATTAAATAGAAATTAAGTAGAAAATGTATAGAAGGAAGGAAATAATAAAAATAAATTCACAAATGAATGCAATAAAGGACATAACAGATAACATTGATGAAGCCAAAAGTAGGTTGTTGAGAGGATTAACAAAATTGTTAAAACCTTAGAAAGACTCAAGAAAGAAAAGTCACAAAACATAAATTACCAATATCAAGAAAAAGTGTCAGCATCACACATCTCAAAGATATTAAAAGTCCCATTTATAATGGGATTTTTGTCTGTATTAACCAGAAGTTATTTTGTAAAGAAATAAAAGGAAAAAAAGGTAGTCTTTTATATTTACCATCATGTTTATCATTTCCACGTCTTCATTCTTTCCTATAAGTCCGAGTTTCCATCTGGTCTTAATTTCCTTTCTCCTTAAAGAACTTTCTTTAGCTATTCCTGCAGTGCTAATGTGCTGGCTGCAAATCTTCTTGGCTTCTGTTTATCTGAAAATGTCTTTATTCTTCTTAATTTTTAATGATACTTTCACTAAGAAAGAAATCTGAGTTGATTTTTTTTTTCTTTCAACTCTTTAAACATGTGTCATTGTTTTCTGGTCCCTATTGTTTATAATTAGAAATCAACTGTCATTTGTTTAATATTGCTTCTCTGTATGCAAAGTGACTTTCCCTGACTACTTTTAATAAATTTCTCTGTATCTTTCATTTTCATCAGTTTGAATATATTGTGTTTGGGTAGGGTTTTTTTGGTTTTTTTTATGGTCTTCATACTTGAAAATCACTGAGCTCCTTAAACTTGTAACCTAATGTTTTTCACCGTATTTGCTTTTTATCTTTAATTTTTTTTCCTGACTAATTCTCTTTGTTCTTTTTCTCTGGGTATCTAATTATACTTATGTTGGACTTCTTGAGGGCTAAGATGCTGTTCTTTTTCTTTCACTATTTCTCTCTGGTAGTCAGGTTGGATAATTTCTATTGATCTGTCTTCAAGTACTGTGACTGTTTCTTCTTCTACTTTGAGTTTGTAGTTAAGTTTATCCAGTGACTTTTTCATCTCAGATATTAGAGTCTTAGAATTCTTCATTTCCATATTGTTCTTTCATATGGTTTCCATTTCTTGGCTGAGATTTCCCACTTATATTCTTTCATTATCACTGTCTCTCAGTTTATATACTTGAACAAATTTATAATAGCTGCCTTAAATTTCTTACTGCTAATTCCAACAGCTGGGCCATCTCAGGGCATATTTCTATTGTTTGCTTTTTAATCTTTGGGTCATAGTTTCCTGTTTTTTTCCATGTCTAGTAATTTTTTAATTGATACTAGACATAGTAGGCAGACCATACATGGTAAAGAGTCTGACTCTGTTTTCTATATCTGAAAATTCCTTATTTTTGTTTTAGTAGACATATAAATTACTGAATAATTCCCTTGAATTGATGGGAGTTGGTTTTATACTTTGTTAGGGTGGGTCTGTACCCTTTATGCATGCACAGCTTGGGGGTCAGCCCAGGACTTCAAGGCAATTTATCCACATATATTAGGATACCCATCCCCCAGTGGCTCCTTTCTTTTCAAGATAATACCCCCTGAGTGTACAGCTTCTCTGACAGCCTTACACTCTATGATCTGAATGCCCCACATCACACTGAGTGAGGATAATCCTCCGGGGAAAAGCTGTATCAGTATAGATCTCACCCCGTGCAGTTCTCTACTTTCAAGGGTCAAATACCCTGTAATTTCTGCCTGCTTTTGGTCATTTCCAGCATCTTCAAATAGTTGTACCCATTATTTATACCCATCCCATTATGTATAAATGTATACTTTATATGTTATATAACCAAGAGTTGTTTTTATGTATAAATAGTTGCATATATGTATATATAGATATTTATAGATATATAGTTATTGCAGTGTTTTTAATTATTCTCTCCAGAAGGATTTGTCTAATACAAGCTATTCTGCCATTACCAAAACTGGAAATCTTTTTCTACCACATATTTTAAGCAGTTAATATTTAATTTTTTATATTTTCCTCAGCTAAAGATTGATGTTGGCTATTATTCTCTACAAGTTGTCTTTCAGAATATATGTGTTGGAATATATCTTGATTGTGGGTTTGTGTAGTCCTTTACTTGTTTTCTTTATTGAAACAATTTTTAAGTGCTTAACTCTACTTGGCTCCATTAGATTTTTCACTCACTGTAAATAAAGTCAAATATAGACACTTGTGGGGGAAAAATGACCTTTTATATGCTTTCTAGAGGTTCAGAAAATATTTAGCTATCATCTTTTATTTTAAGTATAGCTTTGTCCTTCCCATATATGACATCATAATTTTAAAGAGGGCACTTTTCCTCATCAGCTAGGATATTATCAGTTATTTTATTGAGTCATTTTTTTCTCCAGTGGTTTTTTTCCTGCCTTCAAAAATTGGGCTGTCTAAATACTGATATTTCTTGTCTATATGGCAGCATCAATTTATAGTCTCAGATTATATCAAAAGCGAATGAATTCAGCTTCTTCATTTAATTTTTGAGGTCTAATTTTATCTGATGTACTTGAACTATGTTGGGGGTTGGTTCAGACTAACCCTGGCCATCCCTCATCTGAAGTGGAATTTCCTTTCTGCACTGGTTAACATAATAAGGATAGTCATTTCCCACTCCTTGAACTTCCTATGGTCTCGTTTCCTGCTGTTTCTTTCAACACAGCTTTTCCAGCTAGACTCTGCTAGGAAGCCAAGGGCAGACCACAGCCTCTGTTTCTCAGTTTTAAGTATCGTCTCCCATTCTGCATGACCATACGTGGATGGGTTCTCTACCCTTTCTGGGGCAAAATGTTCCATTTTTGTGATGGCACTTCTATAGGACAGACAAATGTCTATGAGAAATAATTTATAAAGGATATAGGAGTGCTTCCAGCAAGAATACCATGACATCCAACTGATTTGTAGTTTATATAAACTTGAAAAATTAGGTATTATAAAAACCACAATAGTAATATCAGGCAATACACATCTAGCTTTTAGTATTTGATAAGCCCTACATAGGTAGTTTATTGGGGTTATAGGATATGAGCTGGGGGTCAGAGTTCTTTCTTATAACAAGTGGCTTGGGATGAAATATAAGACATTCCATGGTCTCATCAGTACTCCATTCTAACCCAAGGAACCTAAAACCTTTTTTACACTGTGACCCCAGAACAGGTCATGCTCTTGTGCATGAAATGCTTTCACGTGGTATTCCTGTCTTCGCACTGGTTGTAATTGTAATCCTTTTCTCCTCTTTAAGAACTCATATTATAATCCAGTTAATGTCAATTAACTATGCTTTGTACAGTCATAATGTTAATATTAATATTAATTGTCAATTAACTATACTTTGTACAGTCAATAAGTCATTGAAAACGTTTATTCCTTCTTTTTCTTTTTCCTTTTTCTTTTTTGTTTTTTAACTAACAACTTATTTGGGATAGGCCTTCCCATTGATCATGGCACAGCACTTTACCTGTAGTGTGATATCCTGGTGCAGAACCCCAACACTAATGTAACACATTATTTATTAATTGTGGCAGTGTGGATTTTCCAGTAGTTTGCTGGACCCTGAAAGTCCTGTCATTGTGTTTCAGGATGCAGGCTGGCTGGTGGGAGTGAAGGAATCAGACTGGCTTCAGTACAGAGACCTTGCCACCTACAAAGGCCTTTTTCCGGAGAACTTCACCCGACGCTTGGATTAGGGCAACAAGTATTGCAAGAAAGAGCTCAGTTACTGGGTTTTTAAACCTTCATGAAAACCTGAAGAGTTCACTTTTGCTATTATGCTCTTAATGATTTACAGACTGATGCCAGACGAACCTTGGGAAGATGTATCAATGGAGTATGTGTGCAAAAAAAACGTAAGAGAAAGAAAAGTAAATTAAGGAAAAAATCCTCACTCGTTCCCATGTTGTCAATAACAGGTTTGTTTGTGCTTTGTCCAAACAGTGGACTCTTGTACTTGATCCCCTCCCACCAATTCTAAAATAGCTTTCTCCAGATCAGACTTTTATTTCTCTGCATCAGGTGTATGGTATTGAGTGGCTGCCCTGCAGAAGATGTGATGAATTATCCTGTGGTACAAGATTATCTTATTCCCCTGACCAGGTGTGAGCACGTGCTCTCGCTCCCTTTCAGGTTTACTGTGTTTAAAACTAAACTGCTGCAAAAGTTCTCAATGTTATTTTCCAACACATCTATATGTATATATATATGGACACACAGTCACGCAAGCTAGTTCCCATGACTCCTGGATCTATGTGTATGCAGAAGGCTACATATACATAGTTGCTTTCTTTCCTTTCCATTGTAACTCTTTGCCTCTCAAGTGTCATTGATACATGCATTGCTCTTATGCTGACTGGCATTACAGTCGCAGTTTTGCCTCATGGCAAAACCAGCCATCCCATTGCCAAAACAGTCAACAGTATCTGTGTTTGTACTGTGCAGTTTTCAGGATGAGATGACAGATAGCATGACCACACTGAGGCCCCCTCAGAAAAAGCAGGGCCTGATTTATCTAGCTGTCCAGCCGCTGTGGCTGGAGGTAGGCTAGTTGGGATGGGCAGCTAAGTAGTCTTCTCTTCTGCCTTTATGAGATTGGGTAGAAAGATGGGGCATATTCATCCACCCCCAAAAGAACACTATAAAAACAGCTCCTCTATATTTCCACCTCTTTCTATTTATGCAACTCATCTTCACAGATTGTTCTAAAGTAAAATAGATGGTGTATGCTGTATCCACAAATCATCTGTAACAATTATGTTTTCAGTGCTGTGTCATTCCAAATAAACCTTTGGTAATCTCCAACGATTACCCTAATTCCTTTTGATGAGTCTTTTTTTTTTTTTTTTGAAATTTTGTTTTGTTCCAGTCGGATACTCTGCTTGAAACAGTTGATATTGGAGTTGTTATTTGTGCAGAAATATGCTTGTTCTTCCATTAGGATGCACTCCACGCCCCCACCTCACCTCCCCACTTCCTTCATTCCAGTCATTGCTGGTCACTCGGTGTTCCCTGACATCCAGCAATTACTGCAGCACCAATAACAGCTGCCAATGGAGAGCCCTTAAAGGTGCCGGCTGTGGACTCCCAGTACGTGAATCAATGATAATCTTACGACCTTCATAATCAGCAATTTCTTCTCACACCAGCTTCATTTTCTGGTCACTTTTCTTTCTGGCATGTTTATGTTCGTAGGTACATAAAAATTATATCAGATGGAATAGGAAAGTGAATTCACTTGGCCATTATTTCCAGAAGAGAATTCTTAACCCAGAAGCCTTTTAGTTAATTTGGACTCTTTTCTGCTAATGTAATTCTTTATACAACATAGGCTGATCAAGAATGTATATTATTAGACTTTTAGATTTGGTGTGTATTCCTGATTCACGGTTTGAATCTTCCTGGCGTATTACTGACTTTGTTGTGTTAAGTGTGAATAGGGAAATAACTGTTATTGAGCCAAGATTTTTCCAGGGGCTAATTTACAGAGAGGCTGGGTCGTCATGAATGCTATTCTAGTGCAAGAAAAGCAAATGTCACTGCCCAGGAGCATGACTGATAATTCAGCAAGTGGAAGACAGCAATGTAAGATTCATAATAGAAAGCCACTCCTGACATTAGAGTGCACACAGGATGTTAAAAGCCAAGACTGAAAAATTAGCTCTAATAAAAAAATGCACCTAATGTTCTGCAAAGATAATTGCCTTGCCACATCTCCTGGAGCAGAAGATGTGATGAATTGTTCTTAAATTCCTTTCACCTTCCTGCCCACAGTGGCTGCTCACAGTGTACTGTTGGCCAGGACATGGCCCAGATAACGGTAGCCCTAGATGAATGTTCCTGGATGAATGTAACAAGTTCTTCTGAAATGACGTGGTTTTAATTAGCTATTTAGTCCTGTTTTTTAAAATGCCTTTGGATTTTTTTACACTAAATAAGAGTCATCAGATTTTTGTTTGTTTGTTTGTTTGTTTCAGGAATTGCCAAAATCCAAGAATTCCTAATGCATTGAAAACAAAGGAGATGGAGGGGATGGGTGTGGGGTGGTGGCATTCCCCAGAAATGTCCTTGAATGTGGAGTGAACATTGTTTTCCATTTCAGTGCATTTTCTAAGGTATGTTAGTTTCAAGGACTTTCTGGGGTTACTATTGTGAAGTTCTTCCCACTTCCCTTTCTTAGTTATTCTGTTCAAGTTCTCACGCCACCAACCCATCCTAGGCACATCACCCAGTCATATAATGGTGAGTTTGTAGCTCATTGATCCCAAATGGCGTTGAACCAGGCCTTGGTCCTTTCTGAGCTTCCTCTCCAGGATTTAAGATTCCTCTTAGAAACCCAATGGCACGTAGACCTTCAAATAGTTATGAGTCAGAACTGTTTGGAAAGAAAGCCAGTAGTTCTTATCACACATACACCTACCTGGCATTCCTACCAATATGACAGTCACTCATTTAAACCTGTGTGATGTATATAATTGCAAAGTAAAGTTGCCTGGCAATTTGAATTTTTTTTTTCTTTTTGAGATAGAGTCTCGCTCTGTCACCAGACTGGAGTGCAGTAGAATGATCTTGGCTTACTGCAACCTCTGCCTTCTGGGTTCAAGCAATTCTCCTGCCTCAGCCTCCCAAATAGCTGGGACTACAGGCACGTGCCACCATGCCCAGCTAATTTTTGTATTTTTAGTAGAGACGGGGCTTCACCATGTTGGCCAGGATGGTCTCAGTCTCTTGACCTTGTGATCACCCTCCCAAAGTGCTGGGATTACAGGTGTGAGCCACCGCGCCCTGCCGGCAATTTGAATTTTTAACACTATCGCAGAGTAGCCAGGGCGCCTGGGACAGGTAAAGGTTCCTGTACCATGCTGTCACATTGCTTCCACCATGCCTGCTCTTCCTGACAAAGCTGGGGCAGCTTTGGAGTCAGCCAGAAAACCATATCCATCACATCTTAGGCTACCCAGTGACGTGTGCACATTTAGAATTCTGAGCCCTCTTTTCTCACATAAGCCTCTAATCAGGCCATTGGAACAATCCCGGCATGACCTCATGGCCCATTCAGATGGCCCATTAAAGAAAATGCCTTCGGGAAACTACAAAAGTTATGAGAAATCAATGAGTTTAAAGATGGCGGAAGCTCAGTGCTTTATTCCACACAAATTGCCAAATTGCACGGCTGAACACCTTGAAGCCTTAGAAATAGACCGGCCAATGGATTGGCCTTGCAAGGACTCTACTCCTCTTTTCAAAGGAGCCCAAATAACAGCTGCCTTCGGATTTTTACTTGGAACTCAACTAAAAACCTTATAAACATGTCAGAACTTGGAGATGAGCAGATCGCACAGCTTGTCTATACAGTGCTGTAGCTACTGTCTTCCTGGGGTGACTTCTTCCTAGGACTTCAGTAAGTGGAATCAGACATTTGGCAACCGCACAGAGAAGACAATGATCAAAATTCTCTTGGAAGACTTAGAAAATGGAGATCCAGGTGGTTCTGTTCATTTGTGAGCCCCGCAGGTGCATCCCTGTTTGATGATGATCCTGTCCTGAATCACCAACAGGAGACCACCTGGCTGTTCACGGGCAGTGTTCTTCAAGGCACACAGCAGGGGGTTGATAAATTGTTCATAAAGCCAAATAAACTATGCTCAAATAAGCGTAATATTCCATCCAAATATTTTGTGACTCATTGGTAATACCTTTTAAGGACCACTTAACAAACAGCAGCAAATAGTGACTTTTTTCACTTAAAAGGTATTTGAGACACAACCCTTACATCTATGCAAATTGAGAGGAAGGCCAGGTAGGTACCTTGAAGCTCTATCCAAAGGAATCTAAATTTTATCTCTGTTTCCTAAAATCCAGTTAATTCCCAGTCCCCCCTGATCTCAAGTCAAACACTCAGGTTGTCTGATTGAGGGTTGGGTCAGAATTACATGCTCATTTCCCTCCCTGCCGCACCCTACATAGGGTGCATCTGTAGTTAACACTCCAGAAACTCTTCCTGCTGCATTCTGATGCCCTGTAAGACCAGCCCAGCCCAGGAGCACCTTGTCCATAAGCACCCTGCCACATGGCTGATATCCTATACCCTCTCCCACCAGTAAATATTAAACTCTGTGTCATTATGCTCTGCTCTCCAAAAACTTACCAGTGATCACAAAGTTCTGTCTGTGGCATTTGGAGATGCCACCAGACTTCCAGTTCTCCCCCAAGATTCCAAGATAAGAACTTTCCTTGTTTTCTTACCTCTCTGGTTGTTCCTTCTCTGTTATGTTCCTAATTTTTTTTCCTTCTTCCTGTGGGTGCTGGAAGTGGGGTGGGGCAATAGCGATCTGTCCTTCAATTTGTGTTCTAGTTGTCCAAGGAATGTTGCCTTTGGAGTGTCCAATTATTGCTTCCAAGTACACATGTTCATTTGTTCATTAAAATATATCAAGCACCAGCTAAGTGTCAGTTACCGTACATGGGGACCGCATTCATAAGACTTAGACATTGCGCTCAAGGGACTTCCTTCCAAACTGCTGTATGATGCATCACCAAGGGGCTTCTCCATTCTTCAGAATATTGGGCCTGAAGACTTGGGAGCTTCCTTTGTGCATCATTTTCCAGATTTGGGGCACCTGCTATGATTTCCCCTCAAAACATACAACCTTGCACTTTAATCTATTTGGGGTTCTATTCTTCATACTGCCAGAGAAGACAAATTGGATCCTTGTTGTTTCCCTTGTCACTTGAATTCCTGTCTTCCTCGTACCCTACTGCCCACCCATTTTAAGTACCTAACAGGTCCCCACTCCCTCCTCACCTCTCCCTCTCAGAAACACACACACAAACGATGAATATCTACTGCATGTCATACCAGATCCAGGAGCCTCTGCTTGGTCTTCAGAACTGAACTTCATCTCTTCCCCAGTATTCATCCACTGCCTGCTTCAGAGGTGTCCCCTCAGCACCCCACCCACCTTCTCCCCCTCAGCTATACACCTTTCTTGCCATGTTGCAATCCCCCTCCTGGGATGCCTTCCCAGCTCCTGTTGGCTTCTAATCCCATTCCCCAGGCATAGTTCAAGTCCTGTATCTTCAAAATCCCCCTGTCCTCTCACCCTTCTACATTCTTTCCACATTTAGAGTAAATACGATATTCCCTAGCCCTTCATTTTCCACACCAACTGGCACAGTGTCTCCAACCTTCTCTGCATGCTGTATTCACTCCTGGATCTTGTACACTCGTTTGCTGAGTCAATGAACAAGAGGCTGATTGAACAATTAGTTCAGGGAAGTCTAGAAACCCTCATCCCAGGATCAGCATGGAATAAAATTTGAAACTGACTATGAGAAGAAAATGCAAACTACTTCTGTGATATTGGAGAGGGGAAAGTTTTCTTAAACAGCACTCCAAAACACCCAAAGTGTATGGCAAAAAAAAGAGTTTGACTCCAAAATTCCGAATTTATATTTAATGAAAAGATATTTGAGATAGTTAGTTACTTGGTAGACAGATGATAGACTTGCCTAAGATATTTGCACCATCCCAAATTCACAAAGGATAAATGTCTAAAATATACAAGGAACTCATTCAAGAAGAAATGAATAATTATTATTATTATAATTTGTTTATATCATATTTATTTATAGTTATGGCAATAGTTAATATAATAACAACATTCATCTACTGTCTGTCATTTGCCAGGCACTGTATGTATTATTTTATTTAATCTTTACAAATCTATGAGGTGTTGCTGTTTTTCCTTATTACAGGCAAGGAAGCTAAGATAGAGTTACATGAGGAAGCTTGTTCATAGTCACACAGTCAATAAATGGCAGGGCCAGGCTGTGTCCCAGGCAGATGGGCTCTAACATAAGTTCTAACTCCAGCTTCCTTGTTGGTATGCTTAGAGGACGTGAAAAGTAATTCACACTTCAGTGAATACTAAGTATAAAAAAGGACCTCAGCTTCCTAATAATCAGACCTGTGCCATTTTTTGTTTTTGTTTTTGTTTTTGAGACAGGTTCTCATTCTGTTGCCCGGGCTGGAATGCAGTGGTGCAATCTCGGCTCATGGCAGCGCCTGCCTCCTAGGTTCAAGCAATTCTCCTGCCTCAGCCACCAAGTAGCTGAGATTACAGGTGTGCACCACCATGCCCAGCTAATTTTTGTATTTTTTTTTTTTTACAAGAGACGGGGTTTCTACTAAAATCCTAATTTTGTATTTTTAGTAGAGATGGGGTAGCTTGATAGCTATCATATTGGCAAAAAAAAAAAAAATCGCGTTTCTGATAACACCATGGCCCTGGTAGCATTTAGTGAAGATGTGAGTGTGTGTTCCCCCTGACCAGCAATGCTGGGAGGACATTCCCAGGGAAAGGCTTACCGGGGAATCAGAGGACCCTGTGAGGGGTCCGTCAGAGCTCCCTGCTGATAGCAACATGCCTGTGTTTGGGGGAATGGATGGATGGAATGCAGGGGCTGCCAGCCATGGAGCGATGAGCAGCAGAGAGGAGCATGAACGAGGGGCATGAGCTGGTGTGCAGACGTGGACAGGTAAAAATGGCATGCCAGTACACAACGAAAAACACAGTATTCATGAACAATTCTATACACAGTCATGTGTTGCTTGACAACGAGGAAGCATTCTGAGAAATGCGTCCTTAGGCAATTTCATCCTTGTGCGAACGTTGTAGAATGCACTTCCATAAACCCAGATGGCACAGCCTACTACATACAGAGGCTATATGGTGTAGCCTGTTGCTTCTAGGTTACAAAGCTGTGTAGCATGTTACTCTACTGAGTGCTGTAGGCAACTTAACACATTGGTAAGTATTTGTGTATCCAAATATATCTAGACATAGACAACCTACAGTAAAAAATAGGATATATAAGCTTAAGTATGGTATCACCTGTATAGGGAACTTACCGTGAATGGAGCTTGCAGGTGAGTGAGTGAATGAGTGAGTGGTGAGAGGATGTGAAGACCTAGGACGTTGCTGTCCACTCCTGTAGACTATAAACACTGCACACTTAGGCTACACTAAATTCATCAAAACATGTGTTTCTTTCTTCACTAATAAATTAACTTTGCCTTACTGTAACTTTTTTACTTTAGTAACTTTTATTTTTTAACTTTTTGACTCCTAATAACACTTAGCTTAAAACACAAACAGGCCAGGAGCTGTGGTTCGTGCTGGTAATCCCACCACTTTGGCAGGCTGAGGCAGGCAGATCACGAGATCAAGAGTTCAAGACCAGCCTGGCCAAGATGGTGAAACCCCATCTCTACGAAAAATACAAAAATTAGCCAGGTGTGGTGGTGCTTGCCTGTAGTCTCGGCCACTCAGGAGGCTGAGGCGGAAGAATCGCTTGAACCCAGGAGGCAGAGGTTGCAGTGAGCTGAGATCACGCCACTGCACTCCAGTCTGGGTGACAGAGCGAGACTCCATCTCGAAAACACACACACACACACACACACACACACACACACACACACACACACACATTATACAGCTGTACAGCTGTACCCAAATGTTTTCTTTATGTCCTTATTCTATAAACTGTTTTCTATTTTTAATATTTTTACTTTTAAAACATTTTTGCTAAAAACTAAGACACAGCCACACATTAGCCTAGGCCTACAGGGTCCAGATCTTCAATATCACTGTAGTCCAGCTCCACATCTTGTCCCCATGGAGGGTCATCAGGGGCATAACACACATGGAGCTGTCATCTCCTAGGACAACAATGCCTTCTTCTGGAATTCCTCCTGAAGGGCCTTCCTGAGGATGTTTTACAGTTAACCTTTTTTTTTTTTAAACAAGTAGACGTTGTACACTCTAAAATAATGATAAAAAGTATAATATAGTAATTACATAAACCAGTAAACCAGTAACATGGTCATTTATTATCAATTTCAAGTATTATATACTGTGCATAACTGGATGTGCTAGACTTCTATGCAACTGGCAGTACAGTAGGTTTGTTTACACCAGGGTCACCAGAAATGTGAGTCATGTGTTGTGACATTATGATGGCTACAATGTCACTAGGTGACAGGAATGTTTCTGCACCACTATCATCTCACGGGACTGTGGCACATGTGGTCCATCATTACTGAAATGTGAGGAAGTGCCCGACTCTAGTTCTCACAGATATGGAGGCTCTAAGGACAGATACCAAATGCATTAGATTGGGCACCGATGGGGGAACAGGAGTAGGGAATGGAGGAGAGAAAAGAGTAAAATAAAAAACAAACATGCAAAACTATACATAACTGGCATGGATAATGGTGATAATGCACGTGGCACTGAGAAATACGACAGAAAAATATGATAATTAAGATTTTAAAAAAACAAGCAAAAAGCAAGAAGATATCAAGCACTGATTTCAGGATAACTCATTGAAGCCTCATATTTTAGCTTTGAGACTTAATTTTGGACAATCCACAGACAGAGGTTCCAGCGAGTAAATCACGATTAGGGTAATCCAAAGAGCTCCTTTTCTTCAGTTGTCTGTGGAAAACGTGACATTTTCCTTCAGGTAAAATCCGTGTATGCTGGCTGCCAGCACACAGCCATCTGGCTGGCCTTGGCCGCTGGCCATTGGTCTTGGCTTTGTCCCACCCCTGCAGCAGCCTTCTTCTCCAGGATGGTCAAAGCTTACCCAGAGCAAAGATGCTCTGCACTCAGGAACACTGGATTCAGGCACTGATCCAAGCCCCTGCACAGCTCTGTGATATAAAAATGAGAAGAGGAGAACTTGTCTTTTAGCCCAAACATTTTCCAAACCACAGGCAATTACCATGTCCTTCAGAGTCAAGGCACATTAGGTACATTGATAATAATTCCTGTAATTTTTAAGACCACAAAACATTACAACATTGAAAATTATAAATAGATAACATCGAAGTATGGTGGGAATTCTATTTTGTATGCATGTGTAGATTGACTAAGGATCTTTTCTTTTTTTTCAGACTGGGCCAGAACCTAGTACCTGTAAGAATCAGCACAGTTCAGCCTTTTGTATCAATTGCAGTTGTATCCATGTATGTGTGTGTGCATTCTTGGATATGCATGCACACACCTGCATGTTACCTACTCAAACCTCAGTGTTCCGATCCTTCTTAGGTGGGATTTTTGAACATTGCATTTACACTGGCCTAAAATAAGTTTGTTGGAGTCATGGGCCTCATGTAGTGGCCAGGCTGGGCTGCAAAGCCATTGGCTATCCAAACATTCAGAAGACCTTTAGGAATCAATGTGTTTTTGTTCAGGAATCTATGTAGAATAGAATTTTCCTAGAGCAGTGTTGAGTCAAGAGGAAGCAAAAAACATGCCTTATTATTGGATCAAAATAAAAATAGGAAACTTCCATTGTTCATTTTACCACACCTATTGTTTCAATAACCAGTTTATCAATTCAATTCAGAATCACAATTAGAGCTGGAGGAAACCAAAACCATCACCCACTCCTCTGATTTTGAGGCGGGGGAAATGACAACCCTGCAAGGAGTCTCTTGCCTAAAACTATCCAGCACATAAGGTGTGCAGTTGGAGCCTGCCTTGCATTTGGGGTCCTTTCCATTCATTATACTAAGTCTTTGCTGTTAACAAACACCACTTATTGGGCTCTGATATTGGGGAATATAACACGTATGCTATGCCTTGAATGGCCAGGAGGGGGTGCTAGATGTTAGTACAAATAACTAAATGCATTCAAAACACTCTACTTTTAAAGCATGAAGCTGGGAGTTGAAAACAAATAGGAAATATAACATATTTTGTATTAAAATGCAGCAGCTTCATGAAGACAGAAATTAATCCCTGAATCATAAACATCCAAGCGGTTCCCTTATGGCACAGGCTCTGGAGACTGATCAGTTTGGTTCAAATTCTTGGTGTGCTCTTTATTAGCTAGGTGACCTCGAGGCATTATTTAACCTCTGTAAGCTTCAATTTCATCTGAAAAATGAGGATAAGTAACACCTACGTTATGTTTGCGAGAAAAGAATACATATATACAATGTTTGACACTCAAAGGGTATTTGCTATCATTTAATGGACCAAGAATTTCTGTTATCATGTTAAAAATTAGTCTTTTAATAAAAGGCCATTAGCTATTTACTTAACAGTGCTAGAAGAAATTTCTATGACTTTTTGAGGTTCACCATAATTAACTGAATGAATACTATTCAACAGTATCTTAGGCTGTTTGCTTACTGGCATAGGAGAGTGACCCTTGAGTTTCTAAAATCTTTCTGAAATTTTCTTCATGATCTCTTATACTTTATAGCTTAAAAAGAAATATATATAATATTATATACATATGACATACATAGACATATTATATGTTACATAATTTATATTAAAATATTTATGCATATATATGAATATAAAATGGCTGGTAGCCAGGAGTTTGGAATTTGTTAGACTTCAGTTGAAATTCGGGCTCCATTATTTACTTGTCAAATGACCTTGAAGAGTTTAACCTTTTTTTAAGATTCCAATTCTCTCATCTGTGAAATGTGGTTGATTATATCTCCTTTGGAGTATTATTGTAAGAATTAAATTGTGGTAAAGACTAGCTTAGATACCATTTAGTTTAGAAATGAATGAGGTGGCACAATCCCTGGCCCCAGGAGATGAATGATGTATCCAGGGTAAAGGTTATTATTCACATACAGTGACTTTCCCAAGGACATACTACCTCTAAGTGGCAGCGCTTGGATTTTTATTCTGCCTTTTCCAAAGCAATATGTTCTCGGAGCTAAAAGTTCTCATGTCAAACTCTCCAAAGTGTCCCTATTTGGCAGCTCCATCTTGAGAAGCAACCTCTCCCTTCCGCACACTCTCCGTAGGATTGCATTCTTGGCTGCTCATCCTGGGCTGAGGCCCATGACGAGACCACTCCCAGGGCACCAGGCAGCCACAGGGTCGGAGGACAGAGCAGGCAGGAAGTGAAGCTTTGGCTGAGGTTTCTGCGACACACTTAACTTCCCTGGAAACGGTGCCTGACACAGCCTGGCCACAACACTGGCAGGAGATGCTGCTGTTTTCTGGGAACATGCAGGACCCTGTGAGCAGCACAGGACACAGGAACATAAACTGGGGACCGTCCTCCACCCACTCTGGCTTCATATCTTCTCCATTGTCCACTCCTATTTTAGTCCAGGATGATCAGTGACGATGTGCATGAGTTACTCATTCCCATCTATGCCCCAGCCCAGACTGACCATATTAAAATCCTGTTCTTTGCAGAATTTGTCATTTTTCCTTTTAATTTTCTATGGAAAGAACACACGTTATATAATTCAGTTTTATTGGCACCCTTATAAAAGCCTTCTAAACTACATACCTGATAATTTATCCCATTCAAATATGCATATATTTGTTGCATATATCTGTTGCGCAGGCTGGAGTGCAGTGGCACGATCACAGCTCACTGCAGCCTTGACCTCCCAGACTCAAGTGATCCTCCCACCTCAGCCTCCCAAGTAGTTCAGACTACAGGCGTGTGCCATCACACCCAGCTAAATTTTGTATTTTTTGTAGAGACTGGGTTTCACCATGTTTCTCAGGTTGGTCTGGAACTCCTGGGCTTAACTGCCTTATCTGCCTGCCTCAGCCTCCCACAGTGCTGGGATTACAGGCATGAGCCACCGTGCCCAGCCTCACTGATACACATTAAATGCCTACTATGTTCCAGGCCTTGTGCTGTGTGCTGTTGATACTGAGGTGTGTGCCCCCTTAAGCTTGTTGAAAACACTACTGTCCTGTGTCACTGTGGTCACAAAGTGATACAGAGAGCCCAGACAACCATTTAGAGATGAGGAAATTCTAACAATTCTTAGTAAGAAGATTATTTCCCAAAATGTTGCTAGGGAACATCTCACAGCAGACTGAAACAGAAATATAAGCAACTATCTGCATACTAGAACTTTCTCCCCAAGGCAGTGCTATTTTTTTTTTAACAATTCTTCTATCATCATCATCATCATTCTGACCTCTTGATAGGTAAAGGTACAATTATGAGGAGAAGCAGAAGAACTTTTACATCTGTGAGTTTGCACCTGTCTCCCACCATAGTGAGCCGATCACACCCTCAGGCGCCCAGAAGACTGGCAAGGAGGACTTGATAGAGACAAAAGGAGAGACACAAGAGGGGACAGAGGTTAATATGAAGAGGGAGAGGGCGTGATATAGAGACAGTGATGGCAACAGAAACTAGAAAGATGAAGAGGGATGGAGAGCAGAGTGGAAGTGAGAAGGAAAGAAAATGATTGGGACAGTGGCCATACAAGCAAAAAGAGCAAGAGACAGAGACACATAGAGAGGAGTAGGTCTCTATCATGACTGGGAGAAAGAGAGAGAACAGAGACAGAAAGACAAAACACACAGAGAGAGGGTGAGAGACAGAGGGATAGAGAGACAGAGAGAGATAGAGAGAGGGAGAGAAGATGGAGCGAGAAAACAACAGAGAAGAGAGAGAGACTGTGATAAAAATATAGGGACAGGGAGAGGGACAGGGACTGAGAGAGACAGAGAAATAGGGAAAGATACAAGAAGAGAGAACTGGAGTTAGGGGGAGAGATAGGGAGAGAGAGAACGATAGATCTGGAGAGACAGAAGCTTACACATAGACACACAGAGTGTGGGAGTGTTAGGAAGATAGAGGTAAATATACAGAAATAGTGGTAAACATTGAGATAGAAAAATATATATAAAGAGAAAAATAAAGAAATATGCATATTTATATATTGTTAAAAATAATATATAAATGTATGTATACATGTATAATATGTTATATAAAATATTATATGTATTTACATACAAAAAAACTAGCCAGAGGTGGTGGTGGGCACCTGTAGTCCCAGCTACTTGGGAGGCTGAGGCAGGAGAATGGCGTGAACCCGGGAGGCGGAGCTTGCAGTGAGCCAAGATCTGGCCATTGCACTCCAGCCTGAGCGACAGAGCGAGACTCCGTCTCAAAAAAAAAAAAAAAAATTATGTGTATTTCTAGCTTTCCTTTTCTCTTTATATATTCTATCTGTCTGTCTATCCATACCATTGCCACAATAACGCCATGTAGCAAATATGCCAAACTCAGTGGCTTAGCACAATAATCATCGACGAATTCTTACAAGTGCATAGGTTTGCTAGGCTGTTCTGCTGATCTAAACCAAGCTCATCTCATCTTGGTTGGGCTTGGCCACATGTCAGGCAGCTGCTGGGTTAGCTGGGAGGGGGACTGCCTGGTCAAAGTGCCTGGGTCCGAATAAATCAGCTCCACTACACACAGGGTTTCATCCTCCTGCAGGCTAGCCTGGATTTGTTCTAATGACAATGACAGAAAGCGAAGAGCATATCAGGCCACTTGAGGCCTCGATTCAGAACTGGAGCCCTGTGAGTTCTTGTGAGTTCTTTTTGTATTTAAAAAAAAAAAAAAAAGGCTGGGGGAATAAACGGCGCCTCTTAATCGAAGGAGCTTTGAATTATCACGAATGAGTTTCACCTCTGGGAAATTTGCAGTGAGCCCACTCTGCCTTGTCTGACTCACAAATGCAACTATGAACCCTGAATCTGAGGACTTTGAAAAATAAGCAATAGCAAGTCAATTGGAGGAGGAAATCGGAAAGTGAAGCACTGTGAATTCACAGTAAGTTTCTTATTTATTTTTCCTCAATTATCCCCTGGCCTGTACTCACAAATAATCAGAAATGCACAACTGTACACCTGGTGAGGACAGAGAGAAAGGGGGACTCTCTGTGGTCAGAGAGCCCTGGTTTTCTCTTTTTCATCCTTTTCCATTCTCCTGCAGCCCCCAGGCAATCTGAGTGGCAGTGGCAGCAGCTATGGTGAGCCAGGAGCCTAAAACTCTTAGGAAAGGGATCCTTCTCTCTGACCAGGGAAGCTGTGGCCCTGAGAGAGAATCCTGGTGGCTTTTGTTCTCTCTATATCCTCTCACTGCTTGGCCCTGGAGTCAGACACAATGGTGGGAAATGCAGTGTACTAAAGCCACACCTGTCCGGCCAGAGGACTGGAGGGGACTAGAAAGAACTAGAAAGTATTGCAGAGCGTGCAGAGGGAGGAAGATTAAGAAAGAAACATCATGCAATGATATCTGGATTCCTGGGCTCACCCATTACCTGTGCATGCATAAACACAACCCCAAACAGCTCCAAATCCAAAGGCCTTGCAAACCAAAGCAGGAGTAGGCACTGCCCAGGTCCCAGAATGGCCACTGGGTGGCGCACACACAGGACGGGTCTGACAAGCACTGCAAAGCCTGGAAAACGGAACCAAGGGGAACTGCCCACCAAACACAAGTAGGAACTTGTAATCCCTAACTGGGTCAGTAGCCTGCTAACCAAAAAAAAAAAAAAAAAAAAAACCCTCCACATTCTGTGTAATATTTAAACAATGCCCAGAGCTCTATAACATGATATTCAAAGTGTACGGGATTTAATCCGAAATTACTCCGCATGTGGAGAACGAGGAAAATCTTAGCGTCTCCAAACGGAAAAGCCAAACAACAGATGCTAATCCTGACATGACACAGGTGTTGGAATAACAAAGACTTTAAAGGCGCTATTGTGACCATAGGAAGAAATGGAAAGAGAGGAGGAGAGAAAGTAAATAGATAGGAGAGATACAAATAGAGAAACAGAAAAAGAGATGAATAGAGATAGGCAGATAGAGAGACAGAAATATAGAGATATGAAGAGAGAGACTAAGAAACAGGAGCACCAAAGCAAAATAGAGGAGACTGAGCTGTAAGAGGGAGCTATAGAAGAAAAATGTAAAGGGATGAACAGCAACGGGACAGAGAAAAAATAAATATGGACATAAAGACAGAGATGGAAGAACATAGTGATAGAAAGCAATGCAGGAGATAGAGAAATAGAATAGTAGAGACAGAAATATAGCCAGTGCACATGAAAGCTATAAAGCAATTCATGGTCGTTGTCTAAATTCAATATATCATTAGGGTTGCATAATGCTAATATTCTCCTTTTAACATTTCTCCTAAATTTATTGGTCGTAATACTTCCACAAAAGAACTTTCATTTGGCCGGGCACAGTGGCTCACGCCTGTAATCCCAGCACTTTGGAAGGCCAAGGTGGGTGGGTCACTTGAAGTCAGGAGTTCAAGACCAGCCTGGCCGACATGGTGAAACCCTGTCTCTATTAAAAATATAAAAATTAACTGGGCGCGATGGCATGTGCCTGTAGTCCCAGCTACTTGGGAGGCTGAGGCAGGAGAATAGCTTGAACCCGGGGGGCAGAGATTGCAGTGAGCTGAGATCGTGCCACTGCACTCCACTCTGGGCCACAGAGTAAGACTCCAAAAAAAAAAAAAAAAAGAATTTTCATTCTTAAGTTCTGTGGTATTCTGAAAAGTAGTTTGTACAGAACTGGCAATGTAAATGTTTGATTTTTTCCTTTTCTGTTTTCAGAATGAGGTAGTGTCTTAGAAACCTCCAGAGGAGACTTTATTTTGCTATACCATGTTTTTCTTTTTTTCTTCTTTTTATATATTATACTTTAAGTTCTAGGGTACATGTGCACAATGTGCAGGTTTGTTACATATGTATACATGTGCCATGTTGGTTTGCTGTACCCATTAACTCGTCATTTGTATATCTCCTAATTCTATCCCTCCCCCCTCCCCCCATCCCATGACGGGTCCGGTGTGTGATGTTCCCCTTCCTGTGTCCAAGTGTTCTCATTGTTCAATTCCCACCTATGAGTAAGAAAATGTGGTGTTTGGTTTTCTGGCCTTGCGATAGTTTGCTGAGAATGATGGTTTCCAGCTTCATCCATGTCCCTACAAAGGACATGAATCCATCCTTTTTTATGGCTGCATAGTTTTCCGTGGTGTATATGTGCCACATTTTCTTAATCCAGTCTATCATTGATGGACATGTGGGTTGGTTCCAAGTCTTTGCTATTGTGAATAGTGCCGCAATGAACATACGTGTGCATGTGTCTTTATAGCAGCATGATTTATAATCCTTTGGGTATAAACCCAGTAATGAGATAGCCGGGACAAATGGTATTTCTAGTTCTAGATTCTTGAGGAATCGCTATGCTATGGTTTTCAAGATTTTGTGTAGGTGTTATTCTTTTGGTGCTTACAATGTCCTACCGATGGTTAGTGAGAGCCACGGCCATTGTTTTTCTTTGAGTAGAGTCCAAGGCAAACCAACATGCCTCACCCTCAGTCCTGTTAATAAAGCAGGTTCAAATCTTCTCAGAGCGGCCCTGGGTGGTTGCCTCCAAGTGGACTTGCAAATGTGAAAAGGAAGGTGATTCAGGGCCCTAATCAGAAGCTTCCTGGCAGGACCAGGTCCTGGAAGCAGTGTTGGCTGCTGCAACTCTGAAGAGCAGGTTGTGAGCCTGCTGTGGAACTGCCCTCTCCCAAGGGCCGTGGCCAGCTGGCACCAGGGTCGGCTTTCCCCACATCTGCACTCCCCCTGCTGCAGGCCTGAGCTCTCCATGCCCCTGGCTCTCTCCTGCAGAGGGCCTGCCCTCAGTGGCCAAAGGAGGGCGCTGGAGAACGGACCTGAGCAGACAGGCAGGAGCTCCTCTGCAGGTCCTCTCAGGCACCACCCCTTCTGGAAGGAAGGCTTGGGAGTCCCCTAAGACAGATCCTCAGTCACTTCTCTCTGCCTGTGTCTCAGAAAGACCAGCTCCTCCTACTGTCTTCTGTGCTAGGGATTACTTCCTTGTTGAGTGGCACCTGAATTTTGAGAGGTTCCTCTGCTCCTCTTCATCTTGTCCCTTTCCTTCCAAGGCCCCGCAGAGGAAGGCATGCGGTGGGCCCTAGCCCTGGTTCTAGCTCTCCTGTCTCCTGGTGAGTGTGCTGCCTACAGAGAGGCTCAGGGGTTTTGTTTTGTTCTTTTCTTCTTTTGCAAGGGGTGCCATACTAAGAAATGCCTCATTATATTTTGTGTTGTTTCCATTGCAGCCAGTCAGAAATCTTCCAACTTGGAAGGGAAAACGAAGTCAATCACCGGGCCTACTGGGTCACCTGCTGAAATCACCTGTGATCTTCCTGGAGTCAGTACCTTATACATCCACTGGTACCTACACCAGGAGGGGAAGGCCCCACAGCGTCTTCTGTACTATGAACCCTACTACTTCACGGTTGTGTTGGAATCAGGAATCAGTCCAGGAAAGTATGACACTGCAAGCACAAGGAAGAGCTGGAATTTGAGACTGCAAAATCTAATTGAAAATGATTCTGGGGTCTATTACTGTGCCACCTGGGACAGGCACCATGATTCAGACCTGCCCTACACCACACTAAAAATCTGCCTGTGGTTGCTTCTGGTACACAAGATAGACCAGCCAACTCTTATTTCCTGCCCTGAATTTACTGTATTCTGTACAAAGAGAAACACAGCTTAACTCCTGCTCTCCCCGCTAATATCACACTCCCCTGGGCAGCAGCTGCATCCTGTTCCCCACTCTCCCCCAGGACTTTCCCGAAGACCAAGTTGCCATCTCCAGGCCTCAGCTCAGCAGCCTAGCTGAGAGCAAGGTTCTCTCAGCTCTCCTAGGACATGGGGGAGGCCCACTCACTCTGCTGCCTAGGACAGACAGGTACACCTAGAGTCCAACTGTGAAGCAAGATATTTTGGACAGCAAATGGGAAGGGTATTTATACTGAATCATGTATCCAATCATGGTCCAGAGATCACAGCTGAGAGTGGCGCTTATTCCTTATGTCCAAACAATATACGCAATACTATAATGACCACCAAAACACTAGGCCTAGATATGCAGTTGAACATTCTCGCCCTCTGCCCTCCCTTTTATTCTCGCCCTCCTTTCTTACTTCCATGCATGCTTTTATTATTTTTCTCTCCCTCCCTCCCTTCTTCCTTTCCTTCCATCTTCCCTCCCTCCCCCGCTCTTCCTTCCTTCCATCCATTCTCCGTTTCTTTCCTTCCTTCCTACCTGGCTTTTCTCTCTCTTTCGTTCCTTTTTGGGTACATAATCAGAATACTTTTTCCACAAAATCATTTGAAATAATTTTCCTCTATTTGTTCACGCCAACATTGATACAGGTACTTTAAATGTTCAGTCTTCATTTTTATATTTTGGAAATTTGTTGTGTTACTTTGTTTTGTTTCATATTTGTTTTGTATATACAAAACATTTACATGGAACTGAAGTCAAAGTTATAGAAGATGCATTTGAAGATTTTAGCATCCGTTGTAGAGTTCTCGTTCCTCTTTTCTCCCTCACCCCATAGGTAAAAATATTTTTATGAGTTTTCTTGAACTTTTTAACTTTGTTTGTCATAGCACAGTATGTATCAATTCTATTTAAATGAAATATTTATATTTTTTGTTCATATATTTGTTTTTTATACATTTTAATCAATCTCTTATTTTCCTGTGTCTGGATTTTGTGTCTGACTTCTAAAGGTGCACATACTTCATAAGTGTGCACAAAGAAATCCATATCATGCATTTGAATGTTTTTATGCATTGATTATTTAATGATGGCATCATTGATCTATCAGGAATTTTTATACAATAATTACTGTATTAGTAATAATAATACTGGCCAGGCCTGGTGGTTCATCCTGTAATCCCAGCATTTGGGTAGTCCGGTTGTTAGGATCACTTGAGGCCAGGAGATTGCGACCAGCTTAGCCAACATGGTGAAACCCTGTCTCTACTAAAAATACAAAAAATTAACTGGCTGTAGTGGTGCACACATGCGACCCCAGCTACTTTGGATGCTGAGACAGGAGAATCTCTTGAGCCTGGAAGGTAAAGATTTCAGTGAGCTAAGATCACACTACTGCTATCAAGTTTGGGCAACAGAGTGAGACACTGTCTCAAAAAAGTTAATAATAATAATAATAATATTGATGGTAAATATGGGTACTGACATTCTGGTAGTTAATTTACTAAGTACATTACTTTCTATTTTATTTAATCTATGCAGAAACTTCATTAAAGGTTTAAAGTACTGTTGAATTTAACATTAGAAATTCGGGGGTTAATTAACATTTCCTAAGTCATATACTTTAACTTGATAATGATTGGAATCCAAGCTCTGCGATTCTGAAAATGAGATTTGTTAATTCAGTTTGCATTCCCCCATCTTTAGGAGTACTTGCATTTTTTACATTATGGCTCATTTACAGTTCTTCTTTTCTGAATTGCCTTGTCACACTCTTGACCTATTTTCCTTTTGGAAGATTAATTTTTTTCTCGTTGGTATGAAAGACTTAATATACACCATTTTACAGAAACTGACCCTTTATCAAATGTGTTGCAATATATCTTCTCCTATGTTATTATTTTATTTGACAACTTTTGGCGAATTGCACTTTGAAAAATCAAATCTATCAATTTTTCTAGGGTCTCTATTTTGACGTCAGGCTTAGAGAGGCCAATGTCACCTAGAATTTGTATGCAATTCATCATCGTTTAAGTCTAATGATTTTCTTTTTATTACAACTTAATTACTACTTGTGACTGCTAAGGTAGAAATGCAACAATATTTGTTTCCATATGGTAGGTCAATACCCAAAAGAGAACTTATTAAATAATTGACTATTTCCTTGTGGATATTAACATATAACTTTATCACATGAGAAAATATTACATACATGTGGTTCTCTTTCTGGATTTTCCACTGTGTTCCATGAATCTTGTCATTCTAGTGCCGGTATTGTCCTCTCTTCAGCGCTGTAGCTTTGTAGTTCTTTTCACATTCTGATGAGGTTTCTCTCATTTTTTTGTTTTAAGAATTTTCTGTGCATTCTAGTGTGATCTCAATCCTCTCCCTTCCCATTTTTAAACCGTGGGACTTCTGTCCAGCAAGACTTTTTCACGCTCCAAGGCAGGCAAGCTCCCCGGCTTCACAAGAACCCTGAGAACTCAGCTTTCAGAGCTGCTCCTATGGCAGCCTCATGTCCTGTACGTGTGGTCCAGAGGCAGAGGGAGACCAACCAGAGCCCCCTCCCTTTCTCATTCCCAGCTGTGATGACAGCAGAAACTAAACTCTCTGAGCTGGGCCAACACCACAACTGAGAGGGACATTGTTCTACATCTCATTACACATATTTCAAACTTGTGTCTTCTTAAAGAGGAGGTGAAAATCTGTGTATGCCCTAGTGAATTTTCACAATTATATTACTCTACTTGTTTTTTCCCCTATATTTCCATCTGTGAATCCAGGTGCGCTGCAGATCTCAGTCTGCTTTCTGAGTATAGGGCTGACAAATAAAATATACAATGACAGACAATTTGGAAGTTCAGGTAAATAACAAGTTTTTAGTTTAAGTATGTTCCAAATATTGCATGACATGGCACCCTGAACTACTTTAAAAAACAAACAAACTCCTACTTCGATGAACAAAAATCCTCTCAAAAAGAGATCACACCCACAGGATCACATACACACACACCCCACACACATACACCCATTCATCTTAGAGCAGAGTCCAAGACCCACCAACACACATGATCCTCAGTCCTTTTTTATTTTATTTTATTTATTTATTTATTTTTATTTTTTATCATACTTTAAGTTCTAGGATACATGTGCACAACGTGCAGGTTTGTTACTTAGGTATACACGTGCCACGTTGGTGTGCTGCACCCATCAACTCGTCATCTACATTAGGTATTTCTGCCAGTCTATCCCTCCTCCCTTCCCCCACCTCATTACAGGCCCCACTGTGTGATGTTCCCTACCCTGAACCCATGTGTTCTCATCGTTCAATTCCCACCTATGAGTGAGAACATGCAGTGTTTGGTTTTCTTTCCTTGCAATAGCTTGCTCAGAATGATGGTTTCCAGCTTCATCCATGTCCCTACAAAGGACATGAACTCATCCTTTTTTATGGCTGCATAGTATTCCATGGTGTATATGTCCCATATTTTCTTAATCCAGTCTATCATTGATGGACATTTGGGTCGGTTCCAAGTCTTCGCTATTGTGAATAGTGCCGCAATAAACATACGCCTTGGGTGGTGCCTCCAAGTGCCCTTGCAGATGCGAAATTTCGGCAAGGTGGTTCAGTTCCCTAATCAGAGACTTCCTGGCAGGAGAAGGTCCTGGCATTAGCATTAGCTGCTGCAACTCTGAAGAGCAGGTTGTGAGCCTGCTGTAGGACTGCCCTCTCCCAAGGGCCATGGCTAGCTGGTGCAAGGGTCGGCTTTCCCCACATCTGCGCTCCCTCTGCTGCAGGCCTGAGCTCTCCATGCCCCGGGCTCTCTCCTGCAGAGGGCCTGCTCTCAGCTGCCACAAGAGGGCGCAGGAGAACGGACCTGAGCAGAGAGGCAGGAGCTCCACTGCCGGGTCCTCCCAGGCACCACTCCTTCTGGGAGGAAGGCTTGGGAGTCCCCTGAGACCAGATCCTCAGTCACTTCTCTCTGCCTGTGTCTCAGGAAGACCAGCTCCTCCTACTGTCTTCTGTGCTAGGGATCACTTCCTTGTTGAGTGGGACCTGAGTTTTGAGAGGATCTTCTGCTCCTCTTCATCTGATCCCTTTCCTTCCAAGGCCCAAGAGAGGAAGGCATGTGGTGGGCCCCAGCCCTGCTTCTAGCTCTCCTGTCTCCTGGTGAGTGTGCTGCCTATAGAGAGGTTTTGTTTTGTTTTCTTCTTTTGCAAGGGGTGCCATAATAAGGAATGTCTCATTATATTTTGTGTTGGTTCCATTGCAGCCAGTCAGAAATCTTCCAATTTGGAAGGGAGAACAAAGTCAGTCACCAGGCCGACTGGGTCATCCGCTGAAATCACCTGTGATCTTCCTGAAGTCAGTAGCTTCTACATCCACTGGTACCTACACCAGGAGGGGAAGGCCCCACAGCGTCTTCTGTACTATGACTCCTCCAACTCCAGGGTTGTGTTGGAATCAGGAATCAGTCCAGGAAAGTATGATACTTATGGAAGCACAAGGAGCAACTTGAGATTAATACTGCGAAATGTAATTGAAAATGATTCTGGGGTCTATTACTGTGCCAACTGGGACAGGCACAGTGATTCAGACCTGCTGAACACCACACTGAAAATCTGCCATGTGGCTGCTTCTAGTACACAAGACAGAACCACCCCCTCTCACTTCCTGCCACCAAATTTACTGTATGCTGAACAAGAGAAACACAGCTTAACTCCTGATCTCCCCTACAGGATTACACTCCCCTGGCAGCAGCTGCCTCCTGTTCCCCACCCTCCCCCAGGACTTCCCTGAAGACCAAGCTGCCATCTCAGCTAAGCCTCAGCGAAGCAGCCTGGCTGAGAGCAAGGTTCTTTAGTTCTCCTAGGACGTGGGGGAGGCCCACTCACTCTGCTGCCTAGGACAGACAGGTACATCTAGGGTCCAGCTGTGAAGCAAGATATTTTGGACAGCAAATGGGAAGGGTATTTATACTGAATCATGTATCCCATGATCCAGAGATCACAGCCGAGAGTGGTGCTTATTCCTTATGTCTGTAACAATATAAGCAATGCCATAATTACCACTAAAACACCAGGCCTAGATATGCAGTTGAACATTCTCTCCCTCTGCCCTCCCTTTTATTCTCTCCCTCTTCTTACTTACTTCTTTGCTTGCTTTTATTATTTTGCTCTCTCTCCCTTCCTCGTTCCATCCCTCCATCCCTCCCTCATTCCTTCCTTCCCTCCCTTCTTCCCTTTTTCCTTCCATCCATTCTCCTTCCTTTTTTTCCTTCCTTCCTTCTTTGCTTTTATCTCTCTTTCTTTCCTTTTTGGGTACATAATCAGAATACTTTTTCCACAAAATCATTTGAAATAATTTTTCTCTATTTGTTCGTGCCAACATTGATGCAGTTACTTTGAATGTTCAATCTTCATTTTTATATTTTGGAAATTTGTTGTGTTACTTTGTTTTGTTTCATATTTGTTTTGTATATATAAAACATTTACATGGAACTGAAGTCAAAATTATAGAAGATCCATTTGAAGATTTTAGCATCCATTGTAGAGTTCTCATTCCTCTTTTCTCCCTCACCCTATAGGTAAAAATATTTTTATCAGTTTTCTTGAACTTTTTAACATTGTTTGTCATAGCACAGTATGTATCAATTCTATTTAAATGACATATTTATATTTTTGTTCTTATATTTGGTTTTTATACATTTTAATCAATCTCTTATTTTCCCATGTCTGGATTTTGTGTCTGACTTCTAAAGGTGCACATACTTCATAAGTGTGCACAAAGAAATCCATATCATGCATTTGAATGTTTTTATGCATTGATTATTTAATGATGGCATCATTGGTCTATCAGGAATTTTTATACAATAATTACTGTATTAGTAATAATAATACTGGTCAGGCCTGGTGGCTCATCCTGTAATCCCAGCATTTGGGTAGTCCAGTTGTTAGGATCACTTGAGGCCAGGAGATTGCAACCACCTTAGCCAACATGGTGAAACCCTGTCTCTACTAAAAATACAAAAAATTAACTGGCTGTAGTGGTGCACACATGCGACCCCAGCTACTTTGGATGCTGAGGCAGGAGAATCACTTGAGCCTGGTAGGTAAAGATTTCAGTGAGCTAAGATCACACTACTGCTATCAAGTTTGGGCAACAGAGCGAGACACTGTCTCAAAAAAGTTAATAATAATAATAATAATATTGATGGTAAATATGGGTACTGACATTCTGGTAGTTAATTTACTAAGTACATTACTTTCTATTTTATTTAATCTATACAGAAACTTCATTAAAGGTTTAAAGTACTGTTGAATTTAACATTAGAAATTCGGGGGTTAATTAACATTCCCTAAAGTCATATGCTGGAATCCAAGCTCTGTGGTTCCGAAAATGAGATTTGTTAATTCAGTTTGCATTCCCCCATCTTTAAGAGTACTAGCATTATTTTACAACTTTATAGGTCATTTATACTTCTTCTTTTGAGAATCGCCTTGTCATACTCTTTGCCTATTCTTCTTTTGGAGGATTAATTTTTTCTCCTTGGTCGTAAGAATTAATATACACCATTTTAGAGATACTGACCCTTTATCAAATGTGTTGAAGGTATTTCTCCTCATTTGTTATTATTTACATTTGGCACCTTTTGGTGAATTTGTCTTTAAAAAAAAAACAATTCTATCAATTTTTCTAGGATGTCTCGTTTTATGTCAGGCTTAGAGAGGCCAATCTCACCTAGAATTTGTATGCAATTCATCATCGTTTAAGTCTAATGATTTTCTTTTTATTACATGTAAGTCAGTATTTGTGACTGGTAAAGTAGAAATGCAACAATATTTGTTTCCATATGGTAAGTCAATACCCAAAAGAGAACTTATTAAATAATTGACTATTTCCTTGTGGATATTAACATATAACTTTATCACATGAGAAAATATTACATACATGTGGTTCTCTTTCTGGATTTTCCACTGTGTTCCTTGAATCTTGTCATTCTAGTGCCGGTATTGCCCTCTCTTCAGCACTGTAGCTTTATAGTTCTTTTCACATTCTGATGAGGTTTCTCTCATCATTTTTTTCTTTTAAGAATTTTCTGTGCATTCTAGTGTGATCTCAATTCTCTCCCTTCCCATTTTTGGACCATGAGACTTCTGTCCAGCAAGACTTTTTCACGCTCCAAGGCAGGCAAGCTCCCCGGCTTCACAAGGACCCCGAGAACTCAGCTTTCAGAGCTGCTCCTGTGGCAGCCTCATGTCCTGCTCCTGTGGCAGCCTCATGTCATGTCATGACCTCTCCCTGTGGTCCAGAGGCAGAGGGAGACCAACCGGAGCCTCCTCCCTTTCTTATTCCCAGCTGAGATGACAGGAGAAACTTAACACTCTGAGCTGGGCCAACACCACAACCGAGAAGGACATTGTTCTATATCACATTATGCATATTTCAAACGTGTGTCTCTATATGCTACTTATAGAGGAGGTGAAAATCTGTGTATGCCCTAGTGAATTTTCACAATTATATTACTGTACTTGTTTTGTCCCCTATATTTCCATCTGTGAATCCAGGTGCACTGCAGATCTCAGTCTGCTTTCTGAGGGTAGGGCTGAGAAATAAAATATTCAATACCAGACAATTTGGAAGTTCAGATAAATAACAAGTTTTTAATTTAAGTATTTCCAAATATTACATTATATGGCACCCAGTACTACTTAAAAAAAAAAACAAAAACCAAAAAAACCAAAAAAACTCATACTCCTACTTTAACGAACAAAAATCCTCTAAAAAAGAGATCACACCCACAGGATCACAGGCACCCCCTGCCCCCCGCCCCCACAGACACACATACACCCATTTACCTTAGAGCACTGTCCAACACCCATCAACGTACTGATCCTCAGTCCTTTTAATAAAGCAGCTTCAACCCTTCTCAGAGTGGCCTTGAGTGGTTGCCTCCATGTGTCTGCAGATGCAAAAAGGAAGGCAGTTCAGGGCCCTAATCAGAGGCTTCCTGTCAGGACAAGGCCCTGGCTTCAGCATTAGCTGCTGCAAGACTGAAAGGCAGGATGTGAGCCTGTTGTGGGACTGCCCCTCCAAGGTCTGAGCCTGTTAACTCAGGGGTCAGCTTCCCCTACATCTGCAGTCCCTCTGCTGCAGGCCTGAGCTCTCCATGCCCTGGGCTCTCTTCTGCAGACGGCCTGCTCTCAGCGGCCACAGGAGGGCGCTGGAGAACGGACCTGAGCAGAGAGGCAGGAGCTCCTCTGCAGGTCTTCCCAGGCACCACCTCTTCTGGAAGGAAGGCTTGGGAGTCCCCTGAGACAGATCCTCAGTCACTTCTCTCTGCCTGTGTCTCAGGAAGACCAGCTCCTCCTGCTATCTTCTGTGCTAGGGATCACTTTCTTGTTGAGTGGCACCTGAGTTTTGAGAGGGTCTTCTGCTCCTCTTCATCTTATCCCTTTTCTTTCAAGGTCCCAGAGAGGAAGGCATGCGGTGGGCCCTAGCCCTGCTTCTAGCTTTCTTGTTTCCTGGTGAGTGTGCTGCCTACAGAGAGGCTCATAGGTTCTGTTTTGTTTTGTTTTCTTCTTTTGCAAGGGGTGCCATACTAAGGAATGCCTCATTATATGTTGTCATTTCCCATTGCAGCCGGTCAGAAATCTTCCAACTTGGAAGGGATAACAAAGTCAGTCACCAGGCCAACTGGGTCATCTGCTGAAATAACTTGTGATTTTTCTGGAGACAGTAACTTTTATATCCACTGGTACCTACACCAGGAGGGGAAGGTCCCACAGCGTCTTCTGTACTATGACGTCTCCAACTCAAGGGATGTGTTGGAATCAGGACTCAGTCCAGGAAAGTATTATACTCATACACGCACAAGGTGGAGTTGGATATTGATACTGCGAAATCTAATTGAAAATGATTCTGGGGTCTATTACTGTGCCAACTGGGACAGGCACAGTGATTCAGACCTGCTAAACACCATACTTAAAATCTGCCTTGTGGCTGCTTCTGGTACACAAGATAGAGCCGCCCCCTCTCATTTCCTGCCACCAAATTTACTGTATGCTGAAAAAGAGAAACACAGCTTAACTCCTGACCTCCCCCTAATATCACATTCCCCTGGCAGCAGCTGCCCCCTGTTCGCCACCCTCCCCCAGAACTTTCCTGAAGACCAAGCTGCCATCTCCACGCCTCAGCTAAGCAGCCTGGCTGAGAGCAAGGTTCTCTTAGCTCTCCTAGGACATGGGCAAGGCCCACTCAATCTGCTACCTAGGACAGACAGGTACACCTAGGGTCCAGCTGTGAAGCAAGATATTTTGGACAGCAAATGGGAAGGGTATTTTTACTGAATCGTGTATCCAATCATGGTCCAGATATCGCAGCTGAGAGTGGTGCTTTTTCCTTATGTCTGTAACAATACAAGCAATACTAAAATTACCACCAAAATACCTGGCCTAGATATGCAGTTGAACATTCTCTCCCTCTGCCCTCCCTTTTATTCTCTTTTTTTCTTCTTTGCTTGCTTTTATTTTTTTCTCCCTTCCTTCCTCCCTCCCTCCCTCGCTCCATCCTTCTATCCCTTCTTCCCTTGTTTCCTTCCATCCATTCTCCTTCTTTTCTTTCCTTCCTTCCTGCTTTACTTTTCTCTCTCTTTCTTTCCTTTTTCTGGTACATAATCAAAATACTTTTTCCACAAAATCATTTGAAATGATTTTTCTGTATTTGTTCATGCCAACATTGATACAGCTACTTTAATTGTTCAGTTTTCATTTTTATATTTTGGAAACTTGTGTTACTTTGTTTTGTTTCATATTTGTTTTGTATATATAAAACATTTACATGGAACTGAAGTCAAAATTATAAAAGAAGATGGATTTGAAGATTTTAACTTCCATTGTAGATTTCTTGTTCCTCTTTTCTCCCTCACCCTATAGGTAACAATATTTTTATCAGTTCACTTGAGCTTTTTCACTCTGTTTTTCATAGTGGAGAATGTATTGCTTCTATTTCAATACCATATTTATATTTTCATTCTGATATTCCGTTTTTGTACATTGTAATCAATCTTTTATTTTCCTGTGTCTGGATTGTGTGTCTTACTTCTAAAGGTGCACATACTTCATAAGTATGCGTAAAGAAATCCATATTATGTATTTGAATGTTTTTATACATTATTTAATGATGGCATCATTGTTCTGTCAGGAATTTTTACACAATAATTGCTGTATTAGTAATAATAATCCTGACCAGGCCCGGTGGCTTGTGCCTGTAATCCCAGCATTTGAGTATTCCAGTCAATAGGAACACTTAGGTCAGGAGACTGTGACCAGCTTAGCCAACATGGTGAAACCTTGTCTCTACAGTAAAGTACAAAAAATTAGTTGGCTGTAGTGGTGCACACATGTAATCCCAGCTACTTTGGATGCTGAGGCGGGAGAATCTCTTGAGCCTGGAAGGTGGAGTTTTCAGTTAGCTAAGATCACACTACTGCTCTCCAGTTTGGGGAACAGAGTGAGACTCTGTCTCAAAAAAACTAATAATAATAATATGATGGTAAATATGGGTACTGACATTCTGGTAGTTAATTTACTAAGCACATTACATGCATATTTTATTTAATCTATACAGAAACTTTATTAAGGATTTAAAGTACCATTGAATGTAACATAAGAAATTGGGGGTTTAATTAACATTCCCTAAATCATGGACTTTAATTTGATAATGATTGCATTCCAAGCTCTGTGGTTCCAAAAATGAGATTTGTTAATTTGGTTTGCATTCCCCCATCTTTAGGAGTACTAGCATTGTTTTACAACTTTATAGGTCGTTTATACTTCTTCTTTTGAGAATCGCCTTGTCATACTCTTTGCCTATTCTTCTTCTGGATTATTAATTTTTTCTTATTGGTCATAAGAATTAATATACACCATTTTAGAGATACTGACCCTTTATCAAATGTGTTGAAGATATTTCTCCTCATTTGTTATTATTTACATTTGGCAACTTTTGGTGAACTGAACTTTGATAAAAACACAATAAAATCTATCAATTTTTCTAGGGTGTCTAGTTTGATGTTATGCTTAGAGAGGCCAATCTTACCTAGAATTTGTATGCAATTCATCATCGTTTAAGTCTAAAGATTTTCTTTGTATTACTACTAAATCACTATTTGTAACTGGTAAGGTAGAAATGAAACAATATTTGTTTACATATGGTAAGCCAATACTCAAAAGAGAACTTATTAAATAATTGACTATTTCCTTGTGGATATTAACATATAACTTTATCACATGAGAAAATATTACATACATGTGGTTCTCTTTCTGGATTTTCCGCTGTGTTCCATGAATCTTGTCATTCTAGTGCCAGTATTGTCCTCTCTTCAGCACAGTAGCTTTATAGTTCTTTTCACATTCTGATGAAGTTTCTCTCATTATTTTTTTGTTTTAAGAATTTTCTGTGCATTCTAGTGTGATCTCAATCCTCTCCCTTCCCATTTTTAGACTGTGAGACTTCTGTCCAGAAAGAGTTTTTCATGCTCCAAGGTAGGCAAACTCCCCGGCTTCACAAGGAGCCCTACTGGGTGCTGATTTCGTTGGGCACCAGATATCAGGGAAATCAGCCCCCAATATTTCAATGTAGGTTATTTTCTGTTTTCCCTAAGTGTCAGCCAGTCTGCGAAATAAAGAGAAAAAGTACAAAGAGAGAAATTCTACAGCTGGGCCACCGGGAGTGACATCACATATCGGCAGGTTCCATGATGCCCACCTGAGCCGCAAAGCCAGTAAATTTTTATTAGGGATTTCAAAAGGGGAGGGGTGTATGAATAGGGAGTAAGTCACAAAGATCACACGTTTCAAAGGGCAATAAAAGATCACAAGGGCAGAAGGGCAGAGCAAGATCACAAGGCCAGGGCAAAATTAGAATTACTGATGAGTTTCCATGTCCCACTGGGTACATTCTATCTTGATACTATCTTGATACTATCTTCCTTACCAGGAAACAGGAGTTGAGAGCAGAAAACTGGTCTGACTAGAATTCACCAGGCTGGAATTTCTCCAACCTAGTAAGCCTGAGGGCACTACAGGAGACAGGGCGTATTTCATCCCTTATCTTCAACCACATAAGACAGACACTCCTAGAGCGGTTGTCAATAGGCCTGCCCCTGGGAATACGTTCCTTCCCCAGGGTTATTCCTTGCTGGGAAAAGAATTCACGATATTTCTCCTATTTGCTTTCTGCAAGAAGAAAAATATGACTCTGTTCTGCCTGACACCACAGTCAGTCAGACCTTATGGTTATATCCCTTGTTCCCTGAAAATTGCTGTTATCCTGTAAGAACAGGTTGCCTAGATTTGATATTGTTCAAACACACATGTTTTACAAATGATTTGTACAGATAATGCAATCATCACAGGGTCCTGAGGTGACATACATCCTCAGCTTATGAAGATGATGGGATTAAGAGATTAAAGTATAGACAGGCATAGGAAATTATAAGAGTATTGATTGGGGAAGTGATAAATCTCCATGAAATCTTCACAATTTGTGTTCAAAGACTGCAGTAAAGACAGGCGTAAGAAATTATAAAAGTATTAATTTGGGGAACTGATAAATGTCCATGAAATCTTCACAATTTATGTTCTTCTGCTGCAGCTTCAGCTGGTCCCTCCATTCGGGGTCCCTGACTTCCCGCAACCAACTCTGAGAACTCAGCTTTCAGAGCTGCTCCTACGACAGCTTCATGTCCTGCACGTGTGGTCCAGAGGCAGAGGGAGACCAACCAGAGCCCCCTCCCTTTCTCATTCACAGCTGTGATGACAGCAGAAACTGAACTCTCTGAGCTAGGCCAACACAACAACAAAGAGGGACATTGTTCTACATCTCATTATGCATATTTTAAATGTGTGTCTCTATATACTTCTTAGAGAGGAGGTGAAAATCTGTGTATGCCCTAGTGAATTTTCACAATTATATTACTGTACTTGTTTTGTCCCCTATATTTCCATCTGTGAATCCAGGTGCACTGCAGATCTCAGTTCACTTTCTGAGGGTAGGGCTGCCCAACAAAACAGACAATACCCAGGGAATTTGGAAGTTCAGGCAAATAACAAGTTTTTGGTTTATGTATGTTCCAAATATTGCATAACATGGCACCCTGAACTACTTAAACAACAACAACAACAACAACAACAACTCATGCACCTACTTCAATGAACAAAAATCCTCTAATAAAGAGATCACACCCACAGGATCACAGACACCCCTTCCCCACCTCCACCCCCCGACACACCCATTTACCTTACAGGAGAGTCCAAACCCACCAACATACATGATCCTCAGTCCTTTTAATAAAGCACGTTCAACCCTTCTCAGAGTGGCCTTGGGTGGTTGCCTCCAAGTGCCGTGCAGAGGCAAAAAGGAAGGCAGTTCAGGGCCCTAATCAGAGGCTTCCTGGCAGGACAAGGTCCTGGCATCAGCATTTGCTGCTGCAACTCTGAAGTGCAGGGTGCGAGCCTACTGTGGGACTGCCCCCTCCGAGGGCTGAGCCGGCTGACTCCAGGGTCAGCTTCCTGGACATTTGCAGTGCCTCTGCTGCAGGCTTGAGCTCTCCATGCCCCTGGCTGTCTTCTGCAGACGGCCTGCTCTCAGCTGCCACAGAGGGCGCTGGAGAACGGGCCTGAGCAGAGAAGCAGGAGCTCCTCTGCAGGTCCTCCCAGCACCACCCCTCTGAGAGGAAGGTTTGGGAGTCCCGCAAGGTAGATCCTCAGTCACTTCTCTCTGCCTGTGACTCAAGAAGACCAGCTCCCCCCACTGCCGTCTGTGCCAGAGATCACTTCCTTGTTGAGTAGAACCTGAGTTTTGAGAGGGTCTTCTGCTCCTCTTCATCTGGTCCCTTTCCCTCCACAACCCCAGAGAGGAAGGCATGCGGTGGACCCTAGCCGTGCTTCTAGCTTTCCTGTCTCCTGGTAAGTGTGCTGCCTACAGAGAGGCTCACGGGTTTTGTTTTGGTTTGGTTTGGTTTGGTTTTTTTCTTCTTTTGCAAAGGATGCCCTACTAAGAAATGCCTCATTATATTCTGCCAGTCACATATCTACTAACTTGGAAGCAAGAAGAAAGTCAGGCACCAGGGGGTCAGGGTCATCTGTTGTTATCACCTGTGATCTTCCTGTAGAAAATACCTTCTGCATCCACTGGTACCAACACCAGGAGGAGAAGGCCCCACAGCATCTTCTGTGCTATGACCCCTTCACTCCAGGGATGTGTTGGAATCAGGAGTCAGCCTAGGAAAGCATGATAATTATGGAAGTACAAGGATAAGTCAGAAATTTATACCTCTAAAACTAAATGAAAGTGACTCTGGGGTCTATTACTGTGCCAACTGGGACAGGCACAGTGATTCATACTTGCCCTACACCACACTGAAAATCTGCCTTGTGGCTGCTTCTGGTACACAAGGTAGAAATGACCCATCTCATTTCTTGCCACCAAATTTACTGTATTCTGTACAAAGAGAAACACAGCTTAACTCCTGATCTCCCCACTGATATCACACTCCCCTGGCAGCTGCACCCTGTTCTCCTCCCTCCCCCAGGACTTTCCTGAAGACCAAGCTGCCATCTCCAGGCCTCAGCCAAGCATCCTGGCTGAGAGCAAGGTTCTTTCAGCTCTCCTAGGACATGGGGGAGGCCTGCTCATTCTGCTTCCTAGGACAGACAGGTACACCTAGGGTCCAGTTGTGAAGTGAGATACTTTGGACAGCAAACGGAAAGGGTATTTATACTGAATCATATATCCAGAGATCACAGCCCAGAGTGTTGCTTATTCCTTATGCATATAACAATATAAGCAATACTGTAATTACCACTAAAACACTAGGCCTAGATATGCAGTTGAACATTCTCTCCCTCTAACTTCCTTTAATTTTTCCTCTCTCTACTTTCCTGGTTACTTGCTGTTTTTCTACACGTCCCTTTTTCTGCCCTCCTCTCCCTCCCTCCCTAGTTCCCTTCCTAGCTTGCTTGCCTGCCTGCCTTCCTCCCTTCCTTCCTTCCTTCCTTCCTTCCTTCCTTCCTTCCTTCCTTCCTTCCTTCTCTTCCTCCCTCCCTTCCTTCCTTCCTTTTTTCCTTTCTTCCTTTTCTCTCTCTTTCTTTTTTGGGCACACAATCAGAATACAGAATAATTCTCTATATGTTCATGCCAACTTTGATATAGCTAGTTTATTCGTTCAGTTTTCATTTTTATATTTTGGAAATCTGTTGTATTATTTTGATTTGTGTATGTAAAGCCTTTACAGGGAACTGAAGTCAAAATTATAAAACAAGATCAATTTCGAGACTTTAGCTTCTATTCTAGAATTCTCTTTTCTGTATCTCACCCTGTGGGTAACAATATCTTTATTAGTTCAGTTGAACTTTTTCACTTTTTCTCATTTATTCAGAAGTCTATCACTATTACAGAAATTCATCTTTTGCTTGTCATATGTGCAGTATGCATTGTTTCTATTTGAATGGCATATTTATGTTTTTGTTCTGATATTCTGCTTTTATACATCTCAATCAATCTTTTAGTTTCTGATGTCTGCATTTTGTGTCTTACTTGGAAGGGTGAACATAATTCAGAAGTATGCATAAAGAAATCTGTATCATTTCATTAATATTTTATTCATTTATTACTTGATATTGATATCATGATCTATCTGGAATTTTTATACAATGATTACTATAGTAATAATAATATTGATGATAAATATGGGTACTGACTTTCTGGTAGTTACTGTACTAAGCACATTACATGTATATTTTATTTAATCTTCACAGAAACCTTATTGACGGGTTTAAGTACCATTGAATATAGCATATGAGAAATTGAGGGGTTACCTAACATTACCTAAGTCATATACTTTAATTTGATAGTGATTTCAATCCAAGCTCTGGGGTTCAGAAAATGAGATTTGTTCATCCAATTTGACTTGTCTTATCTTTATGAATACTAGCATTATTTTACAACTTTATAGGCCATTTATACTTCTTCTTTTGTGAATTGCCTTTTCATACTCTTTGCCTATTCTTCTGTTGGGGTATTAATTTTTTCTTATTTGTTTGTAAGAATTAATATACACCATTTCCTAGATATTGATCCTTTATCAAATGTGTTGAAAATATTTCTCGTCATTTGCTTTCATTTATTTTCAGCACCTTTTGGTGAACTGAACTTTCTATATTACTTTTAATAAAATCTATCAACTTTTCTAGGGTCTGTATTATGATGTCAGGCTCAGAGAGACCAATGTCACCTACAATTAGTGTGCAATTCATCATCGTTTAAGTCTGATTTCCTGTTTTCAGTTTTATTACAAGTAAATCTCTAACTTTTTAAGTTAGCCACCCAAGAATATTTGTTTCCATATGGTAAGTCAATTCCCAAAGGAGAACATAGTAAATAATCAAGTATTTCCTTGTGGATATTAACATACAACTTTAGGACATGATAAAATATTACATACATGTGACTCTCTTTCTGGACTTTCCACTGTGTTCCATGAATCTTTTCAGTTTAGTGCCTCTCTTCAGCACTGTAGTTTTATAGTTCATTTTATAATCCAGTGGAGATTGTTTCTCTCATTACTTTTTTGTTTTAAGGATTTTCTGTGCATTCTAATGTGATGGCAGTTCTCTCCCTTCTCATTTTTAAACCATGAGAGTTCTATCCCAGGCAGGATTTTCCTGGCTCCAAGGCAGGTGAGCTTCCCTCCTTCACAAGGACCCCGATGACTCAGCTTTCAGAGCTGCTCCTGTGGCAGCCTCAAGTCCTGTACATGCGGTCGAGAGGCAGAGTGAGACCAACCAGAGTCCTCTGCCTTTCTCATTCCCAGCTGTGATGTCAGCAGAAACTGAACTCTCTGAGCTGGGTCAAAACAGCAACCAAAAGGGACGTTGTTCTACATTTTATGAATATCTTAAACATGTGTCTAAATTTTTTTTTTTTTTACAGAAGAGGAGAAAATCTGTGTATGCACTACTGAATTTTCACAATTATTTTACTATACTTGTTTTATCACCTATATCTCCATCTATGAATCCAGGTGCACTGCAGACATCGGTCAGCTTTCTGAGGGTACGGTTGCTAGGTAAAATATGCAATACTCAGGAAATTTGGAAGTTCAGTTCAATAACAAGTTTTTAGCTTAAGTATGTACCAAATATTGCATGACATGGCACCCTGTATTACTTTAAAAAAAGAAACAACTCACACTTCTACTTGAATGAATGGAAATCCTCTAATAAAGAGATCACACACACGGGCACACATTCCCAACACACACACACACATACACACACACACAAACTCACACAGGATCACACATACACCCGTCCCACCCCCACACATCCATTTACCTTAGAGGAGAGTCCAAGACCCACCAACATGCCTGACCCTCAGTCCTGTTAATAAAGCAGGTTCAGACCTTCTCAGAATGCCCCTCAGTGTTGCCTCCAGTGTCCTTGCAGACGTGAAAAGGATGGTGGTTTAGGGCCCTAATCAGAAGCTTCCCCGCAGAATGAGGGCCGGGCAGTGGACTTACCTGCTGTAACTCTGAAGTGCTGGGTGTGAGCCTGCTGTGAGACTGCCCGCTTCAAGGCCTGAGACTGTTACCTCCAGGGTCAGCTTCGCCACATCTGCACTCTCTCTGCAGCAGGCCTGAGCTCTCCACGCTCCGGGCTCTCTCCTGCAGAGGGCGTGCTCTCAGCTGCCACAAGAGGGCGCAGGAGAATGGACCTGAGCAGAGAGGCAGGAGCTCCTCTGCGGGGTCCTCCCAGGCACCACCCTTGCTGGGAGGAAGGCTTGGGAGTCCCCTAAGACAGATCCTCAGTCACTTCTCTCTGCCTGTGTCTCAGGAAGACCAGCTCCTCCTACTGTCTTCTGTGCTAGGGATCACTTCCTTGTTGAGTGGGACCTGAGTTTTGAGAGGATCTTCTGCTCCTCTTCATCTGATCCCTTTCCTTCCAAGGCCCAAGAGAGGAAGGCATGTGGTGGGCCCCAGTCCTGCTTCTAGCTCTCCTGTCTCCTGGTGAGTGTGCTGCCTATAGAGAGGTTTTGTTTTGTTTTCTTCTTTTGCAAGGGGTGCCATACTAAGGAATGCCTTATTATATTTTGTGTTGCCTCCATTACAGCCAGTCAGAAATCTTCCAATTTGGAAGGGAGAACAAAGTCAGTCACCAGGCCAACTGGGTCATCTGCTGAAATCACCTGTGATCTTCCTGAAGTCAGTAGCTTCTACATCCACTGGTACCTACACCAGGTGGGGAAGGCCCCACAGCGTCTTCTGTACTATGACACCTCCAACTCCAGGGTTGTGTTGGAATCAGGAATCAGTCCAGGAAAGTATGATAGTTATGGAAGCACAAGGAACAACTTGAGATTGAGACTGCGAAATCTAATTGAAAATGATTCTGGGGTCTATTACTGTGCCAACTGGGACAGGCACAGTGATTCAGACCTGCTGAACACCACACTGAAAATCTGCCGTGTGGCTGCTTCTAGTACACAAGACAGAACCACCCCCTCTCATTTCCTGCCACCAAATTTACTGTATGCTGAACAAGAGAAACACAGCTTAACTCCTGATCTCCCCTACAGGATTACACTCCCCTGGCAGCAGCTGCCTCCTGTTCCCCACCCTCCCCCAGGACTTCCCTGAAGACCAAGCTGCCATCTCAGCTAAGCCTCAGCGAAGCAGCCTGGCTGAGAGCAAGGTTCTTTAGTTCTCCTAGGACGTGGGGGAGGCCCACTCACTCTGCTGCCTAGGACAGACAGGTACACCTAGGGTCCAGCTGTGAAGCAAGATATTTTGGACAGCAAATGGGAAGGGTATTTATACTGAATCGTGTATCCCATGATCCAGAGATCACAGCTGAGAGTGGTGCTTATTCCTTATGTCTATAACAATATAAGTAATGCCATAATTACCACTAAAACACCAGGCCTAGATATACAGTTGAACATTCTCTCCCTCTGCCTTCCCTTTTATTCTCTCTCTCTTCTTTCTTTCTTCTTTGGTTGCTTTTATTATTTTTCTCACTCTCCCTTCCTCCTTCCATCCCTCCATCCCTCCCTCCCTCCTTCATTCCTTCCTTCCCTCCCTTCCTCCCTTTTTCCTTCCATCCATTCTCCTTCCTTTTTTTCCTTCCTTTCTTCTTTGCTTTTATCTCTCCTTCTTTCCTTTTTGGGTACATAATCAAACTACTTTTTCCACAAAATCATTTGAAATAATTTTTCTCTATTTGTTCATGCCAACATTGATACAGCTACTTTAATTGTTCAGTTTTCATTTTTATATTTTGGAAGTTTGTTGTATTACTTTGTTTTGTTTCGTCTTTGTTTTGTATATATAAAACATTTACATGGAGCTGAAGTTAAAATTATAAAAGAAGATTCATTTGAAGATTTTAACTTCCGTTGTAGATTCCTCGTTCCTCTTTTCTCCCTCACCCTATAGGTAACAATATTTTTATCAGTTCATTTGAGCCTTTTCATTCTGTTTTTCATAGCAGAGTATGTATTGTTTCTATTTCAATGCCATATTTATGTTTTCGTTCTGATATTCGATTTGGGTTTTTATACATTTTAATCAATCTTTTATTTTCGCGTGTCTGGATTTTGTGTCTGACTTCTAAAGGTGCACATACTTCATAAGTGTGCATAAAGAAATCTATATCATGTATTTGAATGTTTTTATGCATTGATTATTTAATGATGGCATCATTGATCTATCAGGAATTTTTATACAATAATTACTGTGTTAGTAATAATAATACTGGCCAGGCCCAGTGGCTCATCCTGTAATCCCGGCATTTGGGTAGTCCGGTTGTTAGGATCACTTGAGGCCAGGAGATTGCGACCAGTTTAGCCAACATGGTGCTGGCACCAGCTGCACCCTGTTCTCTACCCCACCCTCATGAGTTACCTAAAGTCTAAACTACAATCTCCCAGCTGTGTCAGCCATGCAGCCTGGCTTACAGCGAAGTTCTTTCAGCTCTTCTAGGGGCTGATGGAGACCCATTCCTTCTGCTTCCTAAGACAGACAAGTTCCTCATGGACTGATCTGTAGAGGGATACATTTAGGAAACTCTATAGGAAGACCAGCTGCTCTCAAGCATTTATCCAATTATTGTCTATAGATCATGGCTGAAATAGTGCTTATTCACTGCTCAGGATAAATGTTGGAATAACAACTTTGCACTTCAATAAGACACCTAACATGTATCAGATCTGCTATCTTTTGAACAAACTGATATTTTTGTTGACATATCAAATCATAGTATTATTGGTTTGCATGAGAATGGGTAAAAAAGTGATTGTCATAGATATGCCAACCTACAAATCATATCACAGGTTTTGAACCATCGCAAGCATCCCTGCTGTAATGTGAGCATCTGAAGGATCTGACGCTTGCCTTGCAGCAGAATTCACTCCATCTCCCCTCTGGATATTAGACTGATAATTTGGATCAGGTCTCAGCATGGGCCATTGGGGAAGACTACAGCCCTGCTGAGCGATGGAAGGATTATCCACTCAAGGAGTTCACACATCCTGGCCGACATGGAGAACATGACTAGAACTAGATTTGGAGGGTGCTCGCTGGTGGATTGTGGAATGTAAGCCTGAAGAAGCAGAGTTTAATCCTACAGAGGTATTTTCATAATCTATTACCCTGACAGGGCTCCTGGTGTTGGTCCTTAGACACTCCTGGGATGGCTCCATGGAAACATGCAGGAAACCTTGGTCACGTGACATGATACGGAGATGTCAGAGTTGCCTGGACGGAGTTATGGAGGAAGGCATGAAAAGACTTCGAGAGGTAGGCATGCTAGAGTGGACTTTCCCACTAAACCTGAGAACTCACTGGATAACTGTATTCCCTGCGAGAACCCAGAGAACCCTCTGAATTAGGAAGACAAGGCATGTTCTGAAATAGGAGGCATCAGCATTCTTGAGAGTCTCGGTGGACGCTGTGCCCTGTGGGGATGACTATAGGAGATGCTGTTAAGGAATTAGCTCCCTAGAGTCAATGGAAATGATGTGATTTCAAAATAAGAGTCCAAATGGGCAGAATTAGTGTGAGAAGACGTAAAGCCAGAAAAGCAGCCAAGGAGCTCTGTTCAACAGAAATCTGGGGTGACAACTAATAAACCACAGTGTTCCTAAGGGTAAGGAAATTGGGCTACCACAATGGTATTCCACATATATTTTCCATATATACATGTATATACATATCTCATCTATATATGTAATTGGAACATATTAAGAGAAGATGAATGAAAGAATGATGTCAGCTCCTCCCATTCTCCAACTCAGAGTCCTTTGAATGAAGGGGGAGGCAGATTGTCTTGAGGGAGAACCTTGTAATGTTCTAGCAAGTATATATGGTAGTGATTCTCTGAGCCTTTTCCCGCAAAAGATGGAAGACCAATTACCTGAGAAATTTATACATCTAGGGAAGGAGAATAACCAGGTCTTTCAAGGCTGTTGGAGACAGCATCTGAGCTAACTTTGATACCAAGAAACCCATATTGTCAACGTGGTCCCCCATTAGAGTGAGGACTCATAGAAGCTCCCACTCTAATGTTAGTTTTAAAGGCCCAAGTCTATCTAAAAGTGCAATCCCATAGGTGGATGGACTGACTGTGGTGTCTACCCTGTGTCTGAGAATATCAGAGTGGATGTGATGAATGGACATAAAACAAGGAGGCTGCCCTCCACTCCTGGATAGTCCAGGCAGGCTACATTCCTTTATTCCATTTGGAACCCGTATGGCTTATTCTCTTTCACTGACTGGAGCTCACACTCTGGCTATTGCAACCTGTCTTAAATCTTTTTCTTTTGAAAATGTCTTGACTTTGAGGCAGGTCTTAGAAAATGACTCTTCCTGTCTCAAAATGCAGTCCTTCATTCTAATTGGTGAATTGGAAGCACATGGCTAGTGTAAAGAATAAGAAAGTAATTAGGAAACAGCAGGAGAAGAAAGCAGGTAAGCAACACTTACTGTGAATAATTAATTTCTGTTTAGAAAATATCACAGCTGATGTGTCAAAGGCCCTAGTATGCAGGAATGAGATGAAACAAATGTGGTCATGAGGAAGAGGTTTCTGAATAATGACAGAGAAGCTTGAGAAATTCAGAGTCCAGAATACTGAAGGGGAGCAGTACTGGGTTCATGTGTATCTGGTTTCTCGTCTATTGGATCCTCTTTCTTCCAGAACCCTAAACCTTGAATCAGCCTGGCTCCTAGAAGAGTGTTTCTCAAAGTGAACTCCATGGACCACCTGAATCAGAAGCACGTGAGGCTTTTAATAATAATAATAATAAAGTACAGGTTCTGGGAAGCACCCAACACAATAAGACAGAATCTTGGAATGAAGGGTGAAAAGGTGTATTTTAAAATAACCTCCAGAGCTGATTCTTATTCAAACTGACTTTTGAAAACTGCTGCGCTGGTGGCAAGAAATCAAGGGACTGTCCTGAGCCTGACACATGAAGGTATTCTGGAAAGCTGCTCACGGGCTCCCTCGCAGCTCACCAAATCTACCTCACTCTAATCTCTCCCAACCCCTCAAACTGCTGCTTTGACAGATTCTCACACTTTTGCACGATAATCCCACAACCGCAGTTCCTTCTGGCTTCCTGTGACCTCAGGCAAGAAAAGGTTGTGTGCTAAATGAATCTGCTTTAACTTGCTCTCCTTCCTCGGGGATCACACCTTTTTAAGAAAGCCTGTCCCTTACTTTGAAGCATAAACATATTCTCGTTTTTATTCTCTCAATACCTTGAAGGTTTTCTTCTGCACATGTATTTGTTTGATCTACCTTTTGTGCGTGGGGTGGGAGTTAGGAATCTTAAAGTGGAGAGCCAGTTTCTCCCCAAATTACTGACCTAACCCATCTTTAACTCTCAGTTCAAGGCCACCTTTGTGATGGTGAAGTTTCCATATGCTCACTCAGCCCCTTCTGCTCTCTCTTCTTCTCCACTGTGCATGTTGGCTTGTACTTTTGCCAGTTTCTCTAAAGACACAGCCAGAGGTGGGGTGGCTGTGTGTGCACAACTTCAACTTTACATATGGGGCTGAGTCCCTATGTTGTGTATTCTTGTGCCAAGAGCACAATATGTTAATTACTATAGCTTTTAAAAAAAAATTAAGAGTTTTTCATAATCAAATTAAGGCATAATTTTATTGAAGAATAAACCCCTAATATATAGGTACACTTATTTATAACTATGAACCATGAACCAGAATAGAAATGCATCATGTATATTACAAAACATAGCAAAAATAAATAGGGGTAGGGAGGTGCAGATGTTGGTCAAAGGATATAAACCTGAAGTTCTATGATGAATAAGTTCTGGACATCTGGAATACAGCATGGTGACTATACTTAGTAATACTATATTGTACACTTGAAGCTTACTGAGAGTCAGTCTTAAGTGTTCTCACCATACAAACCCAAAGGTAATGATGTGAGATGATGACTGTATTAATTAGCTTGATTGTGGTAACCATTTCACAATGTATACATTGGCCAAAACATTATGTTGTATACCTGGAATATGTAATTTTATTTATCAATTATACCTCGATAAAGCTGAAATAGAGGATTACTAATTCCCACAAAATAGATTTAACAAAAAGTTTTATTCAACAAACAGTGCTATGAAGTTGTAAATTGGAAACAAAATTCAATTTAATCCACAGTCTTCTTATCAAAACCCTTCAGTGGCATTCCTCTTTCTGGTGTCCCAGTCTTGTCAATTTCACTAATAACTGTCATCCTGTGAACACCCAATTTATCCTACATGACAAAGTGACAAAGTCCGATTACATGAGTTCTCAGATTCTAGGATGGCCAGAAGAGCGCTGTCCTGGGTCAGATAAATCACGTGGAAGATGCAGAGGATGCGTGACTTTAAAGGTCCAGCCCTCAGTCGCTGGATCTTCATGCAGGGGCCGCCTCAGCCTGGATTTGCTCTTCCCCACCACTGCAGCCATACCCCAGGCTGGCTGAGGTCTGCTTCCACCTGGGCAGTGATTGGATGACATGGGATGAGGGGACACACCTCTCCCTCACTCAGCATCGCATTTCTCTTTCCCTGGAGATCTGGGATCTTGGTCAGCATCCTTAAAAAGCCACCCAAGGGCTTGAGAAGGCAAGCCCTCCTACATCTTGACTGCGTTTTGCCCAAGATTTTTCCCGTTATTATTTTAAACATATGTCTAATTTAGACAAATAGAACCTGCAAGTGCTACATGGAGAAGAGCACAGGCCCACCTAATTGGGAAGACAAGTAGAGGAAAGGAAAGCAAATGCCACCAGACAGAATGTGTGGCTGCAGGTTTACTGCAGATGCTATTAGAATCTATGGTTGGGCTGGGTGCAGTGGTTCACACCTGTAATCCCAGCACTTTGGGAGGCCAAGGTGGGCAGATCACCTGAGGTCAGGAGTTCAAGACCAGTCTGGCCAACATGGCGAAATCCCATCTCTACCAAAAATACAAAAGTTAGCAAGGTGTGGTGGCACGCACCTGTAATCCCAGTTAGTCGGGAGGCTGAGGCAGGAGAATCGCTTGAACCCAGGAGGTGGAAGTTACAATGAGCGGAGATCACACCACTGTACTCCAGCCTGAGCTAAAGAATGAGACCCTGTCTCAAAGAAACAAACAAACAAACAAAATATATGGTTGGCTGTTGCTAACATATATAATGATCGCAATTGAATTAAAACGGTTAAAACAGCAATGAAGAGAAACATAGTTTTGAACACTGACAACACAAAATAACTTATCCATGTAACCAAAAGCTACCTATTGCCCCCAAACTATTGAAATAAACAAACAAAAAAATTAGAAAATGGAAACTTTACAAAAATTATTCTCACTAATGAGGTTGTCCAAAAGTCAACCAAATTTATTATAGAATAGTAATAACCAAGCTTGTGCATAAATCAGTGATGGCGTAAGTATCCTGTAAGCATTACTGAAGTTTTTTTTTTTTTTTTCCTATTAAATTTACCTTCAAGATAAGACTTCAGGATGAGGCTTTACACTGCACTTCATTATGCAATGCCATGTTGACTTGGTATATTACCTCAGATGTGACTCTAACATGGTTTGATTTGTTATGACGAGACTAAAGTGAAACATATCACTGTTTTCATGTGCATATTGCACCTTATAAGCACAAGGTACAATAAATAGCCAATTTGAATATGGAAAACAAAGGTAGTGGTTATAAATTTTTTCTCCTCCAAAATAATATTTTTCTTACTGCTAAAAATATCTAAAAAATAGAGAAATATTAAAGACAAACAATTTGCCCATTTTCATAGCTCACTGTCTGTATTTTGCACTTTCTACCTGTCGTTTCCCTGTGTTGACATGTTCTGACCATAGTTGTCACTTTCTTTTCCATTAGTCTAGCCCACCACTGGGCTAGAGGTCTACAGAGGGTATAAATGATAGCCCCAGAATATCCCTCTGTCAAAATGTTCTGCTTGCTTTGTATTTGACCACCTTCTCACCAACTCTGCACAACCCTAAGCCCTGCATGTGAGAATGCTGAAAACTGGAATCATGACTTTCAGTTTTTGCCACAGGAGGGAAACTCAGGAACTGGGTTTGGTCGTGGGAGCCCAGGGACTCACAACTTCCCTTCCCAAGTCAGACCCCTTTTCTTGCCATGCCCACAGCCTTCCCCTCATGGCCATCTCTTTGACTACTCAGGAGGTCCTGGGTATCATTAGCAAAGCTGAAAATTGACCTTCATTTCAGTAGGAAGTCAAGGCTGGGTCTATTTCTCCAAGCCTCTGGCAGATGTGTCCTTCCCAACGCCCTGTCTTCACCATTTCCAAGGACATGCCACTGGCAGAGAATGAGCTAGTCCTGCCTCCAGGCCCTCTCTGTCTGCTGGTTTGACTTAGCCTTCTTCTTTTGGACACACACACACACACACACGCATGCACACACACCCACACCTGGTTCTTGAAAACTGCATTAGTCCCTATAATTTTTACTTTGTGCAAACCCCAGAGATCATTTACTGGAACCCATCCAGTTTCCAGGTGCAATAACAACACCCCACATTTCCTGAGCATGGTCTATGCAGCTGGGACTGTGCTGTGTGCTCTGCTCACATTCTCCTGTTTACTCTCCACGTGGCCCCATGACACCCCTCTTTACAGATGAGGGAAAACAGGTGAAATAACTTGCCCAAGACTACACAGCTATCATGTTATTTTAGGGCACTGAAAAACTCCTTCTACTAGGACCTCTGGGTGCGATGCTCTGAAGCTGGCTCAGACGTGGGCATTGGTTTTTGTCAGGGATTGCTGTTTTTTGTTTGTCCCTTCCTCTGGAGCAAGCAGCACACGCATTGTTCTCTGAGTATAGGATGGTTACATGAAACAGGAGGTTTGTCACCAGTCAGGCCTGGCTTCTGTCCCAACTCTGATTCTCCTTAGGTGTTACAGCCTTGGAAAAGCTACTTTAAAAAACAGCCTTACTCCTTCATTTCTAAATTGGAGATAACATTTATCCTATAGAGTTATTTAAGGATTTAATAAAGCAATGACCATAAACCAATTAGTGCAGTCCAAGAGTTTCGCTAATTATACCATCAACACTCTTTAAGCCTTTTTTAGAACTCTAGCTATTGGTCCTCTCACCCTTCATCTTGTGGTCAGATTTCTGTCTCTCCTCTGGGACTTCTTTCTTCCTCCCCCATTTCTCTCATTGGTTACCTCCTTGCACCACAAGGGAAACAGCAGTTCAGGCCCTAAGCTGGCTGTTACCATAACTCAGAAAAGTGTGGCTCAGGTCCACAGTTTGAAACAGGTCACTCTGGGCTCCTCTCCCCTGGTCAGGATCAGAGACGTGCTGGGCCGCCTTGCCTTCCTTTGGTCCATCCTGTTTCCAGGTCAGTCTCTTACCTAAGGACCTGTGGAGAGGTGGCGAGGCTTTGGGTCATCCCTACCTCACTGCTGTCTCCCTGACAGCTGGCTGGTGGCTCATCAGGCCGAAGCAGCTGGCCCATGTCCTGGGGCGCTAGGGAAACTCGGTCATCCTGCAGTGCTTGGTCTGCACCAGGATCAGCTACATCCACTGGTACCGGCAGCAGAAGGGCCAGGTCCCTGAGGGGCTCCACCAGCTGGCCATGTCCACGTTGGATGTGCAGTGGGATTCCATCTTGAAAGTAGATAAAATCACAGCCAAGGATGGCAGCAGCTGTACCCTGGCAGCGCTGAAGCTGGAGACAGGCATCGAGGGCATGAACTACTGCACTGCCTGGGACCTGAGCAGCCCTGCACGCCACCCCAGGCCTGCACAAAAAGGACTCTTCCTCCAAATCCAACAAGGCCTTGGGCATTTTCACTAACTCTTGGTCCCTTGGCTTTCCCTGGGGCATAGAAGCAAAAAAGTCCTGTCCCCTGTCCCTCACCTCCCCATCTATCCTGGAGGTCCCTTCCGCAGTCCCACTACGGACGAGGCTCTCAGCCTGTGCAGATTCAGTGATCTATCTCATTGAAAGGGGCCTGTTTAAAGATGTTCCCGTTCATTGTCTCTGAAGCCTTTGCAGGATGATCTGTGCACCTGAATCTGGGTGCCACTAGCCACATGTGGCTATTGAGCATGGGAAACATACCAAGTACAATAGTCCAAGCTGAGATGGGCTGTATGTCCAAAATCACATTTTGAAGATCTAGTGTTAAAAAATGAAATAATTTTATAATGATCAAACGTTGAAATGATTATATTTAGGTATCTTGGACTAAAACCAATAGCATTAAAACAAATTTTACCTGTTTCTCTTTACTTTGTTTAATGCAGCAACTAGAAAAATTTAAGTGTGTGACTCACCTTGGTGACTCACGTTTATTTCTATTGGACAGTACTGTTAGAGACTGATCATTTAAGAGTCTGACCATCTCCCCTGAAGAATGCACAAATCAAATATTTTGGAAGAGATTTCAAGGGTGGAGGGCTGGCTGAGATTTACCCCAAAATGGTTGAAAAGCTGAGACTGGAAGCCTACCCCTGTTTCCAGCTTCCAGGCTCTGGGCCCTGGGACTGTTACCATTTTGCAATAGAGTCAGCAATTAGAAGCATAGGAAACAAGATTGCGCACTCCTCAGTATGTTCATCGGTGGGCAGGCTGCACAGGAACTCATGTGCATAGACGGTTGCCATGGCAGGGTGAGCAATACTCCCTGGATGAGACACTGGGACTTTGCCTTCCACTTCTCCTTGAACAGGACCCCACTGTGGAGCATGTGTGTATCCCAAGCTTCTCTAGACTTTTGTTCTCCCATCTGACAAATGAGGGGGTTTAGCCAAATGTCTGCTAGGTTATGTGACTGTGATTTTTATATTAAAGCAAAGCCATACACATAAGATCACTCTGCCAACTACCTTCGTATAAAGCAGTCTTCTTTAACAGAAAATAAATGAAAGAAAACCTGTGTTACTGATCCTCCAGCACTAAACAGGAAACCCCACTGCCACTCTATGTGCAGAAGAAAAAGAAATTCTTTGAAGTCTAAGCTGAATTTAAATGCCTTTTCAAAGGAACGCTTAATATACTGTTGATGAGAATGTAAATTAGTACAACTTCTCTGGAAAGCAGTATGGACATTTCTCAAAGAACTAAAAACAGAACTACCATTCAATCCAGCAATCCCATGACTGGATATCCATCCAAAGGAAAAGAAATTATTATATTAGACCACATTCATACATTTATTATGGCACTGTTCATAATAGCAAGAATATGGAATCAGCCTAAATGTCCATCAGTGGATGACTAGATAAAGAAAATGTGGTACATATACACAGTGGAGTACTATTCATCCATAATAAATGTGGTATATACACATAATGGAATACTACTCATCCATACAAAAGAATGAAATCCTGTTTTTTGCAGAAACATGGAGGAAACTGGAGGCCACTATCAAAAGTGAAACAACTCAGCAATAGAAAGACAAATACTGGATATTCTCACTTGTAAGTGGTAGCTAAATAATGTGTACACATGGACATAGGGTATGGAATGAGACATTGGAGGCTTGTAAAGGTGGTGGGGGGCAGAAGGAGTACAGATGGAAATTAAGTAATTTCACATCACAATGCGTATTATCCAGGTGTGGGGTATACTAAAAGCCAAGACTTTACCACTATGCATTATATGTGTGTAACAAAATTGCACTTGTACCCCTTAAAGTTATACAAATAAAAACCAAAAACAAACACCTTTTCAATGGAAGATTGAAAGTTTATGTGTGACTTGATGACATTAGTAAAAAAGATGAATGAATGTAAAGTCCAAACAATTTTGAAGGAACTCAGTCCATCGCATTCCTTCACTCATTGTCCACCTCTCTCAACTTCTGTTTTTGTGCTAGAGATTGATAATTAAGACACGCCTTGCAGGCTGGGCACTGTGGCTCCTGTAATCCCAGCGTTTTGGGAGGCCGAGGCAGGAAGATCACCTGAGGTCGGGAGTTTGGCAGCAGCCTGACCAATATGGAGAAACTCCGTCTCTACTAAAAATACAACATTAGCCAGACGTGGAGACTCACGCCTGTAGTCCCAGCTACTTGGAAGGCTGAGGCAGGAGAATCGCTTGAACCCGGGAGGTAGAGGTTGGGGTGAGCCGAGATCGTGCCATTTGCACTGCAGCCTGGGCAACAAGAGTGAAACTCTGTCTCAAAAAAAAAAAAAAAAAAAAAAAGCAAAAGAAAAAAAGCCACGCCTTGGTTCTGAAACAGCCCAGTGTCTCCAACCTCAGTGAAGGCTCAGGTCACGGCTAAGGCCTTCCAACTTGTGTGAGAAGGACAGAGGCTGTACAGCAGTAAACTTTCATTCTGTTTTGGGGTTGCTCCTTCATTTCATTTTTCTAATTGTGCTGATAAAACTGAATGGGCACAGAGAGATGCCCCCTCTGCTACCTGCCCCCTCTCTCAGTGCTTGACTCCAAACAATAGCAAATTTGGTGAAATAGTGATTATCAGGGAGTGGCCAAATGGAGGAGCAAGCTCCCCAGTCACCTCCTTACAGAACAACATCTTTCATTTCCTCAAGAGGAGACTCTGCCGCTACAGTGAACCTTCACCACCAGAAACCTCCACCTTCACTCCTCACCAACACCTGCTCTACTCTTCTACTCTTCATGAACGCTGTGACCTTGAGCAAGGTCTTAAATTTCCTAGCCATCAGTTTCCTCATCTCCAAAACAGAGAAAAGAGCAATGTCCAAAATTGATCTCCCTCTGAATTATACCACTTGGTTTCAGCCTCAACCTCCAGGGTGATAGACTAGCTTAGAGACCAAGATTATATCTTTCTTAAGTGATCTCACCTTCAGAGGCATCATCACCAGACTTTTCAACTTTTATTTCTTAGAAATGGTCCCAAGTTATTTCCCTCTCATCGTCACTTGCTTTGGGGAGCCTCCCAGCTAGTCTGTCTGATCAAGACAAGAGCGTGACTGGTGCATTGCTGCGGTTGAGCTGGGGCAAGGTCACAGAAGACAGAGTGGGAGAGTATAACAGGAATCACCATCAGTTTCCAAGGGCTTGCTCCGTGTCAGGCACTGCCCTAAACACTCTACCTGGGCTAACGTTTATTCTTTGCAACATCCGGTAAGGTAGGCTGTGATTTTATTCTCATTCGATAGATGAGAAAAGAGAGGCAGAGAGAACTATTCAAAGAGCTCAGGCTTTGCAGCCCGACAGAATTAATCTTAAATCTGTCACCAACAAGCTGTTAAACCTTGACCTATTACCTGACCTGCTTTAAGTAGGGCCTTGTGAAGATTAGACTAAATTTGTGGGATTAAATATCATAATGGCTACAAAGTGCTTGACACATGAAAGGCATTCACTAAGTGTCCATTGCTTGGTAACTCTTTAAAAACTGTATTTTAAATGGTAATGTTTCATTAACATCAGAATGACAAAAAATACTACAATGGCCGTCCATTCCCTCATTCTACCCTTTCATCTATTCAACAAACACCTGCGAATAGAGAGATAAACAGCACATGATCTTACTCCCTTGGGAACTCTAACTGGAGTTCAGAATGAGAGAGAAATGGGTAAACAGGCCAAGGCTTGGGCAGGAGGTGCTAGGAGAGAGGAAGACACTAGGCGGCGCTAAGAGAAAGCAATTTGAAGCATCTCCATCCGGGACTTACTGGGTAAGGGAAGCTTCCTGGGGAAGACTGCCTGGGGCTGAGCCCAAAAGGATAAATAGGAATTAGCCAGGGAAAGTGGATTAGAAAGCAGTCCAAACACAAAAAACTGCAAGTCAATCCACAGAAGTGGGTCGTGGAATTCTAGGCAGAGAGTGACTGAATGAAGATGGAAGGACAGGGAGGCACTGGCCACATCACAGAGAGCCTCTTATCCTAAGAACTCTGGGCGTCATCTTCAGAGGCAAGGTAGAGCGAGGGAGGAATTTAGAGCAGGAAAATGACCAGGTCAGTCTAGTGGCCATGGGGAAGGTGGGTGGGAGGGGCCAAGATGGGACGCACGGAAGTGCGTGAGGTGGAGGCAGTGGTGAGCCAGGAAATGTTTAGGACGTAGAATCCTCAGGAATTGGAGTGTGGTGAATTAGTTAGAGGGGAGAATTGAGGCTGATACTCAGGTTCCCGGTCTGGGCAATGTGGGTGCATTGCTGCTGGTGAGCTGGGGCAAGGTCACATTATGTCCTAGGGGTAGTCATGTCATACAGGGAACTCGGAAGAAGATAAGGGTTGGGAGAAGGGAATGAGTTCACTCTAGCTATGAGCAGACTTGGTTTGAGATCCCGTGTCAGACGTACTTGAAAATGTCCCAGAGTTAGCTGGATATGGGTACAGACAGTTTTTGATTTAACTAAGGTCCAACTTAAGATTTTTTTTTACTTTATGATGGTGCAAAAGTGACATGCATTTGGTAGAAAACATAATTTGACCTTTGCTCTTTCCCCAGGACAGTGATATAAGGTTTTGATACTCTCTTGCGATGCTGGGCAGTGGCAGTGAGCCGCAGCTCCCAGTGTGTAAATTAAGAATGGAAATCTGGAGCACAGCAGCTTTTAAGGGGTGCATTGGGGGACAGCAGTTTGTAAAAATACCTTGGGACAGATTAAATGTCTTGGGTTAGAGAAAGAACAACAGACAGTAGGAAACTGTCATCGAGGAGAAGCAGGGATTCAGGAGACGTACATTATTCAGGTAGCTGAGGGAGGGGACAGGAACCTGAATCTTCAACAGAAGCAAACAAACTGGCATGGAGGGCCCAGCTCCATGAAGGTGACCAGAAGGGCCCCGTGCTGCAGGCTGTGTGGGTAGCGGAGCAGAGCTAAGCAGCTTGACGGATCAACATCTCTCCAGCTGGTTGAAGACAAGCTCTCAGAAGACAAGGCTGCATGTCACAGCCCCGACAACCAACGACACCAGCCTGACAACTTGCTGCGGTGGCCGCCGTGTGGTCTGAGGTGGTTGTCTGAACTATGTGGTCTGATTTCAGGCCTCAGACCTCGTAGGACTATCTTCACACAGACTGGAAGTGCTAACAGGTGGTGAGGACACCACTTTACAATGATGCAGGAGGCCCCATGTCACCCTCACCCATGGGAAGTTTGACTTGGTGGACTCAGCCAAGCCACAGGGGTCTAACGCTTCTTTGCGGTGATTCCAGGCTGCCCTGGCAGAGAGCACAGTGCCTGCAGACATGCTGTCACTGCTCCACGCGTCAACACTGGCAGTCCTTGGGGCTCGTAAGTAGTTTTGCTCCCCCAATCACTTTGGACTGATATTCTCTATTGTTATATATTTTTACAAATTCCAAATTCTTGGTTTATTTACTCCCTCCCACTTTTTCCCCCCAGTGTGTGTATATGGTGCAGGTCACCTAGAGCAACCTCAAATTTCCAGTACTAAAATGCTGTCAAAAACAGCCCGCCTGGAATGTGTGGTGTCTGGAGTAACAATTTCTGAAACATCTATATATTGGTATCGAGAAAGACCTGGTGAAGTCATACAGTTCCTGGTGTGCATTTTTTATGACGGCACTGTCAAAAAGGAATCCAGCATTCCATCGGGCAAATTTGAGGTGGATAGGATACCCAAAACGTCTACATCCACCCTCACCATTCACAATGTAGAGAAACAGGACATAGCTACCTACTATTGTGCCTTGTGGGAGGTGCACAGTAGCAGACAGTTAGAGCCATCCCATTCAATAAATGTTTATTAAGTCTTTGTTTATAATTATGAATTGGGAAGCCATAGTTACCACCAGTGTGCTTGTAAACAGTCTTCTAGCTAAACATTCATGTGGTGACTCTATGTGGAGTTGCCAAATTCTATATTTTCTCAAAGCAGAAGCTTTGCAGAAGTCTATACAAGTGACCAGCCTCATCTTTTTCAGGGTTCTACTCTCTCACCAACAGCTTTTCTAGGTCACCCATGTTTGTTTATCTGGTTTAACCTCTCCTACTCACTACATTGTTTTTCTGGCATAATATATACACATTTTTAGTGTGATTCTTTTGTACTAGTCAATATGCATTACATAAGTTTTCTCTGATCTTCCTATCTCTCTTGATTAAAAAATGGATATGACCTTAAATGGTATTCATTTTTCTGGAGGTTAACATGTAACAAATGCAGAATGATCTAACCGTGAGCAGGGCAGACTGCAATGACAAGTCTATCACATGCATGCCTTGAGTGGTGATGTTGGATTTTGTACAAAATTCATAAACACTTCCACTAATCAAGTCTAAATCAAAGTCCACTTTGGATTGGGGTTTGAGGAAAAATTCATTTTCTGCAACCTCCACCTCCTGGGTTCAAGGGATTCTCCTGCCTCAGCTTCCTGAGTAGCTGGGACTACAGGTGCATGCCACCACACCCAGCTAATTTTTTTGTATTTTTAATAGAGACAGGGTTTCACCATGTTGGCCAGGATGGTCTCAATCTCCTCCTGACCTCATAATCTGCCCGCCTCAGCCTTCCAAAGTGCTGGGATTACAGGCGTGAGCCACCGTGCCTGGTCATCCAACCATGAGTTTTTGATAGACTACTCTGAGCCAGGCATTATGCACAGCAGAAATTACAAGGCCCATATGCTCTGCAAAGGCCCGAGGTTGCTTCTGTTTAACCACTTTCTGCTACTGGGCTGCCATTCACCACTAAAATGACAGTCCTCAACTTGAATATAACTCATGACTGTAAATCTCTCATGAATTTTCGTTACTTCTAGTTCAACTCAGTCTTTGTAATTTATTATGGTTGATGGTGTTGTTTAATTTATGTTTTTGCCATGAAACCCTTTCTTGAAATGTGATCTTACAAATATAAAATAGAGAAAAGTAGATTTCCACTGGGAAAGAGTTGAGAGATGAATGATTCTTAGTCTCATCTTCTCAAATTTCTCTGATACTTTGATTTTTCAACAGCTCAATAATTATCTGAGTATACATATAATGTACAAAGTGGTCAAGACCTGGGCCTGTCATATCAGAAGTACATAGGTCCAAATGGGCCTCTGCTTACCACAGATAAGCTGTGTGGCAAGACCTTGGGTTTCTCTAGCCCCATTTCCTTACCTGTGAGGCAAAGGTCCTGTGGTTACCATATGGGTGGCTGCGAGAACTCCTGACATGATGCATATAAAGGATTTGGCCCAGTGCTTGGCATATTGTGACAGCCCAGTGTTATCTGACAAGAAAAAAAACTAGATACAACAACAACAAAAAAAACCAGCAAGCACACATATATAGTCATGTGTCCCTTAACGACAGGAATACATCCTAAGAAATGCATCCTTTGGCGATGTCCTTGTTGTGCAGATATTGTAGAGTGCCCTTAACACACACTTACATGATACAGCCTACTACACACCTAGGATATATGGTAGAGTTTATTGCTCCTAGGCTGCAAACCTGCACAGCATGTTGCTGTACTGAATGCTATACGCGATTGTAACACTGATAAGTATTTGTGTATTTAAACACAGCATAGAAAAGGTATAGTAAAAATACAGTATAAAAGAAAAATGCTACACGAGTATAGGGCAGTTTCATTATAATTTGTCCATCTTTGACTGAAACATCATTATTCAGCACATGACTGTGTATACAAGAAAACACACACACATCTTTTGTTTTGCTTTGTTTTGTTTTTTTGAGATGGAGTTCCGCTCTTGTTGCCCAAGCTGGAATGCAATGGTGTGATCTCGGCTCACTGCAACCTCCGCCTGCCAGGTTCAAGCGATTCTCTTGCCTCAGCCTCTCAAGTAGCTGGGATTACAGGCACGCGCTACCACGCCCGGCTAATTTTTTGTATCTTTAGTAGAGATGGGGTTTCACCATGTTGGCCAGGCTGGTCTCGAACTCCTGACCTTGTGATCCGCCCGCCTTGGCCTCACGAAGTGCTGAGATTACAGGCGTGAGCCACCATGCCTGGCCAATACACACATCTTTATATATCTAGGGCTTAGCCTACATCTATGATAGTGTGGCTATTACATTTTATAGAGAGAATAGCTACGTATGAAGAAACTCTTATAAGAGGTCATCCCATGGTGGCTCACGCCTGTAATCGCAGCACTTTGGGAGGCCGAGGTGGGCGGATCACGAGGTCATGAGATCGAGACCATCCTGGCTAATATGGTGAAACCCAGTCTCTCTAAAACTACAAAAAAAAAAAATTAGCCAGGCATGGTGGTGGGCACCTGTAGTCCCAGCTACTTGGGAGGCCGAGGCAGGAGAATGGTGTGAACTGGGGAGGCGGAGCTTGCAGTGAGCTGAGATTGCACCACTGCACTCCAGCTTGGGTGACAGAGCAAGACTCTGTTTCAAAAAAAAAAAAAAAAAAAAAAAAGAGGTCATCCCAGATTAATTTAATTCTAAGCTTTTGGTCATGGTTCCCTAAGACCTTTGACTCACACACAGCGGGAGAGGACAGTGACCTTGTGTGTAGTGCAGACGACCATTATGGGGGAAAAACAAGTTGAAATTTATAGTCCTTTACTCCTCCTGCCCTTCTCCTTTTGGCTAAGGTGAGCTTCACCAGGAACATTTTGGCCACACCAAAGGAAAACTAGCCAGAGGCAAACCAGCTCTAAGTTAATATTTGCCAATTAAATGGTTTACATTTTGGATTCACAGAAACGCTGACAGCATCTTATTAGAATATACTGCACTGCATATAGTAGGGCCTCAATGAATATCTATTGAATTGAGATTGATACTTTCATTATTATTGAGGGGTTCATTTTACCTAATGGGTCAGGGGGTTGTATGGATGGATGCCCTGAATATTCTGATGATTTGGGTTCAACTCATTTGCTTTTCTACCTGAGGTGGGTGAAAAACAATGACTCTGAATAATAGAATCAACATTATATTATCTAGTTAACATAAAATCTGAATAAAATCTAAGGAAATCTTGGAAAGGAATATTTTCATACATCATAGCATCTGTTGCCGAACTCCCCACACATACAAATACTATGGAAAAAGTAATGTCTACTGCCCAGGAGTCATCTTATAGAAGCCACAATTCTAGAAGTTGCTGTACCCACCTGGAAATCCATGTCGACTGTTTTGTCTCGGGTGCTTTTTGCTTTCAGTCCTGTGAAGGGGTTCACAAGAGGCAGCCTGGGGTAGAGAAAAAAGGGCACAGACTTTGAAATGCTTATCTCCAGACGTTGCGCTCATGAGTATTTTTGTATGTGTCATTTCTGTACTTTTGAAATGGTCTAATAGAAAACACATTACTTTTGAATTTTACTTTAAAATTTACTTAAAAAAAGAATTCATGTTTTATAATATTAAACATATCCTTGCATATTATTGAGCACCTAGAGACAATATGTAAAATTTGTTGGTTAGAAAGGCCTGGAAGGGGTTCTGCTTGACTATTTTTTCTTTCCTCTTCTTTAATAACTTTTGCTTCTTTTAAAACACAAAATCTTATCTTTTCTTCTGTTTCCTACTGACTACTATGCTGAGCTAAAGAAAATGTTAGTGATTTGAGTGCTCAAGGAAGCTTATTCGGCTTGTATGTCTTCCTTGAGCACTAGGATTTTCAAGCCTGTAGCTCAAAGGTCTTGGGAAAAAAGAAACAACTTTTTTCAGTGAGCTAACCGATATAGAAGAGAATGGCCACTCCTACCCACACCTCTTGAATCCTGGACATCAGCTCTGGCTGTTGGGCAAATGGCACTGTATATTGGCCAATGGGGGAGGATGCAGCCAACTTAAGGCCCCTTTTCAGGGAGGGAACGCTGACCCCACTCTCCTATTTCCCGGCTGCCTGCTGGTGTTTCCATTTTCGACCCCCAAACAACACCTGCAGGATAGGGAAGACCATCCACGCAGCCCAGGGCGGTCAGACTTTTAAGGCAGAGTTAGGTGGAAAATGAACTTGGATGAGCAAAGGAGGAAATCCTGCAGATGGCCCAATAAGTGGATTATGTTTGACCTCAAATAAGTAAGACAAGCTAGGGAGCAAGAAGGTTTTATCTAGTTTCATTTCACTTTCCACAAAGCCACCAAGGTCCCATCTCCAACAGAACAGGATGTGTGACTGTTCCTTGAGTAAAAAAACAGGAAACTGGACAAATCTTGAGAGATCATCATTCATTAGTACTTCTTTAGTTGATTTCTTAATATAGAGGAGCATGTAGATTATTTATAATGCTTTTGTTCTTGAGTTAAGTGAAGGAGTCTTAGGTATTTGTTGACTCATTAAATAAATAACCAACATGTAGTAGACTCAAATAAGAAACATAAAAGTGACATACATTTAGATAAATGATTATAGTGCTTTATGTTTATAGTGCTTCATGAATCAATAGTATGATTAATCCAGTTGTGCTCATAGTGTTCTTTACAACAATAACTAAGTTTAAAATAGGGAAACAATCTCAACTCTCATTAGATGATTGAGAATAGAGAAATGCCTGTCACGTTCGTATCAAGTAGAATTTATTCCCTTACCCCTGTTGCTATAATTGATGTGTCTCTTCTGTAGATCCCTAATTTAATTTCTTGTCACTTTTAAGTCAACTTTTAACTAGCAAATTAGCAAAGTACTAATGGATTCAGAGAGATTGCATCATGTGCTGTACTTTACTGTAGTCCCATTCTCTTTATATTTTACTTACTTATAAGTTAAAGTTAGAGTAATTATAAAAACTCCATATTTGTATTCTGAAATTGGCAGAATTTGGATTTGCAGTCCGTGGGTCAGCAGGTGTCTCTGACTTTCCTTATTTTCTTTGTTTAGCCACAGAAAAACAGAAAAATCAGTGAGTTTACGTGTACAGAGTTAAATGTACAAACTGTTCTCTGAAAGAGCTCAGTTCTATGTGAAAATAAATAATGTAGTAAATGTTCTTATGACTGTAATAATAGTAGCTATTGTTTATTGAGTACTTTTTATGTGCATGACACTTTATACTGCATGCTTTATGACATCTGAGCCTAACAAAATACTATCATTATTATTATCTCATTTTTATAGATATTTTCTTTTTTTAATAAACTATTTTATTTCCACATTTGTGTCTTGGGTTATTCGTGGGGTGAGAAACCTCTTCACTTCCAATCCCAGCTATCTGGTACAATCTAGTGTTGTGGTCCAGCTGTCAGCAAAGGGTAGAGGTGGGTGCAGAGCTGGCCCCCGAGTCTGTACCAACTCTTCAGAGCAGGCACCTCAGACCATGGTTGTACTTGCACTGCTTTAGGGCCTCGCTGGAGCCCTCACGCAGGGACAGGTCACTCTGAGTGGTCGAACAGTCCAGGAACTGCCTGCTGTCGTAGGCACAGGGCCCCATCTGCAAGGGCTGAGGGGCAGTGTAGGTGGAGGTCTGTTGGGCAGCAGGCTGGGCAGGCTCCGAGCTCCCCCAGCTTAAGGCACTGCCCATGACGTGTCCCACAGCCGAGTCCACGGTCACCCCTGCGGCGTGGACGCCATATGAGCCATGAGGCTCCGCTGGCCGGAAGGGGCGGAGATGGGGCGGCTGCCGGGGCGGGGGGGTGGGCGGGGTGCGCGGGCGGGGGGGTGGGCGGGGTGCGCGGGCGGGGGGGGGGGCAGAGGGCGCGGCGGGAGGGGGCTGGCTGGCCAGAGGGTCGCGCTGCCGCATCCCAGAGGCGTGGTGGCGGTGGAGGGACCTGGGCGATCTTAAAAAGACAGAGATGGCGGCAGCGGCTCTGTTGCAGGAACAAATGCCCTTTATAGATATTTTCTAGGTACAGATTTGAGGCTTTGATAAATTAAGATACTTGATAGTAAGCAGCGAGGCTGGGATCTGAATCCAGGTCTGTCCGACTACAAAATCTATTGCCTTGATCTCCTACAGTGATGAGAAAAACAAAACCAAACACGACCTTTTAAATGGAAACATTTCGGGGGAAAATAAAAAATTTTATTTTTCGTTTTGTGATTTTTTTTCACTTGCAGCCTTAAGCTCCATTCCCCAGGGTCACATGAAGTTAGTTAAATTGATGCTAACGGTGTTTACTTAGATACAATCTGCAGAGAATTCTCTACAGAGAATTTTCTTATGCAATCAAGTTTTTCTGACTTCTGGGTTCTAAGATTTTTTTTTTAAACAAGAAAAAAAGCGTAACCAAAACTGTGCTTATTGAGTAACCGAAAAGCAGCGAGATGGAACACAAAGATATTCACCCTAATTATCACCTTTCTGCTGCATTCCCTTACCCTCAGTCCGCTGAGGAGCACAGAAATGTTATCCAAAGGTGGACGGGAAAGGGAGGAAAGGCCAAGACCCAACTGCAGCCTGGCCTGAGATGGCCACATCATGTTCTGCTTCCTGCGTGGCTGCCCAGGGAGGTTTTGGATGGGCGGAGGGCCAAGTCAATGTCAGGCCTGGAACTTTACATGCTTTTCTCTCTTAGATACTATCATCCCCTTTCTCAGAGGAGGAACTGGAGATTCAGAGAAACTCTGTAGCCTCCAAGATCACGCAAACATCACTAGTAGCAGAGAAGGGATATAGAGCCATTGCGACGGTCCATAAGACTTACTCTCTTCCCACCACACCACACTCACACAGCAAGAACTGGAATAAATGACAAGGGAGGGAAGAGGGGCTCAGACTTCTCTGTATATTTACAAGGATGCAGAATGTGTTCCTGTAAGTGTACCCAAGTAGGGAATTTGGCCCTTTAATGAAAAAGGTTGAAGCAGGAAGACTTCCAGTTTACTGGATGAAACATAATGCAGCAATCAAACAGCCTGACTCTTTTGAGTGAATATCAATAAGAATACCAGCATACTATTCACTGTTCTTCAAAGGAAAAAAAAAAGGAAAGTCCTTGATTCCATGACATAGATAAATGTTCTGAGCAGGAAGAAGTTAATGGATCACTGGGAAGGGTTCACAGAGCCAGAATATTCAAGTCAAAGTCTTGCCAAACAAGAAAAGGAGAAAGTTCATTTTTGTCACGCACAGTCTGGTTGCAACAGTAAAACCTAGCTTTTGTCATCATTACATTTTCTAATACTGAAAGGACGTATTTTAGGAAAAAAGCATCCCAAATTTACAGATATGTTTTTATTTATAGAACTTCATTATTTTTTTAATCAAACTCTTCAGTGAATTAATTTTTACCACCTCCTCGGGTACAGGATAAATGGGACATTTGCAGACAGTTCCTTCCTTGCCCATGTTTGCTGTGAGGTGAGGTGTAGACGTGGGGAACCTCTCTGGGGGAAGAGGAGGGGTGTGGCAGCCCCACGACTGGTCATGAGGCCCCACGTCACAGAACCTCCACTTGGAGGGCAAGGCTGAGAGCCCCACCACACCTCATGATGGGGAGTTCTTCTGTCTAGAGATGTTATTTATTGTCATTCAAGTTAAAGAACTAAAATCCTAAGATAAAGAGCATATCCCAAAACCAAAACTAGGCCTTCTAACAGTAGCTCTGTGCTGATCCTGCTTCAACAAGGAGGCAGAGTAGAGAGGAAGGAGGTGAAGGATATGGAATCCACTGAGCTCCCACTGTATGCCAGGCATATTATGCATCGATCTAAGCCAATGCTGGTAGATAGACATTTCAATTTCATTTTCATAGTTGAGGGCACTGGGTGTCAGAGAGCAACAAGTCAAGCTAACAGCAGGTTGAACTGGAATTAAAAGCAGAACTGAATGATTGCATGCTCACCTGTATAGCACAATATGTGGATTTTCTTGGTATTGAAGAAATAGGTTTTAGTTCCAGCTGTACCATTTACTAGCTGAGAGGCCTTACATTACCCCCTCTTCCCCATGGGGAATCCCTTCCTGCCTCAAAATATTGTTTGGATTAAATGAGCCAATGTTCGTAAAAGTGTTTTGGAAATTGTAAACACCATAACGAAGAGTTATAGTTTTATTTTAACACATTTCATTCATTGCAATATGATTTCTCATATGAATTACCTCCTAAGGATAGTCAATATTTATGGAGCTCCCAGTATAGGGAAGGCATCCTTCTTGATGAAATGAGGGGCTTTAACAATCCCTACAACATATGACTTTGATGTAGCAAAAATGAAATCTAGCATGTGTTCTATGAAAGTAGCCGGTAACAAGTGGTCTAGCAAAGCTGCAGTGCTATATGCTGAGCGATAGAGGTATTTGTTGTAATATCCACTCCAATTCCTTAGGAAAATAGATGGTGGCAAAGAAGATTAAGTGATACTGCTCATTGAGTGATGAGAATTTTTACATACTGGATGTTCAGTGGGAGTTTCATTTTGTCCCAATCTCCGCTGACACTCTAAGCTCAGGAGAATGGTAGTAATCCAAAAGAAGAGGACAAAACCAGAGATTCTGGATGGAGGGCAATCCCCTCTCCAGCGGACATTGGTAACATCTGAAGACATTTTTCATTGTCACAAATGGAGTGAGAATGCTACTGGTATCTAGTGAGTAGAGGCCAGAGATGATACTAAACATCCTACAATGCACAGGACGGCTCCACAAGAAAGAATTATCCAGCCCAAAATGTCGATAATGCAGAGGCTGAGAAACCCTGGGCTAGTTGGCTATATTTCTCAAAGACTTGCTAAGAGGTAGACAAAATTGATGACTCCAATCTTTGACTCATGAGCTATATCCAGGCTAAATACAGTAGAGCTTAGAGACTCTAATTTTGCAAAGACTTTCTCTGAAAAGCACTGTTGGGAGTTCCCTGGAAACTCCCTTCTCTCCCAGTGAGGAGATGATGAGATAGCTCTCCTACTTCCACACCAAATAGGACTCTCAGGTCGTACATCCACCGTGGGTCCAGAGCAGAGCCCTTCGTGTGGGTCATGGAAGTGTTGGGTCTGTGCCATGAGCGTTGGGTGGCCAGATAAACCAGTGAGGACTCTCACCTGGAAAAGTGGACAGGTGGCTTCAGGTCATAGCACACGTGGTAACTTGGACCAACTCTTCCCTGAAACCAGTTAGATAATCATGATGAAATAATAATAATGAGAAAGAATATTTCTAAAATTTCTAAGAGTCAACAAGATGTGAATAACTTTTACCCTGGCAAATGGACTGATTATCATGGTGTCATATAGCTATGGGTAGAGTTCCCATGTGATCCTGACCAATCAGCACCCTCAGAAATGACTGATCTGGGTGCAGGGCCTGGGGACACCCATTTTCTCTGTGAACACTCTACGAGGTTCCCCTTCCTCATCCTGGCATGGCTTCTCCTGCTCCAGGTTTCCTATCTCCTCAGCCTCTCTCGGGCACTCAGTCTGAGCAGAAGGGACATCACAGCTCCAGACATGCACCTATTCTTCACTCTGGGAATGTGAACTTGTTCCCCTACTTCTCAGATTGGCTGAGGGATTTTTTTGAAAATGAATGTCTCATTTCTTGATAACTTTGGTTTTGTTGAAAATGCTAGTTTGTTTCTAGTTGAAACTGGGTAAAAACAATGGAAGCAAGTGAAAATCTTTATTTCATTAGCAGAAACAAAGCATGTATTTTCACCATAGGTTATCCAGATAGAACTTTTCATACACACTCAGGTACTGACAAACACCAAATCAGGCATTTGAGGCTTTGATATTTACTTGGAAAAAACCCTGTTCAAGGTCCATGATAGGCAAAGAGTTGCAACCATATATAAAATTCTGTATATAAATTCTATATATAAAATTCTGCTACTCCCCTTTAGTTCTTAATATAAAATTCCCAGAAAAGTAGAAAGACATGATGACCCAATACAACGGCCCCCAGGAACCTAGCATGACATTGGAGCCGAGGTAATGAGCACTTGCCCCGTTATCATGTAGGCGACCACATCCTTCCCAATGTGGAAGAGCCTCCTTCAGCCCTACGCCCTGGCTAGGCCTCAGCCTCAGCTTGCAGCACTTCCTGTGTTCCTCAGATGATGCCTCTGTGATCACAGGAAACCAGAAAGGGAACCTGATGACTATCAATTGCACCCCACAAATGCCAGTAACTATACCCCCAACTTTCTGATTTGACATCATTTCCTATTGACTTGGGTTCCTATTTAGAGACTATGTTTGTTGAAACTACATGATTATTTCAGAGAGAAGGCAAGGTCCATTATTTCATTTTTTAGAGAATTCTAGTCATAGTGAAATGCTCAGAGTGAAGATGCTGGCAAGGAACAAAATGGAATTAATATCCATTCAGTTCCCATTGACTGCCAGAAAATGGGATAGATGTCCTACATGTTCAGAATCTCAGGTGATTATCATAAGAACCTGGTAAGTAAACTTATTCGTGAAAGAAATAACTGATGCTTAGACAGGGACAGTTATCTGTCCAAACAAATAGTTCATGCTCTTTCAATTGCACTATTGGACCACCTTGAATACCCTTAGTGTTTATTAACTTTATAGAAATAGGGCCAGGTGCAGTGGCTCAGGCCTATAATCTCAATGTTTTCAGAGGCTGAGGTGGGTAGATCACTTGACCTCAGGAATTTGAGACCAGCCTGGGCAATATGGTGAAACCTCATCTCTACAAAAACACAAAAATTAGCCAGGTGTGGTGGGGCGTGCCTGTAGTCTCAGCTATTCTGGAAGCTGAGGTGGGAGGATGGCTTGAGCCCAGGAGACAGAGGTTGCAGAGAGCCAAGATTGCACCACTGCACCACTGCACTCCAGCCTGGGCTACAGAGCAAGACCTTGTCTCAAAAACAAACAAAACTTTATAGAATAAACTATGGCCTTTGTGGGTAATTATGCGCTGACCCGGACCTACTGCCTAGCCCTGCAGAGCCAGGTCAAGACAGAATGGGCAGTGACTCAAGAAGCCATGGCTAAAGGATCATGTTGGACACACATCTGGAAGAGTTCCCACCTCCCACCCCACCCCCACCCTGCTCCCCACACCGCTCCCCACCAGCATTCTGCCCTAGGACCCTTCTTCTTAATGGAGGGGAAAAGGCTAAGAAAACAGAAAATCGTCTCTGTTATTGTGAACTTACTTTAGCAGATAATATCATGGGTGGGATACCTGGAGAGGGATCAAAACCTCATGGCCCAGACTTAAGGAAATGATCAAAATGTGTAATGAGGATCATGTTTTGGAAACATGTGGCCAACATATTTTTATTCTCCAAAATAAATCATGTCACCTTTCGATCTATCTTTATTATAGCTAATCCATATTTACTACCCATGGAAAGAGATGATAGTTGCCTAGAACAAACTCACTTTTTGAATTAATTGTGAGATGCTGGGCTTGAAAATCAGGTTCAATTTTTTTTTAAAGAGTTTTCTAAAGTTGTGATTCTCTCATTTGTAGGTCAAAAGGCCACCCTGGCAAACTAAGAACACAGAATTTTATTACATCTGCTGGATATGAAGACTCAGCATATGATATCGGTGACGTTAACACCCTCCCAGGGAGAAGCGCTGTTCCTTCTGGCTGGGAAGTGCGAGCTGGTGAGGAGAGTGAGAGGGGTAGAGCATTACATGGAGGAACTTTCTGGTTCCCCTGCCTCTGAGGGCCTTATGCCAGAAGGGATAGAAAGCCCAATGGAAACCCAAGATAGGCATAAGGAGAATCTGTGAGTGTCTGGCTCCTGTCAAGCTTCTCTAATATGGCCCTCGTAGAACTTCACCAAAAGTGGAAGGCATTTGCAAAGGTGAGCCCAAACCAGCACCACTTTCCACACAGGCTGTGCATGTAGGAGTCCCAGATGCTTCTCAGGGTCTCTGAGAGGATACAAAGGTACTGAGGGGGCCGATGAGCACAGCACCTGGGATTTCGATGAGAAGCTGCAGGAAGGGAACTTTACATCCCAAGGGCATGATGTGGAGTCAATAGTGGTAAGTTCAGTCTGGTTATTACACCAGCCAGTTCAGAGGAAGAGTGAAATCCCTGAGATCAGCAGGGCAAAGTGCTGGAAGTTGTTGAGGATGCAGAGATTAGCAGGAAGACAACGCTAAGAACTCATTCACACACCCTGCCCCTGGGTAGCGATGTCATCCTGGGGATGACAAGGAGGAAGACAGAGAAACACAGAAAAGCCTAAGCAGGCACCACAAAGAGACCGAGCCCATCTGAAAAAGGCTGCTCTAACCTGGTGGAAACTATTTTAAGTTGGTAAGTTTACTGTCTCCCCGCAATATCAGAATGAGCAAGAGATGACAGGTATAGGTTGTGTACATTTCCCCTCTGCATTGAATCATAGAGTGTGCATGTTCCACCACTGTGCCCTGCTCAAAGTTAGCTGGGTGGCTGTGCCCTGCTCAAAGTTAGCTGGGTGGCTGTGCCCTGCTCAAAGTTAGCTGGGTGGCTGTGCCCTGCTCAAAGTCACTTGGGTGAGGGGAGCCAGTGGGAACCAAAATCCCATCTCACACCCACCCCCTGCGCACTCTGGAGCTGGGCTGCCACATGCTGGAGAAAGGTGTCTTTGTCTAATTATTCTGCCTAAGGGCATGCCTTTTGTTAATTAGTAAAAAGAACCCTTATTTGTGCTCTAGGGAGTGGGTGTCTGTTTAGGAGGTAATTCGTGATAAAGCCACACAGACAAGATACAAGGCTTTAAATAAATTGAATCTATGAAGCTTCCTAACCCCATGGAAAGACAAAATTAGTTTACACAAAAATAATCATTAAAGAACTAATGAAAATAATGTTTGAATTCAGCCACCAGACAGTACATTCCAGAGCCTTGAGAAAAACTGATGGTCATGAAAAAAGTCATTCACATAAGTGACACCATGGTGTGAAGTCAAGGAATGCAGACTCTGGAGTCAGAGGGCTTGAGTCAACCTGAGTGTCTTCAGCTTTGTCTTCTGTGTGACAGGCTCCAGCGACTGTTGTGAGGATTAGTTGAGATAATAAATACAAAATGCTGAGCATCCAGCCTGGACTAGAGAAAGGACTCAATAAGTACTAATTACCAGTATTTGTTATTTAATTTCACTTTTGTCTGCATCCCCTTGTGTGAAATGGTTTGGACAACTAATCAAGGAAAACCTTCCCTCAGGGACATTGCTGATATTGCAATCTTCACTAGATACACTTATCTCTACCTCCACCTCCACCTCCACCTCTATCTCTTCTCTGTCTCTATCTGTGTCTCGCTGCTGTTTAACTATCTAATTATTTGTAAATGAACTGGTGGGTTTGTTGTTGTTGCAGCCTGGCTAATGTTATCCAGATGTATCGAAACCTCAGGAGTGACATGGAACGGTAGTCCCTGCTTGAACCACTTACCTGCTTTCCTCACACCAGCAATCACACACACCTGACACTGACCTGAAGCCTCTGACCTGTCCTCAGAGGCAAAGACTGAGTAGACAAGATGCCTGGTTACCAGCAATCATCTGCAATTTCCTCTGAGCTAATGAGATTGCTTTTCTCTTTGCTCAAATTATGTGAGAATATTTTTAAAAAGAATTTAATGTGCTCTTTTGATATTTCAGGTGTTCAGTCAAAAGCCTATGTTATTCTCCATCTCTCTCTCTCTCTTTTCCTAGTTGGGTAATCAAAATGGCACAACCAGAAATATTTATATCTGCAACAGAAAAGAAGAATAAATGTATTCATGCACAAGTACATTATATATGTATATATGTTTGTGTATACATATATCTATATAATTGATATATTTGGGAGAAATAAAAGGTTTCATTAAGCACACAGGTTCTAGAGTTAGACCCTCTGTTGCAAATTACTGTCCTGTCACTTAACTCCTGACAGAACAAAGTGCATACTTGGACAAAATGCCTGCTCTGTAAAAATGCCTTGGTCTTGAATAAAATGCCTGCTATGTCAAAGCTTCTATTTTCCCATCTGGAGAATGGGAACAATAATAAGAACCCTCACTTAACAGATAATGGACAAAGGTGCTTACAGCACAGAGCCTGCCACAGACAATGTCCTCAATTAATGCAAACTATTAATATTATGAAAAGTGAATATCTGTTTTCTGACAATGTTTTCAATAATATAAATTATGCCTTTGTTCCCTTTATTTGTTTGAAAATAAAAAAATAAAAAAGCAAACAAAAAAGTGTCTTTAAAGTGTCCATTTGTCTTTCTTCTAGACTGCTAGTAATCCTTTCCTGTGTTTAGGGAATTTTTACCTCATGGGTTTTGGTGAATGAATGAATTCATCTGCCTCTACAGAAAAGAAAATGCCTGATGCATTTTCTCAGCCTTTATTCCAGGTAGTCAGGTAGACTGTGGACTCCAGCAATTAGACACACTCCTCACAACCTCCCCATCACACACACACACACACACACACACACACACACACACACACACGGCTGCTGGAGTTGCAGGATCTGGAAGGAACTGTCTGGCAGGGATGGAGTGTGCAGGGTGCCTAGTGAGTTCCAGGGTGACTGTGGCTGCCCTAGCTGTGGCAGCACCAGGGCTCTAAGCCGGGTCCTGCAGACTGGCTCACCCTGCAGCATGGGTGCCCTCTCCTCCTTCCCATTCCCAGGACACATCCTGTGCAGGGGAAGAACGAGTCCTTCTAGTTGTAGCCACAGGTCCGTTGGTCTGCTGACCTCCACCTCCTCAACATTCAACTTCCCAGCATTGAGTATCTCAGAAATGGTATTTATCAGAAAAGAGGGTGAACAGGGCAACTGCTTTAGGAGGAGCCCTCCGAGCCAGCTGCTTCCTCTCCTGTCTCCTAGGGAGAAACCTAAGCTGTCAGAGTTCACACCTGTCCCACACCACACGAGCCAGAGCTGGACAAAAGTGACAGGGACAATCACTGTCCAAGGTTAAAGGAGCCCTGAGGCACCAGAAGATCTCCAAGAAGGCCACATGGAAGTCATAAAATGGAACCGAATGGAGGGGAAGAGAAGTTCCGTAATGTGGGAAAATGAAGTACTAACAATATTTGACTGGTTCCCCTTGATTTAGCTGGGTTACCACTTCAAAACAGTCAGCAAAGCATTTTAACAATGAAAACTGTTGGGGAAATTAAACGGCTGGAAATGGAGGGAAACTGTGCATGGTGGTGCATGCCTGTAGTCCTAGCTACTCAAGAGGCTGAGGCAGGAGGATGGCTTGAGCCCAGGAATTCAAGGCTGCAGTGAACCATGATTATACCACTGCACTTCATCCTGGCCAACATAGCAAGACCCTATCTCTGCAAAATAAAAATAAAAAATAGGGGGGAGATAAAAATGTAGTAGTAACAATAAAATCTACTAATTACTGAAAATTTACTGTATGTCAGGAGCTATACTAGGTGTACTTGGCTATTTAGTCTGTGTTATTATTGTATCCATTTTCAGATGAGAGATTTGAGACGCAAAGAGATTAAGAAGTCTGCACAGGGTGAGGCAGCCCCTGTGTGATAAAGATGAACAGTTAGACATTTTAAAATGTTTTGGTTGGGTGCCGTTGCTCACGCCTGTAATCCTAGCACTTTGGGAGGCTGAGGTGTGTGGACTGCTTGAGCTCAGAAGTTGGAGGCCAGCCTGGGCAACACGGTGAAACCCCATCTCTATAAAAAATACAAAATTAGCCAGGCATGGTGGTGTGCGCCTGTAGTCCCAGTTACTCAAGAGGCTGGGGATGAAAGGATTGCTTGAGCCTGAGAGGATGAGGCTGCAGTGAGCCATGAGTGTGCTACTGCACTCCAGGGTGGGCGACAGAGCAAGATCTTGTCTCAAAAAATACATATAAATAAAAAATTCTCCAATGACATGGGAAGTTGCTCAGAACATAAGCTGAACTGAAAGAATACAGAACACTATACATGTAAATATATCTATAGTCCATAAAATCATATTAATATTCATGTATCTACAATGAAAAAATCTACAGTCGAGCATATGATAATGCGAATAGTAGTGGGCCTTCGTGATATGACCATAGATGTTTTTATTGTTATCTTTCCCCATTGCTCTGAGTTTCTTCAACCAGCACCGTTACCAGCACGTTCTACCTATCCGCTGTGTGACTTCTGTGCCGTTACTTGATGACTCTGTGCCTCATTACCTCATCCATAAAATGAAAATTCCAAGTACCCATATTACGTGATCATTGTGAAGATTAGAAGGTGAAAATCATTTAGAAAAAAAAGGCTAGCAAATAGAAAATGCTCAGTAAGTATTTGCTATTATAAAAGTTAATGTTTATTAAATATGCAACAATTTAAAATATTATGCTGAGGAAAAGTGTTTATGAACAACTCCTAAGCAATTAGAAATCCTTCTCATTTCCATAGAAATTAGGCAATCCCCATGGCCCCCTCAAATTCGGGCAGAGAACCCCGTCGAGACTGCTAGCCTGAACTGAGATAAGCAGGGTGAGCAGGGTGGGGGCGCAGTGCTGAGCCTGCAGGCGGCACTGAAGTGCCCAAAAAACCACTTTCTTTTCTCTCCCCAATTCAGGCCACACCCTCCAGCCCCTGACCCGAGGTGTCTAGCCACCAGGTCCGCACTTTCCTGCCTTCTCCTTGGGGACACCACCCTGAAGACAGGATGTCACTGCTGGAAGCATTCGCCTTCTCGTCCTTCTGGGCACGTGAGTTGCTGTCTGAACATTTCAGTCTAGCTGCATGACCAAAATAATTCTTCAATGTTTCCCTCTTCCACTCTCAGATGTTCATTGGAAATTATCCTCTTTTACTTACAGTTGGACTTGGATTATCGAAAGTGGAGCAGTTCCAGCTATCCATTTCCACGGAAGTCAAGAAAAGTATTGACATATCTTGCAAGATAAGGAGCACAAACTTTGAAAACGATGTCATTCACTGGTACCGGCAGAAACCGAATCAGGCTTTGGAGCATCTGATCTATATTATCTCAACAAAATCCGCAGCTCATGGCAGCATGGGTAAGAGGAGCAACAAAGTGGAAGCGAGAAAGAATTCTCAAACTCTCACTTCAATCCTTACCATCAAGTCCATAGAGAAAGAAGACATGGCCATTTACTACTGTGCAGGATGGGATTACACTGTACTAGAACTGTAGAGACAACATGCACAAAATCCCCTCCCAGCGTCTGTGCCCACCACATCCTTCCCAACAGGGGCAACCACAGCCAGTCCCCAGCTGGGCTCCCAGACTCAGGCTCGCCTTCTCTGAGGCTCTTCCAGGGCTTTCCAGGAAGCTGTTATGGGTTGTGCTTACACTTTCATTCCCACCTGATCCCAGGACTCGTGCTCCAGAATCTTTATTTGACACTGTTTCTTAATGAGTTAAAGGCTTGTCTGGGGACTGAGAGAACATAGGTCGGGCCACTGTCCATCATATCACCACCTAGAGACTTCTAGTAAGTAGCAAGGTGCAGTTGAGAGAGGGATCCTTATAATGTACAGTCAAGACAACCCCCCTGCAATATAACTATCACTGGTGCCATTTACAATGAAAGAAATGAAAGCTTACAGAATTGGGGTTGCATGATCTGCCAGACGAGTCATGTCTTTGAGCTGGTCTGTGAGACCACACCGAACAGTTTAAGGGTTGTAATTCTCTAAGTAAATGCTAGGATATCTGAGATAAATTCCGGAGGGAGTAAGTGCCTTTTTTTCTGCGAGGGGTAGAGAGGAGAATTTGCCAGCATGAGATCGTCAGACTAGAGCTCCAAGTCACCCCGAGTATCGTTGGATGAGACCCTCCATGTTGGAATAACCCTTCATCTTACCTGTAAAGGAAGAGAGAATTGTATCGTGTGTGTGTGTGTGTGTGTGTGTGTGTGTGTGTGTAAGTTCTCTACAGTGTTCTCAATTCTTTGTATGTATTAGCTCCTTTAACCCACACTACCTATAACGTCTGCCCTGTTGTTCTTATCAAACATATCTAACTCCTGAAATAAGTGGAGTATTAGTTCATGCACTTGTCCAAATCACAGAGCTGATAAGTGGCAAGACAGCCCAGGGAGGGACCCAGGTAATCTGGTTCCTCTTGAATATGACACTAAACTGCTTCTTAATCACAGGAGTATAAAAGAAAAGACACGTTGTTTCTATCCCTATGGAGGAGACAGAACTGACCATCATGAAACATTAACTGACACAAATTACTACTGTGTGCTGAAGCACGTGCCCAGGGTTCCAGTGATTAGGTGTATTCAGAGAATAAAATGCCGATAAAGTACCAATTGACTTTTCAATATAAAAACATAAGAAATTTGGGTTTTCCATATCTAGGTATGTGACAGGTACTGTTATCTATACTTCATGTTCATTATCATTATTATGTGATCGTGTAAATTTCTTAAGTCTCTGGAAGCCATTTAGGCACTTGTAGATGTAGAACTGAGACACAAAGATTTCAAATAACTCAGCCAATGTTGGATAGGGTAAGTGGTCTAGAAGAGTGCATATTGTCACAGGTCATTAATAGTGATATTCAGATGAGCTTTTGAAGGACCTGATATATTTTTAAATATAAAATTAAAAGAACAGAATATAAAACTGTAAATGTAAAACCCATTAAAAATGTTTAATCATGGCTGGGTGCAGTGGTTCATGCCTGTAAACCCAGCACTTTGGGAGGCCACGGCGGGCGGATCATGAGGTAAGGAGTTTGAGACTAGCCTGGCCAATATAGTAAAACCCGGTCTCTACCAAAAATACAAAAATTAGCCGGGCGTGGTGGTGCACGCCTGTGGTCCCAGCTACTCAGGAGGCTGAGGCAGGAGAATCGCTTGAATCTGGGAGGTGGAGGTTGCAGTGAACCGAGATCGCACCACTGTATTCCAGCCTGGGTGACAGAGTGAGACTCTGTCTAAAAAAAAAAAAAAAAAAAAAAAAAAAATTTAACCCTGTGATTCTGTGTTAATGATCCAAACAAATATATTACTATCTACAAATGTGTAGAGAACATGCTTAAAAATAAATTCTGGTTGCTCTTATTTTCTTTATTTTAATTAATTAATTAATTAATTAATGTTCTACTAGAATCTTCTCAAAATATTTTCATCATTTTGCAACATTTGGTGAGGTTTTCTTCAGTGAGGATTGGGTACTTTTCCAAGCTCCACAACTTTGTGATTTGGGACGTCATGTGTGCCACGTTGTTGTCGTCTATCAGAGGGAGATAATAATACCACTGCCTCTCAACGCTGGTGAGAAGTGTGAAGGAAGTAATGGAAGAAAATGTTTAGAACAATGTTAGCAAGTCTACAATAGATGTTTGATATAACGTTAATTTTAAAGGTTTATTATCACATGTAAAAATGAACTTTATTTAAAAACACCCCTCTCTGTGACATAGTGTTCATGAGATAGTTCCAAATTCCAAGGTGAGTCCCCACAGACCACCCTGTCGGTCCCTCCAGCAATTTCAATCAAGTTTCCTCTTGAGGCGCACCCTCATTATAAGTGAAATTGGATTTCTCTGAGTTATAATCTGCATTGTGACATCCCAATTAATTATAAACCAAATACTTTACTGGATTTCAAATAGAAATGACTAGAGTTTTTAAAATGAGGCATGAATAATGCTAGTGTAAAATTTCAGTTTACCTTTTTTAAAATTGTAAAATACTGTCCATGTTTTATACTCCTGAGTCCTGAATCCCCAAAACATTAACAGAGGGATCAATTTTTATGTGAGGTAAAGAAAGCTACACGCTCATATATCTGGAACAATATTGTACAGTCTGAAAATCAAGGAGGGAACAGCTAAGTTTGAAGTAGAATTAGTTCAACTCTAGAGCTGCCCCCATCCGGTTCCACAGCTAAGTTTGAAGCAGAATTAGTTCAACTCTAGAGCTGCCCCCATCCGGTTCCACAGACACATTCTTGTCAGGTAATGCACTCTGCACCGCGTCAGTGGTCAGTGCAGTGCTCCTGGGAACTGCTCAGCTCTGCAGTAGGCCATCAAGTCCCCAGAGGTCACCTGACCCGCCACATTTTTCTCTCTCACCAAGTCATGCCACGCTCTCTCCCCACTGACCGGGGCCAGCCAGCAACCAGGGCCCTTCTCCTGGGGATACGGTTCAGCAGACAGCAGCAAGTGTCCCTGCTGGGAATATTCATCTTTTTCTCCCTCTGCAGCTGTGAGTTGCTCCTCAATATTTCAACATAGATGAGAGATGAAAGTAATTCCTTTTTTTCTTTTATGTTGAGACAGTCTCGATCTGTCATCCAGGCTGGAATGCCATGGCGTGATCTCAGCTCACTGCAGCCTCTGCCTCCCGGGTTCAAGCATTTCTCTGTTGTGCCTCAGCCTCCAGAGTAGCTAAGATTACAGGCATGCACCACTGCACATAGATTATTTATTTATTTATTTATTTTAGTAGAGGCAGGGTTTTGCCATGTTGGCAAGACTGGTCTTGAACTCCTGGCCTCAAGTGATCTGCCCTCCTTGGTCTCCCAAAGTACTGTGATGACAGGCATGAGCCACCACACCCGGCCAGATGAAAGTGTTTCATTATCACTTCCTCTTTCTATGTCCCCAGGTTCACAGGGACTTCTCTTTTCTGTTTGCAGTTGCACTTGGTAAGTTAAATTTAAAGCAATAAAAAATGTCAACTGCATTTTTGTCAACAGAGCAACAGATAAAAGTGTCTAGGTATCTTGTGTGGTGTCCACTGAAGACTATGTAAATATAGTTATACACTGGTACCAGCAGAAACTGATTCTAAATTATGAACCATCTGACATATATCACTTCAATAGAAAGTCCCAGTTCAGGTTTGGTTAGGTAAGAAAAACAACAAACTTGAGGTAAGAACAAATTTTCAAATGCCTACTTAAGTCTTTACTATAAACTTCATAGAAAAGGAAGCGGAGGCCATATATACTGCACTGCTTAGGACCCACAGCATCAGTGCCACACTGTCCCACACCACATCCTCTCTTGGGTCTCTGCCCAACCCCACATTCTTCCCATGGGAGCAAACGCTATGGACTCCTAGCTGGGCTCCCAGCCTCAACCTTGCCTTCTCTGCAGCACTTCTGGATCTTTGTAGGAAGCCACCTTGGGTTAATGTTTTAAGCAGGAAGCATGCCTGATCATGACGTTCCCCGATATTCATTGAACACTACTTCCTAATGAATTAAGGGAATGAGTGGACACAGGCTAAGGCCCCATTCCTGTCAGCATCCGGAGACTTCTATTAACTGCAAATGGCTTAGGCCAAGGAAGAGAATCGTTGTGTATCAGGAATCCCATATATCATTATTACAACACCCCTGCAACAGAACTATTATTTGCCCATTTAATAAAGAAATTAAAGCTTACAAGGTTAAAGTGACTGGTCGAAGACAAGAAGTGCATGATTTTTGTTTTTTGAAACAGGATCATGAGGCCACCCTGAATATCTAAAAATCACAGTTGTACAACAAACAGACTCTTTGAGGTGACTTTGGGGTGGAGCAAGTGTCTTTTTTCTGTAGAGAAGAAGATGGTTCCTCACTTCACACTAAGGGGTGTGGCAGTGTGATGTCATCAGAAAAGAGCCCCAGGCATCAGACTGTTAAATGAGCCATATTTTGCATTTATTAAGTCCTTTAACCTCTGGCAACCTCTGAGGTCTGTTCTGTTATGAACAGAAGTGCATTTTACTCAGGTAAGTGAGATCTATGTGTCCTAGCCACTCATCCAGGTCCCACAGCTGGTTCGTGGCAGTGTAGGATTGGACCCAGCTAATCTGGCTCCAGAGTCTGTACTCCTTAATCACAGAAGGGTGAAGAGAAGTACATTGTTCCTACTCCCATGGAGAAGACAATACTGACAACTTTTGTAAAACATTTACTGGCATAATTATTATTTTGAACCGAATCAGGTAACTAGCATTTGAGCAATTAGGAATCCTGGTTGAATAAGTGAAATAACAATAAATTATCAATTTTTTCAAAATATAAAGTGATACAAATTAGATTATTTTATGATGCCATATCTAAAATAATTAAGAAAAATGAAGAATACCTTTAATCCATGTACTTTTCCTATAGCAGTACATACTAGGCACCCCATGGAAAAATATAGATACCACCTTGCATTTGTGCCATGTGTTGTCTTATTTATTCGATAATTTCCAAGGTCAGGATAACATATTCACCCTCATCATCCCAGGAAGGTTACTGAAGGAAATAAAGGGGGTACCAGGAAAGGCTGACCTGGGGCTGGAATCAGACAATCGGTCAGTCTTTATCCTCCCATCCCGATGCACCTCAGCCTTTTGTGATCCACATCTTGTCTGTGTAATTCCTGACCATCATGTTCCCTCAGGGTAGGCCACACTTGGTTTCTCGAATCTATATGGGCCTTTACTTGTTAACTTTAATATTAGCTAAAGTAGACAGTAAGATCTGAGGAAAAACACAGCGAATCTGAGACCATAAGCTGTTTTCAGACAGGGATGCATAAACGGCCTTGTGGAAATACTTGTGTCACCCTCTTCTTGTGGTTGTCTCATCTACTATTCAAAACAGCCTCAGAGAGCAGCAATGAGGTACCCACAGCCAGATACCTGTGTCAAGATCATAGAGCAGAGCTCTCCCACAGCCTTTTAGGATCAGACTAAATGGTAATAAACAAAGAAAGAGACACTGGATTCATAGTGCATTCAAATGATAGAATACTATGTAGCCTGTGAAAATGACATTTTATGCATTTATTAATAAAATTCAAACATCTTCACAATACAATGTAAAGAAAAGTTCTTGAAGTGTACAAAACCTCTTAAAATATAAATGTCTGTGTTGATGGAATAATTTTTAAAAAGCCAGAAAGGAATTATCCAAAATTTTAGAATAATTATTCCCAAGGGAATAATCATTTAAATTATTCTATGTACTTTTACTAATTTTTATATATTTTCTTAAGGGAAAAACTAAGGTTTTGTTGTAAGATATACTTAACAAAGTAATTTTCTCTTGTTTGGTAGTAATACTAAGACGATAGCGTCATTACGTATGTGTACCACTTAACCCACTTACCCGATCTGCCCAGCACTCATGGGGTACAGGAAACCCTGGAACTGCTCATAACTGTAGCAGCTCATGAAGAACCTCAAGAAACCACCTGATCTAGTACTTCTGAGAGACCTCAACAGCCCTGCCCTCCAGCCACTGACTTGAGACCGCCAGCTAATAGGGTTACCTTCTCCCTGGGGAACCAGACTGGCAGAAAGCATGCCACTGGTAGTAGCCATTATCTTCTTCTCCCTCTGGGCTTATGAATTACCCCCTAATCATTTCAGTCTACAGAAGAGACTGAAGTCATTCTGTATTGTTACCTCTTCACATATCATTGGCTCATGGGAATTTCTCTTCCTCACTTGCAATTGGACTTGGGCATTTGAAGCAACCTGAAACATATATTTCCAGACCAACAAATAAGAGTGCCCACATATCTTGAAAGGCATCCATCCAAGGCTTTAGCAGTAAAATCATACACTCGTACTGGCAGAAACCAAACCAAAGCTTAGAATATTTATTACATGTCTTCTTGGCAATCTCTGCTCAAGATGGCTCAGGTGGGAAGACTAAGACTAAGTTTCTTAAGACTAAGAAACTTGAGGTAAGTAAAAATGTTCACACTTCCGCTTCCACTTTGAAAATAAACTTCTTAGAGAAAGATGAGGTGGTATACCACTGTGCCTGCTGGATTAGGCGCCACAGGGTTAGAGTTCTCAAGATAACCTACACTGAAACTATCTCCAGGTCTGTGCCCATCCACATCCTTCTCCGTATGGGCAACCACAGAGGGTTGCTCAGCTGAGTGCCCAGCCAGAGCCTGCCCTCCCTGCAACTCTTCTGGAAAGTTGCAGGAAGACATCTTAGATTCCGCTCCCTTGGTGTGCAGAATCACATCAGTGACTCATGGTGTCGAAACGGGAAAAGTTCTCTTGTCCCTTCTCAGGGCGTGCGATGAGGATGTGGCTCACTTTTTGGTGCCCCACTCCTCAAACCTCTAGGGGGAGCATGCACACGTGCAGGTTGTGGGACTCTGACTCCACAGCAGTGTCTAAGGGTGCATGCTTATAACTCCTGAGGCCCCAGTAGGCCTGTGTTGCAGGGTGCTCTTTTAGTTTGGCTGTCCATAAGCGGCTTGTTTTAGTCAGCTCAATAAGACCCCCTATCTTATCACAAGGACGGAGAGCTTTCTGTATCCCGGAGTTTCTTGCCTTGGTGTACTGAAAGAATTGGATAACATGTGGGCTTGGAGAATGAGTGCAAATTTTTTCTTTTCTTTTTTCTTTCTTTCTTTTTTTTTTTTTTTTTTTGAGACGGAGTCCGCCCTGTGGCTGGGCTGGAGTGCAGTGGCGCAATCTCCTTCACTGCAAGCTGCGCCTCCCGGCTTCACACCTTTTTCCCGCCTCAGCCTCCCGAGTAGCTGGGACTACAGGTGCCCTCCGCCACGGTTGGCTAACTTTTTGTATTTTTACTAGAGACGGGGTTTCACCGTGTTAGCCAGGATGGTCTTGAACTCCTGACCTCGTGATATGCCCGCCTTGGTCTCCTAAAGTGCTGGGATTATAGGCGTGAGCCACCGCGCCAGGCTGAGTGCAAAGTTTTATTGAGTGGAAGCAGCTCTTAGCAAATGGAGGAACCAGAAGGATGGAGTGGGAAGGTGGTTTTCCCCTGGAGTTGACAGCTCAGCGGCCGGGCTTCCCTCCAGCCACCCCGGCCAAACTCCACTTTGTTCCTCCAGTCGATGGTCTGCAGCCTGCCAGTCCCCGTAGGTGTGCTCCTCCACAGCGGTGTTCCTCTCGATGTCCAACCACTTCTGTGTGTGCCCGCCAGGGTCTCGGAGGTTTTATAGGCACAGAATGGGGGCGTGGTGGGCCAGGGTGGTCTTGGGAAATGCAACATTTGGGCGCCGAGGCAGGAGTGCCTGTCCTCACCGAGGTCCGTGGACACAGGCCCGGGGGTGGAGCCCTCGACAGGGACCACACCCTTCCCTTCCCAGCACTTCCCTCCCCCAATCCCATATCGGTGTCAGCAATTAGGATCCGAATTAGGAACAGTTTGACACTATTTCCCACAACATTAGGATAGCTGGGAACTCTGAAAATACAGGGTGGGTGGCTTAGAGCAAAATTCATCTGTCTAGTAATTCACTACGTAGAGATTTCTAGTAACTAAATGGTTCAGAAAGAAGGCAGGAAGCGGTATATATTTTACACAGATATTCCCTGTTCTTATCACTATTTTCCCATTTGGTTCAATTGCATTGGAGGTTTTCAAAGTTAGAATGATCTGTCAAACATAGTAATTGTATGCTTTTTATTAGCACCCTGAGGCCTTCCTGAAGAAATCTAGGGACAAGTAAGTAGATCTATAAGTAAACAATCAGCTGTTTGGGTTATATGACAGATGAAAGTATAAATCCTGTGTCCTAGAGGAAGAGCATGCAGCTCACTTCACACTCAGGGCTTAGTGCTGTAACAAAACAAGCACTGTGCATTGCAACCCAGCTCCTAGGCACAGTGGGGGATCGCAGGGTGGGGGCTATGCTTTGGAGATCTTGTCTTTCAGGGTTCTGCAAAGAAAACTAAAACTCCTGAGTAAAATAAGATTAGATAGTTAAGCAGAAAGATAATACATGCTCTCTGCATCGATAAAGGAAATAACCATGATACCCCTCATAAATTAATAAATAAGAAATAATGATTAGCAATTATTTTATGTGTATTCCATGATTAATCATTGGGTAGTTGGGAGCTTTCAAAAAATAATGAAACAAAGTGTAAACTGTAAAACTGTAAAAGTCCTCTCTCACTTCTTTGAAACTCACTTTCAAACAACAAAGAAATTAATGATGAAAAATCCTTAGTTTTTAAAATTTTCTCCTATTGGTACCTTTAGTACTATGGATATCTGACAGCATATTGCCATGCATGCAATCTACTTACAGTCCTTGAAGTAATTGCAATGTATTTTTTCCCCATTCTCCCTTCTGAGGATCAGCTTGTACCATCCTGATAGGGTAAGAGGAGAGATGCTATTGAAAGCCGAGTGAGGGAATACCAGGAGCCTCCCTGGCAGATCAGCCCCTTTCCAGGGGCAGACTCAGAATCTGGAGTCCCACATCCTGTCCACCATGATTCCTGACCATGGTGGTCTACAGGGAGAATGACCCGATGCCTGAGTGAGTCTCAAGAGACCTCACCTCTCACCTGATGCATACGTAGAAGCAAAGGTAAGAAGACTGTTAAGGAAATACAGAGCCTGAGAACATGAACCTTTCCAGAAATAGGTGAGTGAAAAGATGGAATTCAGCTTTTCACAATCCCAGTGTTAAGTATTTTACATGGATTATTTTATTTAATCCTCAAAGGAGCAGTGTAAAGTGACCATAGTGGCCATACAAGGTCAGGTCTTAGAAGATGAAGCCACTTTGACTTTTCAAGAGACTCCTGGGAGATTTATGGGGAAGAAAACTTAGAGACACACTAGAATGAGGAACAGGAAGGAAAGACACCTCATCTGTGTGAATTTAAAGTAGTGAAATACTATGTAGCAATTAAGCACAGTGTTTTTCAAGAATTATAAGTAAAATTGAAAGTATTCACCATATATTATCAAGGAGGATATTGAACACAGAACTGATTTAAATAGTAAGCTCTCATGTACATACATGTATATATTGAAGAAAGAGCAAAAGGAAAAAATTTCTCCAAAGTTTAAAGAGTGGGTGTCTCTGAAAGCATGGGTGATTTTAACATCTTCTTGATACTTGCACAGATTTTACACATTGTAACTAAAAGCTGCTACTACGTTTAAAGCTGTATGCCATAATGGCTTCAATATTTTATTGATTTATGTACTTGATAATGAAATTGTTTATACAACAATGTAAAATACAACTATATATGGCACACTTAAAATTATTTTTACGTTCTTCCACTTAATCACATAACTACTCTATAGCTCTCAGAAAAAAAAAAAAAAAAACAACAAACAAAAATACCAACCTTCATGATAATACTGGTTATTATTGAGCAGAAGTTCAGCAAACTATGTCTATGACCAGCAGGCTCCAGTTTTGTAAATAAAGTTTTATTGAAATACAGCCATGCCTATTTATTTATATATTGTTTATGGCTGTTTTTGCTAGCTGCTTTTGCACTCGAATGGTAGAGTACAGTCAGTCTTCACCATCTATGCATTAAACATCTGTGAATTCAACGAACTGTGGATCAAAAATATTTGAAAAAAATAAAAAATAATACAGCAATAAAAATAATATAAATAAAAACAATATAATATAGCAACTACATACATAGTATTTACATTGTATTAGGTATTATACGTAATGTAGAGATGATCTGAAGTATAGAGGAGGATGTACATTTGTTACATGCAGGTACTATGCCATTTTATATCAGGGACTTGAGCATACATGGAGTTTGGTATCTGCTGTGAGTCCTGGAACCAATCCCCTACAGATTCTGAGAGATGACTATAGCTACAGCAGATACCCTCAAAGCCCAAAATATTTACTATTTGGGTCTTTACAGAAAATGATTTTCAGTCACTGCCCTAGAGTGACAATACTCATGAGTGACATTTATTCATATTTAGTGTTTCCCAATTTCTCGATGTTTCTTTAATGACCATTTGTTACACATCCACCCTCCCCATATTAGCTGTGTGACTTTAGATAAATTAGTTAGCCTATGTTTGATTCATTTTCCTGATTGTAAAATGGAGAACGTAATAATAATTACTCGAATAAACTATTGAGAAAAGTAACTTAAATAATACAAATAAAGTTCTTGCAAGTGCTTGGGGCATGCCTAATGCTCAACAAATTGAAGCACTACATTGATCCTATGAGTTATTATTGCATATTAGAAAATAAAATTATTTAGGCTAATACTCTAAGTCCTTGGTACTCAAAGTTTGATTTGTGAACCAGCAGCATTGGCTTCACTTAGGAGCTTCTTTTACATCTAGTCAGTCAAGCCTCAGCCCAGGCCTACTGAGTCAGAAGCTCTTTTCAGAAGGTCCCTCCTACATACTATGGTGTGGGGAGTGGGGGTCTAAGGACCAAAGTGTTCAAGATATAAGCTCCATAGTCTGGGACAAGTGCAAGACAATCCCATTTCCATAGGATGGTTTTATCTAGTGTCCTCTCTAATTTCTGGAGAGCAATATTGAGCTGATGTTTGGCCTCTCTGGGGCTGAAATAGCTGACAACATCCCAATTAATTAAAAAAAAATGTACTCAACAGTCCACGTATATGTACTTTTATTTTCATTTATAAAATTTGTTATAAAATCAGCACAAATTTTCAGTATTTTATATAGTGAGAAATACAGGTCTTTTATAACCTTGAGTTTTAGATCCACAGTCAACCCACAAGAAGAGTAACTTTTGCTTCACGCACAAAAAACATATCACTATATCCTCATATCCACATATCACATATCCTCATATCACTAAGGCTACTGAAAAATGAAATAGGAGCGAACAGGAAAGGGGAGAGAAAATGAAGTTAATTGCCACTGTCACCACTCACCCACACCTCACCCTTCATAGGAAGAGCTCTCCTCTAACCATCACCATATTGCCAGATCTCCTGGGCACTGGAGTATTTAGAGGGCCAGCCATTTCAGACCTGACAACGCTGCACTCTACAGAGAGGGCTGTCAGGGAGTCACTGTGACCCACTACTTCTTTCTTTGACACCTGCTCAGACCAAGCTACCCCTGCCACACGCTAAACATTCTAGGCACAGGCATCCTCACTTTCCTGCTTCTCCTTGGGAACACAGCCTGGCAGACCAGAGCATGTCAGCACTAGGAGCATGTAGAGATTCACCTTGGGGATTGCTCCTCAGTCATTTCACTTTGTATGTCAGGTGAAGAAATTCTTTATCACTTCATCTTTACATATCAGGTGTTCACAAGAATTAATTTTCTTTGCTTACAGTTATTCTCGGGGAGTTAAAGTTGGCACAAATTTAAAATGCCCAAGGCAAAAGATAGTGATGCTTTTATACCTCGTAAAATATCCAGCCAAGACTGAAAATGAAGTCAAAAACTGGTGTCAACTAAAACCAAAGTCAGCATCGGATGTGTGTTGACAATCGCACCTGCTCGGGGTCCATTAGGTGTTGTGGTTACAATGATGCTCATCCTTCCACTTCAACCTTGAAAGTAAATTTCACAAAAAGGAAGGTGAGATCACTTACTGCTGTGATTATTGAGCCACTGGCCATCAAGCACACACTTCCCTGCCTTCTCCTTGGGACACAGCAGGATGTCGTTGCTGGAAACATCATTTTCTCCTCTCTCTGGCCTCATACGTGTTCCCCATCATTTTGACTCTTGAGGAGAGAACAAAGAAATTCTTTAATGGTGCATTGTTATACCTTAGGTTTTCATACAGATTTCTCTTCTTTGCTTACAGCTTGTTTTGAATAGAATAAATTGGAGCAACCTGAATATTAATTTCCAGGGAAAACTGTTAAAAGTCCAAATACTATCCGGGGTGATATCTAGCCGCTTATACTGGCTGAAGCATAACTTAATGCATTTTCCTCAACACATGACCTGCTCAATTCACTTAGGGGCTGTAGCTGAAAATGATGTTCCTAGATCTGTTTTGACCTGTAAGATAAAATCTCAGGAAAAGGAAATGGGGATAGTTATGTGCTTGCTGGAATCACAGATGAGAGATGTCAGGACACCCACACATAATCCCTCTTTAGGTCTGTGTGTACCGGCCCCCTTGTAACAGGAGCACAGGCTCAGCAGGTTGTGAGGGTTGGACTGCACCTCCCAGGACTTCCCCCTCAACCTCTGGAAACTTGATTATGTTCACACATTAGGACATACAGAAATCAGTGTACTCTGTGCTCACAGTCCAGGAATTACCTGTAAGTTTATACGATCCAGACTCAAAGAGGGAATCACTGAGTGGCAGGAAACATGCTGGGTATCTCACACATCTTATATAACCGTTGCAATACTTTTGCAACGTCATCTTCATTTTTTTCCACTTTAATATGAAATAATTTGAAAGATAAAATACCTTCTTAAACCCCAAATGCCCACGTTTCCTCAGCAGTGTCCTGTGACCTGAAGAAGTTAGCATTCATTTGCTCCACTCATGCTGGGAGTGAGTGTGGAATGAAGCTTCTGCCCTCTCCTCAGGCTTATTCCACTCTGAGGGATCCTGCTATAGCCCAGCCAGCACACTTCCTTTGCACAGGTCTCAGATCCTCCTAAGGAAGGGAGGGGGCATTAGATGATCCACTGACAAGGCAGATACCCACCAGGATGGATCCTCTTCCCGGCTTCTGCCTGTGATCACAACAACCGTTTATTTAGGGTACTCTGCTCCCTCTTGGGCATTGCTCTAAATCCTTTAGGTGTAACTCATCTCATCCTTGGGATATCTTTTCACATTGGTCTGTTGCGATTCTCGTCTTACAGGGGAGGAAACAGAGGCAGAGTGATGTGATTTACTTTGTGGTCACAGAGTTCTAACTGGGGTGGGGAGGGGCTGGGGTTCTGGCTTCAGTGTCTGTCCTCGTAACCATGCTGTGTCCTGACTCTGAGAGAGGAAGTAAAAATGGCATCTAATATTTGGTCTCTACAGCTAGAAAGCAAACTGATAGGAGATTAAACTAGACATTTTAGTGAAATTATAAAGGCTGAGTGCAGACTAGTGGGAGAGTGTGAGCTCTTGGGGGCCACAAATTTAAGGAATTTCCCACCATCTTTTATATTTTTTCTCCAGGAATCCTACCAGGCTCTTGCAGGGAAGAGCATGGAGAATCCACAGAAAGCTCCCCTTTTGGTACTGGCTGCAGGAGGGGAACAGTAGCCACTGCTGAAATTCACCCAGACCTACCCCACCTCCTCTCCACTGTAGAAGAAGGACTTAGTCTGCAAGAGAAGGTTTCCATGGAATTTCATTTTAGTTGAGGGAGGGAAAAGGAGGCCACCACCGACTGTGCCCAATACTTCATCCCTATCTCCACAGAGTAACAAGTTTTAATTTGCAGGAGGGTGGGTATGAAAAGCATAGCCCAAGGCACTGGTGGTTGCCTCCTATGACTGGAAATGTGCCACCTCTGGAATAGGAGCAGCAATGGTTGCGAAGGTACATTCTCAAGTCCCGGTTTGACCATGCCTGTTTAAGACAGAAGCTGAATGAAAATAGAGAATGTCTCCTTTCTTCACCTCTCACCACCATACTATCCTGAGTAAAAGCAACAGTAGAATGCAGTGAAGAGAGCTTCAAAAGACAAGACTATCTCTGAGGAGCAGAACAAAGGGAAGGCTCAAAGCCAAGAACAAGGGATGATTAGAGAAATCTAAAGTCTCTGATGTCCTACGAAGAACAAACTCCAGTCCAGATAACTTAGTAGAAACAATAAATTTCTAACCCAGTCTTGCTCCTAATTAGATTAACACAAACTCCCACACTAAAGGTCTGGCAGAAAGAAAGATGTAGGCATTTTTCTTTTCTTTTCTTTTCTTTCTTTTTTTTTTTTTTTTTTTTTGAGACAGAGTCTTGTTCTGTCTCCCAGGCTAGAGTGCAGTGGCTGATCTTGGCTCATTGCAACGTCCACCTCCTGGGTTCAAGCAATTCTCCTGCCTCAGCCTCCTGAGTAGCTGGGACTATAGGCATGCGTCACCATGCCTGGCTAATTTTTATATTTTTAATAGAGACGGGGTTTCACCATGTTGGCTAGGATGGCCTCGATCTCTTGACCTCATGATCTGCCCACGTTGGCCTCCCAAAGTGCTGGGATTACAGGTGTGAGCCAGCATGCCTGTCCAATGTAGGCATTTTTAAGCATCAAATATAATTATCTCTTTATCTACCGTGTTATACAACACAGTCCCCTTTCATTTAAAAAAAATCTAAGTACCTTACCCCAAAACAAGAAGGAACACAGTCTGAAGACACAAAGCAATCATACGCATGAGACTCTGATATGACTCAGATGTCTGAGCTGTCAGGCAGGGAATTGAAAATAACTGCTGAGTATGTTAAAGGCTCTAATGGAAAAGGTAGACAACATGCAAGATCAGACAGAGAATTTCAGCAAAAAGACAGCAATTACATTAAAAAAATCTAATGAAAATGCAAGACATAAAAAAAGAAAAAAAACCCACAGTAACAGAAATCAAGAATGCCTTTGAAGGGCTCACCAGTAGACCCTATGGAGATAAGGAAAGACTTGGTTAACATAAAAATAGGCCACTAGATATGACCCAAACTGCAATGGAAGGAGATGAGAAAGAAAGAATAGGAGAGAAAGCATATCTTCATGGAAGGACAGAACTGTGGACAATATTGTATTTTCAAACATGTTTGTCATTAGAATCCCAGAAACAAAAGAGACAAAGGAGCAGAAGAAATATTTGGAAAACTAATGGCTGAGAGTATTCCAAATGTAGTGATAGACACCAAACCACAGAACAAAAAAGCTAAGAAAACACCAACCAGGATAAATATTAAAAACAAAACAAAATACCTAGACATATTAGATTTAAACTGTTGAAAGCCAAAAATAAAGAGAAACACTTGAAGGTAGCTAGAGGAAAAAAAGCAGATTTTCCATCTGAAACTGTGCAAGCAAGAAGACATTGGAGTGAAATCTTCAAAGTGTTGAATTAAAAAACTGTCACTTGGCATAAAGACAGCTTCAGACAAAACAAAAACTGAGAGAATTCATTGCCAGCAGATGCACTTCACAAGAAATGTTAGAAGAAGTCATTCAGGCAAAAAAAAATGATATGGGTCAAAAACTTGAATTCACACAAAGAAACGATAAGCACTGGAAATAGAATAAATGAAGGTAAAATATTGTTCTTTAAATATTATTTTTTAATTGCTCTAAAACAGGAGTTGGCAAACTATTTTTGTAAAGGGCCCAATAGTAAATATATTCCATGTCGGGGGACAACATTGTCTCTGTCCTAACTACTCAAATGGGCTATTGCAACACAAAAGTCCTTGCTACTCTTAGGTCTGGAGGGACATGGAGCTGTTATAACAACCGGGAGGGCATCTTTATTGAAAAGGACCCAGTCAACCGGTCTTAGTTTGAGTTCCCCTGGGAAGTGAGCCTCAGGCTTTAAGGACAACTAGTTTGTTTGGGAGATACAGGAAGACTAGTAGGAGAATAAGGAAGTGATGTTAGAAAAGGAAGGCAGAGAATTAAGTTACTTTCATTAACTAGATACTAAAGGAGCAACAGGAACCTCATAGAAGTTCAAAACCTAAGTGATCAATTAAATAATAATTTCTTGTTCTTCTGTTCCTGTAATTTGTGGGACTGGCCATGTAAAATAAATAAAATCTGCAGACCCCTATGTGATCTGATGGTCAGTATGGTGATGAACCGGGAATCTCGCTAAGTGTCAGAACACGATAAGAAAGTAACCACAGAACAGAAAAACGTTCATGGTGTTATCTTAAGTTACAAAGACAGAGCTTAAAATCGAGCACACACCTTATATCTATGTGAAGCAAATGAAAAAGATGAGCAGATATTAGCCTGTAAGGGAATACACCAAACTGTTAATAGTAGTTGCCTCTGGCTGGTGGGGACAAAAAGTGACTATTTTCTCCTCTATGTTTCTTTATGACCCCTACTGAATCTACACTTGTTTTATGATAGGAAATAACAATGGCCCTTGTTTTTAGAATGTATAAAAATGTTTTGCTTTAAAAGTATACTTCAAGGACACAACCTCTGTAAGGTTCCCATTTAATGGTAACATTCAAAAGAAAGAGAATCTGAAAAAAGTTTGCTCTGGCTTGGCTGTCTACAGGAGAAACCTGGGTCATACGTAAGTTAGCTCTTGCCTTAGCCTAGATCCACAGCTAAGTGGATCTAGGTGTTGATGTGCAGTGAGAGCAACTGTGTTAGAACACTTGCCCCCGAGGCACCTCAAAGGCAGACTTTAGGGTTTCTCTTTTTCTCTCTCCCTCTCTGTTTTAGACCAATAAAAAATGTTTATATTTTAGCAAGAAAATGGCTCTTTACACAAACATCTTCAGATAGTAAAAATCACACAGCAATGAGAAATCCGTTGAAACACTGAGTTAGAAAACCAGTTTCACAGGATGTTTGAGTAAAATAGCATGGGTCCCTTCCCCTGCAGTCTGCGGGTCTTAGCTGTGTGTTCAGAGCGCACTTCCTCCTGCCATCTCAGACCTCAGATTTTCTCTGTGATTAGAATACCCCGTGTTCAGCCACCTCTCTGGACAAGAGCTTGCAGAATGCTGCTCCTGCTACCAGGCATCCTGGTGGCCTCCCTGTGGACGTGTGAGTTGCTTTACCCAAGGGACATCTCGCTCATTGGAAGGGAGGCACAGAAAATGTGGACATTTATTTATTTTTAATGTTTACTTTTATTTTCAGTTCAGGGGTACATGTGCAGGTGTGTTATATAGGTTAAATTGTGTCATGGGGTTTTTTTGTACAGATTATTTCACCACCCAGATACTAAACCTGGTACCCATTCATTATTTTTCCTGATCCTCTCCCTCTTCCCACCCTCCACCCTCTGATAGGCCCCAGTTTGTGTTGTTCCCCTCTATGTGCCCATGTGTTCCCATCATTCAGTTCCCATTTATAAGTGAGAACATATGGTATTTGGTTTCCTGCTCATGTGTTAGTTTGCTAAGGATAATGGCCTCCAGTTCCATCCATGTCCCTGTACAGGACATGATTTTGTTCTTTTAATGGCTGTATAGTATTCCATGGTATCCCTATCAATCCCTTTACTGGGTATATACCCAAAGTAATAGAAATCATTCTGTTTTAAAGACACATTGCATATGTATGTTTATTGCAGCACTGTTCACAATAGCAAAGACATGAATCAACCTAAGTGTGGACACTTAAATCACACTATTTTCAGGCGGAACAAAGCCACATGGTAATTCAAGCTAAGCTGACAAATTCCACCATTACCTTGAGTTCTCCAGGAAGAAAATGTAAGCTTCACACCCAAGCTTTCCCTTAATAGAAAACAAACATACTATCTTAGTCAACATCAACATTTCATATTGAAAAATTTCAAAATTTTTGGTTTTTCTTTCAGATACAAGCGGAGACAATCTCATAACACAACTTGTAACATCCGTCACCAAGAAAAAAGGAAATACAGCATTTCTTGAATGCCAGATAAAATCCAGTACCTTCAAGAAGAATGTATGTATACACTGGTACCACCAGAAGCCAGACCAGCCCCTAAAGCGAATTCTGTATATCTCCTCAAATGAAAATGTAGTCCATGAACAAGGTGTTAGTGAGGAAAGATATGAAGCAAGAAAATGGCAAAGTGACTTGTCCTCCAGCCTGAGAATACACCGAGTTGCCGAGGAGGACGCAGGGATATATTACTGTGCCTGTTGGGATACACTCTATCAAAATGCTCCACTGTAACTGAACAAAAACGCCTCCCACGCCCGCTGCACCTGTGCAAACACACACCTCCTCTTTTCTGCCTCCTAGAGGCACCTGGCTGCTGACCACAGAGCACTTTTCTCTGGTGCATGTGTCCTGAGCAAAGTCTGAGCACGAGCCCAAGGGCCCAACCTCTGATGCTCCTTTCAGTGAGAAACTTTATCATCCAACTTCACCCCTTGGGAGCCTGGGCTGGCTTTTGGGCTGGTTTATTGACTGTGAATGAATGAAAGAGTGCTGGAAAATACAAGGCCTTTTGAGTAACATAGACATGGATTTCAAATTCCTGCCAGGCCACTTACTGACAGTGTGATGTAGGAAAATTCTTAATGCCTTTTCATTCTGTTTATTCAGCTTCAGGTGGGGCTAACATTAGTCACCTCATAGAGTCGCTGAGGTCTAAATGAGCCTCGTATATACGAAAGCTTCTGACATAGTGCTCAACAAATCACTTCTTTTGTGTCCTTTCCCTTATGACTAAATCACTGAGCTATCTCACCTAAAATAGCCATGTGTAGAAGCTTAAAAACAGGCCAGGCATGGTGGCTCGCACCTGTAATCTCAGGTGTGAGTATTGGAGGTCAGGGTGGAAGGATTGCTTGAGGCCAGAGTGTGAGACCAGTTCGGGCAACATAGTGAGACCCTGTCTCTAAAAAACATACAAAAATTAGCTGGATGTGGAAGTAGTCACTTGTAGCCCTAGCTATTTGGAAGGCTAAGGTGGGAGCGTCACTTGAGCCCAAGAATTCGAGGCTGCAGTGTGCTATGATGGTGCCACTGCATTCCAGCCCGGGTGACAGAGCTAGACCTTGTCTCTAAATAAATAAATATAAAATCTTATATTGTCCCCTAAACAACAGTAAATTATAACTTTAATTCTGAAAAACTAAAAATTATGCATGGGAAAAGAGTGGAGGGTAATAAACCAAAAATATTTTTTTCCTCCAAAATTTTGCTTCAGTCACAATAGAGTATAACAGCCCAGTGTCTAAAGCAATAACCACATGAATTGTTAATATTTATCACACTGTGAAGTTTGGGGACATTTTCCAATCTATAAAATGTACATAGTACTGCAAGAGGTTGTGAAATTATAATATCGTTTGTTACCATACACAGTGATTATACTTTTCCTCCAATACTCATGATACTGCATAGCTACCCACAACTCTGACAAAATATGGCCAAAATGGGAGTGGAGAAAGAGGTCAAAGATAGACCTATTTAAAGTAACACTTAAAAAAACAATAGGAGGGAATTACTCCAAAGGGGAAGTTAACATTGACTTATTATTACAGAAGTGTTTTCACGAGATCTTCTTGGATTTGATAGTTTCTTTACACCAGAACATGACAAATACCACTTCAACAGAGATCTCCCTGTGAAGGACTTTCATTGGTTTTCAAACAAACCTTTCCCTCCCTGTCACAGAGCAACAGCTGCCACTACATCTTCAGTCCTAATCTGTGCTCCCTTGTAGCGTCTACTCTGACTAGCCACTGGCAATGTCAACCTCATGGGTTTTTCTTGTGTCTTTGGCTTGGGTTTGTAGGTTGACTTTACTCCTTGCTTGTCTTTTCATAATTTTTGTGTCCACAGTCATCTGTTTTCAGTGCCTCTCATTTCTCTTCCTTGTTTTTCAGATGGAGACACCAAAATGAGAATATCTCAGGATCAACTCTCCTCCACACGCAGACAAGACAGAACAGTGCACATAAGGTGCAAGCTATCTGGGGTTCTTCTCGAGAAGACCGTTGTGCACTGGTATCAACAAAAAGAAGGGAAGCCCCTGAGACGAATCCTTTATGGCTCAGCCAAAAATTACAAGCAAGACAGGCCCAATCCCCGCTTGGAGGCAGATGATAAACATGATGGTATTTTTTACCTGATCATTAACAATGTTGCCAAGTTGGATGAAGCCACTTACTACTGTGCCTGCTGGGATCTCACAATGTCACAGAGTCAGAAGGGACCTGAAAGAAAACCTTCCTATGACCACCGCCTGACTGCTTTCATACTCCTGCGACCACAACAGACTCCTTAATGCTCTTGTTCATTGGTTCATAGGCTGTTTGAACAGGGAGGGCCCTTGGAACATATTTAGCCCAATGTCCCCACTTCAAATGAGGAAACTGGGGGCACAGAGACAGCAAGTGACTTGTCTCAAGCTAGTTAACCACAGAGGTAGGGCCACACTCTTGCATTTCAGATTCTCAGTCCAGTGCCTCTTCCTGCCTCTCTTGTGGTCTGTGTTGAACTTCTTTCAGCAGAATCACATTTCTTTCAAAAGGGAACTGTGACAACTTCCCTATGCGTCGTCTTCCTCAGTGGTACCCCTAGGCCCCAATTAACTCTGATATCGGCCAAACATGTAACTACCATACTGCTGAGAAGGGGACAAAGGTCAGCAGGGATGGACTCCACACTCCATCTACCCATGTTGTCTTCCCATAGCTATTTACTGCCCTTTGTTTCTATAGCTTCCTATCTGTTCTGAAATCCCTACTAATCAGAGCAGTTTCCCTGGTATGCCCATCACACATATGGGCAAGTGGGAAGTAGAGATTAACTTTTCTTCTGACTACATTAGTAAATTCTTATAATAGAAGTGCCTGCTGAACCAAGGCTGGAATTTCCTACTCTTCACTCTGAAACCTGGAACCAATCCTAATTGGCTGGCCACACACTTGTTTCAAATTGGGTAGCCCTGGCTTGATTTCTGCTCTCTTAGAGTGACCTAGGCCTTGTTCATGTCCAAGGCCTTACCAGCCACACCTAGAAAATAGCAAGAACAATAGTAGCAACCATATCTATATCATTACATTATAGCTCAGTACCTCTCTTTTTAGATGTCTGACAAGTAGCCAAAAAATTATTGATTCCAATTCCACTCCCTTCCCCCAATCTCCAAGCATGTATTATTTTCCTCACCAGACTTTCCTATTGCAGTAAATGGCAACAGTATATTGTATCATCTGATGCAATGGCAAGGGTTTTTTCTCAAGCAGATAGTGTTTTGTTGACTTCCATGTTTTTTTGTTTCTCCTGGTAATGAGAGAAGAGTGAGGAGACCCAACTATTATTGAGTTTCCTGTGATATGAGATCTGAAGGGAGGTTATAGGACCTCTGGAAACTGGTTTCACCTGCCAGAAAGACACCCACAAACCAGGCCCAACCTTGTGTGGCCCAATCTGAGACTGGAGTAGGCTGTCTCAACAGAGCCCCCAACCGAAACACTACGGACCCAATGTAGAGAACACCTAGTCTTCTAACTTACTGCAGGTTTAGAAACTCTTTGTGTTCCCCCTGACATGTGCAGGGCAACAGGCCAGCCACGACAGCAATGATTGTCATTCTGAAGTGCATGGCTCAAATGGCCTCATGGATGTTATAATCTCCTGGTGTCACTGAAAGACAAATACAAAGAAAATAAATTGTGAGATATAATTTGATATTCAGATTCAACTAGTCCCACTCCTCACAGATTATTTTGCTAGGTGCTGGCACTGCCTACTCATTGCTTTTTAGAATATGCAAATCAGCCATTTCATCTGCTTTTTATTTCATTTGATATGCTCTGTGCTTCCTAGAAAGCAATACCCAGCATCCTTTATATGGCCATTTGAGATACAGATTATCTGTATTATACAGACCTAGACTATACCTGGGAACTGCATTCCTTACACATATCTTTCCAAGTAATTGATGAACAGGGTTTGGGATCCAGAAAATTTGCACTGAAATCCTGGCTCAGTTTCAACTCCCTAATTCTGTTTCCTCACATGACTTTTAATAGTAATAACCATTTATAGGGTAAGGCAGAAAGAGAGAAATGCATAATTGGTGCCTGACTCACGGTAGACACTATATTTATGAGTTTCTTCTCTTTCAATATCAAAAAGCACAGGGCCATGGATTGTCATCCTGGAGCAGGGGGAAGGGAAGCCAAAAGGAGATTTGGGGCTTAGAGTAGAATATTAATTTCCCAAGACATTCTTCCAGACACAAGTCTTTTTATGCAAACATTTCTTGTTTGTCAAAAAGAAACAAGTGTTTCACCAGGCATGTTGCCTGTGGGAGTAGTATCAGTTGAAAAGTGTCTATAATACGCATAGTGGCATGTTAAATACCCCAAGTGCAAAAGAAACCCTAAAAGACTAAATCATCAGGTTAAGAATGAAGGCAGGTGGCACAATTGCTAAAAGGGAGACTGATTGAAAGCGCAGTGACCTGGCCTCTCCCAAACACTGCCCCGGTGTTTTCAGAAACAAGTAAAGATCCACTGGACTATATCGTAACATATCTGATATCATCTAAGTGATGACATATGTGAAATCAAATTATGCTAATTTTTGAAAGTTAGTGGTCCACAGATGGTCAGTATGTGATTTTTTTATCTCTTGTACATGTCAGATAATGTGTTTATTTTGCTTCAGACAGTGGTCTCTCTTGGAAGTGTCTTAACTTACTTCTGTACCTGATTTAATTAAGATCCATTAAAATTTCTAAAAGACAAATCAATGTGAAAAATAGTGCAAATTATTATTTTGGTTCATGTTGGCCACCAAACCCTGAAATGAAATGTGAGATATGTCTTCATATGTTTTGATGGCCAAACAAATTTGGTTGAAGCTGTTCTCTATGAAAGTTATTATCATCAAATTTGAAAAAGTGATGCAAAACTTCAAGCATTGCAGTGCCAACTTGTGCTTTACCTCACTTGACTTACTTCTTATTTATGTATTTGTTCATTCATAACCCATCTTCTTGGAAGCAGGATTTAAGTTGCCTCAGTTTGTTTAACTCAAGACATGACAAATGTGGCAGGGGGGATGTGTGTGTTCCAAAACATAAGGTTAGAGGCAAAATTGCTCATCTTTATACACATTCATTCAGGTTTCATTTTATGCCTTTAATAGAACTGAACATTATGGTCTTCACATAGTTTTTGGTTTTTTGTAAACTTAATAAAAAATGTTATAATTCATTACTTACATTTTTATGTTTTATTACTTAAATCTTTCATGGCTGTTGAAGTGTAGACAGCTTCTAAGACTTCTGATACTTCCCCACATGGTCTTGGAATAAGGAAAAGCAGAGGACAAAAAGGGATTGAGTGGACATCATCCCATCTATGACAGGTGCAAAGGGCAACTGACAGTCCGAAGTAACAATAACTTTTAATTTTCAGATAAAAAGACACAGAAATAAGATGTTTCCATTCTACCTTATGAAGTGAAGTCTCTCTGAATTATTGCATAAACGATAAGAGAAAACCAATCAGTTTTTAGCACCTCCTGTGTCCCTGGCTCTATTGTAAATATCTCACAAAAGTCCTGGGAATTAGGTCTAATCCTCTCCATTTAAAAGGTGAGGAAACCAAGACTCTGAGATGTGTCTGCGCCCAAGGGCACAACACCAGGAGTGGAAGAACTGGAATCTGAACCTGAGTTTTCCAATTTTAAAGTGTCTTTTTCTTCATTCCCAACTTCCTGAGATAATAATTTATTTCATAAGAATCTTTTAAAAACTCGAGTAAACTTGTTAATGTTTATTGCTCCAGCCACTCTGTACATCTCCACCATCTCTGCAACAATGCATAAGCCTCTTATTGGCTTATGGTGACCAGCTATAAAACCATCTACTTCAGACAAATTGCTGTCCCAGGCAGCACCCCTTCCTTTCTGCTCACGCATATATCTTCCTAAAGTGCAAATGTGATCATGTCACTTTCTTCTCTAAATTTTTTTAGCAAGTCTTCATTGTCTATTCTTCTTTCAAAAACGTTTATTTGAAAATACTATAAAATAGAAAATTGTCCACGTTCTTACTTCTTCAAAATTAATGTGTTAAGTTTCTCCTACCTCATTTCCATCCTATACCCCTTTACTCAATGGATACAATTATTCTCCTACATGTTCCTTCTGGCCATGTGTAGCTTTGTAATTTTAGTTTTCATCTATTTTGACCCTTTGTTATCTGGGATGAGGTACAGTGATATTTTTATTTTCTCAGGTAATTATTTTCCTAATGCCCGTTTCTAAACAACCCATCCTTTCCTTTCAATTTAAAAATGCTGCAGCTTGTTTTAAATAGGTACACATATTTGACATATTTTCTAGAGAATTTATTTTGTCTATTTCATTATTCTTATATCATTATCATATTATCTCAGTAGCTTTATGATAAGAATTAAGATCTACAATGCCAAATATCTATTCACTGTACCACTTTCCAGAAAATACTTTTTCAATCATCTCATATTTATTCATTCCTATAGAATTTAAAATCAACTTATCTAGTCCAACATTAAACCTCACATCCTAGAACAACAACATCATGTCGTAGTAATTCTGACTGGAATTGCTGGAAATTTATAGATGAATTTAGGATGCATTGGCCTCTTTCTGATAGAAGCTTTTTATTCATCAGTGCATGTTTCTCCATGTATTTAGGTTTTATTTTGTGCCCTTAGGGAAACTAAATACTGTATTCTTCATATTGTTCTTGTATTTTCTTGGTAAATTTAATAAAAGATTTTATAATTCATTACTTTTTCATATTTTATTACTTAAATCCTCCACGGCTCTTGAATATTGACAGCTGCTAAGACTTCTGATGCTCCCCCTCATGGTCCTGGAATACGGAAGGCCAGAGGACAAAAGAGACTGAGTGGCCATCATTCTGTCTATCACAGGTATAAAGTGTCATCAACAGTGGCACGTAATAATTTTGAATTTTCTATTAAAAAGAAACCCTTTCCAAACATAATTTTCACCCAGCCCCATTGTCCTCTCCATTGGCTTGGGGGCTGTGAGCCGCCGTGTATGGACAGGTGCCCTCTGTGACCTCATTTATACCTTCCTGAATGAGGACTCAGGGTGAAGCTGGAGTGGACATGGAGGTCATCAGACCTGTCCTCCTTAGTCCTTGCAACTGAACACCTCTTCTGTACTCAGGAGATCACACAGCAGACCCCGGCTTAAGATGGCAGATTTTTCAACATATCAGATAGCTCGATTTTTTTTTTTTTTTTTGATCATGCCTCAGTATAATTAAATAATCTATTATTTCATGGGAGACAGAATTCTACAAATTTCTTCTGTTATTCCAGGAGAAATAATAAGTCATTGCAGAACACATTTTCTCATTTGGCATTGCTTTAGTAAAGCATCGTGTTGCCGAATGATAAAAGTGGCTTTTTGAAAGTGGAGACCTTGGTTCAAATTTCTCAAGTATATCTGCACTGACACATTTGCATTTTCAGTTACTGAAGAGTTTCCTCCTTTCAGAAGTATCTTCCCAAATTGCCAACAGAGAGGCCCTGGTGTTTGTGGAAACAGAAGGGCTTTTCCTTTGATGTAATCTCAAAGCAGTTTCAACACAATTGAACACCTGGAAATTTAAAAAAAGTATACAGTTCTCTGAATACTTTTCCTGGTAATTTAGAAAAGCAGTGGGTTGACCCACTGAGCCTGCTGTTTTCTCTTCCTGCTTTTTTTTCCATTTCCCTTTTCTGTTGGTGCTTTTCAAGAATTACTGCCTTAGAAGAAAACAGGTAATTTATGAGGAAAAAATACAAACTATCAGATGTCACAAAACCTATATTCAAGGACTTCCAAAAAAGCCAGAAGATCAAATTGCTAGTTCAAAGTTGTTAGATTGCTAGTCACGTCATGAGGATCAGAAGGCTGAGATTTTTGTAGAAGCTCAGACCAGTGTGATAGCACTGGTTGGATCAAGATATTTGCTGAAGGGACTAAGCTCATAGTAACTTCGCCTGGTAAGTAATTTTTTTTTCTGTTGTTATCCCAGTAATGAAAAACAGATAGATACGTTTTAGAAAAAAATGATCAACCTTATCTGAATTTGTCACATTCCTGGCCTCAGTATACGAACAGCAATTTTTCAGGTTAGCTGAAAATGGAAACAAAACGATTTTGTACATAATATCTTCCCTTCCCTGTCTGTAAGTGGATTAAAATTCTACTTTAGAATACACACACACCTAACACACACACACACACACACACACACACACACACACACACGGTAGACTCTGGAGAGAAATTAAAATGTTTCGAGGACCATGTCTGTAAACCATTGCTGCAAGTCCTTCGTCCAAGATAATTTTTTGTAGGTCTTTTAAGCGAGAGACATAAAAATGGAATTTTATTAATTACTTCTTCTCTGTATTTTGAGATACAACATAGTTCTTCCTTTTTCTGCTAGCCTGCCAAATCCATGTTACTGATTTTGATCTCATCCTGAGACACAGTACAGAAAAAATTACTTAGTATAGTAAATTACTATAGAACGTCGATATATCCCACTTATTAGTGCTCTAGTTTCTTTGAGGGAGGCTGAAGTCAGTCAAAATTTATGCTATTGGGACTCTTGTTATATCACCTGGAAATGGCCCAGTTTAATAGAATTTGTAAGGTTCAACCAGCCATGTCAGCTCCAAGGTCAATGAAAAGAGTCTTCCTGATTTTACATCTTCATTTCTTCATTTATCCTCTCAGCAAATAGTTACTGAAAACAGTTTTTGTTCTGAATGCTGGAGATAAAAGGGCAAAGAAGCACAGTCTCAACACTCAGAAGCTGCCAGTCTGGCAGATAAGTATTCTAGATTCTGGCTTGGTTGGGCCCTGCCCATGTTCTTTGACCTGTGGCTGCCAGAGAAGCAGAAGGTCTTGGGTTCATGAGCTTGTTTTCTTTCTTAATTTATGTAGCAGTTATTGCTTATAAGATCTATGTATTGTGTTTGGTGGGTGGATTTGATAAAATGACCCGATATTGTTCCTTTAAGGAGAAAATTAATATTAGTACAGTTTATTGAGAGCCAGACACCATGGTAAATAGTTTCAGTGCTTTATCTCCTTCCTCATCAGACCTATGCAGGAGATCCTCTTAGTCCCATTTCACAGATAAGGAAACTGAGGCCTAGAGAAGAGTAGTTACTTTCTTAAAGTCACATGATTAGTCACTGTGGCAACGACTGGGATCTAGCTAAGGCTATCTGTTTCCAAGTGCCTGGTCTGGACCCTTATGTGATATTTAGCATTATTAAGTCATAGTTTTATACTTTGAATATTTCCTCTTCTGTAGCTTGACCCTATGAATGGACTATTTTTCTTGTACCAACTTCCAATTTGTATTACTGTTTGTGTATTAATATAATTATTCTACTTCTAATTATGGCACTGAAATGACCTCTCTCTCCTCCAAAAAGTCATATGGAATACGCATGCATAAAATATTCAAAATATAATTTTTACCGTATTTCTATAGAATGAGTCGTTTTGACATCATTCCGCTCAGTTGTCTTTCTGTATTGGCATCAAATTTGCTAGATATGTTGAAACTGATGAAGGAGCTATTGCAGCTATGCTGTATTGCAGTGCTAAGTTGCGTAACTCAAGCTGCCTCAGATTCTCTGTGGAGTAGCACACGATTTAATTCAATGAAACTGTAAGGGTATTTTCAAGTCAAAAGGAGCAGTCTTTCAGCAATGAATCATCATTAAGAATTCATATTTTGTAACAACTTATCTGGTATTCTATCAATGAAAACTGGATTCTAAAAAGAAGTTACTCTATATATTTTTATTTTTATTTTTTGAGATGGAGTCTCGCTCTATCACCCAGCTAGAGTGCAGTGGCACCATCTCTGCTCACTGCAGCCTCCGCTTCCCAGGTTCAAGAGATTCTTCTGCTTCCGTCTCCTGAGTAGCTAGGATTACAGGCACCTGCCACCAAGCCCAACTAACTTTTTTTTTTTTTTTTTTTTTTTTTGTATTTTTAGTAGAGATGGGGTTTTACCATGTTGGCCAGGCTGGTTTTGAACTCCTGAGCGCAAGTGATCCACCTGCCTCAGCCTCCCAAAGTGCTAGGATTACAGGCGTGAACCACCGTGCCTGGCCAAAAGGAAGTTACTTTAGAATCAATCTAGATACCCATCCCTCCATACATATGAATCACAAAATACCTATAAATCATATTGAGTATCTATTTACTGAATGTCAAACATAAGAATCCTATTACTGTCTGTCTTTGAAAATTAAGGAAATATTAACTCTAAATTACACTTAAGACAAATTGTATACATGAAAACTCTTTAGGGAATATTTAGAAGATTCAGGTAAAATCACGAGAAAAGTTAAAATCAGACTCTCTAATGTATGTGATACAAGGAGAGAATGTACATAACCCAAAGTACCCAGGGCAGGGTGAGGTCAGTTCTTAAATTCCTGATTGCATTCAGAACTATTATGATTTTGTTTGACCTTTGTCTTGACTTAATGTCAGCCAATTTTTATGTCTTTATGTAAATATTGAAAAAAATGCTGGCAAAATTTTAAGACAAACACAAAGGTAAATTCTTGTAAAGGCTTCTCAGGTGGTGGGCAACAGTTTGGCAGAAAAGTCAAGCTATTTGGTCCCGGAACAAAGCTCATCATTACAGGTAAGTTTTCTTTAAATTTTGCAATGTAGAGAAGGGATGGGAGACAGGCAGGAGCTGGCTCAGAATTCTAGGATTCCCTCCTGGTTTGGTCACTAATCATGGTGAAATCTCCAGAGAGGTCAGGTGACTTGGTTCATGCCATGGGAGTCAGAACTTTTCCAGCCCTAGCATGGGAGACATTACTAAGGAGCTTAGACCAACTGCAAATCTCTAAAGGATGGAGGCCTTATGTTCCACTGGTATCTCTCTGTTAAAAGTTTTGTGAACAAGTTTAGTTTAGAGATTTTGTTTCTTCAATTCTAAAAATAACCAATGGAAAAAAGTAAAAAAAGGAAAAAAAAATTCAGCTACCCTCCTCATTTGGTCACTGAAAGATGAAATATTTGATAATTTGACCAAAGAATGATTACTATCAAATGTCAAAATATTTCACGGTGTGACCATATTTAAAAGTGACATAAGCTGCATTTGTTGTTATTTAAATTGGTCCAATGAGTTTGTTTATTATTTGTTAGCTTAAGCTTAAAGATGTAATTTTGCCTGGATGAGAGAAAACATCTCATAAAGATACTCTTGGTCTATTAGTTCCACTGAAATGAAAGTTTTCAGAGAATATTCACAAAGTTGATAAAGCATTGAAAAAAATGAAAGCAGTTTTATAGTTTTATTTCTTTAATGCTTGAGATCATATGATAAAATTAACTTATAAGTTAAAAAGTGACCTTCTGATTCTCTTTTATCCAGTTGATTTAATGTGAATGGTAGCAATCAAAGTCATAATTTGTAGTTTTCTGAGAAGTGATTTTTCAGGAAAGTGCGGTGCAGGAAAAGGTATGGACTTTGTTTCTCGATGACTCCTGGGGCTGCCACTTTCTATGTAACTGCCCTTTAGGAAGTGTATTTTGATTCACCAAGTATTCAAATTATAAAAATGCTGGTTCATTATAGAAAAATTGGAAAACACAAAAATAAACAAAAAATATAATTTGATATTGACCCTCATCACATTATCTGTTAACTTTTATTTAAACATTTTTTCTATGCTTTTTGTTTGTTTGCTTTACAAAGTTGGAATCATAGACTAGACACACAATAATAGATCTGGCTTTTTCACTTCACACTACTTCATAAACATTCTTTTCAAATGTCCTTAATATTTTGCAATAACAGAGCAAAGTTGAAAGTTCCGATTTCAAGTTGATCTGTACAATGAAAGTAATGGAGATTATTTATCTCGAAGGAATGTTGTATATATTACATGAAATTAAATATGGAAATTACCCACCAGAATGCCTGGCACTTGGTAGGTGATAGAAATATTAATTCCTCTTCCGGAATTCAAGTTACTACCCATGAGAGGTCTTTATACACTCAGGAATAAGACAAATGTATCAACCCCCATCTATTCAACAGCTCACTTCAGAACAAATATCACTATTTGTAAAATGCTTTCTATTTCTAAAAGACTAATTTTACCTGCTTCTAAAAGTAATTAGAATGTTTTATGTATTATCTCATATATGATCTGCTTGAATGCAAGGTGATTTTTCATTTTCCAGAGAAAATTTATACAAGTTTAAGAAAGTATGTATTTCCCCTCTCCCAACTTGAATATGTAAATTCATAGGGATACAGGTAAAATAGTCAAATGTCTACTTATAACATTTAATTTCTTAACTGGATCATACCTACAAAGTTAAAGATTATGTCAATACCAATATCAGTTGAGAAATATTGGCTTTGGTGCCCTTATATTTCATTAAAGATTTTGTTTTGATGCTTCACATGCATCTAAAGCAACTACCTTAGAGCAACTTTCTAAGGAATCTCAGTTCTCAGTGTCCATTTTGGATTCCTCATATGATGGTGTCCCTGAATATTTTATTCTGAGAAACAATTATCCACTCACAAAATAAAAGGAAATTATTTTTTCCGATTTATTCCGTTATTCTACATTTGTATGAAGTAAGTAAAAACTACAGGGACCTTAGCCCCAAGTAATAATGACCAAATTCATGATACATTTCTTTGCTTTTTCTTTCCTTTTACCAGTGCTATCGCCCCAAACTAGCATTCATTGAGTTCATTTCATGTTGACATCTCGTCCAGTTAGACCTTCTGGATCAAAGCAGAGTATTTGAAGAACATTTTTTAATATGAGAGGTTACACAAAGACTGTACCATCCATAAGGCACCCTCCCCCCCCCCCGCCCCGCCTATGTTGTGAGAGAAAATTTTGGGAAAGAAAGCCTCATTTTATGTTCTGGCACTTTCTTTCTGTCTATATAAATTTAGTATGTAGGTGTCCCTATCACAGAGCTAGGTTTTACAAACGTGTTCTCCATTCTTAGTGTCTTATTTGAGCTTGACCATTAAATAAATACAGATGATCAAAAGCTTCAAGGAAAGGAGAAGGAAAAAGGCCTGTGATTACCTGGCAAGGAGCACAGGTTAAAATTTTATCCCCAAATGTAGGAGAAAAAGGTAGGGGAATACATAAAATTCTGATAAGTGTATTACTGGATAAGATTAACGCAAGAGTATCTCTGAAAATAATCAATAAAAATGTTTAATAAAAGTTTTGGAAATGTTGCCATTTTGTTTCTAAATTCAAGAGATGGTGAATAATCTGGAGGTACAGCTGTAAATACTGCTCCACCCCAAAACTTGGAGGGTGCAGATGTGAAATTGAGATGTTATATAAAGATAGATATTAACTAGGAGGACTGCTCATGGTATATACATTGAAACTACCTGGTCAACTTGATAGACAGTACATACACATGGAAGTAGATTCTCATTAAAACAAGTGACTATGTATTGTTAAAAATAAAAGTGAACAAAATGGCTAGGCATGGTGGCTCATACCTCTAATCCCCGCACTTTGGGAGGCTGAGGCAGGCAGATGACTTGAGTGCAGGAGTTTGACACCAGCCTGGTCAACATGGTGAAATTTGTCTTTACAAAATACAAATATTAGCCAGACAAAGTGGTGCATGCCTGTAGTCCCAGCTACTTGGGAGGCTGAGGTAGGAGGACTACTTGAGCCTGGGAAGTTGAGGCTGCAGTGAGACATGATTGTGCTGCTGCATTCCAGCGTGGGCGACAGAAAAAGCCCAGTCTCAAAAAAAAAAAAACAAAAAACAAAAACAAAAAAAACAAAAAGCTGACATTTATTCATATGGGAAATAAGATAAATAGTAAGATTTTTAGAATGTGACATTTATTCATATGGGAAATAAGATAAATAATCAGATAAATATGGTGCATCGCAGAATCAGTGAAATGAAGAGTGGGAGGACACAAAATTGTGGAACATGAGAATGTGTGTTATTTGGTCAAAGAACATAAGTTACAAAGGATGGGAAACGAAAGTGGGAAAAGGACAAAAGAGTCTCATCTGTAGAGAGATCATTGAAGTTATCTGATCTTTTTCCCCTTTCCCCTGCCATCCACCTTGAAAACACCCTTCACTATAATGAAACTAAAGAGATAAAAAAGAAAATAAATATGTTCATGAACATTGGAAGCCTTGGTAGGAGGCAGTTAAAAATCACACTCCCTCACAGCATGTGCAGAATAAACAAAGGCCAGGTTTTCATCCAGCATCTGACACTTGAGAGCTGTGACTTTTGGCAAGTTATTTAACTTTTTGATCCTCTTTTCAACCTCTATAAAATAAGCACAGTAATAAGTACTGTGCAGCCTATCCTGGATGAAAGGCCCCGGTGGACACTAGCTCAATGGCACCGTCTCTTTTTATTGTTATGTACTAGGCCATTCCAAACCCTGCAATGTGTGTGTTTCTCTCATGATTCTTTTAAATTCATATTCCATTTCTCCCCATAGATAAACACCTTGATGCAGATGTTTCACCCAAGCCCACTATATTTCTTCCTTCCATTGCTGAAACAAACCTCCATAAGGCTGGAACATACCTTTGTCTTCTTGAGAATTTTTTCCCGGATGTTATTAAGATACATTGGCAAGAAAAGAAGAGCAACACGATTCTGGGATCCCAGGAGGGGAACACCGTGAAGACTAACGACACATACATGAAATTTAGCTGGTTAACGGTGCCAGAAAAGTCACTGGATAAAGAGCACAGATGTATCGTCAGACATGAGAATAATAAAAATGGAGTTGATCAAGAAATTATCTTTCCTCCAATAAAGACAGGTATGTGTTTACACATATCATCTCTCCGAACATGTCTTTGAAAGGGAATCCTGCATTTTTTCCTTTCATTATTAATGAAAAACAAGCATAAATCTTTCTTAATTGGTGTCACATTTAATGGTAGCATAAATGCCCTGCTACTTTTCTATAGAATTAAAATGGTGTGGGTTTTGGAGAAAACAAAATTGAAAAGGTTACGGAAGGTTTCTCAGCCTCAGTTCCATTATCCAAAATAAGAAAGTCACATGCTGGTTTTTAGGGTTGTTAGATGGATTAAAGGAAACAACGTACACAGAAGCATCTAGCAACGAAGCAAGTGGTAAATGCTCAAAAAGAGTTCTCCCTTCTCTTGATGACTTTACTTGATCTGGAAAAAAGAACAAATATACGCCTTTCAGGAATGTTCTACTGAAGCAGGCAGAGTCACCTCAATCTTGCTACCCACAAAGTTTAACCTAAAAATGATGGGTTCATTGTTGACAAAATGATATTTATCTAAAAACAGTTCCAATTTTCTATTTCCTTTGCCGAGACACAAAGGGGAGGCAAATGTGCAAAGCCTGAGGGTAGTCTTACCACTGTGCTTACGTGATCTGATTTTTCCAGTGATTAGGGCAAAATAAAACGTATAGTAAGTTCCAGGACAGTGAATATTATACAGGCGACAAGTTACAGTTTTATAATGTGTTTTCCTTTACACTAAATTCTAAAAGTAAAATGTCTTTCTACCTGCTTTTTTTTTTTTTTTTTTTTTTTTTTTTTGAGACAGAGTTTCACTGTTGTTGCCTAGGCAGGAGTGCTGTGGCACCATCTCGGCTCACTGCAACTTCTACCTCCCGGGTTCAAGCGATTCTCTTACCTCAGCCTCCCGACTGGCTGGGATTACAGGCGTCCGCCACCACACCTGGCTAATTTTTGTATTTTTAGTAGAGATGGGGTTTCACCATGTTGGCCAGGCTGGTCTCGAACTCCTGACCTCAAGTGATCCATCTGCTTGGCCTGCCAAGTGCTGGGATTATAGGCGCCAGTCACTGTGCCTGGCCTAAGAGTACAATGTCTTTCATGCGCTTCTCAAGGCAACTACGTTAAGGAGGACACTGCTCTTAATGTCATTCTACAGTAGATTTCTAATGCTCTTTTTTGGAAGTTTGTTTTTTTCTGAGAAAAGCTAAAAATATAACATAGAAGTGATCATATTATATAATCAATGAAGTGCTTTTAAAGGAGATAAAACTCTTCTGGTCCACATTTGCAACCAACGTTGATTGAGAGAGAAAGAGAGAGAACTCAGGATACTCTTACAGATTTTATTATGGGGAATAGTTACTTTATTCTTTTTATCTCAATCAATGCATGGAAATAAGTGATAGTCATTTTCATTTATCTTTTAATAAATAAAATTAACCTAAGGAAAAGAAGAAAACATTGAAAACCCATTAAAGTCAGCCCTTAAAGATATTTGGGCATGCAGACATGATAACTAACATTTGCATCGTGAGACTTATCCAAAACCTATGCCTCAAGTCCATTTTTGAGAATACATGAAATGAAGATCTCAGTGAGTGCATAAAACTGCACACCAGAATCATATCTGTATAGATAAGAACACATCTACTAAAAAAATAATAAACCAAAACACCAATGCGACTCTGTTTTCTTCTGCTTTAAAATATGTTGTCTTTGTTTGCATGTTTGCGTCTTCCTTTTTTTTTAAACATCACAGATACATTCAACTCTCACCTCAGGTTTTATTCAGAGAACTATCAATGTGACTTGGCCCGTCTCTTTCTAGTCCCAGAAAGAATTGCACTGAAATGCTGAGCTCCTATAATAAAAACGAGCATTTGCTGAGAATAATTAACATACTCAAAGAGATTTTCTTAGAGTACACAATGGTGACATTATATTGTCTCTTTATAAATTACTTTCTATCTATTTCTGTGGATTATTTCTACTAAGTACTTTTCAAATGTCCAATTTCTTTTCTTCCCCTATGACTACTGTCTGAATACTGGCTCTGCTGTTCACTGATACGACTCTCGGCAAGTTGCCTGCACTTTTTAAACTTTATTTCCTCATTCAGAACATGGGGTCATACATAATACAACTCGTTTCAGTGTTATTGGGGAATTAAACAAAAAATGCATGGGAAGCATTTAACATAGTGCCTGAGACAGTACTGAACACTCAGTAGATATTAGCTTTTGTTAATGTTGTTGTTGTTATGTCTAGAAACACTATATCTCCAGAAAATCATGGGTACTTGCTGGGGACGTTGGGGACATGCATGGTTTGGAAAGGAATGACTGCTTTTTTCTGTTTAGGTGAGAAATTTTTCTAAGCCAGACTCCTTCAAACATGTAAGATTCTGTTGTGGATTCTAGGACTGAAAGAATTCTTGGCCGGGTGTGGTGTCTTATCCCTGTAATCCCAGCATTTTGGGAGGACAAGGCAGGAAGATTGCTTGAACACAGGAGTTCAGAACCAGCCCGGGCAACATGGCAAAACCCTGTCTCTACAAAACATACAAACAATAGCTGGGCATGCTGACATGTGCCTGTACTCCCAGCTACTCAAGAGGCTGAGATGGGAGGATCACCTGTGCCTGGGCAGTTTGAGGCTTCAGTGAGCCGTGATGACACCACACTATACTCCACTCCAGCCTGGGCAACAGTGAGACACTGCCTCAAAAAAAAAAAAAAAAAAAAAACCCAAATTAATCTTTTTGCTGGTCTCATGTCAGCAGTGTGTGTTAAAGGCTTTAAAGTAGCCACTTGTTCTGTTTATTTTTCCACTGAACAAGTATTTATCAAAAACATACTTTGTGGCAAACACTGTGCTAAGAGCTATGAATACAGAAGGAAAACCAAATGATCTTGGATACTACACTCCAGTTGGAATAAAAAAGAAAAAGTATATTCTCCATGAACTTCAATATATTGATGTGCAAAACCATAATATATGAATTAGATCTATCTAATCACATAGAATTAGACCAATTATTTTTGGAATTGTGGGCTCATATTTTTAATAACTGTCCTCCTGCCTCTCTGTTGACAGTTTTTATCAATATTCATTTAATGACACACACACACACACAAACATACACATACACCTTGACAAATAATGGGCATGAATAATTGACTAGTACTTGCTCTCATTCTTCTAGATGTCACCACAATGGATCCCAAAGACAATTGTTCAAAAGATGCAAATGGTAAGTTTTTGTGTTTTTTACTTCCTCTTGATCATTTTAACTTTTGAACTTCTCTGGCTTGAAAAATCAGGGAATGGATTTTGTTAGGTTGGATGCTGCAGAATGGACCTTGTGATATTTTAAATTAGTCCCTCCTTTTCTAGGAGTTGTATTAACAAAGCAAACTATTGCTTTGGGGTATGAGATGGCTGTAAATTAGAGGGTAAAGTGATATGCTTTTAACTATTTCAAAAAACATTTTATTCATCCATGTGTCTTTTTTTTTTTTTTTTTTTTGAGACAGAGTCTTGCTCTGTCACCCAGGCAGTCACGATCTCAGCTCACCACAACCTCCGACTCCCAGCTTCAAGTGATTCTCCTGCCTCAGCTTCTCAAGTCGCTGGGACTACAGGCACATGCCACCATGCCTGGCTAATTTTTGTATTTTTAGTAGAGTCGGGGTTTCACAGGCTGGTCTCAAATTCCTGACCTCGTGTTCTGCCCCCTCGCCCTCCCAAAGTGTTGGGATTACAGATGTGGGCCACTGTGCCCGGCCTCATGTCTTTTGTTTTAATGACTGGGGAAAACATGATACCATGTTGCTTCTCGAGTTGTTTTGTCTTAGTCTTTGGTGTTTGCTAGTAGCTAATAACACGAACCAGTGTTTATCAAGTGCTTTTTACACAGAAGGGTTTGGGCTGTGTTCTGCATTTTCTTGTTTAACCCTCTTAACACCCCTATAAAATGGTACATTATTTTTTTCTCCCAATTTACAGTCCCTTTAAAGCAAATAATTATAAAAATCCCTATACATGTCACACAGCTAGATCTGGGATTTCAAATCAGGCCATCAAACAAAGAGTTTATGTACTTAGTAAGTTTCCTATTATTTTTCTGCAATAGAGTCAGATAGCAAGAAATTACAAAGCCAGGAACCCGAAAAAAAAAGGACATAATGTGGGGATGGGTGGGTGCATGGACTTTGCAGAGTGAACTTTCACTCCAGCTCTTTTAATGATTAGGTGTAAGTGACCTATATTTTGTGAGTAATATCTTTTTTAATCAGCCAACCACGAATAATTACACCAGATTTACAGTTATTGAAGAGATAAGGGCATGAATGTGAGATGTCTAGCATAGGGTATCTCATTTAGCAGACACAGAATGAGTACTTGTTTCTGGCCTTTTCTCTCTACATATGCACAAAGAATGTGACTAGAAGCATTGGCGCTAGCCCTGCTCAACTTTCCTTTATTTCCAATACCAAGGGGCTCTGACTTAAGCTGCCACACCAGGCAAGGAGGGGCAGTAACATCTCACTTGATGAAGGGCGGGGAGTTAGGAACACATCACTTTTCCACACCAAGCACTGATGTTTCTGGAGTTCTGACATCATGAAGACAAAACATGTAAAATGGAAATTTCTGCAGGCAGAGACTCAGCCTTGTAGCTCATTGAGTAGTTACTGGTGGTCCACCCCCACTGTCTTTACTTATTCCTTGACAGCACATATATCTTGCAAAACCTCAAATAATATGAAATGCAATCACCCAATAATAGCATAGCCATAATCAGAGACATTTAGGAAAGACAGGTGGGTGTGCCACAACTACCTAACACATCAGCGAATCTGGATTAACCACTTTCTTTGCTTTCCTACAAAGCAACCTTACTTTTTAATAGCTTGGAATGTTCTATGTGAATTTAGCAGAGGTTGTTAATCAACTTGAAAGCTGAATTCTGACTTGTCTGACTCTTGGTGGTGGTGGTGGTAGCAGTAGATGTTTACTTTTAGGTTTTGGTGGTGGTAGAATATCACTTCAACGTAAATCGTCAGAAATAAGTATTTGTGAACCCCTCTCCCGTTAATACGTTATTCTGTAAAAAGAACGTGTGAAATTTCTCTTAGATGCACTACTGCTGCAGCTCACAAACACCTCTGCATATTACATGTACCTCCTCCTGCTCGTCAAGAGTGAGGTCTATTTTGCCATCATCGCCGTCTGTCTGCTTAGAAGAACGGCTGTCTGCTGCAATGGAGAGAGATCGTAACAGACGGTGGCACAAGGACGCCATCTTTTCCTCATCGGCTATTGTGCCTAGAAGTGTCTTCTGAGGATCTAGTTGGGCTTTCTTTCTGGGTTTGGGCTATTTCAGTTCTCATGTGTGTACTGTTCTATCATTGTTGTATAATGGTTTTCAAACCAGTGGGCACACGGAAAACCTCACTCTGTGATGACAATGAGGAATAGCCATAGCGGTCTCCAGCACCACTCTCTCCATATTCTCCACAGCTCCTCCAGCCAACCCAAATAGCCACTGCCATGGTGTAGACAGTCCGCGGCTTCTAGCCTTGTCCCTCCCTTAGTATTCTTTAATCAGATAACTGCCTGGAAGCCTTTCATTTTACATGTCCTGAAACAGCCTTCTTTGCTAGTTGAATTACGTGGTGTGTTTTTCCTAATAGGCAAAATAAATTTAAAACAATGAAAAGTTGACTTTTGTCCATGTGTATTTTAATTGGATGATACCGAATTGAAAATCCAAGGTAAGAAACCTCATGGCAATTGGGCTATGGAATTCTGTATTGGTTGTAAGAATGGTCCAACATCCCATTTCTCTTTCTTTCCCTGAGCTAGTGTCTATGACACCTTCTAAGAGGAATCATAACCGAATGAAGGAGCCCATGCGGCTTCTGTTTTAAATGTCACCAGAGTCACCAGATTAAGTTGGTTTAGGACATTCCAGTGGCAACAGGACACCATCTCCTGTGACGCGTACCATGCGAGCTCAGCTCTAGAGTGTTTCGCAGACACCGTGTTTCCTGATCCTCACAATACCCCCAGGAGAGCTGCCCCAACACCAGAGAGGCAGCGTAATGGAGAGGCTCAGCACATGCTCTCTGGTCCCAGGAATCCTGGGTATGGTGTTTAGTATCTGTGTGGCCTCAGATGAGTTCTAGGAACTCTATGTGCCATAATCTCCTCATGTAAAATGAAGTTATAATGCTCCATTTCCTGAAGTTATGTGGATTAGATGAGTTAATAGCACCTGGCACACACAAGCCCTCCACAGTATCAGCGTGCACTGTTGGTAACTCTACTCTAGAGACAGTAATAAATCAAAAAGTATCTGATGCAGGCCTCAATCAACTTAGAAGTTTATTTTGCCTAGATGAGGGGCATGCCCAGAAGAAAATAACATGGAATCACCGAAGCAGTCTATGGTCTGTGCCTTTCTCCAAAGATGAATTTGAGGGCCTCAATATTTAAAAAAGGAAAGTGGGCTGGAGGGGAAAGAAGAAGGGTATAACAATCCACACGTTGCAAGAGCAAGGGAGCAGGCAGGGGAACTGCCAAATTATGTATTCATGTTGCACTCAGTAGATCAGCACTTTACATAAGATACAGTGAACATAGAGTAGCTACTTCTGGAGCTATTTGACCTTTCATCTGTAGTACTCTGTTTAGGCACAAAAGGAAAGGCAGCTTCTCCCATGAGCCAGCTTTTGGCTTATTTTTTTTGGCTTATTTTTTTCTAAAACATAGCATAGTGAATTGGGGTCCCGAGTTTTCCTTTTCCTTTCACACAGTAGATTCCACTGGAAAATAAATAGGTGTGGTGTTGAAAAATAATATTCATAACATAACCCTATTAATCCTATTGTGAGATAAATACATTTGAACATTTACATGGTTCTAAAACACTCAAATTTTTATTTAGATAAATATGGATGTACATATATAAGTATCCATGTGCATATATATATGTTCTGATTTACCCTTCTTACACAGGGAGTGTACAACATATATTATTCTGCACATCTCTTTTCATTTATAAATCCTAAAGCTCTTTTGATGTCTCTATACAGGGACACTTCACTGCAGGTATTTTTCTCTTTTTTTTTTTTTTTCTGGATGCAGTCTCGCTCAGTCTCCCAAGCTGCAGTGCAGTGGTACCATCTCGGCTCACTGCAACCTCTGCCTCTCGGGTTCAAGAGATTCTCCTGACTCAGTCTCCCCATTAGCTGAGATTACAAGCTACCATCAACATGCCCAGCTAGTTTTTATGTTTTTAGTAGGCACAGGGTTTCACCAGATTGGCCAGGCTGGTCTTGAACTTCTAACTTTAAGCGATCTGCCCACCTCAGCTTCCCAAAGGCCTGGATTTACAAGCGTGAGCCACCGTATCCAGCTAAATATAGGTATTTTTCACTGGTGAACATACTTTTAATCAGTGTCTTGGTTTAGTTCCAATCTTTTGCTATTATAAAGAATGCTGAAATGAGTAATAGTGTTTTATGTCATTTGAACATGTACACTGGTAATTCTGATAGGTTCTGCCAACTTGCCCTCCATAGAAATAGCCCTAACCCCTTCTCCCACAATGTGTGTGAAAGCTGAGAGCGTACTGCTTAATCTTGGGGCTTTGCTAATTTGACAGGTGAAAATAGTATCACATAGTGTTTTTAATTTGCTTTTTTCTTCCTGTGAGTGAAGATAAACATCTTTTTCTGTTTAAGGTCTATTTTATATTATTCTGTGCCATATTTGTTCATGTCCTTTGACCATTTTTTTCTACTGAGTAATAATACAAATAGGCGTGACACTCATTTATATGTGTGTCTGTGTATTTCTGCAGACAAAGATAAAATGTTCCATGTATGGTAGGTGGGTGAAAAAATGACAACTGATTGTGTGTTTTCTGTTTTCTCCAGTGACTCCTTTTAAAGTAAACATTTTAATACATTAGATTTAAAACAATGTGTTATTGTCCTCTCACCCTTCTACATCCTTTCCACATTTAGAGTAAATACGATACTCCCTAGCCCTTCATTTTCCCCACCAAGTGGCACACTGTCTCCAACCTTCTCTGCATGCTGTATTCACTCCTGATCTTGTACACTCGTGTGCTGAGTCAATGAACAAGAGGCTGATTGAAAAATTAGTTCAGGGAAGTCCAGAAACCCTAACCTCAGGATCAGCATGGAATAAAATTTGAAAATTACTATGAGAAGAAAATGCTAACTACTTCCGTGATGTTGGAGAGGGGAAAGTTTTCTTAAACAGCACTGCAAAACACCCAAAGTATATGGCAAGAAGAAAAAAAGAGTTTGACTCCAAAATTAAGAATTTATATTTAATGAAAAGATATTTGAGATAGTTAGTCGGCAGACAGATTTGCCTAAAATATTTGTTCCACCCCAAATTCACAAAGGATAAATGTCTAAAAACCACAATGAACTTATTCAAGTCAAGAAATGAATAATAATTACTATTATTATAATTTGTTTATATCATTTACATTTATTTATAATATGGCAATATAATATATTATAATACAATAATAACATTCGTTGACTGTCACTTGCTACACACTGTGTGTATTATTTTATTTAATCTTTACAAATCTATGAGGTAGTTGATCTTTTTACTTATTAAGGCGGGGAAGCTAAGACAGAGTTTCATGAGGAAGCTTGTTCATGGTCACACAGTCAATAAATGGCAGGGCCAGGCTGTGCCCCAGGCAGACGCACTCTAACATAAGTTCTAACTCCAGCTTCCTTGTTGGTATGCTTAGAGGACGTGAAAGGTAATTCATACTTCAGTGAATACTAACTATAAAAAAGGACCTCAGCTTCCTAATAATCAGATCTGTGCCTTCTTTTTTTTTTTTTTTTCTGAGACAGGTTCTCACTCTGTTGGCCAGGCTGGAGTGCAGCGGTGCGATCTTGGCTCACTGCAGCTTCTGCCTCCTGGGTTCAAGTGATTCTCCTGCCTCAGACACCAAGTAGCTGGGATTACAGGTGTGCCCCACCATGCCCAGCTAATTTTTGTACTTTTACTAGAGATGGGGTTTCTACTAAATCCCTAATTTTGTATTTGCCGTAGAGACAGGACAGCTTGATAGCTATCAGATCGGCAATAAATAAATAAATAAATAAATAAATAAATAAATAAAATGAGCGTTTCTGATAACACCATGGCCCTGGTAGCATTTAGTGAAGATATGAGTGTGTGTTCCCCCTGACCAGCAATGCTGGGAGGACATTCCCAGGGAAAGGCTTACCAGGGAAAAAGAGGACACTGTGAGGGGTCCGTCAGAGCTCCCTGCTGATAGCAACATGCCTGTGTTTGGGGGAATGGATGGATGGAATGCAGGGGCTGCCAGCCATGGAGCGATGAGCAGCAGAGAGGAGCATGAACGAGGGGCATGAGCTGGTGTGCAGACGTGGACAGGTAGAAATGGCATGCCAGTACACAACGAAAAACACAGTATTCATGAACAATTCTATATACAGTCATGCGTTGCTTGACAACAAGGAAGCATTCTGAGAAATGCGTCCTTAGGCGATTTCATCCTTGGGCGAACATTGTGGAATGCACTTCCATAAACCCAGATGGCACAGCCTACTACACACAGAGGCTATATGGTGTAGCCTGTTGCTTCTAGGTTACAAAGCTGTGTAGCATGTTACTGTACTGAGTGCTATAGGCAACTGTAACACATTGGTAAGTATTTGTGATCCAAATATATCTAGACATAGACAACCTACAGTAAAAAATAGGATATACAAGTGTAAGTACAAAAACACCTGTATAGGGAACTTACCGTGAATGGAGCTTGCAGGTGAGCGAGTGAACGAGTGAGTGGTGAGAGGATGTGAAGACCTAGGACGTTGCTGTCCACTCCTGTAGACTATAAACACTGCACACTTAGGCTACACTAAATTCATCAAAACATGCATTTCTTTCTTCACTAATAAATTAACTTTGCCTTACTGTAACTTTTTTACCTTCGCGACTTTTATTTTTTAACTTTTTGACTTGTAATAACACTTAGCTTAAAACACAAACACACTGTACAGTTGCACAAAATATTATCTTTATATCCTTATTCTATAAACCGTTTTCTATTTTTAACACTTTTAAAACATTTTTGCTAAAAACTAAGACACAGCCACACATTAGCCCAGGCCTACAGGGTCCAGATCTTCAATATCACTGTAGTCCAGCTCCACATCTTGTCCCCATGGAGGGTCATCAGGGGCATAACACACATGGAGCTGTCATCTCCTAGGACAACAATGCCTTCTTCTGGAATTCCTCCTGAAGGGCCTGCCTGAGGCCGTTTCACAGTTAACTTTTTTTTTTTTTTTTACAAGTAGACGTTGTACACTCTAAAATAATGATAAAAAGTATAATGTAGTAATTACATAAACCAGTAACATGGTCATTTATTATCAAGTATTATATACTGTGCATAACTGGATGTGCTAGACTTTTATGCAACTGGCAGTACGGTAGGTTTATTTATACCAGCATCCACAAATGAGAGTCATGTGTTGTGACATTATGATGGCTACAATGTCACTAGGTGACAGGAATGTTTCTGCACCACTATCATCTCACGGGACTGTGGTCCATGTGGTCCATCGTTACTGAAATGTGAGGAAGTGCCTGACTCTAGTCTTCACAGATATGGAGGCTCTAAGGACAGATACCAAATACATTAGATTGGGCACCTATGGGGGAACAGGAGTAGGGAATGAAGGAGAGAAAAGAGCAAAATAAAAAAACAAACGTGTAAAACTACACATAACTGACAAGGATTAATGGTGATAATGTACGAGGCACTGAGAAATATGACAGAATATCAAGCACCGATTTCAGGATAACTCATTGAAGCCTCATGTTTATGCTTTGAGACTTAATTTTGGACAATGAATAACCCATCCATCACAAACAGTGGTTCCAACGAGTAAATAACGATTAGGGTAATCCAAAGAGCTCTTTTTCTTCAGTTGTCTGTGGAAAACGTGACATTTTCCTTCAGGTAAAATCCGTGTATGCTGGCTGCCAGCACACAGCCATCTGACTGGCCTTGGCCGCTGGCCATTGGTCTTGGCTTTGTCCCACCCCTGCAGCAGCCTTCTTCTCCAGGATGGTCAAAGCTCACCCAGAGCAAAGATGCTCTGCACTCAGGAACACTGGATTCAGGCACTGATCCAAGCCCCTGCACAGCTCTGTGATATAAAAATGAGAAGAGGAGAACTTGTCTTTTAGCCCAAACATTTTCCAAACCACAAGCAATTACCATGTCCTTCAGAGTCAAGGCACATTAGGTACATTGATAATAATTCCTGTATTTTTTAAGACCACAAAACATTAAAACATTGAAAATTATAAATAGATAACATCGAAGCATGGTGGGAATTCTATTTTGTATGCATGTGTAGATTGACCTACGGTCTTTTTGCTTTTCTAGACTGGGCCAGAACCAAGTACCTGTAAGAATCAGCACAGTTCAGCGTTTTGTATCGATTGCAGTTGTGTCCATGTATGTGTGTGTGCATTCTTGGGGACGTGTGCACACACCTGCATGTTACCTACTCAAACCTCAGTGTTCCCATCCTTCTTAGGTGGGATTTTTGAACATTGCATTTACATTGGCCTGAAATAAGTTTGTTGGAGTCATGGGCCTCATGTAGTGGCCAGGCTGGGCTGCAAAGCCATTAGCTATCCAAACATTCAGAAGACCTTTAGGAATCAACGTGTTTTTGTTAAGGAATCTATGTAGAATAGATTTTTCCTAGAACAGTGTTGAGTCAAGAGGAAGCAAACAACATGCCTTATTATTGGATCAAAATAAAAACAGGAAGCTTCCATTTTTCATTTCACCACACCTATTGTTTCAATAACCAGTTTATCATTTGAATTCACAATCACAGTTGGAACTGGAAGGATCAAAAAGATCACCCACTCCTCTGATTTTGAGGCGGGGGAAATGACAACCCTGCAAGTAGAAGTCTCTTGCCTAAAACTGTCAAGCACAGAAGGCATGCAATTGGAACCTGCCTTGCGTTTGGGGCCCTTTCCATTCATTATACTAAGACTTTACTGTTAATATACGCCAGTTATTGGAGTCTAATATTGGGGAATATAACACGTATGATATACCTCAAATGGCGAGGAAGGGGTGCTACATGTTAGTACAAATAACTAAATGCATTCAAAACACTACTTTTAAAGCATGAAGCTGAGAGTTGAAAACCATTAGGAAATAGAACATCATATTTTGTATTAAAATGCAGCCGCTTTATGAAGACATAAATTAATCCCTGAATTATAAACAGCCAAGCAGTTCCCTTATGGCACAGGCTCTGGGGACTGGTCTGTTTGATTCAAATTCTTGGTGTGGTCTTTATTAGCTAGGTGATCTTGAGGAGTTATTTAACCTCTGTAAGCTTCAATTTCGTCTGAAAAATGGGGAAAAGTAACACCTACTTCCTGCTAGCAAGAAAAGAATAAATACGTATAATGTTTGACACTCAAAAGGTATTTGCTATCATTTAGTGGATCAATAATATCTCTTATGACCTTAAAATTTAGTCTTTTAATAAAAGGCCATCAACTATTATGAGTGATAGAGGAAATTTCTACTGCTTTTTGAGGTCCACCATAATTAACTAAAATAATACAATTCAACAGGCTGTTTGCTTTCTGGTATCTGAGAGTGACCCTTGAGTTTCTGAAATCTTTCTGAAATTATCTTCATGGTCTCTTATACTTTATAGCTTATACTTTAAGCAACTTCAGCAAAGTCTCAGGATACAAAATCAATGTGCAAAAATCACAAGCATCCCTATACACCAATAACAGACAGAGAGCCAAATCATGAATGAACTCCCATTCACAATTGCTTCAAAGAGAATAGAATACCTAGGAATCCAACTTACAAGGGATGTAAAGGACCTCTTCAAGGAGAACTACAAACCACTGCTCAGTGAAATAAAAGAGGACACAAACAAATGGAGGAACATACCATGCTCATGGATAGGAAGAATCAATATCATGAAAATGGCCATACTGCCCAAGGTAATTTATAGATTCAGCCATCCCCATTAAGCTACCAATGACTTTTTTCACAGAATCGGGAAAAAAAACTGCTTTGAAGTACATATGGAACCAAAAAAGAGCCCACATTGCCAAGACAATCCTAAGCCAAAAGAACAAAGCTGGAGGCATCATGCTACCTGACTTCAAACTATACTACAAGACGACAGTAACCAAAACAACATGGTATTGGCACCCAAACAGAGATATAGACCAATGGAACAGAACAGAGCCCTCAGAAATAATACCACACACCTCAGCCATCTGATCTTTAACAAACCTGACAAAAACAAGAAATGGGGAAAGGATTCCCTATTTAATAAATGGTGCTGGGAAAATTGGCTAGCCATATGTAGAAAGCTGAAACTGGATCCTTTCCTTACTCCTTATATGAAAATTAATTCAAGATGGATTAGAGACTTAAATGTTAGACGTAAAACCATAAAAACCCTAGAAGAAAACCTATGCAATACCATTCAGGACATAGGCATGGGCAAGGACTTCATGTGTAAAGCACCAAAAGCAATGGCAAAAAAAGGCAAACTTGACAAATGAAATCTAATTAAGCTAAAGAGCTTCTGCACAGCAAAAGAAACTACCATCAGAGTGAACAGGCAACCTACAGAATGGGAGAAAATTGTTGCAATCTACTCATCTGACAAAGGGCTAATATCCAGAACCTACAAAGAACTCAAACAGATTTACAAGAAAAAAGCGAACAACCCCATCAAAAAGTGGGCAAAGGATATGAACAGACACTTCTCAAAAGAAGACAATTATATAGCCTACAGTCACATGAAAAAATGCTCATCATCACTCGCCATCAGAGAAATGCAAATCAAAACCACAATGAGATACCATCTCATGGCAGTTAGAATGGCAATCATTAAAAAGTCAGGAAACAACAGGTGCTGGAGACCATGTGGAGAAATAGGAATACTTTACACTGTTGGTGAGACTGTAAACTAGTTCAACCATTGTGGAAGACAGTGTGGCAATTCCTCAAGGATCTAGAACTAGAAATACCATTTGAACCAGCATTACTGGGTCCCAGCATGCCCAATAATGCTGGTTTAAATGGTATTTCTGGGCATATACCTAAAGGATTATAAATCATGCTACTATAAAGACACATGCACTGTATGTTTACTGCAGCACTATTCACAATAGCAAAGACTTGGAACCAACCCAAATGTCCCTCAGTGACAGACTGGATTAAGAAAATGTGGCACATATACACCATGGAATACTATGCAGCCATAAAAAAGGATGAGTTCGTGTCCTTTGTAGGGACATGGATGCAGCTGGAAACCATCATTCTCAGCGAACTGTCACAAGAACAGAAAACCAAACACTGCATGTTCTCACTCATAGGTGGGAATTGAACAATGAGATCACTTGGACATAGGAAGGGGAACATCACACACCAGGGCCTATTTTGGGGAAGGGGGAAGGGGGAGGGATAGCATTGGGAGAGATACCTAATGTAAATGATGAGTTAATGGGTGCAGCACACCAACATGGCACATGTATACATATGGAACAAACCTGCACGTTGTGCACCTATACCCTAGAACTTAAAGTATAATAAAAAATATATGTATATAAAATAATATATATATCTGACACATATATTATATACATATGATATGTTTATTGTATCTACAATATCATAATATTAATAATATATTACAATATTTATAATTATATATTATACATTTATTATTAAATATATAATTATACATTATATTATATATTATATATTATATATGTGTACATATGATATGTGATATGTGTATTATATGTATACATAAGATATATAATATATAATATATGTGGTATATGTATATATTATATATTATATATACATATAAGTATACATATTATATACATCATGTATATATTTTTTATATATATATAAAATGGGTGTTAACCAGGAGTTTGGAATTTGTTAGACTTCAGTTGAAATCCAGGTTCCATTATTTACTTGTCAAATGACCTTGAAAAATGTAACCTTTTTAGGATTCCAATTCTCTCATCTGTGAAATGTGGTTGATTATATCTCCTTTGGAGTATTACTGTAAGAATTAAATTGTGGGAAAGACTAGCTTAGATAGTCTGATGAAATGTGAGGTATGTCTTCATATCTTTTGATGGTCTAACAAATTTGGTTGAAGCTGTTCTCTATGAAAGTTATTATCATCAAACTTGAAAAAGTGATGCAAAACTTCAAGCAACGCAGTGCCAGCTGTGCTTTACCTCACTTGACTTAATTGTTATTTATATATTTATTCATTCATAACCCATCTTCTTGGATGCAGGATTTAAGTTGCCTCAGTTGATTATGTCAAGACATGACAAATATGGGAGGGGTGCTGTGTGTGTTCCAAAACGTAGGGTTAGAAGCAAAATTGCTCATCTTTATACACCTTCATTTAGGTTTCATTTTATGCCTTTAGTAGAACTGAACATTATGGTCGTCACATAGTTCTTTTTTGGGGGGGTAAATTTAATAAAAGATGTTATAATTCATTACTTACTTGTTTACATTTTATTACTTAAATCTTTCAAGGCTCTTGAAATGTAGACAGCTTCTAAGTCTTCTGATACTTCCCCACATGGTCCTGGAAGAAGGAAAAGCAGAGGACGAAAAGGGATTGAATGGACATCATCCCATCTATGACAGGTGCAAAGGGCAACTGACAGTCCGAAGTAACAATAACTTATAATTTTCAGATAATAAGACACAGAAACAAGACGTTTCCATTCTACCTTACAAAGTGAAGTCTCTCAGTCTGAATTATTGCATAAATGATAAGAGAAAATTAGTCAGTTTTTAGCACCTCCTGTGTCCCCAACTCTATTATAAATATCATACAAAAGTCCTGGGAATTAGGTCTAATCCTCTCCGTTTAAAAGGTGAGGAAGCCAAGGCTCTGAGATGTGTCTGTGCCCAAGGGCACATCACCAGGAGTGGAAGAACTGGAATCTGAACCTAGGTTTTCCAATTTTAAAGTGTCTTTTTCTTCATTCCCAACTTCCTGAGATAATAATTTATTTCATAGGAATATTTTGAAAACTCGAGGAAACTTGTTGATGTTTACTGTTCCAGCCACTCTGTCCATCTCCACGATCACTGCAACAACCCAGGTCCTTGTTGCCTCTTATTGGCTTATGGCAACCAACTATAAAACCATCTGCTTCACACAAATTGCTGTCTCGGGCAGCACCCTTGCTTTCTGCTCATACATATATCTTCCTAAAGCGCAAATGTGATCATGTCACTTTCTTCTCTAAATTTTTTAGCAAGTCCTCATTGTCTATTCTTCTTTCAAAAACATTTATTTGAAAATACTATAAAATAGAAAATTGACCACATTCTTACTTCTTAAAAATTAGTGTGTTAAGTTTCTCCTACCCCATTTCCATCCCATGCCCTTTTACTCAATGGATGCAATTATTCTCCTACATGTTCCTTCTGGCCACGTGTAGCTTTGTAATTTTAGTTTTCATCTATTTGGACCCTGTGTTATCTGGGATGAGGTAGAGTGATATTTTTATTTTCTCAGGTAATTATTTTCCTAATGCCCGTTTCTGAACAATCCATCATTTCCTTAAATTTAAAAATGCTGCAGAGTTTTTTAAATGAACACACATATTTGACACATTTTCTGGAGAATTACTGTTTTATCTGTCGGTTTCATTATTCTTGTATCGTTATCATATTATCTCAGTAGCTTTGTGATACTTATTAAGATCTACTATGCCAAATATCTATTCACTGTACCATTTTCCAGAAAATACTTTTTCAATCACTCATATTTATTTATCCGTATAGAATTTGAAAGCAGCTTATCTGGCCCAACATTAAACCTCACACCCTACAACAACAACAACATTTCATAGTAATTCTGACTGGAATTGCTGGAAATTTATAGATGAATTTAGGGTGTATTGGCCTCATTATGACAGAAGATTTTTATTCAACAGTGTATGTTTCTCCATGTATTTAGGTTTTATCTTATGTCCTTAGGGAAACTAAATACTGTGTTCTTCATATTGTTCTTATATATTTTGGTAAATTTAATAAAAGATTTTATAATTCATTAGTTTTTCACATTTTATTACTTAAATCCTCCATGGTTCCTGAATATTGACAGCTGCTAAGACTCCTGATGCTTCCCCTCATGGTCCTGGAATACAGAAGGCCAGAGGACAAAAGAGACTGAGTGGCCATCATTCCGTCTATCACAGGTGTAAAGGGTCATCGACAGCGCCACGTAATAATTTTGAATTTTCTACTAAAAAGAAACCCTTTCCAAACATAATTTTCACCCAGCCCCATTGTCCTCTCCATTGGTTTGGGGGTTGTGAGCCGTACTGTATGGACAGGTGCCCTC